>NC_060123.1:372406843-373031843 GCF_021461395.2 Schistocerca americana | reverse complement strand
ATCGTAACACGGCGTCCTGTGGCTGTACGAAAAGCGTTATTCAACATGGTGGCTTTGCGTTGCTGTCAGGGTTCCTCCAAGCCATAATCCGTAGGCAGTGGTCATCCACTGCAGTAGTAGCCCTTGGGTGGCCTGAGTGAGGTATGTCATTGAGAATTCCTGCCTCTCTGTATCTCCTCCATATCCGAACAACATCACTTTGGTTCACTCCGAGACGCCTGGACACTTCCCTTATTAAGAGCCCTTCCTGGCACAAAGAAACAATGCGGACGCGATAGCACCGCGGTATTGACCGTCTAGGCATGGCTGAACTACAGACAATACGAGCCGTGTACCTCCTTTCTGGTAGAATGACTGGAACTGATCGGCTGTCGGACCCCCTCCGTCTAATAGGCGCTGCTCATGCATGGTTGTTTACATCTTTGGGAAGGTTTCGTAGTAGAAGTAGTAGTAGTAGTAGTAGTAGTAGCTTCATTCATCCGTAGATCTCTTTTTACAAAGATATAGGACACGTCAAAGTATTTACAAATTTAGATCGATTTAGAATAAGCTAATTCGTACACACATACATTTACAGACTTCTAGTTAGAGACAATCATTAGATTTACTCCTGGTATACAATACTGTTTTTACAAATAACTTATTAAATAATGTAATGCCTCCCCACACACACGCACTGGTGATCTCTGGGCCATTTTCTGTACCGCAACTTCCCATTTGCTATCCTGAAAAACTGAGTCAGCATCCCTCCATAATGAGTGAGATGATGAGCTCAGAAAGAGAAAGAGGTGTTAGTATTGTGCTATGCATAGCTTGGGGGTAAGTACTTCTAGAGATGAAAAAAAGAAGTGAAAAAAATTAAGTGAAGGTGCTATGTGGGATGTTGGATATTTTATAATCATTATTATTATTATTATTTATTTGTATAACATTTTTTATCAAACCTCTTCTCTGTTTTGGCTAAGTAATCCTTTAATGTATAAAATGTATTGCATAACTGGTACTTCTTAGCTGCCTTTTTAAATAAGTGTATTTTGGCTATTTCTTTAATCTCTTTTGGTAATTTATTGTACAGTTTTATTCCTTGGTAGAAAATGCTGTTTTGAGTTTTATGTTTATTTTTTCTTGGTAAATGTAAGTTAAGTCTATCTCTTGTTTCATGGTCATGGACAGAGCTGTTTGTGCAGTAATTACCAATGTTATTTTGATGTGTACAACTGACTGGTAAATGTATTGACATGGAGCAGTTAAAATCCCCAGTGTTCTCAACAGATCTTTACAATGAGCTCGACTAGTATTTTTGGCTATGATTCTTATAGCTCTTTTCTGGAGTTCGAAAATTGTGCTCATATTTTGTGCATTTGTTCCCAAAAAAAGAATGCCATAGCTAAGAACTGAGTGTACATATGAATAATACGTAACTAAAAGACACTGCATGTTACACACTGATGATAGGATTCTAAGGGCATAACATGCTGATGACATTCTGTTTGCAAGTACCTTTGTGTGTTCACACCACTTCAACTGAGAATCAATATTCATTCCTAGAAATTTTGCATTTGTTACACAGTCTATGTGCCATCTACTTTTAATTTAACATTGTCATTTTTCCTTTTCAAACTGAAATTCATGGCATTAGTTTTCTTTATGTTCAATGTCACTTTATTACTTATTGACCAATCATAAACTTCCTTGAGAGTTTCATTTGCTTTCTCGGCAACGAGTTCTCTTGTTTTCTCAGTGACTATGATATTGCTGTCATCAGCGAAGAATCTGACATCTCTGAACAATCAAAGGGACTGTGTGTGTGATAAAATATCTACAGTCAACGTCTATCTTCAGGAATTCTGGGAACCGGGGTAATGCAAAAGTTTTTTTGATGTGTGTAACTTATGTAGGAATAAGCTGACTAGATAGTGTAAGCTAAAGGCCAACAGAGAAGTATGTGAGACATACAGTCTGTGCCAGGAGGAATGGTCTGTTCTCAGGCATATGACAGGAACGGTCATTCGAAGCAAACATACTTTACTAAACGTGGGCTCTAAAATGCGAACCTTCAAGAGCTACGAGTACGCCTTCATCTTCGATACTGTGAAACACATCTCTTCTACTGAATAACTGCTCATAATTCTTGACGTTTTGCCCATGTTTACTGAATATTTTTTTTCTTTTTTTTTGTGGTTAGTACGTCGTTCTAAAATGTGGAAAGCAAAGAGAATGCAGTAGAACAGACGTGTTTCACAGCAGCGAAGGTGAAGAAGCCATGATACCTCTTAAGAATGCCTCGTAGAGCCCATGTTTACTGAAAATTTTTGTTCGAATAGTCGTTGCTATGATATCCATGAATACTGAACATTCAACCTGGGACACCACGTATAATAGTTTACGAAGGTCTTCAATGAAAGTGTCTTATTACTTTGGTCTGAGCATTATTCGCGGGAAGAGTTGTGTACAAGCGGAACTGAAGCGTTTTCGGAATGTGAGCGTTGTGCAAGACGCGCTCAGGTGTGTGGGTGGGTCAGTAGGGGCACGCGGTCTCGGTGCACCGGGGGGGCCCGGCAGCCAGCCAGCCGTGCCGCGCGGCCTATGCCTGTGGCCGCGGCCGTGCCCGCGCGGTATCTCGCGGCCGGCGCAGCACGGCGCTATCTGCGGCGATAAGGCGGCGCAGATAGAGCTCGTAGCGGCCGCTTTAAGCGCTCTTCCTGGGAAGCCGGGCCCGGCCGCCGCCACTGACCACGCGCGCGCCGCGTGAGCGCACCCGAGCCGGGCGGCCGCCACCCTGCCACCAGCGCCACAGCGTGTCCGCCGTCGTCACACGCAGTGCGGCCGTGGCCGAGCTCTGCCTCGACAGTACTGGCACCGTCAGTCCTAATACCGTACGCTATGCTACAGGCCAAAAGGAATACAGACGGCTAAAGGAAGAGTGACAGAAAATGCTAAACGCCTACGCACGAACGGCCAGGCGACAAAACTGACAATAGGGGGAAACATAGCTCCCAAGCAACGTTGGTAAGAATATCTTGTGCTAGATCGTTCAATTTCTTCACCAGCTCAGCTGAAGACTTCTTTACGGTCGTTGGTGCGTGAGCACGTGGTGCAATACATCTCCCCAACGCATCACCCACATGTTGTATGAGATTTAAGGCCAGTCAGTCCATTCGACGAATATCCTCTATCTTCCCAAGAGCTGCACCACCTGCCCAGTTCGATCCGGTCATCCCTAAAAATTAAATCAATGCCGAATGCACCCCTGAAAAGACGCACATGTACAAGGAATACTGTCTCTCAATAACGCTGACTGCTCTATATATACAGTGTTCCAAGATTTGAATGTCAGTACACTGATGCAATATTACGCGTCCCCACACCTTAACACGTGGACCACCAAAACGATGCTGTTCGGCAAAGTCCCTCTCACCGTAAGAAAGTCCGTCCGGCATTGTCCGACATTTTCGTTTTTGTAATCCAGGTCTTACGGTGTGGGGACCCACAATATTGCATGGTCGTGTCGACCTCCAAATCTTGGAACACTGTACATTCACCACTCAAAGTTATTGTGGGCGTCTCTTCGTGGGTGCTTTCGGCCCTTACTTCATTTTTATGGATTATAACTGGCGACCGCAACGAACAGCGCAGGTGCAGCTGGTCTTAGAATGGGAAGATGTTCGGCGAATGGAGTGGTCTGCCCGTTTTCCCGGCTTAAATCTCGTAGAACACGTGTGTGACGCGCATTGCACCACGTCCACACGCTCCAGCGACCATCCAGCAATAGTCAACCGCGCTGGTGAAGGAGTGGAGCGCCCCACCACAAGAACTCTTTACCTACTGTGCAGCCGGCATGGGAGCACGTTGCCGAGCATGTCTTGCCGTCCGTGGTGATTGCACACACTATTAAGAACCATGTCCCGCACTGTGTAACATCCGTGTGACGATCATTAATCACATTGACTTTAATGTAATTACTTTTTTTGACAAAGTGTAATTTCTGTTGGTCCACTGCATATTTCTTTCAGTTACTTTCCGTACTAGACTGTACCAATTTTTTCTACGTCTAGTCCAACATTCACCCAGCTGTGTTACTTGGCGTGATGAGTCGTGCGAAAGATACTTTTGTCCTTACGTTTTCCACACCAGTGTGTAGAAGCGCTATACAAAGGAAATGAACTTCAATTCGAAATTACAGAAGCCTAAGAGGACGTAATGTATATGAGATGAGAGATATGATACTGCGAGAAGAATCTGACAAAGCACTGAAGAACATGAGCCTAAGAAAGGCCTCAGGAGTACATGACAATCCCTCAGAATTACTGAGAGCCTTGGGAGAGCCAACCGTGACTGCACTACCGCACCTGGCGTGCAAGATGTATGAGAAATCTTAGACCTCAAGAAGAATGTAATAAAGGCAATTAAAAAAGGGTACATGACGATGGGAGTGAATATTACCTATCAGTGTAGTAAGTCATGCTTGCAGAATACTGACACGAATTATGTATAGCAGAACGAAAAACTGGTAGGAGGTGGCCGAGCGGTTCTAGGTGCTTTAGTCTGGAATCGCGCGACGCCTACGGTCGCAGGTTCGAATCCTGCCTCGGGCATGGATGTGTGTGATGTCCTTAGGTTAGTAAGGTTTAAGTAGTTCTACGTTCCAGGGGACTCATGACCTCAGATTTTAAGTCTCATAGCGGTCAGAGCCATTTGAACCATTTTGCTGATAGACAAGTAACACTGCCCGAAGTAATTGAAGAAATCGATGTGGGACGTGCGACGAACGTACCTGTTCTTACAGAGTGGCGAAACCTGGCGTTAATCTGCTATCGCTGCAGACGACCGACGCCAGTGCCTTTGCCAACAGCACGACATCGCCTGCAACGCCTCTCCTGGGCTGTTGACTATATCGGTTGGACTCTAGACGACTGGAAAACCGTGGCCCGGTGAAATGAGTCCCGATTTCATTTGGTAAGAGCTGATGCTAGGGTTCGACTGTGGCCATGGACGCAAGTTGTCAATAAGGCAGTGTGCAAGCTGGTGGTGGCTCCATAATTGCGTAGGCTTTATTTGCACGAAATGGACCGATAATTGACTGTAAATGGCTATGTTCGGCTACTTGGAGACCATTTGTAGCCATTCATGGATTTCACGCTCCCAAATAACGATGGAACTTTTATGGATGACAATGCGCCTTGTCACCGGACCACAGTTGTTCGCGATTGGTTTGAAGAACATTCTGGCCAGTTCGAGTGAATGATTCGGCCACCCAGATCGCACGACGGGAATACTATAGGACGTATATGGGACATAATCGAGAGGTCAGTTAGGCTAGAGAGGTAGCATATGACTTAATATTTCTGGACGGGACTTCCAACGATTTGTTGGGTCCATACCATGTCGAGTTGCTGCGCTACACCGGGCAAAAGAAGATCCGACAAGGAGGTATCCCATGACTTTTGTCACGTCAGCGTAGTTTCCCTGTAATAGAAATATAATATTTTTATTCCATTTCGAAATAATAGCGTTCACTTCATATGCGTTGCAGTCTTTTTCGGAATTACAGAAATTACTCCGGAGAAGTAAGCTTTTACCAAACGTAAACAACTTTTCCAAGGTGCAGCAAGGTCATGCACCTACGAAGAAAGAACAAAGACCCTTTCAAATTTAGAAGCGTTGGGGTTGAGGAAACCTTGTCAGCACTGTTTTTAATAGTCTATGTGTTACATTACTACTCTACTATACTCCAATAATCAGTAAGTGAAATCATATTAAAAAGAAATATTGTCAAAAGTCAGTTACAAATTAAAATATTTCGAAATAAAAGCAATTGGCAACTGACATAATTTATTAAGAAAATAAAGAAACACAATTCATGTGCACATATCACGTGTCCCACGGGAGAAGACCTCCTTCCGTTTGGAGGTACAATTTGGTGCCAGACTAAAGGAGTATGGCTTTTATTTGTCCACACATTACGAAATTGGTTCTAAAAATATACACAGTATTACTCGCCATAAGACTCTGTAAATGGATAATTAACAGGATGCTCCGAATAGCTTTAATATATTATACACCACTTATATACATAGAATTCGTAGTACGAGTATTTACAAATGCTGCACTAAATACAACCTCATGTCTTAGAACAACAAAAACAGTAGAGAATTCAGGAAACTGCTTATGGTGGCCTCTATTGCGCATTCCTTGATGTTGTTCTAAAGTCAGCCTCTAGACTGAAACATCAGCCAGGAAACGTGTGTTACTCCCTACTGATGCTACGACGTATAATTAAAGATAGGTTAAAGAAAAGCTAATTTACGGTCATGGAATTTGTAGAATTAGAGAAAGCTTTTGACAGTGTCGACTGCGTTACCCTCACTGAAGTTATGAAGGTAACAGGGACAAAATACAGCAAGCGATAGGTTTACAACTTTTACAGAAACCAATCAGCAAGTGTTTCAGTTGAAGGACTTAAAAACAAAGTAGTGGTTGAGAAGGGAGTGAGGCAACGTTGTAGCCTTTCCGTGATGTTCTTCAATCTCTATATTGAGTAATCTGTGAAGGGAATCAAGGAGAAATTGGGAAAAGAAATTAAAGCTCAGGGGGAAGAAATAGAAATTACTGAGTTTTTCCTATAAAGTTTTAATGCTGTCAGAGACGGTAGAAGAACTGAAAGAGCAGCCGAACAGAATCAATACTGTCTTGTAAAGAGATTATTCAATTAATACCGAGTAAACTTTAACAAGGGTAACAGAGTGTAATGGAATTAAATATATTGAGAAATGGTGCACTAAAACTAGTAAATGAGTTTTGCTATGTGGGCAGCAATATAACTAACGACAGTTGAACTGCAAAGGACAGGAAACGCAAGCTGAGTGTACCAACAATTTCTGAAAAAGAAGAATTCATTAAAAAGTGATATGTGTTAGGAAGTATTTCATGAGTGTATGTGTATGGAGTGTAGCCTTGTGCGAAAGTGAAAAGTGGACAGTATGCAGTTCAGACGAAAATATAAACGAAGTTTTTGAATGTGGTGCTATAGAAGAATACCGAAAATTATATGCATAGATAGAAAGCTAATGAGGAGTACTGAATCGAATAGGTGAAAAAATAAATTTCTAGCGCAACATGACTTAAAAAGGCGACCATTTGGTAGGACGCATCCTGAGGCATCAAGGAATCGTCAGTTTGGTTATGGAAGGAGGAGTGGGTAAAGAGTGTACAGGCGGACCAAGGCATGAAAACATTGAACAGGTTCAGAGATGAAGAGGCTTGCACAGGATAAACTAGCACGGAAAGCTGCATTGAACCTGTCCTGGATTGACGACAACAACAGCGACAACAACAGCAACAACAACGAAGCGTTAGAGTCTGCGAAACTGTTCCTTCCCGTCTCAGGACTCTGTGGTGCCTATGCAGGAAGTTACCTTTTTATTTATATTAAATATGTAGGAAGCAGAACAAACAAAGGAAGAAGACGCAAGAAAGAATTATGACGTGGATTGTAGACTGCAACAGGCTTTTCTCTAAAAGTAGACACCTACTAACATAAAAAGACCTTGTGAACAGAAAACGTTTCTTCAATGTTTTTGGAACACAGCTATATGTGGGCGCGAAATGTGAGCAATGGGGCAGACAGAAATGAACGATTAGAGACTTCAGAAAGATGATGTTACAGGAAGCTGTTAAAGATCACGTGGATTGAAAGTAAAGAAACAGAGACGCCCTGGAACGAGTCCACGAGAAAAAAGCCTACTGAAGTACACAATGAAGAGAAGAGATAGGAAGTAGCAATGACTCGTTTCGTAAAATATACCGAACCAAACAGTAGTTGAAGGGATTTTAGAGGGAAAGATTGGAGGGGCGAGAAAGATCAGGTCACAACATGGCAGAAGACGTGGAACTGAACAAAATTTTCCAGGTAAAAATGGAAATTAGCGTATGGCATCGTTAGGTCGTAAATGCACCTTTGTGGAGCTACGGGCGTAAACCGACACCATACAGCCGACGATTAAACGAACGTCAACGTCAGTGGAGTGCTTGTCGCAAAAATGTTTTAGTTCTTGACAGTCATTCATAATACGCCAGGAATTTTCTGGTGGGTGCGCCAATCGCGATGTTGGAGACAGGAGTTCCGAGCATTTGGTGTAAAAATATGTGATTTTAGAACAAAAGGGTTAAAACCTTGGTATGTATTTTTTTTTTTTTTTTTTTTTGCACCACTGTGTTGGTTCACTCTTACTGTCGTATTTTAAATGTTAGGATAAAATTTCATTCAGTCTCCTTGTACATTAGCAAAAATTAAAACATATGACATTTAGATTTAATTATCAGTAACACTGCACCTTACTGCATCACATATGGACTATCTTACTGTAGTGTTGTTTCTGCAATACAGCAATTTATCTTAAGAAATTAATCCCATACAGCGTAGCTGATTCAGTAGATGAGCCTTAACGAGTAAAAGTAACAAAAAATTCGCGTCTAGCGTAACCAGCATTGGATACGAATTTATAATTTTCCTAGCTTTGACTGTTCGGCTGGAATCATTATATTAAAGTAGTAACTGCGCTCTTCAAGATTACAGGTGTTAGCTGGGTCAATTTAGTTTAAACGCACACACTCTCGCGCGCTTATCTTTGACTGGTTGTCGTTTTATGGCCTTAACTCCATAATGGTGCCTTAATATTATGCTCTGCTAAGGCTATGACCTTATTGTCTGGCTATTTTACTCCACCATGTATACGTACTGCTGCGACGGATAATCCCACACAGCGTGAATGAAACCAACAGGTATCATACCTTAGCGAGTACAGCAAGTTTGTAAGTATACTGTAGACCCAACATAGCCTCATCTTTCAACGTATCGAGTTACGCTCCCACACTGTAAAGAGCGTCCTGTGGTCACCGCGTTTTCAGTTTCCTCGCCAAAAGCGTGCCAGCATTCCGGCTCAGAGTGAGTATATGTATATGGCGTAGCGTATCAGCGCCGTGCCATTACTATTAGTATGATTTTCATACTATAAGCATATAACTTTGAAAATTAAAAGCCTCGCGTTGTGAAGAAGACATGTATTGGCTTGTAATTTGCTGATTTGGTGCCCGCGGAAATTAAATGTAACGTGTGCAAAATGTCCGAATACAGGACGCATGATACAATTAACATTAGTAGTGACACAAAAAACCTGGAAGATGTTGAAATAAAACTGAATAGCCTGTGCTCCGCCTACTCCCACTATAAAACATGTGAGCGTCTGACACTCGTTACTACCACTGCATCTCTTACGTCTTCAAAAACAGTGCTTGGCCACTGCACACAAACTAACCTCGTCACAGTGAAGCAAACCTCCTAAAAATACAGATGGCTGTATTGATTCGTCTATATCATTTATTATGTAAGGGTCACCTAATGATAGGTAAGTTGCAGTACATTAGGGATCTTAGGTCAGATCTAGGATACATAACTTATATTTAGTCTAATCAAGTGAACAACTGACAGTCAATAATACAGATCGATGTTCTGAAAATTGTAGCAAACTAAAATAAAATGACTCTAAATTCCATAGGACGTGGGTTTAATTTGAAGACTGCAGGAAGCAAAAATGAATAAGACTTGCACATCAAGGACAGCTCTAGAAAGCAAGATATATGAGAGAAATATTTAACATAGATAACTGATCATTCAAGACGTACAAGCAGATGAGATGTACTGGAGATGCTCAGAAGATGGGTTACGGCACTGCCTGAGTGAAACTAATATTCTTCAAGTACAGTTGGAGGGCGCCAGACAGCAATCCTCTCCACTCTAAGTTTGTTCCTGAACACCCAAAATTCCCATACTGAACTTGGAGGAGAGACTGAATGCTGCTTGCTGCCAGTCTGATGAACGAATATGTTCCCAGAATGGGATTTTCACTCTGCAGCGGAGTGTGCGCTGATGTGAAACTTCTTGGGAGATTAAAACTGTATCCCGGACCAAGACTCGAACTCAGGACCTTTGCCTCTCTCGGGCAAGTGCTCTATCATCTGAGCTACTCAAGTATGACTCACGACACGAATATGTTCCCCTTTTCTAGGTAAAAGCAGGCAGAGACTGCAGAAACTTCCCACTCAAAGCTTGCTCATGAAGTTGGTCCTTGTTTCGAACACAGTTTCTCCATTGGTCGGCACAATCCATACCGTGTCTGGTGGTGGGGCGTTACTTTGGATTGGACAGTCCGTAATTTCGGTGGGAAGCAACGAATTTTCTCACGGCAGGGAAGGGCACGTAGGTGCTCGTTTATGATGGGCGGAAAGATAGGAAAATTTCATGCTTGCGCATCTTCAAGGGGATGCTGTGGTGAATGGGAGCACTTTGACTGCGGCAAGTAGATTACCGACAGGAACTATGCACAATAATCATTGCGGGAAACGGGACCACTTCAGATAAAATTTTCTCGGGCTTCCAGCCGCGTCCAGCGGTTTAAAATCCACGAGCTTTCGACCAAGTTCTCCTCAGCCACTGTCAAGTGGTGACTGTCGAATGATTGCTGCTGCCTTCCATATATAGCCGAGCTGTCTTTAGTGACGTCACTGGTGCTCGCTCCAGCGCCATTTATGGTAGTGTTTTAACTGCGCGCTTGCTGGGCCCGCTTCCACTTTCCGATGACCGGGTTCCAAGCTGTGCTTAACTGCAGGCCGCCGTATTTATTGAGGGTGTTGACAGAAATTTTTAACTCTATCGCTTCTTTTATAGCACTGTCCCAAAAACTAGTAGTCCGCGTAATAACAGATGTCTCGGCAAATGCAATAAGAGTCCGTTTTCTAAAGCATGTTCCACCATGGCTGATTTCTCAGGATACCGTAGGCTAAAACATCTCTCGTTTTCCACACGGTGCTGTTGAATAGTACGTACAGTCTATCCGATATAGAACTGTCCACACGATATTTTACATACTCCTGGTGTTCTGAGTCCAACATCGTCTTTCACAACTCTCATTAGCTGCCGAATTTAGCCGGTGCCCTAAAAACCGTACAGATTTTTTTGCTTCTTTAGAAGTGGCTAATCTTTCCTGTTTTTGAGCCACAGAACGGCAAGAACGCGAGCTTCATCGTGCCCTTCTCAGAAGTCTTCCGCTTATGTTTCATCGGCAAGACGGCTTGCGAAATCTGGCGGTTGTTGTAACAATTTTCTTTGAAGTCTTTCCGTAAGTGGCTCAGTTCCTTCGGAAGGCTTTCAGTGTCTGAAACGGCTTCCGGTCGATACACCAGTGACGTCACTGAAGACAGCGCGGCTATATAAGGACGCCAGTAGCAGTCATTCGACAGTCACCACTTGACAATGGCCAATGAGAACTCGGTCAAAAGCTCGTGGATTTTAAACCACTGGACGCGGCTGGAATCCCGAGAAAATTTTATCAATATATATCGTCGCCCAAATACGCTTTCGTATAAGACCACTTCAACGAAAACTGGCTGCCATCCAGAAGGCACTTATTCCCTGCTTTCGAGACACCGCGGAAAACCTTCCTGCCGACCCTACGGGGCTGCCGATCCTCCTAACCCACACTCGCTCTTGGCGAGAAATCAAAACCTTTCCACTCACAGTAAAAGTACCGCATTCACACGAATAATTATCACGTAATCGTAACAGACCTGAAACAAAATCGCAAAGCTATATGTGACAGCCACGTTACAATTTAATTAGAGGCAGTACGACTCTGGTAGTAAAAAATCGAATCTCACGTAACTACCACGAAGATACGGGGCTTATAACTACGATAATGTTCTGTCAATAGTCTAAAAAAAATGGTTCAAATGGCTCTGAGCACTATGGGACTTAACATCTGTGGTCATCAGTCCCTTAGAACTTAGAACTACTTAAACCTAACTAACCTAAGGACGTCACGCACATCCATTCCCGTGGCAGGATTCGAACCTGCGACCGTAGCGGTCACGCGGTTCCAGACCGAAGCGCCTAGAACCGCACGGCCACACCGGCCGGCGTCAATAGTCTGCCATGGCCACTAGTCAATCAGTGTGCACAAAACTGTTCAAAGTGTAACCGAGTATTTTGCATGAAGCACTTCCAAAATATACGGAAGTGCTTTCGTAGCTTGTGGAGAGTTATTTATCTTGCCATTCACCTGAACAGTGTGCTGAAATTGAAGACGCTGTACGAAAGTAGCGTGAGGTATAGCCGAACTGTGTATCAACGCGAAGGTGAGTGACTTCAACGAACTGTGTTCGAGTGGCGTGCTCGCTCTCTCTAAACTGTGTAGGCCCACACACTTTATTTTTGATGCTCTCTACGCGAGGTTTAGACACGCAGTCCACCTGCCAAGAACTGTTTACTGTCCTAACAGCAAGGATAGGAAACCGCTACCCATGCGCGTATTAAGCGAGAAGGGGGATTACAATTCCCTTGACAAGTGCCGAAACTCTTCCCTGTCCAGCGAGGATAGGAAACCGCTACCAATGCGCGTTTTAAGTGAGATGGGGGCTTACAATTCCCTTGACAAGTGCCGAATCTCTTCCCTGCCGACAACAGCAACTAAATGTGCCTGAGGATTTTAAACAAAACCAATAGGGGAGCCGGTGTTACCTGCCCGAAGCTCGAATGGAGTCTCGGTACAAACTGATGAACAGCTTTTTTATCACGCGTCTGGCAGCAGGTCGTCTCTCCAATCCCGTCCACCGAACTGTTCATTAACGAAGCCTATGCCAGAGCTGCCGGTGGGGCAGTATCTACCCGTTACTCGCACACTGTGCCGGAGCTTTCTTCTTTAAATTAGTAGCTAACCCGCCCCGCAAAGAAGGGAGTCAGCGGCTTCGGAGCGCTTTCACCCCGCCCGTCGCCCCTGCGACACCTGTCAGTCCCGGCGCTGCTGACGCCGTCAGCTTCTCAATGAGGCCAGCCAGCGCGATTTCGGTGTCCGCCGATAATTTCGATTTTCTCGTCCGCCCCGGGCGCTTTTTACGCGACGGCCCGTATCCGCCGAAACACACGCGGCGTGGCGCTGCGCTGCGGTGGCGCCGCCCCCCTCGCTCCTCCCTGCCGCTTATCGGCGACGCGTTCCTCTCCCGGGTAATTTTTCTCTCGGCGCGGGCGGGAACTGATTCCGCGGCGCCGGTCGTTTAGGTAACAATGCCTGGCGGGCGAGGCAGCGGTGGCGGCGGCGGGATGGGGGTGGAGGTGTCGGGAGGTGCAAATCGGGGTGGGAGGGGTGAGCCATTAGAGTCCGGGACGCCAGCCACCGCCCACCCCTTCCCCGATGCCGACGCAGACGCCGGCAACGGCGTCGCCCGCCCCCCTATCTTCCGCCGTCCGTAATTTATCAGGGGGCCGGAATAAAAAGACGCTAACTTTGCCAAATTTCCTGTATTCCTTACCGGGTGATATCGGCAATCAGAAATGCATGAGCCCGGCGGGCTCTCCTCGCCGGCCCCGTATCGGTGATTTATTATTTTTATCTGTCAGGGCGAGGGCGGGCGGGTGCAGATTACGCCTCAAGTCAGTAATGATCGGCCATTAGAGGCGGCGTAAATACGCTCAAGAGGCGCCGACGACGCCGGCTTACAGGGGCCCCTGGCAGGAACGGTGGCCGGCTCCTAGCGAGCTGTGTCACACTTCACGACTAATAAGTCACCTTCAGACACTCAATTTACGATACATAATAGTCAGTTAAGCCTTTTTAGGTCATTTTCCACCCTTTTACACCACTAATGTGCTCCTAAAATTATAAATAAAAACACAAACTAATCTGTCACAAAATTTTAGTTTTTATTTTCT
Organism: Schistocerca americana; assembly: GCF_021461395.2. Taxonomy (NCBI): domain Eukaryota; kingdom Metazoa; phylum Arthropoda; class Insecta; order Orthoptera; family Acrididae; genus Schistocerca; species Schistocerca americana. Next base: position 373,018,084 of record NC_060123.1, on the reverse strand, counting down.
TTTGTTTACGACGCGTTTCGGAAGATTTGCTTTCCGTCATCAGATGATAGTTCCGGTGTTTATGTGAGCTGCATTGCTTCAAGAAAATTAACACCGAAACTGCCACCTAACGATGGTGAGCAAAGCCTCCGTACGCTTCGTAATTAAAATACAAAAGTTTCAAAATTAATGACTGGTTATCTTGTGTTTTTATTTATATCCTAAGTAGTGACGGAAACAGCCTTCCAAACATATGTAAGTACATAGTGTGCCCTTTTTTTTTACATGAGATTTATCAGACTTTATATTTGATCGGCCACAGTTGATTTCTTTATCAAACACAGAAACATTATTTAGTTTAATGCTGTCTTGATGAAACCGAAATCAGTATACCTCGCTGCGTGGGAAAACAGGTACGTTTTTTAATGAAAAGAGAAACAGTGACCAGTCGCTGATAAGCACTCCATTTACACGTCAGATTAAATGCACATTTCCATGTGAAACCAAGCACGTCAGTTCTAAACCGGTACACCGCATTTTAAATAATTACAATAATTCACTAGGCCTGTTTGCTGTGTTTATGACCATTAAGAAAAATGCCTGCAATAACTGAGCTATTTCAGATTCATGGCAGACTGTTGTCGTGGTCTAGTGGATGGCCGTTTAGGAAAGTATAGCTCATCCATAAAGGAGAACGCGTTTAGAGCATTAGTGCGCTCCATTCTTGCGTCCTCCTCGAATGTATGGGATCCCCAACTGGTCGGATTAGAGGAAGACATCGAGTCAGTTGAGAGGCGGGATGATAGATATGTTACTGATAGGTTCGATCAGTAGGGAAGTGACGTTCTTTCTCACGAGGCACTATTGAGCAGATTTGGAGGACCGGAATTTGAGGCAGACTGTAGAACGATTCTACTACAGCGACGTACATTTTGCGACTGGGCCACGGAGACAAGAGAAGTTAGCGATCGTACAAAGGCATATAGACAGTCGTTTTCTCCTCGAACCATTTACTGTTGGAAAAGGAAATGACTAGTAGTATTACATTGTACCTTCCGACAGGTATCATGTAGTAGAGGTAGATGTAAATGCTGAAGATGAGGTCCAAAGATCGATTACCGATTACCATTTCAGATTTTTCTGGGATGCGAAGATATGCAATCGGGTGTATGCAGTCTCTTGAAAACATTTGGATCATACCTGAATGAATAAGCAGATCAAATCGAAAGCTTTCACCATAAGACTCTTATTTGCTTAAATCTTTGGTGGTCATTGTGCATAACTGCGAAACACGTCGATCAGTTTACAGCTTGTTCTGGACGCGATTTACAATGATCAGCTTGAAACTTCATGACAGATTAAAGCTGTTTGCGAGGTACTGGCAGAAGTAAAGTTGTGAGGACAGGTAGTGAGTCGAACTTGGGTAGCTCACTCGGCCACCACCTGGGGGCGAGTGGGATGACGTTCCACCGCAACTCCACGTCCCTCCTCTGACGCCACAATGGACCAGCTTCCAGTGGTCCGCCACCAGGCCTATCGGACAGCAACAAAAACAACAACAATAACAGTTCAAAGGTGAAGATTCATCTTACGCGGGAGATGTCCTGAGCTTCTGATAGTGATTTCGTCATCCTACAGGAAGTTCACTTGGCCAGTCTCCCGGATATCAACGGCTATACTGTTCACGCCTCTGCAGGTGAGCTCATGGGCCATGTAGTGGCTGTCTACGTCCGTGAAGAGATTCCTGTCATCGATGCCACCTTCGTTCCTTCAGCTCGGGGTCTATCTGAGACATTTCATCAATGTCTTCACTCCATCGGCCACCGACCAACGACGTGAACGGGCACAGTTTTTTTCTGAGGTCATCGCCTCCACGTTTTTAGGGTGATACGAAAACTGCCTGCTAGGAGGTGATATTAACTGCGTTCTGTACCCGAAAGATCAGGTTCCACACTATATTACTGGCCAGGAACTACGTATAGTGGTGCAAGACCTCCTGCTCCACGATACCTGGGATGTCCAACATGGCGACCGTTCTGGCCCTACTTTTCTTACCAGTCATTTTACAAGTTGTCTAGACATGATATATTTCTGATGGGGGTCTAACGTCTGTGATACGGGACGCCGAACGCTGGCCACTGGCCTTCACCGACCACTGTACTTACGCCTGCACGGTCCTCCCTCCGCCCCTATCGGTATGGCGCAGCCACGCGCTATGCAAACTGAATACTTCTCATCTGCACAACCCGGCTTGTCACCAGCAAGCCAACGAGACATTGGCAACCTGCGAGCGACGCCTTCCCAGCTATCGCTTGGCAGTAATGTGGTGGATGGACTGCGCCAAACCGGCAAGCCGGAGGACACTGATGAGATATGGGAAGGACTTGGCCGAGTGGCATCGCAACACCGTCAGCTTCTACTACGCGGTCATTCGAGATCTGGGCGCTCAGCCGCCAACCACATACAACCAGATGGAAAGCAAAGAGCTAAGGGGAGGGAGAATAACTGCGCTGGTACGCCGCAGATTGACAGAGGTGGTGGTGCGGCACCACGATAAGAGGGGATTCGAAATTCCATCCATGAATCATATAGTGTCTGGTGAACGACGGCATCGTCGACAGCTCTTGCACAAGTGGATGCGAGCCACTGTATGTCGTACACCTAACACAGTAAAATTCAAATAACTTTGCTGTCTGTCGGCAGTCTATAATATCGTCACTATGGTTGAATGTCCTTAAGTGGACACTCGTAACTGTCCCACTACTTCGTAAATAGTGACTGCTGAGTTGGAATGTTTTCGTCTCAACGGAACTCTTAGAATGGTGCTCCACAGCGTAATTGCATATATTGTTCTCTCTGACTGCAGTATCGAAACTACGTCGTCTAAACGCAGGATTGGAACTGTGGTCTGACTGCAGGATCACAACTGTCTGAGTGTCCATAGCACACCGTGTTTTGAGCCTGTCAGCAAAAGAATTTTCTTTCCGTAAGTACATTGTGGAAGCAATGTAGTCCACAGTGACACCCCCCCCCCTTCTTTTCCGGCTGGAAACACTGTCAGTGGATGTGTATGACGCGCCGGTGGACGTGGCGCCAAAGCAGAAAGTAGTCTGAATTTATGAACGCCATCTGGAGGCTGTAGTTCGGAACTGGGAGTTGTCAGGCGGGTGGTGGTACCTGAGTGGTGACGCCTTCTCGTGGTATTTGTTACATACCCATTATACTGGTACACTACAGTAATAGTAGACAATCCCAGTGTCTCAAAACATAAATTTTGTACGTATATGTGATGTCTGTTCTTGCGGACCATTTTCTTCCAGCAACCACTATGAATTAAGACACAGAGGAATTACAGACATTGGCTGCGAGTGGGCATCGGTTTAAATCAATGGGGAAAGTTGAAATTTTTTGCCGGAGCTGGGACCGCTACGATCGCAGGTTCGAATCCTGCCTCGGGCATGGCTGTATGTGACGTCCTTAGGTTGGTTAGGTTTAAGTAGTTCTAAGTTCTAGGGGACTGATGGCCTCAGATGTTAAGTCCCATTTGAACCATATTTTTTTTTTTTTTTTTTTTTTTTGCTGGAACTGGATTGGAAGCCAGATCTCCTGCTTCATAGGGACATGCTCTGACACTAAGCCATCTGGACACAGTGGTCATCGCCACTGCATGGACTACCCTAGCGCAGCTCTCATTAGACCCAAATTCTCAACTTATCCACACACTACTAACGTAGTGCTCCTGGCCCATTATACTCATTACTCACGGCATTTCTCCGATTCCTGTAAGATACAGAAGCATTTCAGGCTCGAACTCTTCCGGGAATTCAGCGAGTAATGAGGATAATGCGGCAAGGGGCACTACGTTAGTAGTGTGTGGATAAGTTGAGAATTTGGGTCTTATGGGAGCTGCGCTAGGGTAGTCCATGCAGTGGCGATGACCATTGTGTCCGGATGGCTTTGTAGCCAGACCGTCTGCCTACTAAGCAGGAGACCAAGGTTCGAATCCTGGTCTGGCACAAATTTTCGAACTTTCCTAGTTCGTTTAAATCAATGCACACCCACATCCAGTGTCTGTAAAAACGTACAATAGAAGCAAAGATCTACCAATACGTGGCGCTTCAAGGCACTGTGTACACTGTAGCACAAAAAAGGAACATCACGGAAGCAGATGGAAGTGTGGCTCTAAGCACTATGGGACTTAACATCTGAGGTCATCCGTCCCCTATACTTAGAACTACTTAAACCTAACTAACCAAAGGACATCACACACATCCATGCCCGAGACAAAATTCGAACCTGCGACCGTAGCAGCAGCGCGATTCCGGACTGAAGCGCCTAGAACCACTCGGCCACAGCGGCCGGCGATGAAAGTGTGCTCTCTGTCAAGTTGCCCTGTGCCTAACTGCAGGAAGGAATAGCATTTTACCTTACCACTAAAAGTAATGACATTTCATGCACAGCGACTCCATTTCATACAACCCATATGTGTTTAATTAATGTGCATAACACTCGATTTTACCATTGTTCTGTCTCAGTGTATATTTAATAATCTAAGAAAAACAATAAAATTAAAAAAATGACTTTTAATATTTCGAGGCTGAAAGGTATAAAGAAACTGTTAATAAGAATTCGCTTTAGATTTTCGAGAACTTGCACCATACAGCGTTATTGTATACCAAATACTAGAGAAGTTGCTAAATATTTCTTACACTACTTTTTAAAGAACGGCTAAGAACGCAAGGAATCAGTTCCGTAAATCGCTTCTATAGCCGTTGGCAACGGTAAGTTACATTTCACTAGTCCCCTGATGTTGCTATTCCGCCATTCCACACCACATTTCGTATGTTATCGGCTAGATGTTGCAGACGTCGCACTTAGAAGTGACTATGCACAGATGACAAGAGTTGTGGGACACCTCGTAATATCGGGACAGATATCCTTTTGCCCGGAGTAGTGAGCAAATCGACGTGGCATGGACTCAACAAGTTGTCTGGAAGTCCCCTGCTGCTGCTGCTATACCTATCCATAACAGCGAAAGTGTTGCCGATGCAAGATGTTGTGCATGAACTGAACTCTCGATTATGTCCCATGAATGTGCGATGGGATTCATGTCAATCGATCTGAGTGGCCAAATAATTCGCTCGAACCGTCCAGAATGTTCTTCGAACCTAAAGCGAACAAATGTGGCCTGGTGACATGAAGTCAATGAACGGCTGCAAATGGTCTCCAAGGAGCCGAACATAATCATTTCCAGTGAATGATCGATTCAGTTGGATAAGATAACCCAGACTATTCCATGTAAACGTAGCACACACCATTATGGAGTCATCACCTGCTGCACAATCGTTTGTTGACAGTTCGGGTCCATGGCTTCGTGGGATTGACGCCACACTTGAACCCAACCATCAGCTCTTAGCAACTGAATTCAGGACTCATGTGGCCTGGCCAGAGTCTTCCAGTCGTCTGGGGTAGAATCGATATGGTCACGAGCCCAGGAGAGGCGCTGCAGGCGATGTGGTGCTTTTACCAAAGGTACTCGCGTCAGTCGCCTGCTGCCATAGCCCATTAACGCCGAATTTCGCCACACTGTCGTAACGGATACGTTCGTCGTACGTCCCACATTGATTTCTCAGGTTATTTCAAGCAGTGTTGCTTGTTTGTTAGCACTGACAACTCTAAAGAAACGCCGCTGCTCTCGGTCGTTAAGTGAAGCCGTCGGCCGCTGTGTTGCCCGTGGTGCGAGGTAATTCTTCAAATGTGGTATTCTCAGCACACTTTTACACTATGGATCTCCGAATACTGAACTCCCTAACTATTTCCGAAATGGAATGTTGCTTGCGTCTGGGTGCAAATACCATTCTGCGTTCAACGTCTGGTAGTTCCCGTTGTGCGGCCATAATCATGTCGGAAACCTTTTCACATGAATCACCTGAATACAAATGACAGCTCTACAAATGCATTGCGCTTTTGTACCTCGCGTACGCGATACTACCTCCATCTGTATGCTTACCTGTCGCTATCCCATGACTTCTGTCGCGTCACTGTAGTAACTTAACTCGGCACGTATTGCTAGGCTGGAGACAACCTGAAACCGTAGCACGGGTCACTTTGTTTTGAACGTACGCTGCGCGAGGGCGTCGTGGAGGCGGGAGGCGGCTGGGCGGCGGTCCCCAGCGGCGTGTAACGATGCTGTCCACTCTTGTTTATTACTTATTAGCGCTAATGACGGGCGCGTGGCGTGCGGCTCGCGTACAGCGCTTCCCTCTCCTCGCGGCGGCGACTTTATTAGGTCCGTTCACCGCCCGTCGATACCGTAGGCTACCAGCTGGCTACAGTGCCGCACCGCCCAAATGGATATTAATGGAGGCGCGGCAACGGCTGCCGGCAGCCGAAGACCCGCTGGTGCAGCGCGCTGGAGGTGCCGGGCACCGAATGTGTGCGTCTTCTGTGCTACCTCACTCTTATTAGAGTTTATTCTAATATATATATTTCATTTTCCACCAATGCTAAACGCAAATACTGAATAAAAGCAGCTCCATACACTTGCAAATGACGATTTTCGTGGTAGTTTAAAGTACCACATTACACCGAGGTGATAGAAGTAATGAGACAGCGTTATGCACGCATACATGGCGGTAGTACCGCGTGCACGAGGTACAAGAGAGAAGTGCATTGGCAGAGCTGTCGTCTGTTCTCCGGTCATTCACGTGAAAAGGTTTCCGACGTGATTACGGCCGCACGACGGGAATTAACTGGCTTTCAACCCGAAATGGTAGTAGGAGTTAGACGCATGGGACATTCCATTTCGGTAATCGTTGCAGAATTTAGTATTCACAGATCCACAGCGTCAAGGGTGTGCCGAGAATACCAAATTTCAGGCATTACCTCTCACCACAATGCAGTGGCCGACGACCTACACTTAACGATCGAAATCAGTGGTGTTTGCGTAAAGTTGTCAGCGCTAACAGATAAGCAACACTGAGTGACATAGCTGCAGAAATCAATGTGGGACGTACAATAAACGTATCCGTTAGGACAGTGCGGCGAAATCTGGCGTTAATGGGCCATAGCAGCAGACGAAACACACGAGTGTCTTTGCTAACAGCACGACATCGCCTGCAGTTCCTCTCCTGGGATCGTGACCGTATCTGTGGGGCCCCAGACGACTGGAAAATCGTGACCTGGCCAGAGGAGTCCCGGTTTCAGTTAGTAACAGCTGATGGTAGGATTCGAGTGTGGCGCAGACCCAACGAAACATGGAACCAGGTCGTGAATAAGGCACTGTGCAAGCTGCCGGTGACACTGTAGTGATGTGGGCTATATTTACGTGGAATTGACCGGATACTCTGGTCCAAGTGAACCGATCATTTAGTGCAAATTATTATGTTCGGCTACTTGGAGACCACCTGCAGCCATTGATGGACTGCATGTTCCCAAAAAACAATGGAATTTTTATGGACGCCCATGCTGCTTGTCACCGGGCCACAACTGTTCGCGATTGCTTTGAAGAAGAAATTTGAGCGAATAATTTGGCCACCCAGATCGCTCGACATGCATCCCATCGAAAATTTATGGGACTTAAGGGAGAAGTAAGTTCTCGCTCAAAATCCTGCACAGGCAACACTTTCGCAATTGTGGACGGCTACAGAGGCAGCGTGGCTCAGTACTTCTGCAGGGGACTTCCGGCGACTTGTTGAGTCCGCTGCACGTCGCGTTGCTGCACTGCGCTGCGCAAAACGAGGTCCGACACGATATTAGCATGTATCCCTCGTCTTTTGTCACCTCAGTGTAAGCATTCTTTATCAAATTCTGTCATTTGGTGAATTTAAGCCTAGCTTGTGTATTTAGTAATTTCCGTATTTCAGTAGTCAGTCTTTTATCTACTTAAATGTCACTGTCCACTTCCCCTCATCTGTGCAGTATTCTAACGCCTGCCTGTAATTACGATTTCACCTCGCTACGGCTCCCCTTTCTGCCGAATTAGCTATTACTGACTGTCTTAGCGTCCATTCCCATACCTGTCTCGTTCTCTGACGATCTTTCTCCCCAGGCTTCTTTCAAATGGTTCAAATGGCTCTGAGCACTATGGGACTTAACATCTAAGGTCATCAGTCCCCTAGAACTTAGAACTACTTAAACCTAACTAACCTAAGGACATCACACACATCCATGCCCGAGGCAGGATTCGAACCTGCGACCGTAGCGGCCGCGCGGTCCCAGACTGAAGCGCCTTTAACCGCTTGGCCACACCGGCCGGCTCCAGGCTTCTTTCCTGACTATTCTTCATAGTACTTAGGTTAATTAAAACGTCTTCAAACAGTTTCAATTCTACATCCCCTGTTATCCCACGCTAATATTTCAATTTTATGCAGTGCTTTCTGCCATACGCACAGTTCCAAGGATTGTTTTCTAACTATTATGCCAATGTTTGGTGCCATTAAACCACTTCCGAATAAGAAAGCTTTCTTCACCTACGTGAATCTGCTTGTACTCTGTATTTCCCTTGCTTTTGCCATTTTCTGTAATCTTATATGCTATGTAAAAGCATCTTACTTTTCTTATTGAATTATGATGTTTAAGAAACGGTAATTCTCCTTCCTACAACTCATCATCTACTATCATACTATTACATCTTTAGTTTCTCGATCCTTAATCCAAATTCTGTAGGCTTCTGTATATATTACTTGAAAATTTTGTTAAAAGGAAGAAGTGGTCACAAATGGGTCTTGTTCACTATCTCAATGTCTGACAGGTAAGCTTTCACAGATCCGACTGATTGTCTGCCTTCTTAGCCACACTTAAAAATTGCGGTAAGAAATGTTAACGGCACGCCATTTGCTACAGCTATTTGTTAAGTTGAGCGGTGCAAGTTTTAGAAACCCGGAACGGCATTCACATCAACTGTCACCTTACTCCAGATATAGTTAAGCTGAGACATGTACCACACTTCTACAAAACGGATTAGCCATGCAATTTAAGGAACATTTCATGCTGTAATTGTTGTGTTGTGTGCAGTTTTGTTAACATTCTTCGAAACATGCATTAGATTAAGCGCATTTTAGATAGCCTGTTTGTACCACAAAATATATTTTTTTTTAGAAACAACGTGTCTTGTTAAATATTTACACGTGCCTTTATGTTGTAGGTGATTTTTTCAGTTTTCTGGAAATAATGATACGAAACAGGTTTTTCGAAAGGTTTCCCTTGATTTTAAGGCAAACGCCGAGTCTGGAAATCCAGTCTCGGATATTGCCAGTTAGGAGCCTCGCTGCTCCATAACCAGCTCTCCTCCTGTGTTGATGAAAAGATCTGGGCCCTACAATGTGTCTGACCTCAAATACCACGAGCTTACCCCTCGGGGTAGAGAATGAAAACAAAGAGTATTTAAAAATGTGTACATACTGTTTGTTTCCAAGGAGGAAAAATCAGACAAATGATCCAGATGGCCTTCCTTTTAGCAGCCCCATGCTTCAGTTTAGTAACAAATGCAATTACTCTTCAACACAAGTTAACGTTATTTTCTGCAACCACTGTAACAGATACTAATTTGTTTTTACTTGGAGTGTTGAGAAAGAATAAATCGAGAAGTTGCTTGGCTGAGCTAAATGAGCACGGATATGTGGAACACGAAGGGTCTCCGACTCTGACGTAAGTCTAAAAGTTGATAGATGAAAATAATGACTGCTGCCGGCAGTTGCACGTGTCTCGCAAGGCCGCCTTACCGATTGTCCCTCTTTAGTATTTTATTCATATTTGTAGCGTTTCGAAGATGAGTGCCTCAATATAATTTTGCTACAGCAGTACGGGGTAATTCTCAAATAAACTCGAAAAAAATTGTCTTGGAAAATCAGAATATTTCTGATTAAGAACAAAACATTTCTAGGTTTTTGTCATATTCACCTGTAGGTGAGTGCGTACCGTAAAAGACTTGTAAAGGTTAAGACGGTGGTTTGAATCTCGCTAGCACTAACTTTCTTTTATTTTTATTGACTCTCCACGTTTATTAATGAATGGAAATGTTAATTAAAATACTGAATTAATTAAAATACTGAACCATAATTCTTAAGAAAAATAACAGCTTTTTCTTCTTCGATACTACTTACATGAAATCCGAGTATTCGCTATAAAACAAAATTTGGAATAACAATGTGAAACATATAATAAAAACCCTTTTTATTTCTAGACAGATCAGTGTTCTTGACGTATATTTTTTTCATTTAGCAAGTAGGCTTTTCGCACGTCCTTACAAAAGTTTTATTTTATTTTCATACGATCAGTAGTTAGAAGTAAAATTATGTGATCTTCATTCAAATATGATTCAATATTTATCAATTAACGTTCCAAATAATTCTTAAAAATTCAGCTGAGAAACGTAAAGAAAAGGTAGGTGACAGCAAGATTGAAACCAAGAACATCACGTCTACAAAAGTCTTACGTAACGCAGTCATCTAGCAGCGAATATGTTAACGAGCTAGAATTGCTTTGTATGAGGACGCGCTGGAAAGTAGTGTCTCCGAATTTTTTCCGTGAAAACTCTTTAACTAAAAGAAACTTTATTTACATTTTACGTCTTTATTCTTCATGTCCACTTATTTATTTCTCAACGTACTCATCCTGGTGACGGACACTTTCTCCTAACGAGAGACCAGTTTGTTGATACCGTCACTGTAGAACACCTGACTTTACTGGCAGATTAAAACTGTGAGCCGGACCGAGACTCGAACTCGGGACCTTCATATCAGCACACACTCCGCTGCAGAGCGAAAATCTCATTCTGGAAACCTGACTTTACTGGCGGAGCCACAACCTCACCTCTGCTTGCATCGGTTCATCACTATCAAAGTGAAGTCCTCGAAGGTGTCCAAGTTTTGGAAGCAGATGAAAATCTGATGGGCCCAAATCGGAACTGTATGGAGGATGATCGATAACGGTGACCCCAAGGCGTCGAAGTGTTGCAGATGTCGCAGCGGTCGTATGTGGCCTGGCGTTCTCATACTGGAGGAGAGGGTGCGCCAAGTGCTGAGGAACCCTTTGAATTCTAAACTCGACTACAGTGAGCTCTTCCTCGCGCACTGATATGGTTAAGCTACATGCCGCCACGTTACACGATACAATTCGGGGACCCGTGGACATGAAGAATAAATATGTCGAACTGTTTTACGACGTTGATGTCAAGAAGCGACGTTCACATTCAGTTCGTGTAAAGAAAATAGTCTGAATGGCCTTTTGCGGACGAGAACCGTACTGTGCTGAAAAGGCTTGAGCACTGCGTGGATGCACAGTGGAATCGCCGCCGCCGCCGTTGGCTCGCTACTCACTCGCACGAGCGCCGGCTGTGGCACGCCAGGTCCATGTGTCACTTACCTGTAACAAAGAAAAGGAAAACATAAACGTTAGTACCCAGCGACAGTAACTGTCAAACATGCTGTTAACTTCAGCATCAGTTAGTAGAAAGAATAGCTTTTTACATGGATATGTGAACTGAAATAATAGATAAATAAAAACGGAGACCCAACCAAAACCTACAAACAACATAATGATGACCATATGAAGGATTCTGTCTCAAAAAAGACGTGCAGTTAACTGGGGTAGAGCGTGAGTGTTGAGATGATTTTAGAATCATTTGGTATCTCGTTTTCCGCGGCTGCAGTCGGAAAGCTTTGTTTGCCAATGCCTCCGTATGGGCGACAACGGTATTTTGGCGTAACTGCTTCGAGAACAGGCACTTTGAAATGGGCAAAACCGTTCACGTCTGCTGTTGGCCATATAAGGTCTGTTTACGTTTTACCATGTGTTAGTAAGTAAACTGTCTCAGTTCAGTTCACTAATTCAAGCTGGACGTGGCGAATCAAGCCACTAGTAGTAGTTGAGCAAAATCATTCAACATAATTTTTTTTACGAAAATGTACTTAAATATGTAATGCAAATTTCTCTTTTGAGCGCTTCACTACTGACTCATTTATTATTTTATTTTTCCTTCTTGACTCGTCATTTGAAATGAGAATCTAGTTCTCCAGAACACTGATAATGTTAATTGTCGCCGGAAGGTTTGGCCGAGCGGTTCTAGGCACTTCAGTCTGGAACCACACGACCGCCACGGTCGCAGGTTCGAATCCTGCCTCGGGCATGGATGTGTGTGATGTCTTTAGGTTAGTTAGGTTTAAGTAGTTCTAAGTTCTAAAGGACTGATGACCTCAGATGTTAAGTCCCATAGTGCTCAGAGCCATTTTTTTTGTTAATTGTCGGCTTTCTGAGGAAGTCCCGCAGCAGCATGGTATAAGTGGTGCAACAGAAACGCTAATATTTCCAATGACACTGAATTTAGTGCCTGGCAGGATGTGAAAGGGGGAAACGGTGCGTGACAGTTCACTTATTCGTGGTCAAACTAAACGAGTACGGAAGTCAGCGACATAAATATAAACAATACTGTGATTACCCAGCATCGTGACGGCAATTTAAATATCACTCGCACAAACTACGCCACAAGAAACGTTTCAGCTGTCATGAAATAAATGGAGATTTTCCGGAGAGACTATAAATGAAATTTCATGCACCGGGAAGAATTTATGTTCCGTGCTATAGAACATACGTGGGTTATAAGCTGGAAATTGGCGGTTTGAAGATACTGTAAAAAGAAGTAGAAGTTATAACAAGCAAGGCATCACTCAAACATCGTTTGAAAAAAATCTGGATCAAATCAGTCTATCTATGGGGGACTGTAATTTAGAACACATTCATCTTCTCACTCGCGAAAATCCGTTTGGTATAGAATAACGGCATACTTTTTAAAAGGTTGCTGTACTACATGACAATTATTGCACTAGAATCGAAGCAGAGATAAATGAGGTGGGCATAGTTGATGGATGTGGTAAATTTCCATAAGGTGCATTCAAAAAGAAAGAAGCCGGAGGCTGTAAAATGAGAACCGCTAATGCCATGGTAATGCAATTGCCTACGGAAAAAGGTGTGGTTCCTGTAACAGCACTGTAGGGACATGGGCGCACAAACACCTGACGACAGAGCAAGCAATCAGGAGGCTTCAGAAGAGAACAAAGGGTTGTAGTGCGATTGCTGACAAGGAAAGGAGTGCGCGGAAGGGCAATTCATCAAAGAATGACGCAAGCGTGCGAAGGACACTGCATGTCCGTTCTAAGTGTCAGGGGAGTGGAGGGATTTCTTTCGACGATGACGCACGATCTGGAACGCCACACCGCATTACTGATGCCATTGTCCAGCAGGTGCATACCCTCATTACTGAAGATCGGTGAGTTACAGTGGCAGTCCTTGCCCCAGAGGTCGGGCTGAGCGTTGGAATTGCAACGGACATACAGTGCCCTCCGTACTGTTGCGCCATTCTTCAATGAATTTCCGTCCCCGCACTCCTTCTGCTGTACCCCCTTGCTCTTCTTTTGAAGCCTCAATTTCACTGCGTCCAGCACGACTGAGTCAGTAGAGGTCGATGCTTGCAAGTACTCGCTCTCTCGTCACATGGTGTGTGTCTATGTCCCTCCAGCGCCTAGTTTGGCATCTTCCGGTTCCTGCAGGGACCAAACATTGATTTGTAAGCACTGCTATTACTATCCCCTCAGTGGTTTTCATTCTACTCTCTCCAGCTCGTTTTATTTTTTATTTTTTAAGCATCTCTTATACACGGAAGTTTGCAACTGAGATTCATGACGTATCAGAAAGCGACGAATTTGTAATCATAATAATCCACGAAGCACAGCAACAATTGCTCCTGGGAACTACTTAGCAGATAAAAACAGTTTACTGGGCCCGGAATAGAACCTGGGAGCTTAACTTAACGAAGAACATTGCCTGTGAAAGACAAAGTTCGAGGCTCGAGTCTTGGTAGGGCGCACAGATTTAATCGGGGAGTCAGTTTCATAACTGTGCACACTCTGTTGCAGAGACAAAGATTAATTCTGGAAATGCTCTTTGCGTGTGCGGAAATGACTGTGTGTGTTGGTTCACAGACGTGGGCTTAATATCCACTGATAATCACACGAAAACATTGGTCAGAACCCGGAATTGGAGTCTTATAAATTTTAGATGAGAAAAAAGTTTTGAAAAAAAAAAAGAAAAGGTCAAACGTCTTGTGAAATGATTTCTCTAATAAAAGCACGAAATAAAATAGACCAGAAAATCATTTAACGCGCTTTGGAATAATGCTCGAAATTATGCACAGACCTGAATATACATACGTTAGTGACTTAAAGAGACCACTCAGTGAAATTCCGACAGCAAATATCCTCCAGTACTCTCTAAAATTCTGAGAGTCCAAGTTAAACACAGAAATTTTCTGTACGTGATTTTTCTAGCATAAGTGAAAGATGTGTAAAATGTTTCTCCAATCTATTTTTTTTCTTACTTTTAGAAAAATAATTTCAGAAAGCGGTTGACATTTTTTAATTTTTTTTTCAGTTTTCAAGTTTTGTAGAGAAAGCACGAAATATATTTTAATATCAGTCGGTATTCTGTTATTATTAGGAGCCATATATCGACGGAAAGCAGAGAAGTTTCAGTTTATGCAGCGATTTGACATTTTTTAGCACTTCATTAACACATTTAGCAGCAGCTGTTCGTGAATATATATCGATTTTCCCTCAAATCAGGAATTAAGTTTTCTCTTAATTACCCTGAAAACTTTCAAGCAATTAAATCTTGTTTAGCATAACTAGAGTTCTCATTGGTCAATTAGATATCCCATTTGCCCATTTTTCACTCTTCGTTTGGGTATAAAACTTCGGACAAAAATCTGTTGTGTAGTTTCTCGGAAGTCCCATTTTCGATCCGCTCTAACTTTTAACCAATAATGTCGCAAAGACTAGCATGAAACGACTCGAGTGTACCTATGAGAGCTCAAATGGCTCTGAGCACTATGGGACTCAACTGCTGAGGTCATTAGTCCCCTAGAACTTAGAACTACTTAAACCTAACTAACCTAAGGACAGCACACAACACCCAGCCATCACGAGGCAGAGAAAATCCCTGACCCCGCCGGGAATCGAACGCGGGAACCCGGGCGTGGGAAGCGAGAACGCTACCGCACGACCACGAGATGCGGGCACCTATGAGAGCGTGCAATACACACACACACACACACACACACACACACAAATGAACACGTCCAAGCGTAAGCACGGTAACACTGTATTACGCCTGTCGAACCGAAGAGGTCACGAGTGGAGCGAAACATTTCGAAGAAGTAATTGCTGTACAGGTAGGCAGGGCTTGATAAAAAGTGCGAGGTCTCAGGCGTGAGGAAACTTGTTGCGCGCGGCGTGGCGTGGCCTGGTGGCAGCGAGCTGAACTGGGCGCGGACGGCCGCGGCGCGGCTGGCCACTCTGCGCGACCACCTGTGGGTCCCCCGTGACGTGGCGTCGCGCCGCCATGGCCTAGCGAAGCGCGCTCCGACAACGGAGCGCTCACGGCACCAGAGTGGGCGCCGTCATTAGTACTACTGTCGTCCATAGCCTTCCTAGTGCAACATAACTCGTCCATGGGACTGAGAGTCAGCTGTATGAGCAACACGTCTTAGTGGCACACGCTACAGACCAACTCACACTGGCCGTAACGTCAGGTCACGTGTCACGTCTGGTCACAGCACCGTCACGTCACTGTGTACCCACGTTGTCCGTCACGTCACGTCAGATCTCTTAGCCCAATAGCGAGCTTTGAATGTTAGGTTATGAGTGACCATCCACGATTTTTAAAAAACGTTAGTACTGAAATTAAGGAACAAAACGACGATGAAGTTTATTAATGGCCCAAGCAAACTTCATATTATATTATTAATCAGTTTTGTATGGTAAACTACTGAGAAGTGTAACAACATTTTAAAACATCGACATCTATTTGCCAGCGAAAATAACATTCGTGCAAACACATCAACCAATATTACTAAGCGAATAATTAGATATTATTTACTTTATCCAATATGGTTTTTCCTTACAAAACCTGTAACATCATAAACCACTGTATATTTCTTCTTCATTACCGCTGACTTTCTTGCTTATTCACTTAAAATGTTATTTAATGAAAACTGCTTCATCTACTTACGCTATTATTCATATACAGTACGGGTGTCTGTTCTGTTCTGTTATTGTAAAACCTACATAACTTTTCGCTTTCAGATATCTGATCCCGCTTGCAGAAAACTCAAGGGAGAAAAACATCCAAGTGGCAGTGACACATTTGCTACTTGCCACGAAAACAAAGCATAATAAGAAAAAGAAAGGTTGAGAAGACAGAAAAACACGAGATCCAAGACTATGCATCGAGTGAGCACGACAAAAATAAGTTAACTTCCGGTGTTAGCAGACGACACCATCGTCTAAACTATCTCCGCGAGAAACGTTGAGGTGACGTGATGGTCAGTGTGAACTGGCCTTAAATCTCAGTATACTGTCGCAGAAATAATTTTCGTGCGCTGGAACTACTTGTAGGGGCGAAAGATTTAGGCGAACATCTCGCCGACGTTGAGGTGATTGGGGATATGGCGCTAACTGGCTCAAACAAGGTAAGAGGGCGATGTAGCTGGGTGGTCGGAGTTTCGTGGAAGTAGGTGAGGTGAACGAAACAGAGCAAACTGTCTTACAACATACAGTTCAATACTAGAGAAAAGTGTTTTATTAATTACCAAACACATTAAATCTGCCATTTAAAACTGCGTAGCTACTACCTACAATGAGAGAGAACATGCTTTTTCGCTGTCAGTAGGTCACGAAAAGTGACAACGGCCAGGAGAGCGGTGGGCTGGCCCCACACCGCTCCATACCGCATTCAGTAGCGCGACTGGCATAGGATGACACGGCGGTCAGTCGGTACCGATGAGCCCGCCACGGCCTGTGGACGGGGTTTACGTTTACGTATATTGTTGACTGACAGGTTATGTTCAGGTACGTGCAGATACTTTCTGTACCTGCGTTTTAATAGTTTTCACATTTGCTGATAAAACGAGCAAAACCTTTGCTAGTTTCAGGTACACCGCTGTTGGAAGCTTTTACAACGCAGAGCCATCTGACATTTTCCAGTGCAAGGAGAATAGCGGCGAATGCCGAAATACTTTTTCAGATTTCGGGACATACGGCTCTGCGGAGATTCGCTAATACTGAATAGCCATCACACGTCCTTGCTTTCTTCTAACTGATACTGTGTTGATACGTCTGTTCGTGTGGCGGAGAAGGAAGCGGATACGGTTTGCAAAGAATCACCATTCTTTTCTGTCGCAGCTCGTGGTCTAGTGGCGCGACGAGACAGCAGCTCCACACTGTCGGACTAACCGACTCCCCACTTTGCCCTGACTGTCCCTCCTGGACACCATTAGCATTGCTTCACGTTCATGTTGTCGTCCGGCGTTTGGCGACTGACGCAGAAGGTCATAGCTTGTTACCTACGCTCACAACTAACGTGATCCAACCTCGGACCTTCCTGTGCTGAGATGACTATTACTTTTCACTCGCTAAATACCGGGTGCTTACATTGTTCAAGGAAATGATTATCGAAGTGGAGGAAGTGAAGCCTGATTACTGGTGGTACCTGCAAAACGCTCTGAACGCTCTTTGAACGCACACCGAGGTACCGCACGACCTCCGCAAATTATTTACGCAGTGTTTTCGTAGCCCCCCCCCTTACCCCCACCCTCTCTAGCTGTGGAGTGCCAGGCTCAGTGTGACGTTCCGCGCAGCATCACATTGAAGACAGAATAACCTGAATTATAGGCAGTGATTAAGGAAACGGGTCGGCTGATTCAAGGAAAGCTGCATTCATTGAGGCATTAGCAAAGCAACATGAGTCTGTTGCAGATATTTTAGGCGGTATTGCTGGAGACAGAAGACGCCAATGGCAGTGGACAAGAAAAAACTAGTTGAACAAAGGTTCTTGTAGATGAAGTAGCACAAGTGCTACACGATGTTATTTTACTTTATGCTTTGTAACATTCTTTTTAATAAGATTTTCATTTGTAACATTTACTAATTATGATCATAAGGAAAAATAAATAAATAATTAAAAGAAAAATAACAAACAATTACAGAACTGTGAAACTTATCGTCTTCAGAGAATTTTTGGAAATAATTAGGGGTAACACCTGAAGAGTAATAGCTCAGTTTTTTATAGTGAGGTAAGAGTGGCGGTGCCAGGTAGATTGTAGATTGATTTTCCTTGTATTTAGATTAAACACTCATAAGGAAATACACGCAAAAAAGTGGTTAGCGTCGCTGCATCTAAATCACGGGGTCATTGGTAGAAAACAAAAAAGAGTCCTGGATTCGATCCGCGTCCGAGTTGGAGATTTTCTTCCCTCGTGGACTGGGTTTTTGTGTTGTCCTAATTATTTCATCTCATCTTCGTCGATGCGAGCGTCATCGAAACAGTGTCAAGTAGAAGCTCTTGTTGCAGGCGGCTGAACAACCCCAGACAGGGCCTCCCAGCGAACAATTCCACTCGATCATTTCATTTTCTATCATCCCTTTCCGGCAGGAGGGGGGCGCGGGTAGCACTGCCTTCTCTACCCCTCTCTGGGTACATCCCTTGCCACGTGGCCGTTCTAAAGGAACATGGCGTAATTACCCAGTGGTGATTTAGGGCAAACACGGAAAACCCTCATCAAGATGGTCAGTTTCACATTCGAACAGAGGTCTCAACCAATGTCTCCCTTGCTCGGCGCATGGCAAAGAAACTCTGAACCGACAGTTAAAGACTGTCGATCGTCGCTGGTCCCGTTAGTTTCCTATCAATTACAAATTGAGGCAGTCGCACGCGCCGCGATGTTTAAGACAAAAAAATAACTCTCGAACCAAATGGTACGACTTCATCTATTTTCTTCGGTCGCTGTCGAACGACAACTAGGATTTAACAACTAGACACACCCCTTATAGAAAAATAAAATAATAAAGACACCGAGTAAGCCCCACAGAGCTAAATGCAAGCAAATAGCTTCTTGTAACAGCTTGTTTCGCCAGAAATACACGCATTAATTAAGTAAACTTGACGTTTTGCCGGATTTAGCTTCATCTACGCCTCGACCGTTAGCGTTGAAGGTAGACTCATTTGTGTGTGGCCAGTCACAAAGGAGAAAAGGAAGGGAGACTTCGATTTAAAGTCCTGTCAACGATGGGGTCATTAGAAATGGAACACATGCTCTTAGTGGGACAGGACGGTAGAGGATTTCGGCAGAGTATTTTATAAAAGGAACTGGAGCGGCATTCACCATAAGTTATATAGGAAAAACTTACATCTGGATGACCGAATGGAGGTTCCGAGCCGACGCCCTCTCAGATAAGAGTGCACTTTATTACCGCTGTGCCACCTCATTCGCTTGCAGCCAGAGAGGTCACTATCTTATTAATACGCGTGATACGCATTCGACGTCATTGTTGCAACACGTGCGCACGTTGTTAAAGAGCTGTAAGGGTGCTGCCCAACAAAAAATATGAAATAATGTAGCCCGCATCTCGTGGTCGTGCGGTGGCGTTCTCGCTTCCCACGCCCGGGTTCCCGGGTTCGATTCCCGGCGGGGTCAGGGATTTTCTCTGCCTCGTGATGGCTGGGTGTCGTGTGATGTCCTTAGGTTAGTTAGGTTTAAGTAGTTCTAAGTTCTAGGGGACTGATGACCATAGAAGTTCAGTCCCATAGTGTTCAGAGCCATTTGAAATAATGTAAAATGTACGCTCAGCGAAGAAGGACCACAGGATCAGACGGGGAGTCCATAATGCTCTTTGGTCAAGTATGGAAACTAGTGTCTGGCACCACCCCATTATGCGGCGAACCTAAGATAACGCAGTTATTCAGATTAATGATACTTGGTGCGACTGTTACGGATGTTTGCAAGCTGGTGCATCATCCGGCTTTTAACATTCACCGCAGGACTGTTATCCTTCTATGAAAGCAAAGCAGTGGTGTATGAATATGAAATATAGCCAAGTTCTCCTGATTCCATCTGGGTCTCTAAATAACCTCGCGCAGAAGGTGTCAGCTAGAGTCATATATATGACTACAGTCGACTGAAAATATGCAAAAGAGTGGCTGTATTAGGAGAGAAATACCTTTTACCTCTTCACGTAACTTGATATCAGTCATAAAACAAGGAAAACAAGAGGGAGGAGTACTGAAGTACTCAAACTACTGAGTGTGACCCAGGACAACGGAACTAGTTTGTCTATTCATTCTGAGGTTCGACAGTAAGTAGCGTTTACAGGTTTAAAACCAAATAGTTTTTATTCAAAGTACGGCGCTTCCAAAAATTTAATTCCGCTGTCTTATAGGGCGCCATCTACATCTGCACGGATAGTATGATATCTGTAAGTCTTATTATATCTCTTGTCTTTAACAATCGCAGATCTGAGGAGAGTAATTTACCTAACATTATATTACAAATGCAAACGCCACTGAACTTATCAAGTTAAGATAGTTTCTTGAAAAACCATATACCCTCAGCAGTTTAACAAACACGTGTAGTCTTCATGGGGAAAAATTGTAAATTATACGTGTACGTCAGTTTTTATACAGAATCATAAACATGAAACAGATACTTAAATTAAAATATAATAGAATACGGTTTAACACTGCGATTTTATGTTGCCAGTAGTATGGTTTCGTGACTGTTTCCATTGGCAGTGTGCATGGCTAAGAGCACAGCACTAAAATGAAGAACTAGTCATATAGAAAGGGCATAATCTTCCACATGTAGATGTCACTTACCTGAGATAAGAAATGAATTCCTGAAACACACTTTACCATGCTTAAAAATTTAACTGTTGTAGTACATGTCCTGATCGACTCACTCATCAAAGCCCAGGCGAAACCGCCAAGGATAGAAACTTGAAATTTAGAAAGGGGTGGGGTACCTTATACTTTAGGGTTCGTATAAGAAGAAATTATCGAAATTCGACTACTAATGGGGTGAAACAGGGGACGAAAGGCTTTTTGAAAACATGTCGCTATTAGGAGATTTTTGAAGCAAGAACTACGAAAATTGGTATTTGGTTTCTCAATTAGAAATTTTAAAAAGTCATGCGTTTCAACATTTTTGGAAATTCAGCCTCTTACGGGGTAAAACAGTGTGTGAAAGTTTATTCGAAAATAAATCGTTCTTAAAGGATTACTAAAGCATTTTAAAGCTACATCTATGTAATTGGTATTTGAATTCTCGGTTACAAACAAAAAAGCCGTGTTTCAGTGTTTTTGGAAATTAACCCCTTCAGGGAGTGAAACAGCTGATGAAAAGTTTTATGAAACTGTTTCATTATGAAACCATTTTCAAAGCTAAACGTACGAAAATTTGTATTTGGGTTCTCTGTTAGAAATTTTAAAAAACTGAGTTTCACTATTTTAAGAAACCAACCCCTAAAGGGGTGAAATAAGGGAAGAAAAATTTTAAGAAAATATTTCGCTATGTTAAAAAATTTTTAAAGCTAAATCAACGGAAACTGGTATTTCACTTCTCGGTTAGGTATAAAGAAGTATGTGTTAGGATATGAAACTTTCTGTGGAAACGTCACATTCGCCAAAGACCATTCTTCTACGAGACCATACAATGCATGCTAGCGAATCAGCGGGAACGAACGTAGCTGCAGTATAATTCAAGATCATAAAATGTAACAGAAAATAAAGTCTAAATGAGTTTTTTGGTTATTGGATTCTGCTAATGTTAAAATATGAGAAAAATATTATTGTCTATAAGTCAAGTCGTGTTTGATCACAGGATGGCAACTTTTCAAAATGCCATGGGTTACATTCATTTCTCGTATTTCAAACAGCAATGAAATATTACTTTTAAGTAACACATATTTCCTTTTATTTCTTCCAGCTCTCTGAATGATGGCGAGTGTTTGCGCCTGCAAACAACATTTAGACAGTGTTTGCCACGTCTCCAGAGTACTCCAAAACTCAGACATAGAAGCATAAACTAATAATAAGTCATGTGTCTACAAGAACAATTCCTGCGTGCAGGTTAGCGACCAAGAAAAGGATTAAGCCTCTCTTGTTTTATGTGGACGCTGAAACTCTACTCTATAAGCTTGATGTCCAAGAGAGTGTAGGAGGAAGAAGTTCAGGGTGCCTTGGCTCCGATATGAACCAAACCGCCTCTTATAGAATTGTTATTTCTTCATGGCTGCTGTGTCATCAACATCAGGAGAGGAAAAAGATAGTATTCCCTGCAGTGAACCAGTGATGAAAGAATAATTTTTACAAGGCAACAGATAATGCGACATATAAGTCTCCAAATGAAGAAGGCGAGCCGAAATCGGGAGCATACTCAAGAGAACAGGATGGGCGCTTCCGCCAAAGTTTTAGGGCCCTCAAGAGAAAATTCAAGAGGAGAAGAATGAAAGGGTGCTTAGGGATTACGTTTCTTAATTGACATAGGACCGTGTCTTAACATTCACGAAGAAAGATAAAAAAATAAACATTAATTTACATACTCAGTATCAATGGTCACGTTTATAAAATTAATAATGCAAAGTATAGCAACTCCTAATTGACATAATTTGATTTAATATTTATTCCAAACAATGTAATTTTTTTTTTTTTGCCACATTAATTGAGATCACTGAAGGCATTTTCCGAAGTTTCGACTTCCCGTTTTAAAAAAATAATAGAATGAGATATAAGTAATCAAAGTAATATTATTCAACAAATTAACAGCGATTCGAACTGACAACAAAACAGTGGCATTTATAAAACACACACTAACAAATACAAATTGTAAAATTAGATTTTTAAGTGAAACCTCAAAAGCTTTTGTAATAAAAAAAATGGTTCAAATGACTCTGAGCACTATGGGACTTAACTACTGAGGTCATCAGTCCCCTAGAACTTAGATCTACTTAAACCTAACTAACCTAAGGACATCACACACATCCATGCCCGAGGCAGGATTCGAACCTGCGACCGTAGCGGTCACGCGGTTCCAAACTGACGCGCTTAGAACCGCACGGCCACACCGGCCGGCTTTTGTAATCAAAACTGGTGTAAGACAAGTAGATGGATTGTCCTCACTGCTATTCCATTGTTGCATTAGAAAAGATAATCAGGAAATAGAGGAAAGTAATAGAAGAAATAGCCACTTAAAAAATCGTGGCAGGGAGAAAAGGGGAAGATTTGAGAATTGATTGTTTGGCTTTTGCAGACGATGTAGCCATCTTAGTCGAATCTATAGAAGATACAATAATGAAGACAAATCCCTTACATGAGACAACTTCAAAAACAGACCTATGAAAAAAGAGTGTACGACGACGCAAAGAAGACACCGAAATATATGGAAACTGATTACGAAAGAATAAAAAAAGGCTACAAATTTAAATACATTAGGTGAAATACAACAGCCGAAAGCTTTGGACAAAGAAGCTAACTTAGCTAAGACAGCCGGCCGGAGTGGCCGTGCGGTTCTAGGCGCTACAGTCTAGAACCGAGCGACCGCTACGGTCGCAGGTTCGAATCCTGCCTCGGGCATGGATGTGTGTGATGTCCTTAGGTTAGTTAGGTTTAATTAGTTCTAAGTTCTAGGCGACTGATGACCTCAGAAGTTAAGTCGCATAGTGCTCAGAGCCATTTGAACCATTTTAGCCAGCTAAGACAAGGAAAATGGAAGTACTTTTCACTTAACAAAAAACTTGTAAAACTCCAACACTCCAACACTGTCATTAGGCCAGAATGCCTTTGTCCTTCAGAATGTCTTTCGTTAAATACAGTCGGACAGTTAGGTGAAACATAAAATAAGGAAAGGAAAATAATCAGAAAAATCTCGGGACCAAAGTATGATAATGGGAAATGGAAATTAGGATGTAATAAAGAAGTATAGGAAAGAACAGAGACAATATTAGACGTAATGAGAAACAGAAGGGTTGTGTTCTATGGACACCTAAAGAGACTAGATGAGAAAAGAATAACAAAAGTAAATTTCAACTTTTGTGACAGAAACCCAATAACATTAGTGACTTGGATCAAAGAAGTTAAAGCAAACCTGAAGGAAACGGAAATAAACGAAGAAAAAATAGGAATAAGAGAAAATTTAGACAAAAATCAAAATGTTTTTAAGGCTAACAGGTCAAAACAAAGATAAAGACAAGCCCATTGTGAATAGACGAAAGAAGAGAACTGTATAGGGAAAGAAAGAAGCATTACTAGGAAGAAAGAAAAGAGAAAAGAAGGAAGCCATAATTTACTTAATGTTGTCTTCAGAAGACCAAACCAATAAAAGAATGTTAATGTATTTTGAGTTTTAGGACCAATAATATAAAATACATCTTACAAAAAAAAAAAACAGTAAAATGTGTTAATGATATAATTTATGATGAATTAAAGTGAATTCAAATGTTGAGGATAGAAAACAAAGGCGACACGTGAATTATTACTTTTAGACGACAAGTACAAGTAGCAAGTAGTACGGACTCTGGAATATGAGGCGTGATGTGGATCATAACGATGAAAATTATGGTTTGGAAGTAGCGTGGAAAGTGAAATTTCACTAAAAGGAAAACATCTCCGTATTAATCAATATAAGTAGACGAATTCTACTTTACTTTCGAGACAAATAATTAAACAGCCTTCTAAGATGTAAATATACATATTACAAGATCAAGCACAAGAGCCACAAACGAAACATCTACGAAATGGAAAAACTTTCTCCTGAATGCATACAAGCTTTATCAGCACTGCGATATGTTCCACCACCTATCACAAATCGTAGGAAGTATTTAAGCTAGTTCAGTATTCCTTTAAATGCTTCATAACTTAAAGTTTAGTGCGGCAGTTGGCTATGTATGGCGGTGAGCTGCACTTGGGTTGAATCCGTGGTCTGTTTATAGGCTTTAATGCAGTTCCCCCCACCCACTTACACAAATTCGGGCCTGATTCTCCTCCTATCGTTCAGAAGCACACTACAGAAACGGCAACACAAAGTACACATTAAAATTACTTAGAAGCCACGTAAGCAGCTGAGTTCGCAGTTTCTCCTCGCATATTTGAATACGTGACCATGTCACAACAGAAAACATCCGGAAAGAGGCGAAAACATGAGTGGCAGTCAGACGAAAACGAAAGAGATGGAAGAGACGAAAGCAAACTGTTCATTATTTAAAATGTAGTCCTCGGAACGGTTAATATAATTATCCCACTGTGAGACAAGACGGTAAATACCGCCATGGAAAAATGTTTGCGATTGCCTACGTAGCCATGATTTTACACAAGCTTGCACCTCTTCGTCCGAATCAAATCGACGGCTACGAATGTCTTTCATCAGCGCTCTAAAAATGTGGAAACCGTATGAGGAGAGATCGACTTTTGATGGAGGATGTGTACGAGATTCCCAGCGAAACTTCTGAAATGAAGTCGAAACAAACTGCCAAAAAATGGCCGCCCAGATTTTGCCAGGGTTGCTCGGAGATCGCTGCAGATTTTCGCTGCGAAGTCCTTACATAGGCTCCATTGAGCCCCGACCTTTTGCTATGCGATTTCCATATTTTTAGAGAAAGACATTCGTGGCCGGCGATTTGCTTCGGATGAAGAGGTGCACGCCTAGGTACCATCATAGTTCCGTAGGTAATAGCAAACATTTTCCCATAAAGGCAATGATCGTCTTGTCTCACAGTAGGAAAAACGTATAAACGATTTTGGCGACTGCTTTTGGAATCATGAACAGTTTACTTATTTTTTTCCACATGTCTTGTTTTCATTTGACTGCTCCTGCAGGGGGCTAAATCTAGGATTGGAGGGTAACGCTAAAACGGGAATAAGGCCTGAAAAAGAGATTTTCTCACCTGAAAGTAAGAGTAAAGCTGACATTAACCTGAAGGTTGGGTTCAGCACAACAGTGGTTTCTTAGACATGCTCCTGTTGGGGTTGGTATCCCATTGGCTTCCTCAGACCTTACTCATCCAGGTCAGGGAGACCTATAGTTTACATGGACTCCGAATCAAAGTGCAATTTGTCATTTTTTACTTTTATAAATATTGCCAGAGGTTAAAGAAAAAATATGAGAAAGATAATGGTCACATAATCGACTATCATCGAACTCCACATTTTCGTATCCATTCTCTGCCACATCACCACTTTTATTTGCACTAATTTTCCATAAACCGTAGATGAAATAACATTCTGTGTTAACCATTTAGTTCAATGTGTTTAACTATAAGAAAAACCGTTTGTGAGAATTATTATTACAACTGCTTACACTTTTCTCTAATACGACTAACGAGTCACCACGAAAAAATAACTCTCTTATCATACGGTGATAAACACTGTTACGTTTACAATCTGGACTAAGTTTAATTTTAAAGCTGACTGTGGTCGCGTCACTGTTGTTTAGTAAATGTTAACAACACAACCGAGCCACCGAGTCCCTGCCTGAATGCAGTTCCCACAAAAACTTTTTAAAATAGGGCTGTCGTGTTTAGACATGGCTTAGGGGATATGATATACGATTAGCAGTAACTCGAATGTGTGTATGCACGTGCAGAAAATGAGTGCTACATAAGGAAGGTTGCTGCTGTTTAATAAGAGAAATGAGAGAACGAGAACAGAAGCGAAGACAGCTGCACAGTGTAGCGCCACGTGGTGATGGTAATGCCTGAGGACAGGAGGTGGCTGCCCGCGCCGGCCAGCTACTCACCGGAGCGCCCACGGCCCAGGCTGGTCGCTGTGTCCGCTGCGACCGGCCGCCACGCAGCCAGTGAGCGGCACCCCGCGCCTTATCGGACGCTGCGCCGCGGCCAGGAATGCACGCTGATAGCGGCGGCGCGCCGTGCGACGCCCCCACCTGGCCACAGCCCGGGGACGGCTCCTTACTCCACCGCCCCAGCACCTCCTCGTGCTGACCGCTTACTATACGACACCCACTACGAAACGCCCAAAGCTGCTAGACTGCCCGGTGTACTGGAAGGGAACACGTAACTAGGTAGGCAACAGGTTTTATGTCAGGTACTGTGGTTACCCTCATATCCAAATCGACATATATACTCCTTAAGCAATCATACAGTTTGGCGGAGGGAACCTTGAACCACAACTAGAAAATGGAGCGAGGGAATAACGACTGTCTATACACCTCCATCAGAGCCCTAATGTCTCTTGTTTTGTCTTCCCGGTTCTCCCAAGAAATATACACCGTTCAAGAGAGTTATGGGATCATGTGTATCAACGTCCAGTATGTCGCGTGGGATTAGCCGAGCGGTCTGTGGGCGCTGCAGTCATGGACTGTGCGGCTGGTCCCGGCGGAGGTTCGAGTCCTCCCTCGGACATGGGGGTGTGTGTTTGTCCTTAGGATAATTTAGCTTAAGTAGTGTGTAAGCTTAGGGACTGATGACCTTAGCAGTTAAGTCCCACGAGATTTCACACACATTGGAACATTCTTTTTCTTTTTCTTTTTTACGTCCGGTATGTGAAATTTGTTTTGACGCAGGCGGTACCTGTGGTCTTTTTGCGTGGCTTGAGATTTTCGCTTTCATTGCAGGCAACAAATAAAATCATTCGACATCTATTGGCAGCGTTACACATTAAAGTGTCAGGTAACTCCTCAGAAGAAGTGAGTACCGGTGCCCCAGTGTTTTGTAGTGGGAGATGGCGGTTGTCATTTTTGGACGCTGTATCTGTATTCAACCAGTCACATGCAACGCGATACTTTAATGCAGTGCAAGTTGTAAGGGCGGTCTGTTTGATCCAAAAAGAATGGACTTTCGGTCGTAGGAGATCTCATAGGGGCGACAGGAGTCGCTGTGTCCGATCAAACTGCAATGAACAGGTTACGAGAAAGGACCTTACGGCCGAGACGTCCTGTTCGAGTACCCCTCTTGACACATCATCTTGCAGTTTGCTTTCAGTTATGCCGTTCCCATCGCATGTCAACTGGCAACTTCGTCAGTGGAGAAACGTGTTATTAAAAGACGAGTCCAGATATCTTCTGACGCAAGATGATGACCGTGTTTGCGTGCAGAGACACATGGCGAGCGGAACCTGTCGAATGTTGTCCAGGAAATGGACAAATTTGGCAAGGTTCAGTGATGTTGTGGGGAGGCTTCAGCTTTCAGAGCCACACGGATCTTGTCGTAGTCCATGCTCGCCTTACCGCCAGGCAGTACATCGAACAGATCCTTTTGGAACGTGTGGTGGCTACTGCATAAGGTGGTGGCCTTGAATTCCTTCCAATGCCAGGGCATATGTGGCGGGCTTCAGTAAGGATGTCTTACGAAACCTGGACACTAATGTAATGGAATAGCCGGTGGCGAGTCGCGACCTAACCTTCATCGAACATATATGAGGCACACTTGACAAACATGTTCACAGTCGTCCTGTTCCACTGCAAACTCTCCAAGAACTTTCATGGGGTCTCATTAAAGAGTGGGAAGGGACCCTCCGTAGACTTATACTGAGCATGTCACATAGGCGTCAGGCAGTGATGAACTTTCACAGGGAGCATACACGTTATTGAAGCTCTCAAAGTTTAATGAAAAGCATCTAGGACGACGGTATGAATGATTGTTTCCACTTTGTTTTCGACACTTAATCGGACATTTCTTTCATCTGACCTATTGGTGATCCCAAACATTCGATTAGTATTCAAAAGTGGGTCGCACAAACGTTCTGTGCACGGACTCCGTTACAGATGACCGGCATTTCGCCCGCGGCTTCACCCCGGCCAATAGATTAGCCATCTGTAACGGATTCAGCGTACAGAATACTTGTGCGATACATTCTTGAATACTGCTCGAGTGTTTTGGATACGCAGCACGTCGGATTGAAGAAAGACATGACAGCAATTCAATACACATATTTTATCAGTATCTCTAACGAATTTTGTTCAGCATTTCCACCTGAATTATGAGGAAACTTGTAATCTGGCAGTAAATGATTTTCGTTTCGAGAGAAAGGACTGTCGCTACCAACTGTCTGATTATCCGCAAGCGGCTTTACAGAGGACGTTAAATGTGACTGTGGTACTGAGCGGTGTGGTACGATCTTCGGCCACCAGACACGCTGATTAAATTACTGTCTCGTTGCAACGTTCATTCTCAAGCTGTAGTTGATGCATTGAACAACGCAAACAGACTGATTGCGCTCAATATTTTAAACCATTCTAAGTAAACTAATTACAAGAAAGAAATACAATATGTCGTTTTCGGACATTTCTACATATCACTCCTCCTCGTCGCAGGCGTATGTTACTGCCACAGTATTTTTATACAAATAACGAGTCACACATATATCAAATTTGGTTGAAATTGCTACAAGCTTTACTGAGACATGCTTTTTTTGTCGCCCCTGTCACTACAAACTTTCAGCCATAGGTGTGCTAGGGGAGTCTTACTGTCATGGTTAAATTTTCCAGATATCAAGTGATACGTGTGCCGTTTTTGGTACAAATTCCTTCAGGCGTTGCAGAGATATGATGTCGGATACACCAATGTCTTTGCAACTACCCCCGCTTCCGCCTCCCCCACCCACCGATCACAACTATAGTTGTCAAACGCCGCAATGCATCGTGACTGTCACCAATAGGCCTAACGGCTCCGAAAACTATGAAGTCAATAGTAATAATGGTCATTTTCGAATGTCGTTACACTTCACGTCTTCCCACCCCAACACCGGAGAGAGTTTGAGGTACTTTGCCGCCACAGTATTTTTATACAAATAATGAATCATATACACACAGATTTTGATTGATAACGCTCCAGACGTTCCTGAGATAATCTTCTTTGCCGCCCCCTTTTCAGACCCGATCCCTATGGGTGGTATGTGGTTCTTGCCCACAGGAACCCATGCGGGCTTGCGCACGGCAACTCACCAAAATTCGCCTTCAGATGAGTGGAATGAGCACTTTAGACGTCCTACGAACAAATATTCACTTTTATATATTAGATACAATTTCCTAAAATAATTCCAGTAAACCAAAGTCGAGCGTAAGCCCACCCTACAAGCGACCTTATGTGAGCTTTCCGTTTATGTCGCTTTGCGTCATTACTCCTAGATATTTATTAACCCTGACTGTGTGTAGCAGCACAACACTAACACTGTATTCATTATGCGATTGTTTATCCCACTTACCTGCAGTAACTCCATTTTCTCCCACATTTAGAGCAAGGTGTTATTCATCGTACCGAATACAAATTCTGTGCAAGTCGTCCTGTGTCTTCCTTTCTGAGTCATCAGTCTTCTGATGGTTCCGATGAACTTTCGCCGTACAAGATATCCGACTGAGTTCTACAACCTGAAAAGTCTTAGAGTCATTCACATCTCTGAGAACTTGTTCCATATGCACAGACCTTTAACAGTCTACAGTTGGGCACTGTGGCTCACTCTTTTCAGAAATGGAGGAATATAGAATCGGCCCGTTGCCCTTCTTACATAGTTCACAGAACACTGTACAAGGAAAGGGCGTACTGAGTTTCGTAAGAGAAAATATGGTAAGCACGAGCAGAAATGGTGTGAACGCTATTTCAGACGTGCAAAGTATCGGCCACGAGTGTAGATACATGCCGAAGAATTGGCTGTCGGTGGCCCTCTGTACAAGTCCAGATCTCTCGCCGTCATTATGGGAGAAATAATGTTTCAGGAAGCTGACAATCACTTGACTAAGACCAAAGAGTTTTCGGCTGGAAGCTCATGAAAGTATGACAACTTGATGTGCATCGATGCCCGACAAAGGTTTTATTCCGTAAATATGCCGTGGTCCATTGTGACAGCGAACGCCTTATCTGTGCCACATCAAACAATTCGATATACCTCCAGACACAACTCGACGTCAGCGAGCTTCATCGCGCCGGTTCGGAAGGGCTGCTCTGTAAAGCGTCCAACCATCTGTGAGGAATAAGAGCATTCTTTTCACTTTCCATTCAGCACGCTTTGGAACTATCATCGTAAGAAACCCAAAGAGATCTACAGATTGAATGATAATACTTCGACAACGTACTTCACAGATTTCATTTACTGTAACGCAATAGATTATCTATTCTCTCTGGATTAAAAAGGTTCCGTTGTAGGTAGACTGAGGAGTGATTTCATCAGTGATGTTGATGTGATAAGATCCACAAACTACACGTTTGAGTACACTTACCAGAATGATCATCGGAATATGTATCAGTCTTTTATACGCACTGAAAAGACATTACAATTCCGATTTTACAATAGTATAAATTGTGGCAAAATTTTTCCTAGCAACGTAGAATAAATGTAAATGAATAATTTGTCTCATGGTGACTGGATTACTTATTGTTCCCAAGTTACTAGTATTCCTCCATATTTACTGGTCTCTCCCTCTCCCTCCCTTCCTCCCTCCCTACCTTCCCTACGTCCCGCACTCCCTCCCTCTCCCCCCCCCCCCTCTCTCTCTCTCTCTCTTTCTCTCTCTCTTTCCACCAGTATTGTATACGGCAATGGTCCACATTTACGGACTGCTGAGAATTCGACCTTCACCTCTGAATAGGTGCTACGTATCGCCAAATGGAATATCTAATAGGATTACGCAGTGATACATAACCTGACATGCTACGTTACAAACTTTCTTTAAGTGTGAATGCGAATCTATTGCAGAAATAGGACCACCACAGGTCCGCTACCACATAAATTTATCATGTATCTTTCTCCCTACAATACGGTGGAACTCCAAGAAAATGTCAGAGGCCACGTTTTTACTCGCTTGTGTTCACTCCTGTACACAGGCTAAGATAGAGCAGGAACGTTTGTTGTCAGAAGCAGAGCTTTAATGAGCGAGATAACTGGCGAGGACAAAATAAGGATAGTAGGCACTTGGTCTGCTGCCATGCA
This sequence comes from Schistocerca americana, assembly GCF_021461395.2. Taxonomy (NCBI): domain Eukaryota; kingdom Metazoa; phylum Arthropoda; class Insecta; order Orthoptera; family Acrididae; genus Schistocerca; species Schistocerca americana. The sequence goes on along the minus strand of NC_060123.1, from coordinate 372,986,347 downwards.
CAGCTCTGTCGCTGTCCCCTACTAGATACAGGAAATTAGTCGAAACAATTCAATAACTGCTTGCAGTTTCAGCAGTTTGACCCTTATTTGGCTAAAATTTGACTAAGAAGTGAAAACATAGGAGGCAGACCAGTCCATATCTAACAAAAACCAATCAAGTAGTATTTTAGAATTCATTCTGAATACTCCCGTCAGATATGATACGCTGCACCATATAGTTGACGAAGTTTGTACTTGATATGTTCAAAAGCAACATAAGTCTAGGTAAAGGCGTATGATTCGATAGTGCAAGTTCAGTGTAACATGTGGATGTTTCCATTTAGATAGTTTGTAACGTTGTAAACGACACGACATATAAAGGAGCATAGCAGGGACTACATCGGCATCAGAAGTATGAGTTGGATGTTTTTAATTCGCATCCTTAAGATGCTTTAGACATGGGAGGTCGTTCTCCTGGTATGTAAAGATCTACAGCACAGAGGAATGATTAATTGAAACTAGAATACAAAATTAAAGAAAAAAGGAATATTACGCTCTCTGACATAGGTAAGGAAACCAAAGGTTTTATTTATGTATGCAAAACATGTTTCGCCTGTTTACGCTAGAGGTCTTCAGTGGCCTATAACACAACGAAAATTCTTTAATTGTACATATTTTGATAGGAGATCTGGAGTGATTCCTGGCAGCTCATTTAAACTATTTCTTTTTAAAACTACATGGTTCTGTTTTTGGTCCTAACACTCATTTTAGGTCTTTCATGAGTTCATTCATTGTTCTGTATGTACTAGATGCACGTACTACAGGTTTCTACCAATTGATACATCACATTAAAACGTTTCTCTGCACATAACTTATATTGTAGCACACTGCCAGTTTTTGAGAATATGGTGGTTCGATATCTTGTGTACTACCATGTTCGTATCGGTTCCCTTTCTGAAAATGTTGAAGCTGTGTCTGTTGTTAGAAATTTTTATTTTGAGGCCGAGATAGAATATTGTTTCTTCTGTTTCCATAGTGAACTGCATGTTGTCTTGTATGTTATTTATCTGCCTATGTAAAATACTTACATGTTCTTCTCGTTGACATATCCCATATCGTCTTCATAACCGTGCCAGTTTTCTACTTCATATATAATTTCTGCAAAAATTCTGTTTTCATTGTGATTCCTTAGGATACTTGCTAGTGTGTATGCGACTGGGCTTCTCACTGAGACTACTTCCTCTTGTAAATAGAATGACTTGTTAAAGTGAAAGTACTTTTATTTAGTGATTGATTTTACGGTTTGCATCAGTTCTTTCATAGCGGTGTTCGGAATTTCTGGGTTTCCTGTCAATTGTACTTTTAAGACGTTAATTCTATCACCAGGTGGGACTGCAATGTACATGTCTTTCACATGAAAGGATATCAGTTTTGCAGGTGACAGGGTATGGGTATCTCTTAGTTTCTGGATTAATTCTAAGAAGTTTTTTTTTTTTCGCTTTCGTTCTTCTCTAGTTTGAAGTGTTCAGATAAGCAAGAGAAATTACGTAGCAAGTAGCGTAGAGTAAAACCAAAGGGTACCACAGATCAACAATTCATACTATGGAAACAACAACACTATTTTGAAAAATAAAATGCCTTAGAACCTCGCCGAGCAAAGTAGTTACATATCCTTCAACTTTTGGCAGTGTGCTCCTCGGCCACTGTCAAGTAGTAACTGGCTGATGAGTGTTTTTTACACCCATGAACAGAATGGAAGAATTGGTTGAAAATTTACTGTCTCTCTGCGCCTGTGTCCTTAATTTATTCTGTTTTGACCACGTTTATTTATGAATTGGGTTGACTAATTTGTGTAGATTCATTTTCATACTTAGAAATTCAACGGAGGGGAAAATCTACATCTATATGTACATCTAGACTCCACAAGCCACATTGTGGTGTTTGGCGGAGGGCACTATGTGTACCACTCACTTCCCCCCTTTCCTGTTTCGGTCGCGAATTGTTCGTGGGAAAGGCGATTGCCGGTAAGTCTCCATGTCGACTTGAATCTCTCTAACTTTATCTTCATGGGTTTTCCGCAAGATGTACGTACAAAGAAGGAATGTGTTTGTTGACTCTTCTAGGAGCTTGCGGCCTCTGAGATTAACAGTAGACCAGATCGTGATGCAGACGCCTCTGCTACAGCGTCTGCCAGCGTCGTCTCCCTGACGCTTTTGTGACTAGTAAATGAACCTGTAACAAAACGCGCTGCCCTTCTTTGAGTCTCCTCAATAAATCCTGTCTGGTAGGTGTCCGATACTGACGAGCATTATTCAAATATTGGTCGAACGAGTGTTTTGCAGCTTACCTCCTTTATTGACGGAATATTTCGGTATTAACCTTAGAGCCAGGGGAAACTTCCGAAGACCCTGGCCAGAGCTGTGGCTGTTATCACCTTATTTTCTGAAGTGGTGGGTGGCATAATCTCATATCGGTATCCCCCATAGCACGCAGTTTTATTTCCGTTTTCCGCAGCATATTCAGGCACCGCCGACTTCTTTGAATAGCACAGTTCCAGAAACGTTTCATGTTCACTAAGGAGTTGTTCTATTGTGCGCGAAGCAATACTGCCACCATTCACGCGATATTATGTAAACACCGGGAGTTCTAAGGGTACGTCGTCTTTAACAAGCCTCATATTTTAGCTGGAGGCGTGAAACTGACTTGAAGTCATCTCTCTTCGGAAGATGGCTAATCCTTCTGTCACTGAATCACAGAATGTCAAAAACGCGAGCATTTTACTCTCCTTGACGCCGGTATTCTGCTTGCAAATATCACTTGAAATTGCTTAAGATATTTGTTTGTTGTTGTAGTTACTCTCACGGAACACTTTTCGTTGGTGGTTTAGTTTTTGTGGTAAGTTTTAAGCATCAGAGATGGCTTCCTCTCGATGAATCAAGGTCGTTAGAATAGCGAGCATTTGACCCGTTTAATGGTGGCTGAAACAATATACATACCGGCCCGAGTAATTTGGACTCAATAGCAAAACTAAGAAACTGGATCAACAAAGTACGATGAGTGGTTACATTAATACCTAGGATAGCAAAGAAATGTGAAATCGTGTGTCATGCACCAGGCCGGAAGCTGCAGGGCATTTATCTGTTTTTAATGTATGATATTTATGAGTAATCCCACTTGCTGATATGTCTAACTGACTTTGTTGTCAATGAGACGACGCTGGTTGTTTATATTGTGATATTTCTGAAAGAAATACCTATTGAAAAATTGATATCAGACACATGTAGGTATACAATTAGAGGAAGTTGCGGTGGAGCGGTGATATTCAATATGATGTTTTGGATGCAGAGAGGTTAAGAGGTAAACCACTGCATGGATGAGTCTCATGGAATGGAAAAAAAGAATAAGTAGAACGTTTAGAGTTTAGGAAAGGCACTGGATGAGGAAAGGATGACCAGATGGTTTGTAAGAGAAGAACTAGGCTGTTGTACAAAAAGGGAGATTGGGGACAAAGTGGCTGATGTGGAAAGGAAGGAAAGGAGAAACAAAAGGAAGAGGAAAAGGAATACAAGAAGCAAGAAGATGTAGAACTGGAAGTAAAATAAGAGGAAGAATAAGAACAAAGAAAAAGCGTTAGAAAGAGCCAGTGGAATAAGAAAGGGAAGAATTAAGAAAGAAGGAAATGAAAAGAAGAAGAGAAGAAGTAGAAGTGGAAAAGAAGGAAGAAAAAGAGAAGACGCTGATGATTATGAAGATCAAGAGCAACAACAAGAAGAGGAGAAGGAAGAGGAAGAGTTGCAGAAAGAGGAGAAGCAGGAGTGAAAGAGGAGAAAGAAGAGATGATGAAGAAGAAGAGGAGTAAGGGGAGAAGGAGAGTGTTAAAGATGAAGAAGAAAGTGATGACAACGATGGGGAGTAGGAGGAGGAGGAGGAGGACAAAGAGAAGTAAATGAGGTGGAGGAAAATGATCAAGCTGATGACGATGATGAAATGAAGCAGAACATGAGGAGGATCACTAAAGGAAGAGGATGAAATGAGGAAGAGCAAGATGGGAGGAGAGAGGAGAGGAGTAGTGGGAGGAGAAAAATTTGAATTGGTAGAAGATACTGTTGAGACTTATTATTAAAATCTCCATTACGCGGGTGGGAGAGTCTATCGTTACTTCTTAATGATTCCAGTGTTAAAATTAGATGGGAAGTGTGCAAATACTGATATCTTAAGTAGCTTCACAGTTTTTTGTTTTGTTTTAATCCACTTTTGTGTTATAAGTAGCGACCTCCATATTGTGTTTTCGAGGTCTATGACATTAAGATTATTTACATATCGCCTATTGTTCTTTTGACTGGCAGAAAATTGACGCACTGCTGAATTTATTTATGGGTATTTTACGCTTTACTTGCAACAGGTGCTAAACTATTGTATTCAGGAGTGGGTTGCGACGGTACTGGGACAGCACAGAGAAGCAGTGCAGCGCACGCAGCCCTGGGCGCAGGTCGGCCTGCGGCTGCCGGGGAAGGCAAACAGCCGGGGGAGCGATGCGGGCGGGAGATAGCGCCGCCCCCGCCTCCTCCGCCCCCGCCGCTGGCCGCTGTGGGAACGCGATAAGACGGTGCGGGGGCGGTGCCGTGATTAGCGGGCCTGAATAAGTAAACACGCGTCACCGGCCGCTCCGGTCAATATCGGGAGGGTTGCCCGATGGCAGGCCAGGGGCGCCGGCCGGGCCCGGGGGTCGTCCGCGATGACTGGCTAACAGGCGAGAGGGTCAGCGCGCCGAGTAATTGGCTAGCCGAAACCGTAGACTTACAGAAAATGTGAGGCGGAACAAGATGATCGGAGTCAGGTTACAGTGCAGAGGCAGAAGAAGTGAACGTGGTAAGCTTACAGCTTGACCGCACCACGATGTTCAGGCCATTGGAGACAGGCCCTTAAAAGGAACTATACCGTTATTTGCATTAAGCGATTTGCTGGAACCACGGAGAAGCTAAAATCTGGATGCGCAGACTGTGAACTGAAAAGCCTCCCTGCCGCATAGGAGTCCCGCGTCTTATCACTGCGCCACACCGTTCGGTCACTGGAGTTGTAGCACAACCTCCCACTAGACAAGGAACTCGGCTGTGGCCTGTCTGAAGAAACTACACCGGCGCTGGCTTGAAGAAATTTAAGGAAGTCGGAGAAAACGTTGATCAGGATGACAAGACAGGGATGTCAACTCACTTCTGACAAACACGAATCCAGTGTTTCAATGACAGCGCCATCTCACTTGAACGAAATGAGACGAACTAAGTAAAAACCTATAAAAACCAAGAGGAGCCACTAGCTATGGGTCAAATGGGTCTGAGCCCTACGGGACTTAACTTCTGAGGTCATCAGTCCCCTTGAACTTACAACTACTTTAACCTAACTAACCTAAGGACATCACACACGTCCATGCCCGAGGCAGGATTCGAACCTGCGACCGTAGCGGTCGCGCGGTTCCAGACTGTAGCGCCTAGAACCGCTCGGTCAGAACGGCCGGCCACTAACTATGGAAAAGAATAGAAAGGAAACTCTCATAAACAATGGATGGCGGGATTGCTACATTTATGTTGAAGAAACACGTAGTGAGGGAGGAAACATTCAGGACGAGAACTGAATACCAATTTAGGATTTATTACTTGATTGTGTTCGCCTTTCTCTCTTTGGTGGATCAGTCCGGGCAAAGCCATCTCACTTTTTCATTTCAATTATCTTTTGACAAGAAAAGGATATTGGTAATAAGTTTTCACCTAGACAAAAAACCGGAAGGGGCTCGTAAAATAAAGACAACATGCTTTCGTAACTTCCTAAGCACGAACATAAGGTCTCCAACTATGCTAACGTCAATAACACATCACGTAGAGTTTCCCTCACTGCTGTCATAAAGAAAGGAAGAACACTTAAAAACGTACATTTGAATAACTGATTCTTCCATGAAATGTGTCCAATATAATTCTCAGATTCACAAGGAAATGCAAGCAATAAATACACTTTTATTAACTAGAGCTACATTATTAATTTCTTTGACAATCATTCATTTGTATCTAATAGTTAACAATGAGGGAAACCGGAAAATAATGCTTTGTAACTTACTCGAGATGTTATCACATTAATGGCCCAGTTGTTGTTTAGAATGTGAGAGAATTCGGTGAGCTGGAACATTTCAATGACAAGAACTTGAAGGCAAACTTCCGCCTCGAGCCTGTGAAATAGGTTTGAAACCACCTGAAATGATATCTACTAATACCAGATCTGTCGAGAAAGGCCGCTATCTGCCCGCTGACTGGTTTCACAATTAGCGCAAACATCAGGACCACGCCTTTCGAGATGAACTGACTACCGGGAGCTGGATACAGGTGGCTTAAACGCCAAACGACCTGTAACGTGTTTCCCGCTCACCGAAGTGTAGCGGCGCACCTACATAGTAAGGGCGGAATGAGAAGCATCACTACTGCAGCACGAACCAATGGTACCAGGTGCTGTGGCACAGCAACATTGTACAACGCCATTTATTTCGGTTTCGAGAGACCAGAGGATCTGCTATAATTAGTACGTCATTAGGCGATTATGCTGAATCCATGTCACATCACTATGCAGCCTCTAGCTGCGTGGGAGTGTTTACTCCTTATACAGACGGCCAGCATCCGCAACAGAATGCCGTTATTCCATGGTCCTATATGTATAGGTAAAGTTCGCGTTTGAATTATTTGACAATAAATGGACTTTCTTGCCACATAATTGTTTCCATTTTTTGTGTTCTGTGATGTATTTCTACGTGCTTGTGGCACCTGGGACAGTTTATATCTGTCTTTATTCTTGCCTCTAGTCATGTTATACTTACAGATAGAGCGTATATTGACAACAAATGTTAAGCCTAAACGGTTAAATTTCAAATGAACGTGATGTGTTTCGTTACAGATCATGTCAACGTGTTGCTTGATTTGCATTTCACGACTATCGAACTATTGAAAAGCATCAATTTCTGTATTGCTTGATATGTTATCTCCGTTTCGTCATCATTACCTTATGACGTAGACATGAAATAATGCACAGTAGTGGCCTGACTTAGGGTTGGTTTAAATCCAGATTAGACTTATTCTCGGATTGCTTTGATCTTAGTATGCCTCTCTGATACCCAAATTTCTACTCATGCCAAGGTATGTAATTTGCTGAGTGCTGAGGTAATAGTAATTACTTAGCCATGTCCTCATACAACAATGGACCGCTGGCGCAAGACCCACACAGCAGTGTGTACTATGGAGGAATGTCCGATATGTGAGCAAGCGGGGGGTAGGGGGGTAGCGTACTGGTTTTCACATTGGACCCTCATTCGGCCTACATGATTTAGGTTTTCCGCGGTTTCCCTAAATCGCTTAAGGTAAATACCGGGATGGTTCCTTTGAAAGGGCACGGCTGACTTCCTTCCCCACGCTTTCCTAATCCGAGATCGTGCTCCTTTTCTAATGACCTCGTCGTCGACGAGACGTGAAACACTACTCTCCTCCTCCTCCTCACACACAGGCAACTGTCAGGCGAACTGCCAACTCATCAGCAGTCAGCAAGGTTTGTAATCGAGAGTTTTTTATATCTACGGCGTTATTTTGTGCAAGGTGTGCGGGTTCAGCTTGTTTTATACAAGAGATGTTCTAAGCAGATTGGGTGGTGTAGGAAGGAGTTAGCGACGGAAGCAAGCTTTTTTTTTTTTTATCGATCTTACGACACTACGTGAAAATACAAAATACTATTTTGATCACATTCCAGTTGCCTTGTACTGAGTATTTCTCCTTCGTTATTTATTAGTTTTGTACGTTTTAAAGCTAGAGTGAAAAACGATTGCTCTTTTATACCTCTTGTTTTATAACCTGTACAACAGTTATTCTAAAAAAGAACGTAAAGCTGTCGTCAACCCGAGAGTCGGTTTGAAACCACAGTCCTTTACTAGGCGTGGTCCTGTTGGAAGTGATATGCTCTTGCTTTCCTCCGTCAATTTTCTAAGTATACTTTGAACTCTTTATTTTCGTAGCCATATTGTCCGTAGTTACTTCACAATTTCTGAAGGTATTTTCGTTCCGTCGTTACAACTACAAGAAAATGCGTGTTTATTTTTTTTATTGTATTTGTTTTTTGTTGACCAGACGCGTTTCGCTTTATTGAAGTAAAGCCTCATCAGTGTCAGTAATTACAGACACAATTTAATTTCTTTGTAAGATCGAAAAACAGTTCGTTAATAATTACTGATGATTTCTTATTGATTTCTCGCCTACGTCAGGAAATTCCGTCTGCTAGCACGTCTTTGGTGTCTTTCTTCATTAGACACTGATATCTGTAGTCTAATTTTTCGTTGCACTGCAGAACTATGTATTTATTACGTTTTACACAGCACACTTTTTCGTACACCACTGTTTACTGTTTATTTTTACACTGCTAAGCATGTATTGTGTTTTGAGTGTTGCCAGCATAATACAACCACTAGTTAGTGTGTTATTCTATTTAATTATTTTGCTGTGTATTTATATACTGTGTAAGAGTAATGAAGGAATAGTGACGGAGTGTTTTTTATATAGGTGGGGGAGGGAGAAGCAAAGATGAGTGGACATAAGTGTGTAGTAGTGTGGGGAGAGTGAGTTGGAGGAATAGGCGAGGAGCAAGAAGTGAAATGAAATTGAGTGGGGGGAGACGGGAGAGGGTGAAAGATGGAAAAGGCTCTTGCCTTTTTCATGTGATTTTCCGATTATTTTATATAATGCCTGCTTACCAATATTTACTTGGTCATTCACAGCCTGTTTATTTTTTGTTAGCGATTAATGTATGCGGAAATTTTGTTGGAAAGAGAAGAGGTGTCTGTCTTTATTGATTCTATGAAACTCATATCTTCTTCAGTATTGGTTGGTCTGCGGTATTCATGTTTTAGATATTCTGCAAATGTTGAGTGATTTGTACCCTATTTCAATGCTGTTATGTGTTCTTTATATCTTCTATCGAATGTCTTGCCAGTTGTTGAAATGTACATTTTTTCCATAATCTCTGCAACTGGAGCTGACAGATACCACATTGTTAGTATCTGTTTGGTTTTGATTTCAGTTTCGGGATGTACTTTTATACTGAGTTGTTTGTTTTGTAAGCGATGTTTGTGCCTTGTTTTTTTTTTTTTTTTTTTTGAATATATTACCTATTTTATGTGTGAATTTATTGTGGTAGTGCAGGTTGTATATGTTGGTGTGGTTGGTTAGGTTTTCCTTATTTGTGCCTTTTTTTCTATTTTGTTTGTCTGCCATTACTTCTTTGTGTATATTTTAGTATTAGTTGCTGGCCAGCTCTTTTTGGTAATCTTAAGTGTTTAGTGGGATCATGTTCATTCTGTTTAACATTTATAAGATTGCAGCCTGTTTCTGATTCTGCGGGTGGTTTGAGGTTGCATTTAAGAGTGTTTGAACTGTCTTCCCTAATCAGTAATAGGGGGACTTACGGTTTAACGACGGTTCCGAACGACAGAAGACCTCGGCATTTTTCACACAGCCAGAGGTGAAAGGAGTGATAAGTTACAGATAAAAATATTACGACTGACCGGGGATCGAACCCCAGACCTTTAAATCCATAGTACGCCACTTTACATCTGACACACATGTCCTGTTTTAAACAGGTTGTATCATCAGCGACTTAAAAAAGGCTTAAAATTTATATACCTGAATTAAACGTTTGGTCCCTGTCATGTGTCATTTTTGATATTTCAGTAGTGACCATTAGGAAAAGAACGTAAGTGCGTACCAGTCAATCACAAGACTCTGTGTTCGAATTCCGGTCCAGCACACAGTATTAATCATTCAGGAAATTCTGTAACACCTTAGACTCCGTGGCAGTTACAAGTTCAGTCTCTAAATCTCATGACGCCGCTGCATGTCATGACGACACATTCTGCCTCTATAATCTCTAGTGGTTTCTGCTGCTTCGTTTGCACCTATGTGATGGATCCTGTCTGATAATTTCACCTTTAGAGATAGTTTCGCAGTTCAAGAGCGAAAGAATGTCCTGAATACGAGCTTATAAGATTTAGAAGACGTCGTTGGTCGAAGGAGGAAGTTTTACGAGCAGTACTAAAAGCTTAGCAGTCGTTGGAATCGAGCCGTGGTCCCTGAGAACAATACTCGGCGCTAGGCAGGGGAAGGGGCCTCTCACTGACCCCTCCACCGTGCTGTGGGGTGCTGTTCCGTGGAGCAAGGCGGCCGCGCAGCCGTAAGGAGGCCCCATCTGGATGGGCCGCGACCGTACCGGGCCGGACCAGAACCCGCCGGGCCGGAACTGCCGCCTCAACACACGCGCCCCTCCCCTCCCCTCGCCGCCCGCTGCGGCCATCCCGCCCGCTGCCATATATATTTTAAGATAAATATCATCTTTATACACCATCTCGAGCTGTTGTCTTAAGAGAACGTTAAAAGTTTTCCAGCCGCCCCCCGTCCCCTCTTCCGCCCACGATAAGGCCGGCCGGCCGAGAGGCCAAAAAAGAAGGCGCGTCTCGAGAGAGCAGGCCGGGCTCGCTCGAGTGAGGATTAGTTTCTCAGCGCGTTAGGCTCGCGTGAGACAAGGCGATGGATTGAGCAGATAGCGGCCAGATTGCGCCCCGCCCGCCCGCCGCTGCCCCCACCACCGCGAGGCGGCGAGGCGACACTCCAGTTCCCAGCGTCCGCCGCTGCCGCCGCCGCCGCCGCGCGACGATAAACAAGCGCACTCGCCAGCTGCAGCTCCGCACACCGGCGTCACGCTACACTTGTCGCCGACAGTTCTCACGGCGCTGCCTCCCGTTTTGACGTCCACCAGCCACTGACAGCTTGACCGGAGCTCTCCGACTAATCTGCTCATCGCTTCTAGAAGACCGCCACGTGTTCACCACCTCGTGTTAGCCGAGTTAGGTTCGCGTTTAAGTTCAATACTCCTTGAAAGGCAACACATAACTTGTTATACTGGACGTAGTGCCACCAACAGTCATGCATTCAAACGCTCTCCACTGCTTTCTTTTCTGTTTTTACAATTTAGCTTTATCACGTGTTTGCCATGTTATATATACTCATCACACAGCACATGTACGAATTACATAGTATTTCCTAATTTACCTATTGTACCCCACGAAATCTTGGGCGGCTGGTCCCGGCGGAGGTTCGAGTCCTCCCTAGGGCATGGGTGTGTGTGTTTGTCCTTATGATAATTTAGGTTAAGTAGTGTGTAAGCTTTGGGACTTAACAGTTAAGTCCCGTAAGATTTCACACACAATTGGACATTTTTGAAATCTTGGACCATTTTAAATCCAGAGAAGAAGAAACCGTAAACAATTGATGTGTGGGACTACTGACGAATGTCAATAGGTGAAGTAGGATTTTTTTGATGACTGCATTTAAACAACTAGGGTTGGTCATCTGATAAATTTTTTGCGGGCCGTAGTGCTTCACTCAGTCTACTTGGCCGATACCCACGACCTCCACCGCGCATTGAAATTTGACTAAGTAGCTAAGACTGCTGGCTGGGTGGAAGCTTTGTCCATTTGTACTAAGGTATAGCTGTGATGATTTCTTAAAATTGCAATACGTTAAATTAAAAAATGGAAAATTAGCAAATATCGTTGCAATGTGATAAGAAATGGTACGATCAGGTGAGAAATGTGGTAGGGAAGGCGAATGGTCGACTTCGGTTTATTGGGAACATTTTAGGAAAGAGTGGTTCACCTGTAAAGGAGACGGCATATAGGGCGCTGGTGCGACCTATTCTTGAGTACTGCTCCAGTCTTTGGGATCCGTACCAGGTTGTATTGAAGGAAGAAAGCGGGCTGCTAGATTTGTTAGGGCGGAGATTCTTCGGGAACTCAAATGAGAATCCCTGGAGAGAAGGTGACGTCTTTTCGAGGAACACTACTGAGAAAATTTAGAGAACCGGCATTTGAAGCTGGTTGCCTAGCAATCCTACCGCCGCCAAGGACCACGAAGATATAAGAAATTAGTGCTCATACGGAAGCATATAGACTGTCGTTTTTCCCTCGCTCTGTTTGCGAGTGGAACAGGAAAGGAAATGACTATTTATGGTACAGGATACCCTCCGCCACACACCGTACGGTGGCTTGCGGCGTATCTATGTAGATGTAGATATAGATGTAGATAATAGTGGTAAACAAAAATTAGAATATGCTGAACGGATTGTACAGGACATCAGGTGTAGTACTTACGTAGACACAAAAATATTAGCAGAAAACGAAAAAAGATCGAGGGCAACATCAACCAGTCGAAAGACTAATGCCCAAAAAGATGTTCGAAACCTACACAGATTGTAAATTGCATTCTAACTAGCGACCGGCAGCGGGTTTTTCAAGAGTAACACTAACTTCCTATAGCTAAACCACTTGTCTGGCGTAGTAGCAATTTGTTTATGGGAAACTGTATAAAGTTATTATGAAAATTTTGAGAACAACGGTAGGTGACTGAATATCATCACTTCCACAAAATTTGAAACGAATTAAGCAGCTCACGTCAATAAGATTGTCAGGAGCCATGAATGTTGTCTGTTCCAGTTTTATTGGGTATTTGGAATGACATCTGGTGGCAGGAATGGAACCTTCGAGCTACCGAGCTGCCTGGTCCTTCCTGCTTAGCGAGTACTACGGCCTCTTGCCGGCGGCCGACTGCAGCACTAGCTGTATTTTCTCTGTGACGAGCTGTATTTTCTCTGTGATTTTTTCTCGCATTTCCGTTATCACCCCTTAAACATTAACGCTACACCGAAAAATGTGCTCTTATCACCTTAATATCTGATACATCCTGCGTCGAAGGTCGTTTAGGAGCCCACGCCCGACGATTGTGGTACAGCTGCATGGTGTGCGAGCGATTTGCATGTCGTAATTACTGGCTTATGGCTCCAATGGCGACTTCACCGATTTCGACGGCGGTAGTTCGTGCTGGCTTCCCAGCAGGGGTAGCTCGTGTTAGCCTGGCGATGCAATGAGATAGCCTTACACTTATCCCCTTCGTCCACAGTCCTTCCGTCTGTCCATTAGAGAAAACAGCATAAAATCACTACACCACTTTTTGAGATTAGCCTTCAGTTACAGACTGACTAGATAATTGTGTCGGGGACCTTTAATTCATAATATGTATTGATGACTTCAAGAAGTTCTACCATTCACCACTAGATGGCAATGCCATCGTTTCACAGTGGCGGGGGAATTCAATTTATCGTAGTTCAGCCAATTTGCACGAATAAATTATAATACAAACTTACATCGTGATTCAGTCTATCTACGAGTAAAAACAGTATTAAAATCGCTTTGGGAACCACGTTGGAGGACTTAAATATATTCAAGTACAGAAGACAGAAGGTATAGGAAGATAGACAGATAGATAACCAGACAGAGAGATGGATTTATACACAGGGCATACACAGTGAGCGCATATTTAAAACCCACGCTCCAGTCCAAAGTGGCACAGTCAGACAGCGAATCCACGCAGCCTAAGGCGGCTGGATACCGTCCTTCTTCATAACTAATAGCCTACATTGTGGACGTCATTAATGTTTCCCACGCCCTATAAGACATTGTAACAATGTTTGCAAAAAAAGGGGGGTCGATATTCAACTGTCAGGATAATACATGGCGTCTGATTTACCTTAACGACTCCAAATAAAAAAAAAATTATGAAGCAAATTCTTATCTACCAGGGGGACGTTAACCAGGATTTCTAACTTCTATTTCTGGGTGTATACTGTACCCACACAAATATTCAACTCAAGACGGTTGTCTGGTGTGCACTAATCCTGCTGTTCCCTCCTTACTGTCAACTCCAGCAGGTCCCTGAGTTAGAGTACCTACAGTATGTGCTAGCACAGGAAAGCCAAAATCAGTTTTGTGTTCCATCTGTAATAACGTCTTGTTTACGTGATCGGTACACTCTGATACGTTTGTGAACAGGCCTTTAAGAGCAGGAGTAGATTACCGAATATGGGAAGCTACACTCCTGGAAATGGAAAAAAGAACACATTGACACCGGTGTGTCAGACCCACCATACTTGCTCCGGACACTGCGAGAGGGCTGTACAAGCAATGATCACACGCACGGCACAGCGGACACACCAGGAACCACGGTGTTGGCCGTCGAATGGCGCTAGCTGCGCAGCATTTGGGCACCGCCGCCGTCAGTGTCAGCCAGTTTGCCGTGGCATACGGAGCTCCATCGCAGTCTTTAACACTGGTAGCATGCCGCGACAGCGTGGACGTGAACCGTATGTGCAGTTGACGGACTTTGAGCGAGGGCGTATAGTGGGCATGCGGGAGGCCGGGTGGACGTACCGCCGAATTGCTCAACACGTGGGGCGTGAGGTCTCCACAGCACATCGATGTTGTCGCCAGTGGTCGGCGGAAGGTGCACGTGCCCGTCGACCTGGGACCGGACCGCAGCGACGCACGGATGCACGCCAAGACCGTAGGATCCTACGCAGTGCCGTAGGGGACCGCACCGCCACTTCCCAGCAAATTAGGGACACTGTTGCTCCTGGGGTATCGGGGAGGACCATTCGCAACCGTCTCCATGAAGCTGGGCTACGGTCCCGCACACCGTTACGCCGTCTTCCGCTCACGCCCCAACATCGTGCAGCCCGCCTCCAGTGGTGTCGCGACAGGCGTGAATGGAGGGACGAATGGAGACGTGTCGTCTTCAGCGATGAGAGTCGCTTCTGCCTTGGTGCCAATGATGGTCGTATGCGTGTTTGGCGCCGTGCAGGTGAGCGCCACAATCAGGACTGCATACGACCGAGGCACACAGGGCCAACACCCGGCATCATGGTGTTGGGAGCGATCTCCTACACTGGCCGTACACCACTGGTGATCGTCGAGGGGACACTGAATAGTGCACGGTACATCCAAACCGTCATCGAACCCATCGTTCTACCATTCCTAGACCGGCAAGGGAACTTGCTGTTCCAACAGGACAATGCACGTCCGCATGTATCCCGTGCCACCCAACGTGCTCTAGAAGGTGTAAGTCAACTACCCTGGCCAGCAAGATCTCCGGATCTGTCCCCCATTGAGCATGTTTGGGACTGGATGAAGCGTCGTCTCACGCGGTCTGCACGTCCAGCACGAACGCTGGTCCAACTGAGGCGCCAGGTGGAAATGGCATGGCAAGCCGTTCCACAGGACTACATCCAGCATCTCTACGATCGTCTCCATGGGAGAGTAGCAGCCTGCATTGCTGCGAAAGGTGGATATACACTGTACTAGTGCCGACATTGTGCATGCTCTGTTGCCTGTGTCTATGTGCCTGTGGTTCTGTCAGTGTGATCATGTGATGTATCTGACCCCAGGAATGTGTCAATAAAGTTTCCCCTTCCTGGGACAATGAATTCACGGTGTTCTTATTTCAATTTCCAGGAGTGTATTTATAAAAAGACCTAGTACTGTTCATATATTTGTAGCGAACAAAGTTACAAGAAAGGCAAATCATTCTGACTTACGCCTCCCTGGTTGCTACAAGACATTTTATTGGTACGTTTTTCACTGTGCATCCGGACAAAAAGTTATTTCGGATGTTCAAGATAAATGCGACCACTTGTATATCGAGAAAAAAGCATGTTACGTTTTTGAATGGAACCATCTTAACTTTTGAAGGACAATCTGTAACACTTATAAAGAGTATCACATTGACATATGCTCATAGCGGATTCCAGCCACATATCAGAAACAAAAGTGGGCAACGAGCCATAAGGAAGATGAATGTTTTAACGCTCTGACTACAGTGGGCTCATCGCAGACGTTGCACAAACTCAACTTGGACGAGGTTGGAGAAGGGGATAGGACGTGTTCTTCTCAAAGAAATCATCCCGACATTCATCTTAACTGACTTCGGAAAACCATGGAAAAAATAATCCTGAATGGTCAGATGGGAATTAAATTTTTTTTCGTTTTTTTAATGGTTCAAATGGCTCTAAGCGCTATGGGACTTAACATCTGAGGTCATCAGTCCCCTAGACTTACAACTACTTAAACCTAGCCAACCTAAGGACATCACATACATCCATGCCCGAGGCAGGATTCGAACCTGCGACCGTAGCAGCAGCGCTGTTCCAGACTGAAGCACCTAGAACCGCTCGGCCACAGCGGTCGGCGATGAGCACTAATGTGCTACACCAGCCAGGCGAAATGTGTGTCTGAAAGGCTTAGACAGTATCTGAAGTGCGGAACCCTTGAATGTTATTATTCCTCATTGTTTCTATTTTCCCGAGCGCATTATGAACGACAAAGAATAGAGACATATTGACAGAGACATATTAATATCGCAGATTACTTCCATGTCTTCTTCACAGACACACACACACACACACACACACACACACACACACACACACACACACACACACACACAGGTGCGTGCATATTCATTTTAGTAAGGAATAAACGTTGAGAAACTTGCTACAGAATGTAATACTTCACCACGCTAGAGATGACGTCATCCACACCCAAAATAATAAATTCAGCCTCACAAATATTTTTGTATTACAACGTGCGCGGATTAGCTAAGAGGAACTGCTGGACTACCAGTTATAATTCGCCTTAAAATTAACAAGTTTCAAAAAGGCATTTTCGTAGACGATATGGCCTGGCGAATTTACAAGGCATTCTGTAACGGGCCGATAAGGCAATTTGTAGAAATGGAGAGCTGAAAGATATTAATTCATCCAAATGAACTGAGTCAGAATATTACGTAAAATCCAAATCAGCTTATCACCGTATATTTTGAAAACCGCAGGTGTAGTGGTTACATAATTACGCATATAAAGCTAGAAGGTTCTGAAGTACTGCAAAAATAAATGTAAAAGTCTGTAGTCACTCATATCTAGAAACACATAATGATATGCATAGGAAACAAAAGAAGAGCGCTTTTAAAAGGAAAGTGAATGTAGCGTGTAGCGGAAACTGCGAGATGACGTGTCTGTTTACGACGAAACATTATCGCAAGGCGTGGCGTGATTGCGCAACAAGATAAGGGACATTTTCCGGACATAAGGAGAATCACAAGAAAAGGTGACAAGCACGGAACATCTTAACGCTGTCACAGGAATAAGTGATGCTAAACATCCTCGTGCGTGCACGTTAGCGTACCCGGTAATGTTGACCGATGGTATTAATGCGAATCGTGTCGAGTTTCATTTGCTACCTAAATTTCCTCATCTACACACACCTCCGCCGTTCGTATGAGCGACTGAAGTGATATAATACGAATTCTTTGTACCCACATCATTCGCTGCCAAGAATGCACGAAACAAATCACACACACACACACACACACACAGAAGCACCAAGGACTATCGAATATGTTAGGTACTTCATAGTGTTGAAAAAGTAACTGAAACTGCTATTTTCCGTATAGAAGAGAATACACGCACATACATTAGAACGGCGTAATTTTTACTGGGACAGTACAGTCCTAGTAATAAATTAATGTAAGTTTAATACCTCAACTTTCAAAATTGTTTATGGGTAGTTTATTGACTGTATGAAAAAATCCAAGAAACGGAAAATTAAGAACAAGGTGAAGAAGAGATTCATCGTGGATGTAGATGCACACGCACCAGGGCATAAGCTACATGCGGCAGATAATAAAATATTTTTTCCAAACGTTTAAACTTTTTAATGAGCCTATTGACGACTTCGACGATTACAGTTTCCGTGAGACCTGTCCAGTACAACTCTAAATATTATACTGCTAAAGCGAATTCAGGGAAACAATAACTCTGACAAAAAAACTGAGAAAGAACAGATTGCTACAAAAGCGGGATAAAATTTGGTTAAATTGAATTTTATTCCCAGGTACTAATAAGGGCTTTATTAAATCAATAATTGTCCCATATGTTTGTTTGGACGCCATACTTATCTACAAAACTCCATGCTTTCTCCGACCTGTAAGTCCACTCAAAGAATTACGGGGGGAGATAAGTTTGTGAGATCGGAACCACAATGAAACTTACCGGTTTGAATATATAGAGGTTGGACAAGAATATGAAAACACCACAAATACAACACATTATCACGCCTAAAACGATGTAAGAAAACTGTTGCCATGCAAAACAGCTACCAGTCGTATCGGAACGGATAAGTACAAAAAAATGGCTCTGAGCACTATGGGACTCAACATCTTGGGTCATAAGTCCCCTAGAACTTAGAACTACTTAAACCTAACTAACCTAAGGACATCACACACACCCATGACCGACGCAGGATTCGAACCTGCGACCGTAGCAGTCCCGCGGATCCGGACTGCAGCGCCAGAACCGCACGGCCACCGCGGCCGGCAGGATAAGTACAGGTGTTGTATCGTTCTCAAGGGAACCGTATATCACTCTTCCTGCAAAATGGTGGCCAATACCGATCACGCCCCCTTCTCTCCAAATTCGACCACAAAGGCTCACTCAATATTACTGAGATACGGTGACTGTGGTGGCTAGGTCACATGCTACAGTTCATCCTCGTGCTCACAAACCCAGACCTGGACGATGGGTGCTGTGTCGTCTTGGAACACAGTGTCAATGTTGGCGAACAAACCATTGGCAGTAATGTGACCTTGCGGAGTAACCACATGGCCCATGGAATACCATGACACGGCTGCACAAATTATTATCGAACCCCCACCTTGTTTCATTCTTGAGACCATAACTTGTCTAGAAGTTGGGAACAGTGCGAAACACGACTCATACAACTGAATGACTTTCTTCCATTGCTGCATAGTCCAGATTTTATGGCTTCGGCATCACGTTCTCCTGCTACGGGGATTTGCGTCGTTAATGATTGGTTTTGAAATTCCAGCTCATCCTGCAATAAGCTGCTTACGAAGCTCCCCTCGTGTTGTTTTGGTGTTGATAGGGTTCGCGAATGCAACATTGTTCTGCAATCACTTTTGCAGCTACCGTCCTTTTATTCTTCGTCACAGTCGTCTTAAATGACCGTCTGCACTATCACTCAACATACAGTTTCGCCTGCATTGTGACTTAACGGATGATGGTTTTCTGCGTTCTCCGGATGCGGTATGAATCTTCGAAACGGTGGCTCGTGAAGTACCAAATATTTCAGCTACCTTGGTTGCAGAAGCGCCTACCAAGCGAACATCAACAGTTTTCCCACGTTAGAATTCACTCAGCTCCGATGTAACGCACTACAACTACACAGAACACTGTTCTGGCTACGACTAATACTTGCTGCGCGTATTGAGAACATTGCGTAAGGGGCATTCGTGGTCAAATACTACAGAACAGCTTGTAGGCTTAGCTAGCATCTGTATTTATGTCCGAGCATGCATATCTCGCGGTGCTTCCGTATTTCTGTTCAACCCCTCTAGATCCCCGTAGATTTCTGTGTACAGATCGGTGGTATACATACAAATCCACTGGATACGTAGATTTTATATGTTAGTACTCCAATCTACAGTATACTGTTTTAACCCAGTGATGTCGGGGCTTCTGTCATGTGTCAGATGTCAAATCGGTAGCATGTGTCAGAGGTCAAAGCAACGTTCATTGGAAAAATAAATTTTGATAACAAATGTGGGTCTAACTCCAAATCATGATTTTCTCTCTTAGTCGTGCCTGATCATGATACTGATAAGTTTCACAAATTAACGCCGGACATTAACTTGTTTCCAAAGTCGTTAGATGACCAGTGTGTAAAAAAGTTCATCAATAAGAAGTGGACATGTTGTTTAGCCCCGTGATTGGATGACGGATGGGCCAAGAAGTTCTTTGCTGAACTCAACGACTTAAGAATAGACGGAAATGACAACTTAATGGAAGGTAGGTAGTTGACGCCCGTAAAAATGCAGGGCCAACAAGGGCGTGTGCAGCTGGGGACCGGAACTCAGGGAAAGTCTGTAGGGGGCCTATCCAAAATCTCACGATAATGACGAACCTTTCCTGTGTCCTTACAGCCGCGATATTATTATGGCCTCCCTATTCAGACATATCCCCAGCTGACGAGAAGCAGATCACGTACCGTTCTACACCTCTCTTTTTCCAGTCATCTACGTACCGCTAATGACTGTCAATACGCAAATGGTATAATCAAATCACCAAATGCTGGTGGTTGTCAGATTCTGAAAGTTTTAATTGAATTATGAAAACAGTCAGTAAGAAATAGTCAATAATTTTGACAAAACCTGCCGGTTATCGAAGCTATGTTGATTTCACCTTTCTGCCATAAATCGACCCGAAGTCTGGAAACAGATACAACTTTTGTGTCGCAACTGTGCATGTACCAGGGAATGATAGAGCATGTTTCTTGTAAATACAGATAGGCTCGCTATATCGAGATAGCGATACAGCACACAGTAGTACCTTTGTCCGTGGATTCGGGGCGGAGCAAACTGTATCTGCAGAGTGAAACTGGTGTTTGCACGCAGATTTCGTAAACTGCAAACTGCAACACAATGCTGATCGCAGAAGTCTTGTGGATTAGATACCGTTATCTCATTTTTGTTCGACGCAATTCGTTGACACCATTTTTCTTTTAATTTCTTGGGACCTGTTTCAAGTTTCAACTGTAAATATAAAGAACATGTTTGCTGATGGAGAAGTTTAGAGGCTAGCAAACTTTGCGATACTAATGAAAAACAACAGTTTTTTTAATATCATATTTTTAAAAGATACGGTTGCAATTTCAATGTCTTAAAAGTTGAAGGGCTTACCTATCGGGGTGAGGGGGGAGGTGAGAACGTGGGGAGAAGGGCGAGGATGTACATTAGTTGCCCCCTCGCTTCCCCCCCCCCACCCATTCCACCTACATTAAAATAAAATGATCTTCATAAAGTGATCTCGAATCCTGCCCCTTCACACAAACAGATGTACGTATTAATGCAGTAAAAGTTTGAAGAAAGGCACAAATGTAATGGGTACTGACTCTTTGTAGTGAAAGTCAGTAAATGTAATGGGTAAAGACTATTTGTCGTGAAATCCCAAGACTTTTTCGCTATTCAGCGTTAAACTTATATGAATTCTCTCCCCCGCATCCTGCCGCCCAACAACTCAGATCCTGGAAATGTTTTTGAGTCCAGCCTCTGTTAATCCCAATAGCTGACAAAATAAATCGACACTGTAACAATTGCAGGGTTGCATAGTCCGTAGTTTCAACATTCAAAAGAAACTAAATGCAATATGGCAGAGGTTTGTCTAATTCGGCACATACTTCGCTGGTTCTTAAACCCAGAAACACCCAATACCATCCCTCTAAATAACTGTCTGAGATATCTATACGACTATCACCACTTCGTCACGCAGATGTGTAGAAGAACTTCTCTCGCACTGTGCCACGTAAGACTGTGATTTTATTCCTATGAAAACTGTAGCAGAAGTGAAATTCTAATTAGTGCGTCTTCATTCTCAGCAGCTGCCAGTGAAAAAGTAAAATAAGTGTCTCCCTACATCTGTTGACGAATAGTTTAAACTTGTGTAAATGATCTGTATTCGAATGAGTTTATTACATATGACTTGATTATTCGTTCCCTGTTGCGGTTCTGTATCTCTAATAGCGCGGGGATGCTTCCCTCATAGTCCAGTGAAGCCTTATTTCTGCGGGCATATTCTTCTCCTAGGTCATAGACACCAAAGTATCGCTTCAACCTCAGTGAAACAGTACACAACACCTGAACGTGAATAGCGCTGATTAAATTCAGCATCACTGTACCGGTAATACATCTCGTATTTGTCTTGCCGAAAAAGTGGTCAACAAATTGAACTGTGTACCAGTCCCAGTTCGCTCATATACCAGATCTATACGGAAAATGTTCGCATTTCAAGAGTCAAGCGGTTGAGTGCTATGACGACGGAACTTCCATTTTCGTACGTCGCTCGCATGAGTCGACCGTTAAAATTTATAATGTGAACAAATTTCAACACATTAAAACTTAATTTCGTTTAAATTGAGGGATGTCGTGGCGAAGGATGAGACGATCCGTAATGAATAGTTCGTGTAGCTCTTTGAACATCGTCACACTTATCGATAAATGTTTTTCATGAATCTTCCAAATCTATCCAGGTCCTCTTTCAAAGATAAATTCACAGTTCTGTCCATTAGATTGCAGTTTTTCTCAGGAATAAGGGTCGTTTATGAAAAGTTAAAACTGCAACTGTGAAAACAACTTCAATCAATAAAATTAAAACCTGTCTTGTCTTAACCTCGAAGAGCAGTTTAACTCCCGAAGTGAATGA
This sequence comes from Schistocerca americana, assembly GCF_021461395.2. Lineage (NCBI taxonomy): Eukaryota > Metazoa > Arthropoda > Insecta > Orthoptera > Acrididae > Schistocerca > Schistocerca americana. The sequence continues at coordinate 372,964,141 of NC_060123.1, read as the reverse complement.
TGTTTCACATTCCGGGGTCTTTGGGAGCTTCCTTGATAAATTCTGACACAATAAGTCTCGTTTTGGAAAGTTTCCGAAGGAAGTGATGCGCCGATTACAAGTGCCATCACGATTTTGCCTTGTCTGTGGGAATCACCGTACACAGCAAGTATGAAGTGTCCGGATTAACAGTGTTACCTGACAACTCTTCGGCAGATACTTGTTGTTTTCATTGCATTCCACGCGACGAAATTTGAGACTTCACATAAAAACGGAAACACCGCCCCGCTATCGGAGGAAGATCAAATTCTTAAATGGGTATTTCGCCTCGTCTGCATGTCACCAACCGGATACCAGCGGGTCAAACCACCTCGTGGCGACTCTGCGTATCGAAATGGAAGCTGACGTCACTGGCACTTGAAGCTCCTCTACTCTAAAACCTCCCCTTCGTTTCACATCACCTATGCCCACTTATTGTAAATAATTTTGCCATTATCAAAGCTAAAAATAAAAAAAAGAACGAATTGCACATGTTGCGTCCACAGGGATAGTGAGAAAGGTAATAAATGTCCTTTATTCATTACGGATAATGAGCAGTCCTTACGAGGGAAATATGCCACCTGGAACTAAAGTGATTTTATGGTACGGAAATGTGTCTATTCAACCATCTCTCAAGGTCATTTATCTGCGTAACTTTCAACTTGTGTGTAATCGATGTTCAAAGGTAGACGATTCTGAAGGATGTAACAGCTCGTGACAAAGATCTCGATTATCTCGATTATGCGATTATCTCGATTATGCGATCACTGTGGTTTTTCACACTGGAATACTGCATTGCGGATATATACACATATAAACGATGCAGCACGTTCCTATGATGCCCTTGTACCCATTCCGTTATGTTTCAGTCACTTCACGGAAACTCCACATTTCACTTCGATGAGGAAAAACAGAAGAATGTACTAAGTACACCTACTTGTATTTTGGGAACTGCAACTCTTTCAATATGACCTGAAGCTTTCCCGGTGAATAAACTGTTTGTATTAGCCGGGTCAGCCACTTACGTGAACGAATCCACCCGCCTGCACACCTGGCAGCAATACAGGCACATGACTCTGAGCGTGTTAACATACATTGTTCCAAACAAAAGTAATCATCTATGCCTGTAAATGAATCTGTTGACTGTAAGATTGACTGAAACACGATATTTTTTCTTCCGCAGACCTGTGCTACAGCTATCTTTCCATTCGCAAATTTTCGTACAGAGATTGTATACAAATGCAAATTTTTACAGATAAATGACGTACATGGGTGGTAGAACGCAACTATCTTAGTATTTAAAATCTTCTCATTTGCTCTTAGACGTTAAAGATGGGGCAGCTGCATTGTTAGTAGAACAAATAATCTCTCATGTTTAAGACTACTAAAACACTGATCACCAATACGTACGTCGTCTGAACGTCATTCCAGAGTAACAAGTACATGCGAGGGCGTTTTGAAAAGTAATGCCTGCGAATTTTTTATCTGATCACTATTACAGCTAGTTAAAAAAAACTTAATTAACATTATACATCTTTATTCCTAGTGTCCAGACATTTATTTCTCAAGACTGTCACCCTGGCAGCGAACAAATTTCTCCCAACGACAGACCATTTTGTTGATACGGTCTGTGTAGAACGTTTGACTTTCTTGACGGAGCCACAAACTCATCTCTGCTTGCACCGCTTCATCGCTATCGAAGCGGTGCTCGAAGGTGGTCTTTAAGTTTTAGAAACAAATGAAAAGTGGATGGCCCAAGTCGAAACGGTATGGAAGATGATCGATGACAGTGAACCAAAAACGCCGGACTGTTGCAGATGCTGTAGCGCTCGTCTGCCTTCTGGTATTGTCATGCTGAAGGAGAGAGTGCTCCATGTGTGGACGAGTTCTTCTGCAGTTAGAATCTCGATTACGGCACGCTGTTTCTCACGCACCGACATCGTTGCGTTACACATCGCCATGTTACGCGCTACAGTTCGGGGACCTCTAGCGGCAGGCGGTTGCAACTTAGCGAAGCGGGGAAAATCTATGCGTGACATGTAATACAGCAGTCGATATTGAGAACGAAATAAAAAGTTCGGAGGGTTCACTTTTCAGTTCACCGTCGTATGTTCATACAGCCATCCTGAAATGGTTTCTGCGGCAATTCAAGTCACTTCAGGTGAATGTTAGTTTCTTCAACAAAATAATCTCGACTTTGAAATCACATCAGTTCGAGTAAAATTCTCAGGCTTTCAGAAAAAGATAGACAATCCCTCCAAATTCAGCTCAATCAGTTTACCTCCCGGTGTAGCCAACGGCTCCTCAAGATCAATCCCTCTAAAACCCAGGCAGTAATTATAAGACGAACCACCTGCACCTTCGCCGGCCGGTGTGGCCGTACGGTTCTAGGCGCTTCAGTCTGGAACGGCGTGACCGCTACGGTCGCAGGTTCGAATCCTGCCTCGGGCATGGATGTGTGTGATGTCCTTAGGTTAGTTAGGTTTAAGTAGTTCTAAGTTCTAGGGGACTGATGACCACAGCTGTTAAGTCCCATAGTGCTCAGAGCCATTTTTGAACCTGCACCTTCCGCCTCCATGACTTCTACCTTACCATTTCTAACCGTCCTCTCCAGCTAAGAATACACTAAAATATCGACCGGCAACTAGCACGCAAAGCTCACCTACTAATCACCCAACAGAAATCCCACAATAGACTAAAACTACTAACAGACCAAACTTGGGGATTACATCACTTCACTATTCTCCACACCCACAATACCCTGATCCGACCTTTTCTCTGTATGCGAATGTTGCATGGATCCATCAAAGTTCTCCCAAGTCCTCTCCAAGTCCTCGAATGCCATCCATTCCGTCTTGCTTTCCGCATTCTTTTACAGCCCTCTACCTGGATCCTCTACCGTCTCTTCAAATTCCCACCCCTCCTCATCCACATCGAACACACCCACATATCCTATATTGTAGATTTCAATAACCCCATTGTCTCCTCTCTGGTCACCAACCCTGCCTTGCTGCCGCGGCATCACAAACGCATCCTTCCGTCCCTACACCTACACACGCTCCATATCCTATCCCAACGCAACTTCAACCAACTCCTTCTCCCTCCTAACAACTTCAACTCTTCCCCGCCTCTCCCACTCCACATCCTCTCTCCTTTCTCTCTCCATCTATCCCCATCCCTTTCCCCCTGCAACCACTGCCCTATTCACACGAACACTGCTTCTGAGCCTCCTGTCTCTCTCACCGACTGTATTTCCCACTATCCACCGCAGCTTCTACCTCTCATCTCCATAGTTTTTCTATCATCCTACCCACACCCCTCAACCCTATGCAATATACGCTCTCTTCTGGCAATACATCTCATCCTAGTGCAGGTCCCTCATATTTGAAGTGAAAATGCAGTGATTCAGTGTTTTCATCAGAAGATTGTACGTTCCTGCAATGTGTTTTTAAAACGTATATGTTTCCCTTAGTTTTTAACAGTCGACCTTTAATCTTTAATTTAAAACAGAAAACTGATCCAAATTTTGTTTGCATTTCTCGTTGAAAATTTTTTAATTCGCCTGGCTGAAGAGCGGGGAACTATAGTACTGACAGCTCGTGTGGGGCGAGGGGGATGAAACAACAATAAAAAATAGATAACTGGTAAGCTGCGTCTGTCACACAGATCCACTTAACAGGTTCGCAATGTGTATTCGGTGTATAGCGATCGGCGTTAGTTACATTGTACGGGATCCTGCTTGGTACAGAATGCAATTCCTTCAAGGGTGTGTGAGTGATGGCTCCTTACCAGATACTACGTCACCTGCTTCATGCCTAAAGTTGAAGTCAACGTGATGTCACTCCAAACTTTCTTTCTTCAAAATGAGCGAGCTTTTTACACCATTTCCCCAAAGCGCCAGATTTGCACCTGGTGGCCAAAACTGAAATCTGTTTCTATTCCAGCGTAAGTCGATTTCGCATTAACGCGTCTGCAAAGATAGCAAGTTTCTGTGCCATACCAGAATTACAGCCCACCCTGGGCCTCTGTGGCTAGCTGCAGCTTAACTATAGACACCGGGTACGCTCTGTGTATGAGGCAAAATTACACAATGTGTTTCTTGAGCAGAAACTGAACTTGCATTTCGTTTATAAGATCGTAACATGTCGAGCGTAAGGAGGAGGAGCGTCTAGCAGCATGTATCGGAACTGGACAGTGGAAAAGTCATCAGCTATCGATGTTACAGTTTATATCGTTCTGCCATGCATACACTCACGTCGCTGAGATGCTACGATTGTGAAACGAATACGGAGATGATGAGTTCAGGAGCGGCATTCCATACTCGACACGATGCAATAGATGAAGGTCCCAAAACGGCTACAATAGACGTATCCGTGTGCGGATGCACCGAAGAGAACGAACTTCACCAGACTGCATTAGTCTAAATCGTACTGACCGAGCACATGGCGTGATGGCACGGGGTGGCGTTGGGACACAGAAAGGGACATGATTCGAGTGATGAATCGAACGAACTTACGCAATATACGTGTTTCTAACACCATGATGCCCGAAAGGAAACCATTTCGCAAAGTAAAACAAACGTAACACTGTGGATCATGGCGCTCATAATTCGTATAAGTTTTGGACTTAAATTAACGAACAACTTACAGCATCTGGCATACTTTTGGGTTGAACATGTGAAAGTAACTCGTCATACAAAATACAGGATTAAGTTCGCAAATTGTGTCAAGATTCCAATACTTATAGCTTATGACAATATTTTGACATAAAATCTTACGTAAAAAAGAAATGTGATGTGAATTCTACAAAAGTTTCATCTAAGAAATAAATCAATGGAAATTTTTTTGCAGGTTTCCATAGTACGATTGAAATGTGAATGTATTGTAGAGTATATAATTATTTTTAAAATGAGTTTCTTTTCTGTGATGTGACGTTATTTTGTAAAACCGTTAAATGCTAAATAAAGATCTTTAAAAGACTGTCGGTACACAACACGATCACTTCTGCTTCTCTTAGCCATTAAGTTGGACAGAAGCCGTTACATTGCTGGCTTGTTAAGGTCGACAGCAGTGCCGTATCTTCAAACTTCGCGTGACTTTATCTTTCAACGACACAATACATGGCCGCATTTCTCATGCTGTCCTGACCTACCTCGATACCTAGTGTGCCCGACGGTTGTCCCATTCTCTCATTCACTGGAAACTTCTCGTTACAGGTTGCCGAGAAACGCGCCTAGTCTACTACCACTCGGCAACCACTACGGTTGGACAACTCTGAGTAAAGAATTGAAGCAGACTGGTACAATGTACTCATTTCTCACGTTCAAGTTTAGTTCGACGTGATGCCCAGACGGGTTAGAGTAATTGTTGTTGTTCTATACTCCATTTCGCACCTTGTATATCCACAAACCACCTACTACTATACGGTGTAAGTAAAATATAGTTATTTGCTACCGCCGCTGATGTTGCAGCTTCAACGGCCAGCAGTGTATCTCCCCTCTTTGGTGTCATCATTGTCTAAGTTAGGCCCTCTTCAAAAAAAATGGCTCTGAGCACTATGGGACTCAACTGCTGAGGTCATTAGTCCCCTAGAACTTAGAACTAGTTAAACCTAACTAACCTAAGGACATCACAAACATCCATGCCCGAGGCAGGATTCGAACCTGCGACCGTAGCGGTCTTGCGGTTCCAGACTGCAGCGCCTTTAACCGCACGGCCACTTCGACCGGCAGGCCCTCTTCGCGGAAGTGTTGGGAGAGAAGACGTGTAGCAGTGCGGGGCGGAAGACAGAGAAGTGGTAGCGGGCTTACGTAAGCCTCTTGCGCGGCGCGGAATCGTCCGGCATGGGGAGAGTGCTCGGCGGGCCCCGGCACCCGTTACAGTGTCAACACGGCGCAAGGTTATCGCGCGTTATCTGCGGCGCTCCGCTTCCTGCAGGGCGCGTCCCAGGCCGGCGGAACCACCGCTGCCCGGCGCTCGCCTGTCTCCCCTGCGGCGGCCCGGCCTGCGGTCAGCCCGCGGGCCGCGAAGCGCTTTCCGCGTCGTCGCCGGAACTACTTTCCGCTAATCCTCCGCCGAGAATCGAAGGAAACGGTGTCCTCTGACACGCACTGTACCGACAAATGCGGAAGGAACAGACACGCGATGCTCTAGAAAGCGTGGGTAACTATCGTCTCAAAGAAGATAACAAATTTTCCGTTAAGACAGATAACGGATATCGGCTCAATCATTTTATATTTTTGAAACATAAGAAAAACTTTGCGCTGCTTGACGACGACAAGTAGACGCGCGAAGACGTTACGAAGTATTCCCCCATACAACGAGTAATTTATTTATGTTCCACGACGTCGGCGCCTTATTTTCTCAAAATTAACAGACTTCTTCCATTTTATCAGAAGATCTTTCTTTGTGCACGGTTGTCTCATTATTGCATACGTTAGCAGATGTTGGGGCTTCTGTAGTGTTTCACCAGACATATTGTCTGCTTCAGAGAGCTTTTTGCATCGTTCCATGCAGGTTAAGTTGACACTCCAGGGCGAAGTCGGGCCAATTCGTGCTCCAACTGTACTCCTTTCTGTAGTGGGAATATGGTGTAATGTTCTTAACTCTTTTTTTTAAGTATTTTACCTTTTCCCTCCTTCCTCTTTGTGTTCCTTGACAAGATGGTGCGCCTGAACGGTGTCTGTCTCTAGCTGCTTATTGACCATAAAGAGGATGCATTTGTCTGTCATTCTTTTCTAATTATATGTAACGTGTGGCGACTTCTCTCCTTACATTAGGTGATGCTACTCCAGCGATAATGGACCGCAGTAAATGTGACACATCCAGTGATGACAGGTGTCATTTGATTGAGGACTACAAAATGTTCTTTATTCGAGGTGATGCACCTTATACAGGCGCAGAATACTCGCCTATGGAGAAGCAAAGGACCATGACTAAAGCCGTAAAACTTGTACTGCTAGCCAGGTAAACTTATGCGTTTCTCAGAATACCGGCCAGTTTTATTTATCTACAAAATTTATAAAAAGACTAGTCAACAATGAAGACCTATCGAGCTCATCAGTATAAGTGACTTCGTTTTTAAACGTGGGAAAAGTCGTACTCTCTCAGATGACGGTAACAGTGAACAGAAATTTTCACGTCCCATTTTAACAATCAAAGTGTTAAACAACACGTAATCTGCCCCTTCATTTTCACATTTAACTTTGGAGGAAATCACTGTAGAAAGAACAGTAATTAAGCCGACAAGAATGGCTTGAGAGATGAGTCATGACGTCCTTGAAGGAACCATCTGGGCATTTGCATGAAGTGAGTATGAAAACTACGAAAAAATAAATGACATTAGAATGGTGTGGGACTGTGATTTGGACTTCGCTCCTACCGAACAAGGGGAACACAACACCAGCGCTCCGTCTCACTCACTATCAGCAATGTAACAAAAAAATCGTTAATTGTTTGTGTAACTACAAGACGGCTACTAAACAACATAGTAAAAAAATCTACAGTTATATGAACGTGGGGGTTGATTAGCGGAAGCCTGATCTGGTAACATCTAAAGTCTGAACTAAAAGCACTTGTTCCCTTTTTTTAAAGTTGTTATTTAAATTAAAATTATAGATTTGTTTTATTAATGAAGTACCGGCCGTTGTGGCCGAGCGGTTCTAGGCGCTTCAGTCCGGAACCACGCTGCTGCTATGGTCGCAGGTTCAAATCCTGCTTCGGGCATGGATGTGTGTGATGTCCCTAGGTTAGTTAGGTTTAAGTAGTTCTAAGTCTAGGGGACTGATGACCTCAGATGTTAAGTCTCATAGTGCTTAGAGCCATCTGAACAATTTATTAATGAAGTAAGAAATTGAAATCCTATTATAATACAGAACAAGAATGTAACAAAGGTTTAATGGCAGTAATACACTATACCTGAAAGATTAAGAGAAAATGTCATTAAATGATAATAAGTGACAATTTGTAGACAGTTATGTAATAAAAAAGCGACGTGATTGCTGATAAGAAATTAAACCTAATGAGATTTATATGTCATGCAAAAGATTTCGATGGCTCTTCAGTTTCTTAGATTCTTGCAATCTTCTCTAGATGATGCTGACCTCAATAACACGTATGTTCTGTAACTTACGAATATACTAAAAGAGAAGACATTTCTAAGCTTTTTCAGTGTGAAAAATTCACTATATATAATCTACTGATCAATTTGAATGTAAAAATAATACCTCTTTTGCATTGCTAGTGGTTATCTTCATCGGATAAGTCTTAAACCATATAAAATGTGGTCCTTCGTCCTTACATCTATTTTTGTTGTTTAGAGTGGTTTTAAAAGAAACTGCATTTATTCTTAGAGTTACCATTGAATTCCGAGCCTATAATTTCGATAAGGGTAAAATCAAAAGTTCTGGTACACTACTTACGAAAACCACCTAGCCAAATCCCAAAATTAACGGTCTAGTGTGTTTGCAAACAGTATCTGTTGTTCTCGTCTATTCCGCACGGGAAAAACTCGAGATTCCACAAAAATGGAAACACCATTTGATTATGAAAACAAGGCGTTCAAACTCCCCTCGACTATTCTCTCAAATAATGAAAATTGCATTGCAGTAGTAGATAAGCTGCCTTGGTGCAAAGTAGCTTAATTTTATAATAAGGCGTGCCGGTAATTTAATGACGCAACAACTGCCCCACATGGGGTGACAGAAAATAATCATGTCTTCGGCGCGATATTCTCCCTTCTGGCTTAGATTTATGAGGCAATGCACCAGTCATTCGAAAAATACCAGTTTTCCGTAAGAGGCGGACTGTACTCTTCATTTCTTGTCTGCTGCACAAACAACACGCACAAGTTGCTCAAAATGTTAATACGCATTTAGACTTTGTTTATGTCGTGTTAAGGCCTATCTCTCACCATTCTGCGACTAGCGTGCAATTACAAGTACCTTACACCACCACTTACTTTCACACGTCTCCTTGGAACAAGTAGATAACAAATTATCATGAAAAGAACCGTATCAGCGCTGGTGTTACGTCCACTATGGAAGGAAAGTCAACTGCACGCTGCCATTGCTTGTGTTACGAGTCTTACTACCAAGCAGCGAATGAATACCCCAGTATTTTAGCAGTTTTGTGCTAAAGAATCTAATAAATCTGGATCACTTGAACACTCCGAAGATGACTGATCGTCCTCCCTTACGTCCTACGCGTTTGTGAACGTAGACTTTCTTGGCGTATATTCTGGGATTTGCAGACGGCTGGCAGTGTTAAGATACCGCGACGTTTCGACTCCTATCGTTCTCATCATCTTCTGGAGAAGATGATAACATCCTGGTATCTTATACTTCCATGTGGCTGTAAACTTGAGAACTTTTCTTCAGTCGTTTTCCATACATTGTTTACACTTGCTAGTTTAATGCCTATAGAGTTTTCACTCAAATAATGAGTTAATTGAAGTTCTACGCCTCTAACATCTTATAACGTTATTAATCTAATTTCGTTATAATTACTGAAATTCATCCAAGCTCAAAGAGTCTTATGAAACCATAAAACCGCTTGTAGTAAACGTTTAGCCGAAATGGTGCACGAAGTAAAGCAGAGTAGAGATTTTACCATTAAGTGTTTGAACTGTTTAAACTTTGGAATGAATCTCAGGCGAAAAAAGTATCGCATTGGCACACAGCGAGGTCATGCAGCCCCCAATCCTTCATTATTCAACCCAAGATGCGTCCTATCTCTTTAGTCAACTTGGTATCAGAGGGACTTTTAAGATCTATCCATCACTCCTTCCATATTTTGAGTCCCATTGACAGAATGTTACTAATTTTGGAACAGGAATGCATATGCGATATTATAAGGAGGGAAGAAACCTCAGTTCCGTGGTAGGTGCTTTTAAATCCGCTTAACAGTTGGGTGTGATCGGAATTCTGGGACGAGTCTCGTTCATGGAAAAGGATTTTAGCGCAGGTATATGGTTGATAGGTAAGAAAAGAAAAAAGTAGCGACGTTCAGTCATCCGTTTCTTGTGTTAGCTCTAACTTCGCCACGTTTTGTTGCAGAGAGAGGTCCAGGATACGACTGAAGATTGTTCTTCCCTACTTTGAACCGTTACTCATAGATGACCCCTGTGACCTCTTAAATGGCGTTACGCTGTATGCGTACACCAGTGCCGAAAACTCAGCAGCACACGGTCGGACGAACAAGGCTGGCTCTAGACGTGGCACTGTTTATGGCACCATTTCGACATTAGTCTGACGTGATTGTTATGAACACTCGAAAACTTAGGCCTGAGTGGTCGACAGATTCTGTTCCTTACAGTTTGACGTTCGCGTTCTTATCTTAGCTTATTATTCACATAATTCTGATGACTGATACATCAGTTGCTCATTCACGTCCGTTGGCGTACGCTCAAAACATCTCAGTTACAATACAGCATTTTGGTGCCTCTATCGTAGGTAGTGTGTATGCAGAAGTGAATATTGGCTGTTTACATAAGAATTAGCGAATCTGATGATCTAAGGACCGATTAGCGATTTCCATAAAAGAATCAGGATGAAAACAACTAGTAAATAATTGTCATCGAAGTGTATTCGATGCAGAGCAAATCATGAGATAAACAAGATAGCAAACCAGCCACCTGAACTTATTCCTCCGTCTCAAGGTACTGGATGTGCCTGGAATCAAGTTTGACCATCAATTACCTATCATCCTTCCTTTTGCATACTGTTACCTCATGGCAGCGAGAATGTGAATTGTGCTCCGCTGTTCATGAAACGGTGCTGGATCTACGTTGCATGGCGTTCCTCTTAGCCTTTCCTCACTTCTGTAATTTATTCAAATGACAATGTCATAAAATAATAGTAGCAACCATTTCTAACCGGTATTGTGCAACTCAGCGTCACAGTGTCCCTCCAGTTGTTGATCGCAGTGTTTGCCACTTGAAACTTAACAGCAGGAAAAGTTCGTCGTCAAACACTGACTAACTGGATGGTCATTGTACAGTTTGTCCGAGAAGTCCCCATATCACAACGTTAAAACAGTGTAGGACTATTGTACATTGAAGTACTTACATATAAAATCTACGACTCCAGTGGATTTGTATATATACCATCGAGCTGTACACAGAGACCTACAGCGATCTACATGGGTTGAACAAAAATGTGAAAACACCTTGTGAAATCCATGCTCGAACATAAATGCAGATGCTAGCCGTGCTTGAACCTTAAGCTGTCGTATTTAACTACAGACGGTACCTTCGTGATGTCCTCAGTACGTTGCAAGTGTCAGTCGTGGTTACAACAGTGTTCTGTGTAGCTGTGAGTGCATTATTTGGAGCTAAGTGAATTAGAAAGTGGCCATATTATTGTTGCTCGCGTGTTACGTGCTTCCGCAACCAAGGAGCCGATGTGTGTTCCAAGAAGCACCGTATCGATGATTTATACCGCGTACGGGGTAAGCGGAACTCAAGCCGCTAAGTCACAATGCGGACGAAAGTGCATGTTGATTGATCGTAAAAAACGGTCACTGAAGAGGATGGTGATGAAAAATAACAGGACGGCAGTTGCAAAAGTCATTGCAGAAGTAAATGTTGCACTCGCCAACCATGTCAACTCCATAACAACATTAAGTGAGCTCCGTAAGGAGCGTATTGCAGGCTGAGTTGGAATTCCAAAGCCATTCATCACTGACGCAAATGCCCATAACAGGTGAACGTGCTGTCGAAGCCATAAAATCTGGTTAATGGAGCAGTGGAGGAATGTCATTTGGCTAGATGAGTCTTGTTTTACACTGTTGCCAACTTCTGGCCGTGTTAACTTCCCAGGAGCGAAACATGGAGGGGGTTCGGCGATAATTTGTGCAGCCATATTCTAGTATTCCATGGGCCCCTTAATTACTCTCTCGGGTCGTTTTACTGCAAAGGATTATGTGACAATTTTGGTTGATTTAGTCCATCACATGGCACAGTGTTTGTTCTCCAATGGTGGTGCTGTGTTCCATGGTGGCAGGGCCCCTGTTTACAAAGCTCGCATTTTCCAGAACTGGCTTTGTGAGTACGAGGATGAACTGTCGCATCTCCGCTGGCCACTATAGTCACCAGATATCAATATTACTGAGCCTTTTTGGTCTACTTTAAAGAGAAGGTTGCGTGATCGTTATTTGCCCCCGTCTTCGTTACCTCAACTTGTCGCTATTTTGCAGGAAGTGCTGATATAAAATTTCCTTAAAACCAAACAGGATCTGCATTCTCCATTCCGAGACGACTGGAACCTGTTTTGCATGCCAACGAGTTTGCTACAGCGTATGGTGATGTGTTGACTTTTTGGTGTTTCCACATTTTTATCCAACCCCTGCAGGTGACCCCATGTCCTTCCTAAAGTCTCGCAGAGCACTTCAGGAGTTATGCATCGATAGGCTTCCCCAACACTTTTTGCATTTCTTGATTAATCTTGTGCCGACGTTCAGGGACGTGAGACTTGTTTATTTACAGTAACGAGGTGTCTGACGTAGTACGGTCCGGCCCATGTAGTGGCCATTTAATGGAGCTGGAGATGTTGCTAAACCATGACCCATTCAGCTGCCCCGGATCTGTTCACCAAGGAAGACTCGCTCCAGTATGCTGCTGCTCCGTCCTGTCCTGGCCACAGATAATTTGTGATAACCTTTCCTTCGAGCAGCTTTTACAACGTGTCAAAGTAAGAATTAACATTCAGGTATCCTTCAAAAAAATATGGTCCGAATAGGTATCGTGATAGTATCGTGCTCCATGTCGTAACAAAGCGGCTATATCTAACTCTTGCAAATCATGAGTATTTTCCTTTGATCAGAAGACCACATTCCTCCTGTGTGAACTGCGTCATATAGCATACTCATCCAAAAATCGCCATCTTGCGCGAGACACGGCACTGTGGCAACAAAGGACAGCGGGCAACTCGCTGCTCCAAGTCGATGTCGGGTAATTCAGTTACAAATAGCAGTATACATAATTTAATTTTCAAATCTCATTTAATGTGGTTATTCATTGTTGATTGCAGAACTTCGGCTGCTCTTTTCTCATTCGGTACAGATAAAATGTCCGCCCCTTTCCCTAATCACAAAAAGTCAAGAGGGATGCTAAGATTTCTGGGACACACTGTATTGGCATCGAATGTAAAGCATATCACAATATTTTTGGTGACCAGACAGAGAGAATAACAAATTCTCTTCCACGGTGTGGTGGGAAGCGTTACATAGAGTGTTAGCCATCATACAGGATGTCCATTAAGTCCTACTATCATCAAAAAAATCATAACTTGGAAACTGTTAGAGATAGAGAATCGTGGTTTGTTCTAAAGCGTTTGGCAGCTCTCGGTTTATTTTTTCCTTTGCCCTTTCTCGCATAGCTGACCCGGGGTTCATGAAAATGGCGACAGACCAGGAGAAGGAGGCATGATTCTGGTAGCCAGAATCTAAATCTGTGACAACGGTACTACAGAATATGGACGCCAGTATGGAAGGGCACCACCGGCAAAAATAAGCATACTCAGGTGGTTCAGCAACTCTATAGAAACAGGCCTTTCTCGAGGTGCACGTCCCCCTGTTGACGGAATGCAAACTGCATTTCAACGCAGTCTGCGTTTTGCAGTAAAAAAGTCCACGTGTTCCTAAAGTGTTACATAGGCGGTTACGCCTTTTACATATAAAGTGCAACGGCTACAAGCTTTGCAGCCAAACGATCATCCTCTGCGGTATTCATTCGTATGTTCCATGCTGGCCTCCATACATGCTCTCAATGACTACCTGAAAAAGTGCTTGTTTTCAGATGAAGCAACGTTCCGGATTCCTGATCATGTGGACTGCAGTAGCATTAGCATTTGTGGCTCCGAAAACAGACACAACACACGTGAACATACCAGTAATAACCAGAAGCTCAATGCTTGGTGCGGCCTAATGAACGTTTCTTTGCACAGAAAATAACTGGAATCTTTTGCAGGCCGGCCGTGGTGGCCGAGCGGTTCTAGGCGCTACAGTCTGAAACCGAGCGACCGCTACGGTCGCAGGTTCGAATCCTGCCTCGGGCGTGGATGTGTGTGATGTCTTTAGGTTAGTTAGGTTCAAGTAGTTCTAAGTTCTAGGGCTCTGATGACCTCAGAAGTTAAGTCCCATAGTGCTCCGAGCCATTTGAACCAATCTTTTACATGGACACGCTCGAACAGTTCCTTCCGACACAGATAGAAGAGCTGCAACCGTCGAACGTCTTATAGCATGTTGGTGAATTGGTGAATCCTCACACAAGAGTGTGATCTTGAGAGACGTACTGAATGACACGTTTCCTTAGAAGCCAATGAGCTCTGGTGGTCCCATACGATGGCCCCCGCGCTCTCCAGATGTCACGCCATTTACCTTCTTTTTGAGGGGTTACGTCAAATAACGTGTACACAGTCAATAACATTCTTACCCTTCCTGCACGAATCAATGAAGGAGTCAGAACCGTTGAAACTGCAATGTTGATCCGTACGTGACCAGAACACGAATATGGTTTTGATGTTTTACGAGCGACGTGTGTGGCTCACATTGAAATTCTGGCAGGAAGAAAAAACCTTTGAGAGGTGGTGTACGTTTTACAACAAACCACGGTGCTCTGTCTCTGAGAGTTTGCAACGTACGATTCTGTGATTGATAACAGGACTTTATGGACACCATGCACATTGTACCTCTGCGAGTACTTTGAGATAAAAAATGGTTCAAATGGCTCTGAGCACTATGGGACTTAACTGCAGTGGTCATCAGTACCCTAGAACTTAGAACTACTTAAACCTAACTAACCTAAGGACATGACACACATCCATGCCCGAGGCAGGATTCGAACCTGCGACCGTAGCGGTCGCGCGGTTCCAGACTGTAGCGCCTACAACTGCTCGGCCACTCTGGCCGGCACTTTGAGATAAAAAAGAGTTAAAACGGCACGATTATGGAGTTACTTTACTGTCCACGAAAACCGCGTGTCACTTCCTTGCGGTGCCGCTACTCTTCGGCGGTATACTTTCGGCGGCAACCGTTCCGGACATTCGCACGCGATGTTGTGACCCCCGGCGACGTGGGCACGCTGCCAGGAACAGTAGGCAGCGCCGAGGCGCACGGCTGGAGCGCGCCTTGGCGCCGCACCGCTGCACCGGGCTACGCTAGGCTGCGCTACGCTACGTACCTGCGGGTCGGCGGCTGGCGGCGAAGCGTCGGTAGAGCGCGCGCTTCATGCCGGCCTGCGCTGGCGCTCGCGGCGGACTGCGCCGGCGGGCCGGGCCGGGCGCTCGCACCGCTATCAAGGTTATCTGCGACGCGGCGCGACGCGAGGCGACGCGAACAGCCACGCCGAGCGGCGCTGGCCACGGCGGCGATGCGCGCACGCGGACGCGCCCCATTTGACACCGAGTCAACAGCCCGCCGCACCTACTCTCCTCGCCGTTGACACACATCGCTGCCACGCTTGAGGAGGAGGAGGAGGAGGAGGACGAGTGAGGGGTGGAGGGAAGCTATACTGTGGTGGTGCCAACGCTGCAGAGGACTGAGACCCGCGTTCTGAAGTTACTACTCGAGTAAAGGGAACTGAAAACCTGGTCAGAGTGGCATTACCATCTTGTTTACGCTATTGTAAGTGTAACACGTAAGTAAACATTGTGCTACGCCAGAGCACTTGTTGTTGCCTCAATGGAGTCTCCTTCTCGCGGAACGCAAATCACGCCCTGTGGATACGGCCGCGTATGTTCGATTATTACGGTACATTTGTGCTGTTTACTCTCAGCTCTCTCATCGCCTTACTGGCGCATTTAACCCACATTTGCGCTGTCGTCGCAGCCGCTGGAAACCGAGCCAGGGGAGCAACGCAATGCCAAACAACAAAACGTCAGATTTCTTGTATTTTGTGATTCGTAAATCGATGGAAAGCAGGTATGCTGTATAACTTCACATACCATTTAGTACTATTTGTGAGCACAATGTACGATAAAACTCCATAATGCGCTTCACAACAGATCAGTCAGAAAGTGAAACTTAAGAGAGAAAATCGACAGCAGAAAAACCTTTCGTAAACGTAGAGAGATTTCAACTGCGTGAGGTATGTGTAATGCTAGAGCGTGTTGTCACGTTATTATCGTACAACTAAAGACTGAAAGCACAGAAAGGAATACATACAGTACGTCGCGTAGTAATCTCTCAATTCCTTCCATAGAAAAACTCTAGGAATACAGTTTACATCTGGACCTATCGTCAGCCTTATTGATGAGAATCCATGAAGCCACCCAATTCCAACGCACGCACCTTCGTCTGCCCTACACTTTTGAAAAAATCGTCACTTTTCCTGACAGACGGCCGGCCTGCTTGACCGAACGGTTCTAGGCGCTACAGTCTGGAACCGCGCGACCGCTACGGCCGCAGGTTCGAATCCTGCCTCGGGCGTGGATGTGTGTGATGTCCTTAGGTTAGTTAGGTTTAAGTAGTTCTAAGTTCTAGGGGACTGATGACCTTAGAAGTTAAGTCCCATAGTGCTCAGAGCCATTTGATTTGAACCTGACAGACGCAATTGTAGCCTTTTCGAATTGCCTGGGGCAGAAAGTTTACCTGTGTTCTGTTTTTCTTTCGGGGAACCAAATACTCCCGCCACTGACACTCAGGTAATTTTTCTGCAACCTCGTGTATCGTTATCGATGGCCATTTTTCTAAAAATTTCTCGAAGACATTAAGCACACAACTGTTTCTGCTGTTTTTTTACGTTTTTCCGCTCCTGTGCTTCACTACAAGTTACGATGGAGTTCACACATTTTCACAGCGCATACAATCGACAAGACCACAGGAGCACCAATGGCGAGACGGAGAAAGCGACTGTCAATTGAAATCTGAAACACGAACCACGGATGTTAAACCATTAATAGCGATTTAGCGGGAACCACTGCATCATTCATTCTAGAGTAACAACGAAATAATCGATTCGTAAGTACAGCCTATTTCCACTGACGTTACAATACTACTGTAAGGCACAAGGCAGCCGACAACCAGTCGCTGATTGTGCTTAGTGGGAGTTTTTTTTTTTTTTTTGCACTAGTATACTACACTCCTACATTCTTATAAGTGGCGCGCTACCACGTACTAGTGCAGTGTGTCTCAACAAACCACTGGCTGCTTTAGCTCAGATGCTTTCAAAATCAAATCCAAGAGACCGAATATTTTTTCTCAGAATGTCCTTGATAGACTTGACGTGCAGTTGCATGTATGCTTCTTTGTTTTGTTCATAATACCGTAGAAACTACTTCGTAACAACACATCCGATCAGCTGCAACCTAGAAACATTTTTAATCGGAAGCTTTTGGCAACAAACAAAAATGTCCATATTCGACAAGGAAAATTGTTCAGACATTAAAGAAACTCAGTTCATTTGCAACTATCACGTTCTTCATTGTTAAAAAACCTTCGGTTTCGAGGTACAATATGGTAAAAGACTGACAAAATATGACTTAACCGTTCACACGATACTAGCTGATTTTCAAAATATACAGATTTTATTTGTCATAAAACTCTGAAGAATTAACAGATCCTCAAAATACTTTATATTATACAGAACTTAGATATGTAGAACTTCTGTCATTCACAAATACTGTACAAAACACAACCTTATATCTCATAACAAAAACAGCAACAAATGCTGTAAACTGTTTATGATGGTCTGTAGTGTGTGTTCCTTCACGTGTACCTAAAATCAGTCACTAGATTGAAACATCGTCCAGGAAACATCACGTGCTCCTACGTGCGCTGTCTTCCATGTACGACCCCCCCCCCCCCCTTCCGATGAACGCTGTAAATGCGACGAAACACAACATCCACTCCACTAGGTAATCTGCAGTTAGTTGGATGAACCTAGTTTCATTATCACATGACATGTTATAGCATCATTTAATATTTTTACTGTGGTGACTCGGTTATGTTAACTAAGCCCGTATTAATACCGAAAATTACAATATTGTTGTTCCTGCTGTACATCTTGGACAAGAATAAATAAAACATCAAGGTTAAACTCACTGCAGTCCATATTTGACTCCTGGTTGCTTCCACCTTCTTCCAGAGAGCAAGAAGTGGCTGAGCGGACGACGTTTCCCCTCACATGAGAAACTTGGCAACATAGAGTCACAGTAATCGGTGGGTACAACATAATGAATCCAAATGGTATGTTCTGATGGCTCCAGAGATTTTGGTAGTGGGAGTGCAGCACTCACGACCAGCCGCTTTAAGGTAGACAGTCAACCGTATCAGTGGGTATCAAGGAAGAAGACTTCCCCAAGATTTTGGGTACTGGAATCGGGCCATCGCTGGGCAACGGTTTAATGCCGGCTAATTGTTCCATGAAGATGCTACTACACAGCAACAATTATGCAAGAGAACCTGTCTGTGAACATTGTGCTTTTCAGGACCAACGAAGCAAGGAAGAGTCATCAATTCCCATTGGGAACAATTTACGGATGTGTCACTTGAACGCTGAGTCGATTTCGTCTGCTGAAAGTCAGTATCTGTCACGCCTGATGCTGGAGAGTGCTGTAGATGTTATAGCAATACAGAACACTCACACCGAGGATGGCACAGATCTTTACAGAAGAGGAAGCGTGTATGGATATGTCCTGGTTGGGTCCATAAATGATGAAAAACATGGCATCTCAACATACCTCAAGGGCCATCCTACTGTTACAAAATAAGTTATGAAGACAGGACAGCAGATGTCGTTGTTTAAGCTACAGAGATTGCTGGCGCTACTGCTGTAAATATTTACAAACCTCGGCGACTCAGTCGGCCAAATCCACCTGTAAAGTCCTTCAGCCACCCATTTGTGTATGTTGGTGATTTTAACAGCCAGTCATGTAAGGAGCATCAGAAAAAAGACAGCAAGGAGGTATTCTAAATGAATGGATGAATATGTACAATCTCCAAATTATGTTCAACGCTAAAGGTCCAGGAACGTTTCGAGCTGGTAGATGGTTAAAGGACTATTCTCCAGATTTGTGCACCATATCTAAGTCTGGAAATAATGACACGATACAATGAAATATCATAAAGTCTTTCCCACACAACCAGCATAGGCCAGTCATAATTCACTATGGTTTTGAAGTTCAATTAGTCACGTCTGTCCCTCAACCTCGATGGGATTTTCAACTTTCCAACTGGGAACTGTTTTAGGAAGGACTTGATAACAGCGTTCAGTGGATTCATCCAGTTCCATCCAATTACGAACGATTTATGGATACGGTTAAACGTAATGCCAGGATATATATTCCACTTGGGTTTCGAAAGGAGCGTATTCCTGGACGGTCTCAAGAATGTGATGAGTTATATGCTAAATATCAAGAATCCCACAATGACATAACAGCTTATAACTTCTTGAGAGTTGTAAAGAAGAACAGAAGATAAAAATGGCATAAAACAACGGCAGGACTCAACTTTCTTTACTCTAGTCGGGAAGCGTGGAACCTTATAAGGAAACTTGGTAGGTACCCAAGGTTGGCACGTACAGACACACATGTAAATACCAATTCTGTTGCAGCCACTCTAATGATGATTTCTAAAGCTGAAATAGACAAGGCATACAGACTAACAATTAAAAACGAATTGTGTACAAGCAGCTACTCACATGAGCTCCTCTTCGAGGAACTTGATATCACCTTGAATATACTAAAGGCAAGAAAATGGTTCAAATGGCTCTGAGCACTATGGGACTTAACTTCTGAGGTGATCAGTCCCCTAGAACTTAGAACTACTTAAACCTAACTAACCTAAGGACATCACACACATCCTTTCCCGAGGCAGGATTCGAACCTGCGACCGTAGAAAGCTGCTGGCCTTGATGGCTTATATCAGGAGTTTATTAAAGCCGGTGGACCTAAAACAAAAGTGTGGCGCACTGTATTTTTCAGTAAGATTATGAGAATTGGAAAATTTCCAAAGTTTTTTTCAAACAGGCTAAGATAATTGGCATCCTAAAACCAGGCGAAGACTGAACTCATGCTTCTCATTACCGACCAGAGTCACTGCTAAACATGACCTATAAACTACTAGAAAGGTTTATTCTAAATCGTATTCAAGAGGGCATTGATTAAATCACCTCTGTCGAACAATGTGGCTTTAGGAAACATCAGAGCTGCTGCAACCAGGTCTTAACGTTGACAACTCTAGTACAAACTGGATTTTAGCGAGATCTCAAATCAGCTGCAGTTTTCGTGGATCTTACGGCAGCTTATGACATTGCGTAGAGGGAGGGTTTGATGTTGAAGTTTACTCAAATCATCCCATGCCAAAAGCTGGCGTTCCTAGTTAACAACTTGCTTTCTTACAGGCGCTTTAAGGTGTTCCTAAACGGACAAGCTAGCAGATGGAGAACTATAAATAATGGCCTGCCTTAGGGATCATCCTGCTTAACCTGTATATCCATGATTTACCAGACACCTACTTAATGAAAATCCAGTATGCAGATGACCTAGAATTAGTTTTCCAGAGTAAAGATCTGATACACTGTGAGAGCGTGCTCATAAGTGATCTGATGAAACTGAACGCTTGTTTCTATAAATGGAGACTTCAGCCTAATTCAAATAAAACTAAGGTTACTGCATTCCACATAAGTAACAAAGGAACCGAAAGAAAGCTATAAGTGACTTTCGATGGAATCGAAGTACCACACAAATAGAATTCAACATATTGGTATTCAAACAACAGTGCATCAAGTTATCTAAGAAACATGGCTCAAGAATAAATCTACTCTGCAAATTTTGCTGGAAGCAGCTGGGTTGCGGATGCCAAATTCTACGCTCTGATGTACTTGCTCTTGTGTGTTCTGCTGGAGAATATTGCCCTCCTGTGTGGGAAAACAGTGCCCACACAATAAAGATTGATGCGCAGCTTAATGAGGCCATGAGAGCTGGTACTATCAGATCTACTTTCAGTCACTGGGTGGCTGTCCTAGCTAATACTGCTCCGCAAGATCCAAGGAGGAAAGCAGCTCAGATAAACTTGTTCAAAAATATTATTTGTCGTAAGAAATCTCCCTTGTATGCCCTACAAGATCCACCGACAACTCGTTCCAAAATTACGCTGAATTGCTTTATAAGTCATCAGTTCTTTTGACGTGACCTCTAAATGGTGACAACGCTGGAACGAAAATCGACCCAACAACTCTCCCGTAGTTCAAGATCAAACAAAGAAGGTCGATGGATTCGAAGTACCACGTCAAATCTGGTCGAGGCTAAATGTGGTTACATCATGGAGAAGTGGGGTTTCCGAGCATCTGCTGACTGCGGAGTGGAGGAGCAAACGTTTGAGAATATTATAAAAGAGTGCTCACTTCGAGCATTTGGCGGTGATCTGAGAACCTCACATCAAGTGACGCAAAGTGCCTCTCGACTGGTTGTCACATTTGGACATTGCTATATGATTCTAGATACTTCTGTGTACTTGTAAAACCGTACAACAAATAAATAAACAATATCGGTCTATGAAAATGCACAAATGGAAAAGTTTATGCAGAATGACAGGTGGATCACGTCGACGCACGGAAAAAATCAATATTAGCGCTTATTGAACGAGAGGAATAAATAACTCAGAATTCCATGACTCTTAACAAGGGAGATGATGTATCACGAAGAAGATGTACGCGATGATTTCCATAATGTTATGGAGATTTTCTGTAATGTTTTCATGAGGTCCTCAGGTGTTACAGAGCCCGGTTGACTCTTTATCTTGAGAACAAAAACCGTAGTTGGAGTGGAAGCATTCGGAGAATTTGCGTCGAAGGAGACAGCAGCTTGTTAGATGATGCAACAAACTGATTGCGACATTCTTTTGGGCTCACAGGGGCTGATTTCCATAAACTTTCTGAGAAGTAGAATCACCACAATACAACGATTTGTCCTTGGACAATCATCTTACGATCCAAGAGGCCAGACCCACATGCTACTGGTGTTAGATGCTTCACGATAATCGATTATGGCTCATTGCACATATGGCAGCTCAGAAAATTGACCAGCTGGAATGAATTGCGCTGACACTATATAGCGCCACCCTATTTCTGTTCGCATTCATCTTCGAGTGAAACTTTCGGAATGAGAACGAGCTAGCTCACTGCTGATGTGAAGAACTGGCGTAATGACCAGAAATTTGTCCCACGGGTGTAAATATTGCTAAGTGCAGTGATCCTGCCTACAGCTCTAGTATTCATCAAGACCGAGCTCTACACGAGTGTAAGCTGCATTGCAACGAGTCACCAATTTACCAAGACACCACAGTTAGCAAAGGGAGTATGTGTCTCTAGACTGGACGAGACGGCTGCTCGGCAGTGACTTGCTCAACTCTTGGCGCGCCCGGCAGGGGCCGGGCAGGTGGCGGCAGTGCTGGGTGGTGGGGCGGCGCGTGCCGCGGCAAGATAACGGCGCCTCACCCCTCGCAGGCCTGCCAATCGAGCGGCCGACAGCCGGTCTTGTGTACCCCACGCAAATCCCCGCGCGCAACTCGCCCGGCCTGACGCCACCGGCCGCCTGCAACTCGCTCCCGCCGCCTCTTCATCTAGCCTCCTCACATGCGCCGCGCCCATTTCTCTTCTCTCGATGCTTTCGCAGGCTTCAAAAACATATTTTGTTCAACAATCTATAAAAACTAAGCTTACTTTCACATGATCTAAACCTACTTTCACGAAGTGTAGTAACATTGATCGTTACAAAAGACCGCATATCAGATGACTGAAAATAAATATTCTTCTAGTGTTCCAGTCTTCTTAAGAAAAATTATTTGCCAAAATCGCGAGGATGGATACTGCAGTTAATAATTTCGACCAGTCAAATGGCCATCCTCAGATCTGAAAGCATACAGACGGTTACAGGCCAATATTCATAATACATAGAATATAAGAAATTAATGATTTCGTAATAGTTGTATGATTACTTACCACGTCGACTCTTGATGCTAGAGGCTCTGTCACAAGTGTTTACAATTCCAGACTGTAAGATAAAGGTGAATAAAACTTATGGAAATAATCCACATCCATCGGTAATAAATTATGTACAAAACGATTTTCTGAACAGCACATATCTCAAACTTTGTGATTACAATATGTACCTATTAGATCCAAGTGGGCCATTTCATTGTAAGGTATAACAGATAAACCATAGTGATATAGTGAGATACTATAAGCCTGTTGACAATATTGGATGTAGCTATCCAGCTATCAGTGGTACGCGGACTGACCGATATTGTGTACACCGACATTTTACTCACTGAAGCTGTAACCAGGTGACATTATTCTATATTATTCTGTAAAAGTATTGTATGCTTAATGAACTACTACCTTCAATGACTAAAATGCCGGTATACACAATATCTGTCAGTCTGTCTACCACTGACAGCTGGACAGCTTCATCAGATACTGTCAACAAGCTTATACTGTGTCATTATATCCATATGGTCTATCTCTTATACCGTACAATGAAATGATCCATAATAGAATTGTATGTATGTATTAAACCGGGGACCTAGAAACGACGGAGAGGCTTCGTCCCGCCGTAGCCATCAATGGTTCACAACCCCACACAGGCCACAGCAGTCCACTCACCCCACCGCCGCCCCACACCGAACCCAGGGTTATTGTGCGGTTCGGCCCCGAGTGCCCCCCCCCCCCCTCCCCTCGCCACCGGGAATGTCTCATACCAGACAAATGAAACCCCAAATTTTTGCGTGGTAGAATAATGAATAATTATGGTGTACTCGTACGTGGAAACAGCGTTTGCGCAGCAATCGCCGACACAGTAACTGAGGCGGAATAAGGGGAACCAGCCCGCATTCACGGAGGTAGATGGAAAACCGCCTTAAAAACCATCCACAGGCTGGCCGGAACACCGGAACTCGACACTAATCCTCCGGGCGGATTCATGCCGGGGGTCGGCACGCCTTCCCGCTCTGGCTGGAAGCAGCACGTTAGACCGCGCGGCCAGCCGGGCAGATAATAGACGTAGTACGTATATATTGTAATCACAATGTCTGGGATATCTGTCATTAAAAATCTCTTCTTGTACATAATTTTTTACCGATGGCTGTGGATTATTTCCGTAACTGCATCTTACAGTCCAGAACTGTAAACATTATTCTGACAAAGCCTCTAACTTCAGTAGACTATGTGGTATGTAATCTTCCAAATGTTACGAAATCATTAATTACGTCTATTCGTTGTATCATGAATATTGGCCGGTACCGTCTGTATGCTTTCAGCTCAGAAGATGGCTATTTAAGTGGTCGAAACTAGTAGTCGATGTACCCACCCTTGCGATTTTGGCAGATAAAAAGTTTTCCTAAATAAGACTACAACACTGTATTTAAAGATCGTCTCCTACAATACTGACAGTGTCAGGAAATTTTAAATCTTGTTTTTCTTGTCCCGTACCTACACAGGGTTGCTATATTAGTTACTAGATTTGACTGGGTGGTCTTCCTGTCTTCTTGCTCTATCACAGACTATATCCTTCATTTTTCTTAAAATGTGCAGCTTCCGTAACACTTCCAAAATCTCTCTTCCGCACCCTAAACAACTCTAGAAAAATTCGTTTCTTATCTAGCGCTGGCTGTTGCCCACAAACACAGTCGTATTTTAACTTGGCTATCAGGTGGTAGTGGTAAGTTCCTATGGGACCAAACTGCTGAGGTCATCGGTCGCTTGGCTTACACACTACTTAATCTAACTTTAACTTACGCTAAGGACAACACACACACACACACACACACACACACACACACACACATGCCCGAGGGAGGACTCGAACCTCCAACGGGGGCAGCCGCGCTCAAGGCCGTGCGGCTACTCCGCGCGGCTTGAGTGTCAGGCTCACATACTGCCAGTAACTACAGTCGCACAGCTACTGAAATTATCCTGTTGATCTAAAGACACCAGCTCTCATACTGTACGCATTGCATCGAAAATAGCAGGCAATACTCGACGATCAGGTTCCTCGCGTAACAATGAAAAGGAAAGTCTGTTTCAACGTATCTTTGGAAATGGCTAGTTACGGCATCGACACGGTCATGCATCGTATGACAAATGAAGCAACAATTCGTTAAACGTGTCGCCTGGTGCATTTCACGGATGGTTCATAAGACGTTACGAAAATGTTGGCAATACCACTTTCTGTCCAAATGCAGACTTCCGTTTGCCGCTACAATGAGTTCAGAAAGCGCACAAATACACGAGCATACTGGGTATTTTCTCACATGCTTCCCCTACTCGTTTGTCATTGACAAATGTTGCATAAACTGTTAGATGACGTAATCCTACAAAAGAAGTCCACGGAGTTTAAGTCAGGTTAGAGTACAACCCAAATAACTGGTCCTGTTCTGTCTACCAAATGAATTAAAATGCGCTAGACCAAGCACATGAAAAACTAAACGAATACCATCCATCATTATGTGTATTCGGCGACGAACTGCTGGTGGTACATCCCACAAGTAATCAAGCAGAGTGCTTCAGCAAACAATTGAAACAAACAACCAAATGAGGCGGAATATAAAAAACGTTATCTACGCTTTTCGAGCCTATGTCGTCTAAGTCGCTTTTTTCTATTTTTACAGGAGGAATCAGATCCACGAGTATCATCCACAGCTTTCAGTTGACCCTGTGTATCAAAAGAAACGTGACTTTCACTTCTGTTCGTACGTAACAACTAACATAAAAAAATGAGTAGTCAGACTGGTCCCCTCATAGAAAAGAAAGAAGGACACTGTATGCGTGTGCGAGAGAACCAGGGTGCACATGCTCTCCCAGTCGGCTTGACTGCAGTTTTCCGTGATCGCTCCAAATCGTTTCAGGCAAGTACGAGATCACTACTGACCCAAGGCCACGCTCTATTCCTGTCCGCTTCCTTGCCCAGTACGGCATTCCACACGTAACGTAACAAAAATTTCATTTACGGTTACAAACGTAAGGCTTCTTTTTCGAAACTTAAATGCAGAATCCGATTAAACCAGAAACAACGTTCCCTAAATGTGGCACCTCTAAGTATCGTAATTCAAGTGAAAACCCGGAGAAAACCTTTCTGCTCATCCTGTAACTTGAATACTGTTTTCGGTGTCCGTCAGCCCTGGATTTGGCAATGATTTCATTTCTGTGACTGTTTGTCATCCATGTATTCTCATCGTAATTACCTTATTCTGAGACGGAAGTGTGTACGCCATACGTCTGCGAACTAGGTATCTTTGTTTTCAACAGATTGTGTGCACTGCTGTTGACGTAATCCAAACTACAGCCGTTCACAGCTTAGTTATTACTCCATGAAAATCTACACGTCGGAATGACTTTGAGAAGTGGTATATTTCCGATAGCTCTAATGAAATGAAATGTCGTGTGGCTAGGGCCTCCCGTCGGGTAGACCATTCGCCTGGTGCAGGTCTTTCGATTTGACGCCACTTCGGCGACCTGCGCGTCGATGGGGATGAAATGATGATGATTAGGACAACACAACACCCAGTCCCTGAGCGGAGAAAATCTCCGACCCAGCCGTGAATCGAACCCGGGCCCTTAGGATTGACAGTCTGTCACGCTGACCACTCAGCTACCGGGGGCGGACGATAGCTCTAATAATTACTGCAACTAATGTGGAGTTTTGTTGTGGAACTGTATTGCAACATGAAACCGTAAGAAAAGACTGCATATAAGCGCCGTAGTTGTGGCTTGCTGGAGCTGTGAGTATGTGCGACTACAAGGACGGTTGGTTACCGTTCACCACTACATAGTTTGTCAGACTTACTTCTGAAACAGTGAAATCAACTGAGACTGTGCTATTGAGGATAACAAAACTAATTGTCCCCAAAAATTGCGACTTTAATACACCAGATTATACTGAGACTGAAAGACAATCACAAAGGAATGGTTCGCAACTGTGATGTAACCTACTGCATGCAATGTAGAGCTCCTATGACTTGCAACTTTATGGGAAAAGCTGCAAGTCACAGTGAGCTTAGCCATCGACGAAAATGGATATCAAACATGTCACTTCCTGATGAATCATCCAGAACGTCTTCCCAAAATGCTACCGTTGAAATACTGTTAGCCCAACTGCCTATTGAACTCATCCTCCTCTCTCTCTCTCTCTCTCTCTCTCTCTCTCTCTCTCTCTCACTCTCGCTCACCTCCCCCTCCTCCTCTCTCTCTCTCTCCTCTCTCATACACACACACACACACACACACACACACACACACACACACACACACACACGTGGACTCATCCATCGTCTTTAGCTCATTGTATCGAAATATCCTTGACTGATTTGCGAAAAAGTTGTACGTATTTAGCACAGCTTAGTAGACAGTTCTTTGGACGACTTTTTTACACAAAACACGGTTTGGCTTTTTGAATATATCAAACTTGAGGGGCTAGCTAGCTGGACATGTTACAAAACACACGATTGTTGACGAACTATATCGACTGTCAAGTCTGGAAAAAGAAATAAAGATTTTATTTAAGACTAGCTGTACCCATCCATGCTTTGCTGTAGCTCAGTCTGCTTAAACGGAAAAGAAAGAGAAGAGAAAAAACACGTTTCTAATAGTTCGGCAACTGAATATACGTCCTAATCTCCTTCTCTTCCCTGTCTCTGCCCATCTCCCTCCCCCTTTTCTTTGTCCATGTCCCCCTCCTTCCCCACCTCCCTGTCCATCGACTCCTCTCTCTCTCTCTGTCCATCTTATTCTCCTCCTCCCTCTCCTCCACCTCTTCTTGCCCCTATCTTCCCCTCTCCATCACCTTCTCCCCCTTTGTCTATCCATTTTTTCCTACCCCCTCTCTCCCCATCTCCTCCTACCACCTCTCTCTGTCCATCCCCTGATTCCCATCTTCTGTGTACATTTCCTCCCACCATTTATCTCCTCTTCCCCCCCCCCCCCCCCCCTGTCTCTTACCTTGACCCTCGCTTATCGTTACAGCAATTCAGATTCTGTAAGTAGTACTCCAATCATAAACCGATAAGCAATAAATACATCTTTCCTGTTCGCTAAAAATATTTCACTATTGTATGAAGAACGTTCGGAGATTAAAGATTTTGAACAAACGAATCTTTATTTATATAGATAACATCATTATTTGGAGAGAGGCAGCTACCGATCAAGTTTACATCACTTTGGATGTTTGTCCCAGTTAACGCAATGATAAGTTTCACGTCAAGTAGCGTAACGTGGGTAGTAGTGGAGGCTTGTATCGAAGTTAAAGTGGGAAGGACAAACTTTTACGAGTAATGCAACTGCAGCCAGCGGAAAACGCTACCATAAGCGATTTTGTAATTCTACTGAACGGAAGTCGAGACGCCAACGTGAGATTGATTTTCCCTCGGGGCATGTCTAGGACGAAGACTGAGTGAAGTGGTGCAGTGGCTAGCATACTGAACTCGCGTTCGGAAGGACTACGGTTCAGTTCTCCGTTCAGCAACCCAGAATTAGGTTCTGCCTAATTTTCTCACATCGCTTAAGGCAAATCCTGGAATGGTTCGTTTGAAAGGGCACGGACGATTTCCTTTACTATCCTGCCCTATCCCGAGCTTGTGCTCTCTCTCTCTCTCTCTCTCTCTCTCTCTCTCTAATGACCTCTTTGTCGACGGGGCTTTAAACACTAATCTTCCTTTCTTTTCTTCTTAGGACGAGCCAGGCCCTGGTAAAGTGGAAGGCTGCCGGAAATTACGAAGGAGGAAGGAAGGAAGACAGGGTTTGACGTCCTGTCGCCAGCAAGATCAGTGGAGTGACGCAGCATAAGCTCGTATTGTTTCAAGGATGAAGAATGAAATCGTCAGTGTCCTTACAAACGAATCATCCCGGAATTTGCCCTGATAGATTTAGTGATATCACAGAAAGCCAAATTCAGGATAATCAGACGTGGATTTAACCGCCATCCTTTCGACTGGTAGTCCAGTATGCCAACTACTACGCCTCGTTGCTCGGTGGAAATCACGAGGGAGACTGAGGTGGAGAGTGCTGAGAGCAGGATAAAGTGGCCGAGGAGCGACGGATTATGAGCGTCAGTAGGCGGGCTGCCGGGGCCGTGGGTGGGCCCTGCACGCGAGCTCCTGACCGCGGAGTCGAAAGCCGAGAGGGGCCGCGGCGCGCTATCGCAGCCGCCGCGGGCGGTCGAGGGCGCCGCTCCACGGGCGCTCGTCTTTCACTGCCCCCACCACTTCCTGCCCGTTTCATTAGCTTCTCGAGCGCCTGCTGCTCCCCGCTACTGGCGTCTCGCGAACTTACCCTAGTTCTGCGGTGTCTCGTAGGGATGCGAATTTTCCGCAACAAGGGGTCGCTAAAGAAGAGCAGTGAAGTACAAAAGTGTGTTTTTTTACAGGGTATTCAGAGAGAGATTTGCCAGAACCATAGAGATACGATAAAAGTCGAGGCATAAATGCAGAGAGGGAGTGTAAAATGAAGAGGAAGTTGGGAAAAGACAAAAATACAGGGTGTACATTAATGAAACGGACAAACTGCAGGGATGGACCCCTGAATGGAAATGGAGGAGAGAAGGTCCTATGATGATAGTTGAAGTGATCGCTGTATCAAGCAGAAGTCTACAGAGACTAGTATGTGCATTCTGGCCCCTATTTTAACCGGAACCGAAGTTGGAATCTTCCTACACGTCGGTCAGGGGGCCTGAAGATGGCGTAGTAAATCGCCGAAATTGGCAGCCAAATAAAATAACAGTTCGGAAATTAGGCGGCTGAAAGGTGTTTGATTTAACATCCTGCACTGAAAAGGTGAGTTCTGCATCCATCACTGAAAAGATGGCCTCTGTATGTCCATCTTTTCAGAGATGGATCCGGAACTCACCTTTTCAGTGCAGGAACTTGTGTCGGGAAATGCATCGTTGCCACGACGCTGAAAGTTCTTCTGACCACGTGCCTTGCGTTTTTGTGTGTGATAAAGGCTGTTTGATAAGCGCAGCGTACTGTATGCAACGGAATGGCGCAGTGTTCACGTCGGGAAGAAGCCGAGATGTTGTTCGTGTACAGCAAGCAGATGGAAACAGTCGAGAGGCAGCAAGGCTATACCAAAAAGAGTACCCTCACAGTCACCAACCACGTCACACATTCCAAGCCCTTTTCTTGCGTTTGTGTGACCATGGGTCCTTGCAGACGGACGAACGTCCAGGGAGGCGGCGGACTGTGCGTACACCAGATTTGGAGGACTGGGCTCTACAGGATATTGAGATGAACCCTAGTACAAGCTCCAGGCAAGAGGACCGCCAACATGGTGTAAGCCAGTGTACGATTATGTGTATCCTGCATGACAACCACTACTATCACTATCAATTGCAACACGCAAGGAACACACGGCATGTGGTCAGAGGAACGATCAGCGCCATCTACCGTGGCAACGATGCTTTTGCGGACATATGTTCATAGGACCTTCTTTCTTCCATTTCCAGTCAGGAGTCCGTCCCTTCAGTTTGTCGGTTTTATTACTATTCACCATGGGTAGAAATATAAGGGGAGGGAGAGAGAGAAAGAGAGAGAGAGAGAGAGAGAGAGAGAGAGAGAGAGAGAGAAATATTGAGGAGGCAGAAATGGACGGACAGGGAGGAAGAAAAATGCTAAAGTAAATCTGAAACTTGACAAAAAATTCTCAAACGTTTTAGTCTTATGTTCAATCAGTAGACGGATCGAAGCTATGTGTCCAAACACTCTGTGACAAAAATGGCATCGAAACATAGTATGACGCGGAGGACGCTAATATACTAAACGTATTTTTTTTTTTTTTTTTTTTTTTTGCAAAAGAGTTTCACAGAGGAGGATCGCACTGTAGTTCCTCCATTTCATCGTCCCACAAATTGTCAAAATGGCAGATATCGAAAATAAGTCTCAATAAGATAGAAAAGCGACTGAATTCGCTTCAACAGAGGAAAGGCTACTGGACCTGACGAGATAACAATGCGATTCAACATAGAATGTGCGAGAGAACTTGCTCCTCTTGTAGGAACTGTGTACAGTAGATCCTGGACGAGCGAAACGTCCTTAATTGTTACAGAAAGCACAGCTCTTCTGGTTTTCAGGAAGCGTCGTCGCACAGACCCACAAAACTACAGGCCTGTATCCCTGATGTCGATCTGTTGTGGAATTTCTGTAGACCGAAAATCTCCTCCATAGCAATCAATATGGGTTCCGAAAAGAACACTCGTGTGAAACTCTGTTCATTCCATTCGTTCAAGAAACCCAGACAGCAGAAGATATCAGTGATCAGGTTGACGCTTCATTCCTTAACTCTGGGAGACGTTAGAATAATATCCTACTCCATCCTAATGAAGAAAATACTATTAGCGGAATATAAGACCGGTCGTGTGACTTGGTGTGACCAGTAAACAGAACACAGCACATCATTCGCAACGGAGGAAAGACGTAAAAGCAATTTCGGGCGTCCCGCAAGGTAATGTCATGGACCATTATTTTTCACAATATATATGACCTATTGGGCAATGTACCATAAGTCTTTCCGCCGAATGGCGCACAGAAGTCACAACACTAGAAAATTGTAAGGAAATCCAGGAAAAGTTATAGAAGATCAACGACTGGTGCAGTAAGTGGCAATAGACGCACAACATAAAAAATTATTGCCTGCTGCACATAAATAGGCAGAAAGACGCAGATGTGTTTGCTTACACGACTACACAATGATTACTGGAATCTATGAGTATGCATACGGAGCGATATTAAATGGAGCGACCGTATAAAATTAACCGCGAGTAAGGTGAATGCCAGACTGAGATTCATTGGAAGATCTTTAGGAGATGTAGTCCATCAACAAAGGAACTAGTTTACAAAACACTCGTTCGACCAGTACTTGAACATTGCTCGTCATTCTGGGGTCAGTAGCAGATAGGATTGACTGAGGAATTAGAGAAGATCCGAAGAAGAGCAGTGCGTTTCGTTACAGGCTCAATGAGTAAGTGCGATAGCGTTACGTAGATACTCAGGCAACCGCATTGTCAGACGTTGTAAGAGGGAAAGAGGGGTATTCTACACCATTGTGTGGTTTGTTAAAACTCCGAGTGAGTTCCTAGGAAATTCAACCAATATCCTGTATGTATCTCCGCGAAAAGACCACGAAAGTAAAATTAGAGCGATTCGAGCTGACAAGTAGGCTTACCAGCAATACTTCTTGTCGCAAACCATTCGCGCCTGGAGCAAGAAAAGGGGAAAGTGTCAGCGGTATATAAAGTACCCTCCGCGACGTCCCACAAGGTAATTTGCATAGTGTAGATGCGATGACCAAGAGAGGCGCATACGTACCGCCAGTAATAGACTGGAAAAACAAGAGTCTCATGTGCGACAGACAGAGAGGCACAGCGAGTAGAAAGGTGGAGTCCTCTTTCGACTGGTGGCCAGCCTAGGCGGCTAGCGCTGGACTAGGGACGCGGCCGCCTGCCGCTGGCTGCTGCTCAGGCGTTCGCCTCGCCGCCGCATTGTCTGTGGCCGCAGTTTGTGGCGCGCTTATCTTTACGAGCATCGGAGCGCCGCCGATAAGCCCAGATTCGGACGACCTGCGCTCGGCTTACCAGCCGACACTGCGCCGCGACGACTCGCTCTCTGCTCCACTGCGCGTTTCCGTGTCGGCCTCCTCCACGCTGTCCCCAGCGTGTCAGCTCCACTCTTAACGTTACTGTGTCAGCAACTTCGTCGCAAAATGACTTAAGTTCTTCAATTGTAGGTCGTCAATTTTACGTTATGTCTTAAATGAAGTACTACGCTTCATGAACCGGCATTTGGCATTTACCTCCTGTAAGGCACCTAACGTGCAGAGAAGCTGCATACGCCTTACAGACAAGCTAAACACTTAACCTCCTTTCTGTGCATATAGTACAACAAAGTTTCAGCCCATGGACACACACATGATGTACAGAAGAAAAAAATACTAACGGCGCACCACGAAGAAATGTATCCTAATGGGACGGAAATCATGAAGTGTGACGTACATGTACAGACAAACAAATAGTTACAATTTCAAAAAAACTGGATGATTTTTTTAAGAGAAAGATCTTCACAAATTGAGCAAGTCAGTAACGCGCAGGTGTACCGCTGTCTTCAGCCTAGAATTTCAGTGACTGCAGTAGAACTGTCTCCAGTCACGAGTTCCGCTTCAGAGTGAGCCCCGGTGACCAACGAAGGTTTGTCTGGAGAGGTCCCAGACAGCAGTGGGATCCAGCCTGCCTCTCGCCCGCCATAAGACCCTACAACCGGGAGTGATGGTCTCGGATGCCATTTCTTTCCGTACGAGTGCCCCTCAGGTTGCCATCCGCAGCACCCTTACAGTACAGCAGCACGTCGACGATTTTCTACGCCCCGTTTTGTTACTCTTCAAGGCATGCCATCCCAGGCTTACATTTCAGCAAGATAATGCCCGCCCGCACACGGCGAGTGTTTCTAATGCTTGTCTTCGTGCTTGCCAACCCCAACCTTGGTCGGAAAGGTCGCCGGATCTCCCCCAGTTCAGAATGTTTGGAGTAGTATGGGCAGGGACTTACAACCAGTTCGGTATTTTGAATATTTAACGCACCAATTGGACAGAATTTGGCTCGATATCCCACAGGAGGACATCTGACAACTCTTTCTATCAATGCTAAGCCGAGTAGTTGCCAGAGGTGGACCAAGGCGTTACTGGTATTGACTTGCTCAATCTGAGAAGCTCTTTCCCTTGAATTAATCAACCTGTTTTTCTGAAATTGTAATCCTTTGTTTGTCAGTACATGTACATCACATCTATCGATTGCCGTTCCATAAGGATAATCCCTTTGTGGTCCGTCACTTTGTCACACCCACTGCAGCGAACCGTAGAATAAACTGACTCATGGATAGCTCTCAGCATATGATTTGTAAGTAGGCTGTTTAATTTCTTATATTGGTGGCGCCACCGTCACGTAGCACTCTGTATGAAAATCGCTGGCTGTGCTGTGTGCAATTTGTGGCTCGGTGGCATTGTTGGAATTTGCTATTGTAGTGTTGGGCAGTTGGCTGTTAACAGCGCGTAGCGTTGCGCAGTTGGAGGTGAGCCGCCACCAGTGGTGGACGTGGGGAGAGAGATGGCAGAATTTTGAGAGCGGACGATCTGGACGTGTGTCCATCAGAGACAGTAAATTTGTAAGACTGGATGTCATGAACTGCTACATGTATTATGACCTTTGAACACTATTAAGGTAAATATATATTTTGTTCTCTATCAAAATCTTTCATTTGCTAACTATGCCTATCAGTAGTTAGTCCCTTCAGTAGTTAGAATCTTTTATTTAGCTGGCAGTAGTGGCGCTCGCTGTATTGTAGTAGTTCGAGTAACGAAGATTTTTGTGAGGTAAGTGATTTGTGAAAGGTTTAGGTTAATGTTAGTCAGGGCCATTCTTTTGTAGGGATTATTGAAAGTCAGATTGCGTTGCGCTAAAAATATTGTGTGTCAGTTTAGTGTTGATCAGAATAGGTAAAGAGCGAAATGTCTGAGTACGTTCAGTTCTGCTCAGCTGTTTGAAAATCAAATAATGTAAGAGGTTTATCAGCACAGTAGTTCATTAATTTTTCTAAGGGGACGTTACAGACTAAATATCTGGAACCCTGTTGTTTGCTTTGATTCTTATAGCCGTAGAATGGTCTGAACCCGCTGAATGGTCACAAAGCAAATAAGTGAGATGATCTCAAAGATGACGCACTTGGTAAGCCAGGGAAGTAACTTAGGGAGGCAGGGAAGTAACATAACCTCTCAATGGCGGTCTTCCAGTAATTGAAGCACAATTCTAGTAGCAAAACCTTGCTAAAAGATAATTGTCTTCAGGAAAGAAAAAATTGCATAAACTCGTAATAACAATTCGCCAACTATAACGTTGTTCTCACTACCTTGCGTTTTTTTCTTTTCAGCGACGGTAGTGAGGTGCTGTTTTTGTTCTCTGGAGTATCTCGCAGCATGACTTGTCATACTCCCGCCTTTAAAATATAATATCGGCCTCGTCAGAAAAACTTTCATTTGAAATCACCAGCCGTTTAATTTCAATACTGTCCAATAAAGTCAAATCTCGTTAGTTGAATCATCATACACATGGGTAGAGTTCAACTGCAGCGTATCTGTTTTTCTCAAGCACAGTCAGAATCGATGTTCCTTCAGAATATCGATACTTACATGTTGACTTTTTATGGTGGTGCAATTAGCCAGCGATACGTTTTCACCATAGAGACAGGCGGAGAGTTCACGAACATCGCCGCTTCCGAAATTTTACCAGCCCGATTATTGATCCTACCGGGAACGTAGAGAAATTATTTTCTTTAGCACAGTCTGCGAAGTTCGGCAGCCTGTAAGTCTGTTCGACAGTTCACAGCACCTGACATACGCCACGAATTCCGCCATCTAGAAGTCACACCTAACAGCGGATGTTGCGAGCGACTCACAGAGTAGGTGAGCAAGTGAGATAAACACACTTTAGCCACATATGTAGGATACTGCAGCGACTTGTCATACACAAAACACTGGAATGTTACGGGGCTATGCTCATTTTTCAAGTTACATTCATTTAAACAATACCTCTGATGTCCTCAATGGGCGTGACGATGATATGGAGCGAGGCCAACGAGATATAGGGGTTCAGCGGCGTACGTCACAGCACGTGATACTACGGGTCTTACGAGTGCCAACGGTCGTCTCCGGGGGAATCATCATTATCATGATGATGATGATGATCATCATCATCATCATTACCACTTAAAATGGAATCTTCTACGTATAATAATGATTTAATGAGGCTGTTTTTCGACCTATGTTTCGGATGTGCAGGACGATTATTCGATGTTGATGACATCCACTTATTGTTGTCAGCTCTGTGGAACAGCCCTAGACTTGTAGACCGTAGTCCAGGCGCGTGACAAAATCGATCCACAATGCCACCAGCGGTGACCGACCGGACATCGTTCAGGGACGAAATCCGGGCAAATGTTGCACGTGTTGTCCCATCAGAGACCATTTTGAAGCGCCTGCTTGCTGCAGAATTGAGATCGCACGTACGTCTGTCTAGGCTACCACTGAAACCATGACACAGCCAAGCATGGGTACTCTGGTGTCGTGAGAAAGGTTCACTGGAAAGTGGAACTGTGCTGTGTCGTCTTCACTGATGAGAATACGTCGTGTCTGTATGCGAATGATGGACCTTCAGGTGTACGGTGTAGACCTGGGCAGCTCTCTGTTTCAGAGACCATTCGCGCAAGACACACAGATCACTATCAAAGCTTCATGGTGTGCGGGATGGGTTACCAGTTACTACTCGAGATCACATTCGATGTTTCTGCAGTATAAGGTAACCAGTACCCGGCATACCGAACAGGCTGTTATCCCCGTGCTACTACCGTTTCTTCGACAGGAAGGTGATGTGCTTTTTCAGCAGGACAATGCACGTCCACATACGGCTGCTGCCACGCAACTTGCTTTTCGTGGTGCAGGACGACTGCCCTGGCCAACAAGATCACCAGCTCTCTCGCCAACAGAACACGTATTTAACACATTGAAGCAGAAATTTACTCGTTCTCCACAGCCTGTAAGCACCGTTGCCGAGCTTCAACAAAAGGCGCAAGATATTTGGGACAGTCTATGTCAGGATGTGATTGGTAGCTTTATGGTCGTTTGCATGCGTTGTACCCAGAGAGAGGTACATTGTGTACTGATGCAACTGTTTGGGCATACTTTGCTACGACACGTGTGTTTCGTTTGGTCCGAATTTGTAATCATATACTCCTACACTTATGAAGTACCTCCCACCTCACTTGCCAATAAAATGACCTTTGTCTTTGAGGGGATTGCATTTTTTTTTCGGGCATTGTGTTTAGTGCCAGTTTTTGTGTCGTTTGTTAGGTTCAAATGGCTCTGAGCACTATGGGACTTAACTTCTGAGGTCATCAGTCGCCTAGAACTTAGGACTAATTAAACCTAACTAACCTAAGGACATCACACACATCCAAGCCCGAGGCAGGATTCGAACCTGCGACCGTAGCGATCGCTCGGTTCCAGACTGTAGCGCCTAGAACCGCACGGACACTCCGGCCGGCGGTTTGTTAGGATGAATTACACTTACGAAGTCGTGGCTTTTCCGAGTGTGCTGCTGTTGTTCTTTGTCGTTGGTCGTAGCCAAACAGGAGACAGTGTATGGTAGCCAAAGAGAATCGCTCAATGATAATTCTAGTTGTCGCAAGTATATGGTAGATTTTTCGGAAAACGTCGCGATTTCAGTGGTCGCGCTTAGGGTGCGACCTAACAGCTCAGTTTTAATTGCTGCTAGTGAAAGAAAATACCAGCTAACATCACACACAAAGCGTAGGGAATTACAACGAACAATGTGACTTGTTACCCAGACCCGACTCTCGGTTCGTCGCGCTCACTTCCACC
Source organism: Schistocerca americana (assembly GCF_021461395.2). Classification (NCBI taxonomy): domain Eukaryota; kingdom Metazoa; phylum Arthropoda; class Insecta; order Orthoptera; family Acrididae; genus Schistocerca; species Schistocerca americana. The sequence continues at coordinate 372,926,725 of NC_060123.1, read as the reverse complement.
TTTCATCACTTGAACGGAGACCAGCTTCGGTACGCTGTGGAAAAGTCGTGGACACCGTAAGTGAGCTTTTGCCGTTGCTAGCACGCCGATCAGGAAACCGGTGTGCAGCCGCGTGTGGTTACGAGTACGCGTGAGCGCAGCGCGACACAGTGGCCCGCCCACGCCCCCCTAGGCGGCCGTCCGAATCGGCGGCAGAGGCGAGCCGAGGCGAGGCGAGGCGAGGCAAGGCAGTGCCGGGGCGGGCCGGACCGCCTTATCGCGGCCTCACAGGCCGCCGCGCACGCCCGTTTAAGTATGTGCGGGGACACCGCCGAAATGTAATCCAAAACGCCGCCTCTGGCGGGGCAGGGCAGGGAAGGGGTGCGATGAAAAAGTGCGGGGGCGGGCCGTCTTCGCACATCCAATTTGAAGAGGAATGATTGAGCGGCCCGGCCGGAGTCAATCACGCCGCTATCTGCTGCCCCCATCGGCTGCCATTTCTCTTAGCCCGCGGGCGCCACCGCCGCCGCCGCCGTATATATTCTATAAAGTCGGGCGTCACACGTGATTGACATATCTTTGTGATGGCCGGGGGCGCGCATTTCCATGTTATCGGCCGCCGGCCGGCTCTGCCGCTCCGCCGGAGGTCGGCGGCGCCGGGAGGAAGGAGGAGGGGGGGGGGAGGTGCGGAGGAGGGAGTGGGAGGGGGCGGCGTCGCCAGCGGCGGCCGGCGTCCTATCGGGCGTCGGCAGGCGTCGCCGCGCGTCCCGGCGGCCAGCCGTGTGGAAAAATGATAGCAGCTGCAGCCAGCCAGACGCAGTCGCCAGCAGCCAGCAGTGAGGGGGTGGGCGCCACCGCGCCGGCAAGATGCGCAGCCGCTCGGACGGCGGGACAGCCGAGATAGCACGCCTATCTGCCCCAGGGAGCGGCGAGCCGCGCCGCGCAGCGCAGGCCGGATCAGGCTTCGGCGGCGCCCCACTAGCGCCGCAGTTAGCGTCGCTGCCGGCTACACGCGCGGCTTCCTCCATCACTGGGCAATATATCGTTCCGGAGTGGGGTAGTCCGAATTTTTTTTAACTCTGTGGAGTCGGCTACGAACAATGTATTCGTACGCCTATCTGTTATTTATTCCGACGAAAATCAATGTTCTTGCAGCTATAGTTCCGACTTTATACTCATATATGTACTATCGATTCATGAAAATACTGTAGTTTTCCCAACTCACTTCCTGTACCAACTCATCCACTTCGCACAACCTCTCTTGCTAGAACACATTCGGATGTAGCGCATTAATTGCAAAACTCAGTCTCCAGCATTCAGTATCCCACCCACTAGTCATCAGTCCAAGTACCCAGCTGCCCCACTACATCCTTATCCTACATTCATGTACCTTCAATCTTCTTAGGCCAGAACTTCAACCAACCCCCACTGTCATCGACGAAATCCGTCCGGAGGTACAGCCCTCTTTCCGACACCAGCACGATTGTCCACCTGACATCATCCTTCAATTTTCCTCCTATGCCTTTCCTTCACCTCACTAACGTTTAGTATCTAACCGCGCTTCCACAGGTCCCTTTGCCCATACTCATCATTTCACCTTCATGAGCATGATCATTTGCGTTCACGGCAAGTATCACCATTACACCACGCATCATTTACATTACCATCAGTGATTATATTTTAAATGCAATATAAAATCTAAAAAGTTTTTAAAAATCATAAAGACTTACGACCAAAATGTTTTTATCGACTATTGCAATGTGTTTATGTATAAATATTACAAATGCTGTCCACCAACATTTGTTTTAAAAAAATCATTTATTGTGATCTGTTTTTATGTATTTTAAACCACCTATTTAATTTGTACAAACTTTGGTTGAAGAGCGGATTTAACCACTGTCAGCTCACCCGTTTGTGGAGAATAGAAACAATAATATTAAAAAAATCACAATATTATCTCATCTTCAGTTACCTAAACAACACGAAGCATACTTGCGAACGTCAACTTTACATTGATTGCGTAACTACAGATATTGGTCAAGTATACGTCACCCAACATACACACAGGTAAACAAGAAACTGTAGTCAAATAAAATAATTACCGATAACAATAGCTTTGAGATTTGAACAAAAAATTCAATACTGCCACCAACAGCTTTTATCACAGACGCGACCGCTAGATGTCACCGGTTGTCACAACATCAATCATAACAGGTTGTACAATGTAGAAGACAAGTACGCACACATTTCCACCGTTTTAAACACTGGCAATAAAATATTTTGCCTCCGCCCCCTCTCTCTTTGATAAAATACAATACATATGAACGAAATGTAGCATTTTGACTGGCAATCCCAGTCAGAATCCCTCTACGTACTCTTAGATATCACTGATACAGACGTCTTGACGCATGGATTTACCCCAAGCAGTATTTCGTATGGATTCTCTATTTGTTGTTATACATAATTACTTTATTTGAGTACTATGGTTCAAATGGCTCTGAGCACTATGGGACTCAACTTCTGAGGTCATTAGACCCCTAGAACTTAGAAATAGTTAAACCTAACTAACCTAAGGACATCACAAACATCCATGCCCGAGGCAGGATTCGAACCTGCGACCGTAGCGGTCTTGCGGTTCCAGACTGCAGCGCCTTTAACCGCACGTCCACTTCGGCCGGCTTTGAGTACTATGTCGTCTATGCATGTATGTATGGTAACAGACGTATAACTGACCAGCATCTGTAGTTACATGATGAATTTAATGTAGATTACTGAACATGTGCTTTCTGTTGCACAGGTATCTGAAGATGAGACAACATTGTCTTGAAATCGATAGTGCATATATGAGACAGATATCAAAATTAAATAAAAGATACAGTTGCAAGGAAGGTGACTTTCACTGGAATTAAAAGGTCTGGACTGGAGTCCACTCAGACTCGTTGGGCCATGTGAAAAGCTTCTCTTGTCAATAAGAAGCGTCAAAACCAATCTCCAGCACTGCAGTTGTCAATCACCCTCAATTTATGTCCAAAGTAGTATCCAAACGTTCCCGAAAATGTTAATTAAAATAATTACGTCTTACGTAGATGAATGTTCTGCACCATTATCGTCAAAACAGTCCCTTAGGATAATACGCCGATTCCAAAGTTTCAGCCACTTCCGAAATGTATCCTGGAGGTCTCTTTTTGTTAGGGTGTTTAGTAACCTCTGCGACTCCGCCTGAATCTCCTCCACTATACCAAATATTCACCCCCATGACTTGATTTCTTCTAGGCGAAAAAGAAGAAGTTACATGGAACAAGTTTGGTGAGTACAGCTGATGCGGAAGGCTTTAGCGAAGAAATTCGGAATAATGTAAGCCTTGTGAGGTCGTGCATTATCATGGTGGAGTATCCAGCCACCGTTTTCTCCTCAAATCTTCCCTCGAACGTTTTAGAATAACGCTATAGAACTCTTTAATGAATGAAAGACATCGCCTGGATCTTTTTTCTTTTATTAATGGTGATCTGCCAGTCAGATCAAATCCACTGATCTTCAGATTTAAGTTAAGGCAAAGAAAGGAGGAGACGTGACAATATGAAAACTGGTTGAGTGTGACAGCGTAATAATACAAACAATGGCTCTGTAAATAACATTAAAACGTAATGAGCCTAAACCTAGTGCTGCAAGGTGCAATTTATCAGTATTAAGAAGAATGTAACAAAAAATGGTTCAAATGGCTCTGAGCACTATGGGACTCAACTGCTGAGGTCATTAGTCCCCTAGAACTTAGAACTAGTTAAACCTGACTAACCTAAGGACATCACAAACATCCATGCCCGAGGCAGGATTCGAACGTGCGACCGTAGCGGTCTTGCGGTTCCAGACTGCAGCGCCTTTAACCGCACGGCCACTTCGGCCGGCAAGAATGTAACATAAAATACGCAAAAAATTACAGAGAATGCAGGTGTACACCTCAATGGCCAGTACGTTGATATAGTGTAAACTAGATTCTTCTAGCAAAAAAATTAAAAAAATATATAAAAAGCTAACTACGGTAACCTAAGAAAAGTCGTTATATATGATGTGCTAGGTGATAGAAATAATGCTCGTTACTTATCGGCTCACCAGAAAGGACAAACTTTTTATGAACAACCCAGTCAGTACTACGACAAGAAGTTAACACTTCTTGATGTTACTCTTCAGTTGTCGAGCTTCTCTTAGCCGAAGTGAAAACGGACTCTTCCACCGCGACGTTTGCTGCTTAGTTTCAGTGTCATAACCTTAAACCTAATTTCAGTGACCATATTTGAAAGAAAGTTAGGAGCGTCCTGAAGCAGTTTCTTAAGTTCCAGCAGATTTCCATGCTATGTTGCTTCTCATCGTCTTGCAGCAGTAACGGCACAAACTTCGTGGCAGTCCTTCACACATGCAATTCGTCGCACAGATTAATGTCACATGCACCATAACTTATTCGCAACGTGTTGCAGATGTCTTGGACGATCTGCCTACAGTCTTGCGGAATCAGATCCCTCTCCCTGTAAGCATTTTCTGGTATGACGCCAGCCGAGGCCAACTGGAACGGTTGTCGTCATCAGTCGATGGTCGGTCATCTTTCAAATGTTTACACCAATAGCCAGTTTCAGTCTGACAGTGTTATCACCAAGAGACTGCTTCAATATCTGGTAGGTTTCTGAAGCGGTTTTCCAAAATTAAAACAAATTTCACACAGAAACGCTGCTCTTTCAGGGCAGCCATTGAAAAACCTCAAACACACGGAAACACGACAACTGAAAAACGCTCGTCAGCAAATGACCAAACCAGTCAGTTCGCAAGCACTTGCCACACCGATTCGAGAAGACACCTAGCGGTAATTCAGTGTATTCGTAATCATTTGCGCGTAAAATTCAAATTTCGGGAACTTTTAGATATCACTTCACACGTCGGTAGTAGCAGTACATATTTGTGATATTCGACGAAACTGCATATAATTCTTCCAAGAACAACGCAACATAATTTTTTTAAAAAAGAGGAATTTTCTGAGACTAGTCATTACCTGTAAGAAATTAGCTGAACAACCGTCAGCCGAAATTCCTTTCTGACGCATATAGCACCGCTGCCACAGTATTACGTGATGCTTATAACTGATTCCCGTACTAATTAGAATAGTTAAGACGACATCGTGTAGCGTAATGCATACGTCTACAGCTAAGAGACTGGGGTGTGAATCAGGCAGGAGTTAAATTTACGCACCTGACTAACGACCCTGCTACCCGGCTTGAGTGAAGCGTATCTTTCGAGCAGTTTTTCGACATCTGTCTAGGCACATTACAGAATGTTTCCCATTTTCATCTCAGGAACACAACATACAATCCGTTAAAACGTAAAAACAATTTGTATGTTTCCAGAATGAGATTTTCACTCTGCAGCGGAGTGTGCGCTGATATGAAACTTCCTGGCAGATTAAAACTGTGTGCCCGACCGAGACTCGAACTCGGGACCTTTGCCTTTCGCGGGCAAGTGCTCTACCATGTTGTTCACACACGATTCCTCCCATATTAGGTAAAGCGACAATAACTGAATAACGGCCGGCCGGAGCGACCGAGCGGTTCTAGGCCCTACAGTCTTGAACCGAGCCACCGCTACGGACGCAGGTTTGAATCCTCCCTCGGGCATGGATGTGTGTGATGTCCTTAGGTTAATTAGGTTTAAGTAGTCCTAAGTTCTAGGGGACTGATGACCGGAGCAATTAAGTCCCATAGTGCTCAGAGCCATTTGAATCATCTGAACTGAATAACGTAGCAATATAACGCACATTTTAGTCGCCAGAGTGGTATTCGATATAAACGTTTCCATCAGTCTGAGAATAAAAGGCATTTGCTTCTTGCCATTTGATGATGGGATTGTTTTCTCGTCAAATGCAGAATACGAGTTTGCAAGGAGGAGGACCCATTGTAAATCAACTGAAGATATTAGCTGCAAGTGTTGCCTTAAATCACAACAGAGAGAATTCCAAACATGAGGATGGCAGTGCGGCTGAGCAAACTGGAAATCATTTTGATTTCAGTTTGCATTTCGCTGTAAGGTACATTTTTTGTGCTCTATCGTTTGAAAGTCATATCCCAGTCGTTGAGTGCACCCACCTGAAGAGCAAAAATACATTTAAAGTCAGACACAAATAGTGGAACGAGTAAGCAGCAATCTAGAGAAACTGAACTGTGGGGCTACAGACCCTGCACAAATATTTTATAAATGAGGTGGATAAGTAAACCACATAATTTTAATGTACGGCACGAGTAATGGCACATAAGCTGGCGCATACGCAAAAAAAAGAAAAAATTTATGGTTACTGAAGGAGCGCTATGACGGAAATTACAGACAACTGTAACTGTAAAACCCATGCTATGGAGAAAGCGGTGAATAACTGAACCGGTCAACAAATGGCAGAAATTACAGGCGCCACCATACAAACAGTCGATAGAATATTAAAGAGCTTGTGTCCATGAACTACAAAATGAGACTAACAGTAGGCACCAGTCGTAGTTAGTTGCAGAACAACACGCAGGCTGCACTTGATACCAGCTTCTGCACTGAGAAAGCCAAAGTATGCTCTGTAGCGGAATACCATACCACTGCCCTCCGCCTCCCTGCACCCTCCTCGTCCATACCGGGATGGTATGTGCAAAGAGCTGTCGATATCGCTCTGCGATAGCTCAAATTTCAATAATCCAATCATACTCATCATTAAGCACAACATATTTCGGAGGAATTGTTTATTTATCGACTTATAATAGCCCCAGTGAGTCTCGAAAGCTTGGGTGTAATTCTCTATGTATAGCGTCTATCTTGCAGTCTGCCGTTGATGAGCGTTTCTATGACTCTCTCAAACTGCCCAAACAAATGCATTCTGCACTGTACAGTACTTCTTTGAATCTTTGTTTGTCTGGAGGTCATATAGTCGCTACCGAATAAAGCCGGAGTAAGTGCGAGGTTTCCTGCAACACTCTAAGTATATCTCTCTCTCTTCTCTGGCTGTGAACAATATTCACACAATCAATACCTAATGCAATCGTATTATTTCCAGTCAGCGTGGTGTCGAAAGCGTCCTACACACATTGTGCCACAGAGAGCGCAAAGGCTTGTTTACCAGTGGTAACGCTCTACTTTATCAGAAGAATATAGTCAGAATTTTAACATTTTGGGAAGTGGCCGACCTCAATATTTAACTATCACTAGATTATTATTAATACTTTTTTTATAGAGTGATCAGCCAGCCAAACTTTCCAGAGATCTAATTTCAACTTTCATTCTGTAATTTTATAAGGGGTGTACCAGTTTTTTTTTATATGAGCTACATGGACGATTTTACTTTATACGTTGCTAGGCGCAGTTGGGGGGGGGGGGGGGGGGGGGGGAAGCGACAAAGTGGGTGAAATTTTATCTGAATTTTTATGTTACTAGTTTCCTGTTTTAGATATTTTAAATAGATTCATCTTTAATATTCTACAATATTTGGGAGGACAGATGTAGACACCTCCGAGCACAATCTTTATTTCGTGTCCGTTAGGTGATAGTATATCTGAAGTTGCCCCGTTGAAGAGGCAGTTATTATTTTTCTTTGAGATCTAATTTCAGGAACCTGATGAGCGAGATGATGCAAAAAGGTCAACTGAATTGTTAAGAAGTTTGTTTACAGTATTCGTTGTTTCGAATCACATATAGTTGCGACGTTAGTTATGACATTTTATTTTTCAAAGGTGCACGGAAGATTGTTTTGGATCACAAATCACTGCATAAGTTCCCGTCGTAAGAAAAACTTTTCACGTAACCTGTCTACGAAGAGCATTTCAGAAAAGTGGTAGTGCAAGTGAGGTCTGAGGAGTCAGCTGTGGGCAACGGATAGACTACGCAGCCCAAAAACACAGAACGACAACAGTATCGCACAACCCGACATGAGGTTGTCATGATTAGAATATTAGCGGAGGAACGTAATACTCATAGCTGGATGCAGGAGATTATTCCACAGCTGCGTCCATCCTCACCATTCCGAACAAATCAATACAGCCGGAATGGTAAGGTCTAAGGAAGGAAGAAAGAAGGACGGCCGATTTTTATCATCGCACCAACGGCAAGGTTATTAAAGGTGGATCAGTAGCTCAGCTAGATAAAAAGAGACGGAAATTTATTAGCGTTCCTTTGAAAGAAACCGTTTTGAATTCATCTGAATTGATTTCGAGAAACCACAGAAAACGAAACTTAAGATTTGCAGAATTGGATTTTGTACGTATCTTCTCCCTACTGTAAATCTGGTGCCTTATACGCCGGGCAGCCTGGGGTCAATTGTAAAAAAAATCTGCTTTTTTTTTTGTAATTAACATTCCACCCATCAGGAGAAAATACGTACTTCATTGAATTAAATCTTTATTTTTTGCAATTATGAATATGTTTTCATTAGTAATAACTATATTTTATTTTTCTCAGTATTTAAATTTATATTTAAATCTGCCGTATGTTACGTTTGTTCGCAGGTGTGCATCAGCAAACTGAAATATATTTATTTGGTGTAGATAATCTGGAAATATCTTCTTCAAAATACTTCGTTACATAGAGTATTTACATAGATTTATATAAATATTTATTTACTACCTGTTATAATTGTTAAGGTCTTATATAGAGAGAATTGCAATTTGATATTTATTTATCAAGATAAAATATCTCAACAGTAAGGTATAAAAAATATTTCCCACATTTGTTAGAGAAGCAAGTAGTAAACATAATTGTGACGTAAAATAACGGCTAGGGTACTCGTAATGTTCTTCTCCCTTTGCGCATCTATCAGGAGCCTACTCTCAACATGTTGAGCGCTGCACCCTTTCCTCTCCTGGTACCCTCTTTATATAATAATAATAAAATTCAATATCATCTGCATTGTTCCCAGTTTCGTCGTTCTGCAACAGAAATCTTATGAACGGGTGATTTGTCTTTGGCTTTTGGGAATTTTTTTTATCGATACTTGTTTTCCTTTTATTTGCAATTTTCTCAAGTCCAAGTTCGGGAATTCTAGTATGGACTTAATTATATCATTAAGACCACCACGCTTGTTTTCTGGAATTTTTTCTGTCTGTAATTTGGAAAGAGGCGAAATTCGACTCTTGAAAATGGACAATGGACAAATGCCAACAGCAGAGAACCCAAATTATTGCTTGCTACTATTTGAGGAAAGAAAATAGCAACAACTTCTGGAATATTATATATTATCATTCTACTTCCTGTGAGGCATTTCATCCACGAATCCATTGCAGAATTCACATAACACTTGAAGGGTTCATAAATTACCATGCGAATGAAGGCGATATGAGCAGCGAGGCAGGAGTAACAAAAGAAATATTCCATTCTCTCTAGAAAATTCAACAATCGTTGGCTGTCCAGAAGATGAAACATTCTCTTCTAGAGAAGGTTTAATATGTTTTGCAAAATGCTTCACAAATCGAAGTCCCTGTATCCATTACAACCGTCAGCAGCTGCAATACAATCCAGAGGCCCACCTCACAGGAAATCGCCCCAGAAAATTTTACAAGGGAACAGAAACATTGGAGGAAAAATGGTTCAAATGGCTCTGAGCACTATGGGACTCAACTTCTGAGGTCGTTAGTCCCCTAGAACTTAGAACTAGTTAAACCTAACTAACCTAAGGACATCACAAACATCCATGCCCGAGGCAGGATTCGAACCTGCGACCGTAGCGGTCTTGCGGTTCCAGACTGCAGCGCCTTAAACCGCACGGCCACTTTGGCCGGCTAAACATTGGAGGAACCCAGTTTCTTATAGCATTTACTGCTAGGAGAACTGTCACAAAACTTCTGATTTCTGCAGAAGTTGCTGCCCCAGATTGTTTGTTCCCCTTCTCTGCCAACATTTTTGTTGGCGCGTGCGCGGCATGGACACCAGCTTCGTCTACGAAACACTTGTTCTGGCACTCAAAGATGTGGTCACGTAATACCTTTGAATGATTCTCAAAGGAACGTGGCCCTGTTTCTTTACTGAAAGTCATTGCTCGAGAGCTTCTGGACGGCGAACTAATAATGAACTAATCCTTTTCAGGAAGGTATTCAGTCAGTCCCCTCCGACCATTCCCTTTCCGCATTTCTTGGGAAAATTTCTTCGTTTTTTCCTGGAAAAATCTGTGGAGTGAGTCGCTACATATGCCATATTCTATGACCATATTTCTTACTTTTTTTTGCAATTTAAAAATTTTACAACAGTAGTTTTAATAGCTTCCCGAGCCGCCTGTCATCTCTGATGTTCACTTACATTCCTCGACGTACTATAAAAGGAGTTAATGTAGACCATTTTAAATATATGTCTTATATATGTTATTGACGCAAGCTAAACTGTGCAGAGACGGACACAAAAACGATTCGTTTTTGTCGAGAGTCAGTTGTAACGTGTTACAAACGCCCTCTAGGTCAATGTTACAACTGTGCGCATCACTGCATGTAGCTTCGGCTACACGACAAAATATAAATTATTCCCTACGGGACATGAAACTACAATACCTGACATATACACTGAAGAGTTAGAGAAACTGGTACACCTGCCTAACATCGTGTAGAGCCCCCGCGAGCACGCAGAAGTGCCGCATCACGATGTGGCATGTACTCGACTACTGTCTGAAGTAGTTCTGGAGGGAACTGACACCATGAATCCCGCAGGACAGCCCATAAATCCGTAAGAGTACGAGGGGCGGAGATCTCTTCTGAAGAGCACGTTGCAAGGCATCCCAGATATGTTCAATAACATTCATGTCTGGAGAGTCTGGTGGCCAGCGGAAGTGTTTAAACTCGGAAGAGTAGGCTATACCCGGAGTCACTCTGCAGCAATTCTGGACGTGTGGGGTATCTCATAGTCCTGCTAGAACTACCCAAGTCCGTCGGAATGCACAATTAACATGAATGGATGCAGGTGATCAGATGGGATGCTTACATACGTGTCATCTGTCAGAGTCGTATCCAGACGTATCAGGCACCTCATAACACTCCAACTGCACACGCCTCACATCATTACGGAGCCTCCACCAGCTTGAACAGTCCCCTGCTGCCATGCGCGGTCCATGGATTCATGAGGTTGTCTCCATACACGTACACGTCCATCCGCTCCACACAACTTGAAACGAGACTCGTGCGATCAGTCATCAACAGTCCAATGTCGGTATTGACGGACCCAGGCGAGGCGTAAAGCCTTGTGTCGTGCAGTCATCGAAGTACACGAGTGGGCCTTCTGTTCCGAAAGCCCATATCGATGATGTTTCGTTGAATGGTTCGCACGCTGACACTTGTTCACTGCGCAATCTGCAGCAATTTGCGGAAGGGTTGCGCTTCTGTCACGTTGAACGATTCTCTTCAGTCGTCGTTGGTTCTTTATCCGGTTTAGTGATGTTAGAGATTTGATGTTTTACCGGATTCCTGATGTTCACCAAATACTCTTGAAGTGGTCGTACGGAAAATACTCAGTTCATCGCTACCTCTAAGATGTTGTGTCCCATCACTCGTGCGGCAACTATAATACCACATTCAAACTCACTTAAATCTTGATAACCTGCCATTGAAGCAGCAGTAACAGATGTAACACTGCGCCGGACCCTTGTTGTCTTATATAGGGGTTGCCGACCGTATAGGCAATGAAGATGCTCCTGCAGCGTTTTCGATGGGAAGTGTTGGATCACCCACAATAGAGCCAGTAATCGACTCTCCCTGAGTTTCATCTCTGGTCACACGAACCGCTGGCTAAGAAGATAATGTTGTGGCACAGACAACGAGCTGTAGACAAGCGTAGAGAATTGGCAGGAAGCACAGGCGGCTGCCTTGTATGGCTAGGGTATTGGAAAGTTGGTACAACACTACGACAAATGTCTACATCGGATCGGCGACTATGTAGAGAAGTAGCTGTTGCAAATAAAACATTTTTGATCTATACATTGATTTTCATTCTGCGACAGATCGGACCTTACTTTACGAATAGGCCTTTACCAGTTTCTTTGACGTTTCAGTGTATTATCACACATCATTTAAAACAAACCCTCTTATTTGCAAACCTGTACATATATTGCAAAAAAAATATTTTTTCTTGCAAACATGTCTGTTGACGATCAACAGCTGTACGCGATACACTGCTGGCCATTAAAATTGCTACACCAAGAAGAAATGCAGATGATAAACGGATATTGGTTCAAATGGCTCTGAGCACTATGGGACTTAACTTCTGAGGTCATCAGTCCCGTAGAACTTAGAACTACTTAAACCTAACTAACCTAAGGACATCACACATAAATATGCCCATCATGATGCTGTAAACAGAACCTGGACTCATCCGAACAAACGACGTTTTGCCATTCGTGAACTGAGATTCGTCGTTGAGTACACCATCGCAGGCGCTCCTGTCTGTGATGCAGCGTCAAGGCTAACCGCAGCCATGGTCTCCGAGCTGATAGTCCGTGCTGCTACAAACGTCGTCGAACTGTTCGTGCACATGGTTGTTGTCTTGCAAACGTCCCCATCTGTTGACTCAGGGATCGAGACGTGGCTGCACGATCCGTTAAAGCCATACGGATAAGATGCCTGTCATCTCGACTGCTAGTGATACGAAGCCGTTGGGATCCAGCACGGCGTTCCGTATTACCCCCCTGAACCCACCTATTCAGTCACTGGATCTCGACCAACGCGAGCAGCAATGTCGCGATACGATAAACCGCAGTCGCGATAGGCTACAATCCGACCCTTATCAAAGTCGGAAATGTGATGGTACGCATTTCTCTTCCTTACACGAGGCATCACAACAACGTTTCACCAGGCAACGCCGGTCAACTGCTGTTTGTGTATGAGAAATCGGTTGGAAACTTTCCTTATGTCAGCACGTTGTAGGTGTCGCCATCGGCGCCAACGTTGTGTGAATGCTCTGGAAAACTAATCATTTGCATATCACAGCATCTTATTCCTGTCGGTAAATTTCACGTCTGTAGCACGTCATCTTCGTGGTGTAGCATTTTTAATGGCCAGTGGTGCACATCGAAATTAATTCCCCGACTGCGAATTTCGGAATGTCAGCTGTATGTAGATGCAGATCAAAATTCATTTCCAGCGTACCGCGAGCGTTCAGCTTAACCACTTAGCCTAACCAGCACGAATTTTCATCTGCCACCATTCCGTAGTAGATCTATACCGAATACAGGTGATTTCGACAAATTGTTTTGACTTCAACACCCTAAAAACAAGTTCCGCTCTCTAGGATAACCAAGACACAATCGAACGTCTACCTGCTTTATTCTCTTCCTTACGGAAGACAACTGAAGCCTACTGCCACCTCTGGGACATTTGAAAAGTTGCAAATTGCCTTTGTTATTTTCACCCAGTTTCCCCTACCCTGCGTTGCTCAGTGGCAGAACCGTCCCAGTGCCGCCGAGGGGAAGACAAGTGGCACGTCTCGAGTACGTAGACCACACACGGCGGCCGGCGGTGACGGTGACGGGAGGGCGATCTTCGGCTTGCTGAGGGCCGGCGGGGGGCAGCGGGCGCGGGGCGTAACGGGAGCCGGCAGTGGCGGCGGAGCAGCAGATGGCCGGGCGCGACAAGGCACACACGGCGCGGGCGGCCATCGATCATCGAGGAGTCGAGCGGCGCCGAGTCGACAGTCGACTGTCGGCCGGCGAGCTGGCTCGCCTTTCATTAGCGCGCTAACAATGAGCCGGGGCTACTCGAGATACGGCGCCAATTCAAAACGGCCCGCCCCGCCACGCCTCGCCGGCTCTTCATTTCGGATGCGCGATAGCAGCCGACGACGACGAGGGCCTCGCCGGCCGGCCGGCGCGGCGCGCTCCTGATACAGCGGGCCGGCTCTGCGCTCCTCTTTCTCCCTCTTCACAGCGGCCGCCCGGCTGCCGGCTCTCCGGCGGGCGCTATCTGGCCCCGCGAGATACTCTGCGCAGCTCAGTTGGCTTCCGTGCCGCCTACTCCAGCACGGCGGCGACGTCACCCTCGGTGCAGAGCGCACGACAAAGCATTCGTCTTACTACATTTCCTAAAACCTGCTGCACGTGTACATCAAAACATATGAACTTACACAGCTTTCTTGGCGCAATATCGTACAAGGATGCATTAAAATGTAGAATTTGCCAACTGGCACATTTTCATAAGGGCATCTTCCTGTCAGTTCAAAAGAAGAATGAAAGAAGGAAGTAATGACTGAAGAAAGAAGCCTGGGAAAAAACGTAATATCGGGTAAGCAGGAATGCTTAAATACACTTACCCCCCAACCCCGCCCCTTAAAAGAGGACACTGCACGCGACGGGGTGCTTTTGAATGTGTAGATCTGGTATCAGACGGTTCTGTAACCGCCACCACTACGTATATCGCAGTGGTAACAGTCACCTGTGTGGAATCAGCACAGTAAGTTGCGTTGACGTGGAGACGTGGCAGAATGCCACGAAGGAGCTTTCGTGTTTAGAAGCGCCTGTCGCCATACGGTGAGTAACGGTACAGAGTTATTGGCGGATCAAAGTAGGCTCTCCAATGTGCTTTCAGGACATGAAATGCTCGTAGGGAGATCCTAACCGCCAGGGACCAGAGATGTGGCAATAGGGTGGTGCCCTGTTTGTACGCGCCTATGGCAACCCTGTCAATAAAGTTGCTCAATTTGTCGAATTGTTGATGTGTTAACTCAACCTATCGAACGTACATTATACAAGTGGTGAAACTCTCGCAGCCACGGAACACGACAGCGTGAGAATGGTGATCGTAAAAAGGTCTCGAACAGCAGGGACCGGACACGAGTGCCTTGTCCATGGCAGCCGATATCAACCCGACAGGATTTGCTGCTGACTGTGGAGACAGGTTCTGAAGACAGGTTCCATCTCAAACAGTTCCCGAGGAAACATTCCGAATGGAGCGGCAAGCAGCGCATAGTGGAATTAGATAAATGGCCCAGTCACATTAATGTGACCATCTGTCAGAAGCTTGAATAATCACTTTTCCCAGTCAGGTTCTGGAAGGTACCGGCTCCAGGGCTATGGCCAGCTGTGCCAGGTTTCCCGGCTGACGATCCATGGCGCGAACTCCTCAATTGAGGACGTCCCACATTTTCTCGATCTGGTGTAAATTTGGGGAGTTTGGTGGACAGGATATTATGGTAAACTCATCCCGATGCTCTTTGAATCACGCCCGTAACTGCGATCTCTGTGACACGTTGGAGCGTCCTGCTGGTAGATGCTATCGTGCTGAGGAAAAACAAACTGAATGTAACGTTGAAAATGATCGCCAAGGATAGATGGATACTTGTCGTGATCCATTGTGCTTTCCAGAATGGCGAGGGCACCCAAGGAACGCCACGAAAACGCTTTCCAGTCAATAATACATGTAGTGTTTGGTTGCAGACGTTTCGCGCCGTACACGCCACTGGCCATCTGTCCGATGGCGCATAGAACATGGTTCACCTGAAAAGCTCACCCGTTTTTACTCAGTCGGCGTTAAGTTGTGGTATTGGCGTGCAGATTCTAGTCTTCGTCACCGATGAACAGTAGTCAGCATGCGTGCTTGAACCAGACACCTCCTGCAGAGCCGGCCGCTATGGACGAGCGGTTCTAGGCGCTTCAGTCCGGAAGCGCGCTGCTGCTACGGTAGCACCTTCGAATACTGCCTCGCGCATGGATGTGTGTGATGTCCTTAGGTTAGTAAGGTTTAAGTAGTTCTAAGTCTAGGGGACTGGGCAACGGCCTTGCCGCAGTGGATACACCGGTTCCCGTCACATCACCGAAGTTAAGCGCTGTTGGGCATGGCCGGCACTAGGATGGGTGACCGTCCGGGCCGCCGTGCGCTGTTGCCATTTTTCGGGGTACACTCAGCCTCGTGATGCCAACTGAGGAGCTACTCGACAGAATAGTAGCGGGTCCGGTCACAGAAAACCATCATAACGACCGGGAAAGCGGTGTGCTGACCACACGCCCCTCCTATCCGCATCCTCAAGTGAGGATGATACGGCGGCCGGATGGTCCCGATGTGGCCTGAAGACGGAGTGTTAATTCTAGGGGACTGATGACCTCAGATGTTAAGTACCATAGTGCTTAGAGCCATTTGAACTGTTTTTGAACCTCCTGCATACGTCCATATCCAGTAACTTTCACTAAACAGTCATTGACCAAACACTGTTGATTGTCCTTTCGTTCATGTGGGCGGACAGGTGCACAACTGTTGCACGTCAATTTGCCCGTACTCATTTCCATAGTAATCGTTCACCCCTGTCATTTATGCCCAGTAGTGCACCACAATTGCCACGGCGCTCGTTGTAGATGGCGCCATTTCGCCATGTACGGTGTATGTAACCCACAGCGGCCTGCGAAGAGTTAACAAACTTAGCCATTTCGGAAATGTTTCTGCTCTTGTCCCGAAAGCCAATGATCATGTCCTTTTGGACGTCAGATAAATCACTCCGTTTCCGTATTGCTTTCCGTGTCCCCCATACGCCCGTTATATACCGTCCACTGCTAGTGCTGCCACCTCCCGTCTGTGAGCGGTTATTGCACATTCACATAGAACACAGCCGGTGGCCACATTAATGTGACTGGGCCGTGTATACCCGAAGAGGCATCGCTCACAGTGGCATATAATGCAGCACATCTTGAGTTGGCCAAACAACACAGAAACTGGACAGTAGGTGACAGGCGGCGCATGGTGTGGTCCAAAGAGTACATTCCTTCTCTCTCTTCTGATGAAACAAGGCGTCGAGTCCACCGAAGGCACTATGATCCATTTAACCCTTTGTGGTTATAGCTTGTAACAATTATACATAGGTGAAGTGACCAGATAATTAGGAGATAGTCACAAACCAGCTCGTCACTGATTCCCAGCAGTGATACAATCACTACATTTTGGGAAAGGGAGCAACATGAGAGAAACCTAATAACAAAAAGAGAATTGAAGCATTACCTATCTGATAACAGTGCGATGGTTGTCTTCGCAGGGTTCCTCATGGCTGCTGCCGTGGAACTTCACGTCGCGGTGACGGAGGCGGTGGCAGGCTACACTCGGGCAGCGGGAGACTGACAAGAGGCGCCTTGTCTCCGTAATTTCGTGCGCTATCTTGTGGATAACACTATCGTGGCCGTACAAGTTAAGCTATCAGGAAACGCGGTTAATGAGCCTCGATAACCGACGACAAGGAAAACGTCTCGAAATTAACAGAAGGACTTCGACCGGAACACTGGACGCTGTTTCAGCCGCACTCGATAAGCGCAGATAGCGTCCACCCGTGATAAGCGGAGGAAGTGCGCCGCCCACGGGCTGACCCCGCCGCTTGTTGACATCACAGCGGCCTATCATTGTTACAGGCCTAATACACAGGGCGACCGAAGCAAGACCGTGCCTCCAAAACGAGCGGCGCGTGTTTTGATACTTGTTCTGTTCCTGTTTCCTTTGTAGTTCCTCTCCGGAGACGAGAATAACACTATTACGCGTACTTTTCCATTTTTGGTTCTGCCTGATTACATGAACACCCGTCTCTTTTCAAAACGCAGAACGGTACAGCGCCGTCTCTTGTCTCAGGAAGTCTCACTACTGTCAGATTATAGCACCGTAATTGCTCTGTAGCAACTACACATTTCTTTCGTTACTTACTGGGAACAAATAGCCAAAACAGCCTAGATAGGCAATCACCTAGGGCCACGAGAGCAAAGCGGTGCACTGAAAGATCTGGATTAGGCGCTTGTATTTTTGGGTGAATCTCTCTCACTCTCTGTCTCTGTCTCTCAATCCCCCCTCCGCCTGCTCCCCCCGCATCCGTCACTCACAGAGAGAGAGAATTAGGCTACATGCAAATTGAAGCCAGCAGCACTATCGCTTACATAGCGTTTGGTCCATTGTTGAGTTCAGTTGGAGGGCGGTTGTTGATGTTGCTTGTCGTAAATGCTATTTAGTTGTATTTCTTATCGATTCATTTGCGGGCTGATACTGCTTTCGTTGTTAGTTGTCGTCACAGTACGTGTGACCCATTACTCATTTTTCAGTCTATCTATATTACGTTTCTTTTAGATAATTCCATTATTGAATTCCTTTTATTTAAGAGAGAATCTAAATTTTGTAGGGCAACAAAAAAAAATGAGGAAACTAATAACGTTAAAAGACCAAAACAAACTGTAGGTGGCGTGGGAGGGGTGGGGGTGGAGAAGATGGAGGGCGGGAATTGAAAAGTTTGTCGCCTAGGGCCGTGATAGTTAAACAATATTTACAGGAGAAATAAACAAATATAGTCAGTACTCATATTATTAAGGCATTTTGATACGCAGAATAAGTGAGCAATCTTTCATAATAGCCTAAAACTTTGAACATCCTTTTACACTCTGCCATTTTTCTAAAAACCAGGCTCACATTTTTAACGTAAGTTGCATATTGAAAACAGAAAATGGATCTTCATATGTCTGGGCAGTAAGAGTCCACTGCAATTCGTTGCATGCATACTTTGTTATTTATTAGCATGCTATTGCGAGTTATTTATACTAGCATAAAATGATTACTACGAGTAGAAATCTTTAATGTAGAACAGTGAGACGCCGGCCGGTGTGGCCGAGCGGTTCTGGGCGCTTCAGTCTGGAACCGCGCGACCACTACGGTCGCAGGTACGAATCCTGCCTCGTGCATGGATGTGTGTGATGTCCTTAGGTTAGTTAGGTTTAAGTAGTTCTAAGTTCTAGGGGACTGATGACCTCAGATGTTAAGTCCCACAGTGATCAGAGCGATTTGATTTGAACAGTGAGACACGTGACCTTCTCAAGCTCGGTGTTGTCGTTATTCATTCCATCAATATCGTAGGACGGATAGCGTTTTCCCTTTTTCAGCTTTGTGATAACTTCTTTTGCTGCGGCATAAATCCACTAGAACTATATCACTGCGGACTTGCGCGCGTGGAGACGGCTTGTGATTGAATGTGTAGTACGTAACACTCCAACAATTCTGCAGCTATTGAACGCATCCATGATCAGGGGTAACATATGCTCTACAGCGTATAGTAATGCGTCTCCGTACTCAGTGATACGGCATGCGAGGAGAAACGCGTCTTGCCTTGCAACTGGGTG
This sequence comes from Schistocerca americana, assembly GCF_021461395.2. NCBI lineage: Eukaryota > Metazoa > Arthropoda > Insecta > Orthoptera > Acrididae > Schistocerca > Schistocerca americana. Next base: position 372,907,656 of record NC_060123.1, on the reverse strand, counting down.
GCGTGATTGTCGTCTAGTGACGGCCACGCGCAGTAGCGAGCCGGCCATTGGAGCGTCTCAAACATGTTAATACCTTTCCATTCAAATACGTTGCGATTAATTATTCTAATAACGTTTCGAGACAACGTGGTTCTATTTTAATTTACTTCGATCTGACAGAGAATTTACAGGATTGCGTAACCCAGTTTTGATCAGTGTCATCAATGAACAGTTGAATTAGACACTGAAAAAACGATCGTCCGGAATACTTCATTTTATATGTAATACACTGGGCAAGTAAAGTGGCAAATGTCTCATTAGCGTTCCTGGAGTGTATTATGCTTTATTAATGGTTACCCTGTCAAATTTCTGCACCAGTGTGCAAAACGTAACTTTCGCGTGATGTGTCCCTACCAAGTAACGTAGCTGAACAAAAGTTGGGCCTAAATAGAAAGAACTGCTAAATATAATACAGAAGGGTAGTGAAAAAAATACACAGTGGGACGAAAAGAAGTGGCACTTTTATTATCAAAGACAATGATTACATTGGAGTCACTGTGATTTTTGATGGTCCCACGGATCTTACAAGCTGCAGGACATGGTTCTTAATAGGTTGTGTGATCATCACGGACGACAGTTCATGCTCTGCAACGTACTCCCATGCCGGTCACAGCACTGGTAAGGAGTACTTGCGGTAAAGCGTTCCATTCCTCCGTCAGCGCGACCGACAACTTCTGGGTGGTCGCTGATGCACCTGGACATGTTACCATATGGCTCCCCAACGCATCCCACACGTGATAGATCGTATTTACGTTGGGAAAACGGACAGGCGAGGCACTTCGCCGAATATCCTTTCGTTCCAACAGCTCCTCGAGCTCACTGGTTCGGTGCGGTCGCGCATTGTCATCCATAGCACTGAAGCAAGACCTGAATGCACCCCTGAAAAGACGCATCATAATACCTGGACCACCAAAGACGTGGGAACACGTAATGCACCCAGTAACAGGCACGTCACAGAGCATGCATTGCCGTCCTTGGTGATAACAGACCCTGTTAAGAACGATGTCCCTCCGTTGGTAATGTCCAGCGGATGATCAAGAATCACGGTGACTTCAGTGTAATCACATTATTTTATCCATTTTGGTTGGAGAACACCGCGGCTGTTTTCGCAAACTGCACTGTAGGAAATACTGCAACCAGCCGCAACTTTTCTTGAAATGATTTAATTATACCATTACCAGTTTCGGGCCTGAGCTGTAACTTCTGCTGAATGCTTACTTAATAATCAGCTAGAATTAAAAAGCCAAATGTACATCCAAAGTTACAACTCTTACAATTTGAAACGCAACAAGCAGTTAACTGACAGAGAGAGATTTCTACATTGGCCATTACCAGCACCTTTCAAACCCAAACTATTAAAAGTCTAACTGGCTAAAATTTTCTGTAATATGTAATCTTTGAAGTAGCTCCAGAAGTGTAACATATCGGTACACATATCACGTTCTTTGGCACTTCATATCAGCAGCCGAAGTAAACAAACGTATCCTCGATCTTGTTTTCAGTTCATTTCATGGATCAGTATGGAATGTAAAAGGAAACCAAACCTCTGTCTAGTAATATGTAAAGGAGGGCTTTTCAGAAAGTAAGTAGAATGTGTGGAGGATATATAAGTGTAATACTATGTAATTACAAAAACTTTGTTAAATTTTAGGACGCAAATGTGAAATGAAAAATCTTTTGTAAACTACACATCAGAAAAACTTTATTATATTTTAGGACGCAAATATAAAACATGTAAGAAATCAACACTACCGTTGGCTCAGTCTCGAAACTGGTAATGGTATGATAAATTCATTGCAAGGAATATTGTGGCTGGTTGCAGTATTTCCTACAGTATAATACAATGTAATTGTCTTTGAATAAAAGTGCCATTTCTATTCGTCTCATTGCGTATTTCCATCAATTACCATCTGTACTGTACTTTAGCAGTTATTTTTTGTATGGTCCAAGTTTCATCGAGTTATGTTACTTTCATCTTTACGTTTTGCTCACCAGCGTGTTTACGATCATTCAGATATTAATGTTCAATCAGTGACCCTAAAGCACGAAAAGGAGAGATGGTTTTTATGTGTAAGCATGTCAAAGAACTAGGCGTTTGATGTGATGAGCTGACCATGTCAGCTAAGGCATATCACTGTAAGACTCTGCCTATGGAATGTAGGTGAGTGTGTTAAAACAACTATTCGTCAGAGAACCACTTTATTCCGTCCTTGCTCTATAGTCTGTATAGACAAGTGGCCCACAAAACAGCAGAAATTTCTGTGTTCAGTTTGTTCACATAAAGTTTATTAAATACTTTCTGCACTTACCTCACTGTCTAGAAAGTAAGTTCTAAAGCATAACGTTAATCGAGCAGATTACGTAATTCACTAATGTGAATTGTACTACACATTTACGTACTTTTAAGTTTGTACTGCATGTCTGAAGTGCAAATAGGGAATGGCCAAGGATTGGAGGAAGCAGACGTGGAAATTCGCCTAGAAAGTTGCAGACACGACTAATTAAATCTTAGAGTTGCTGGTGGACTACTGCCTCTACAGTTTCTTTGAAGTGGTCCTGCACTGCCAAGGACCTTCTTTTATAAATGGACTGTCTACCTATACCATAGGTTGACCAAAGTTGATAGGAATAACAGCTTCGACATTTGCCAACCCGGAAGTGGGGACGGGGCGCTGAGACCGAGCCAAACAAATTTCTGTCCTTATTCAACATACTACATGAAGCCTGTTCACATCGAGTGAATACTTCGGGAAATTTCTGTGACACTGTAGCCTATACATATAATTTAGCTCAGGACCATTTTGTGTACGTGTGGGACATCCAGTTCATGAAACAGTAAAATTTAGAGCACAGTGTTTTATAAGGAATTGTCATGGAATTTCTTCGCTTTCCACAAACCCCTGAACGATCGTTTTTTCCCTGTTACGATGGCGTTGCCTAAAGTTTAACGTAAAATTGGAGTAAGTTACGTTTTACGTGTATTCGGTCTTAAGAGGAATCAAGTAAACGCCTAGGGCCGACAGCGAATCGATCACAGAAAGCTGGGTTTACGAATTTCATATTTTAAATACTATTTTTTCATTTTTATAATTAGTAGTTCAATAAATATTTCGTGACTGCCCATAAAAGTTATTACATTGTTTGGACGTGAATAAAAGAGAAGCTACACGAATAAGACTGCTTTTCTTCCTTCTGGAGTCGGATTAAAGAAGATGTTCGCACCGCCTTTCAACTTTACCTTTTTATTTGAGGTGTATAACACATAGAAAAATAGACGGTAGTACATCTAATGCCAGTTACATCTTTGTTGCACGCTGTTGCAATTTCCGCGGCCACCAGTGCATTTTAGAACTTTGTGGAAGATGATTCCTCAACCTCCATACTCTCTGGATCTTCGAACCGCGAGGAGTTGTTCAGATGCTTAATAGAAAAAGGCTTTTTCTCGTTAACTCACAATGGTCCCTTCCACGCGCTGTATGAAAGTTATGTCTTAAGTAGGTGTGTTGCGTGTAGGTGACTGTAAATGTTGGGTGTATTTTGTGGTGTCATGTTTGTGTTGCATGATGGGGAAACGTGGTGCAGACATATAGCTTACTCCTCTCGAACTGCTTTAAGGAGACCGCTAGGTTTAATATGACCATCAACAGCGTTACATGATCCTACTCCATCAGATAGTGTGGAGAGGTTTGGAGCTGGACTTAGGATATTGACGTGGAGTCTGATAATTAGGTAGTTTACGCCACCACCTCTCTTTCTCTTGCCGATTAAATAGCACTATCGAAAATTTCTTCGAATTAGCTACCATCGAGTCACCGCACATAAATACGATAGCAACCTCGGCGACGGTGGCAGGTGTATAGCATACAGAACTTGATCTGCAGATACCTGCCGGTGAGTACCGTCGAGCGAAGGGGTATCTAAAACACTTTACGTCTCAAGGGAGTTTCCTCGCAGATTGTTGGATAGACAACGGAAATAGTGGAAGTTCCAGAGAGTATGCAGGTTGTGGAGTGATCTCCCACAACGCTGTAAAATGTACCGGTGGCCAATAAAATCACAACGCCCTGAAAGCGACGTGCAACAGACGTCTGATAGGCGTGAAGTGTTCTAAAGGCTTGCGCATCTGCACAATTAGGTAAGAATGACGCAATCTACATATAAGGACAGATAATGCAAGGAGTTGTTAATTCGGAAACTGTGTTTGAGAAGATCATGTTATGCCTCGTCAAAGACGGAGAAGCGTCAACTAAAACGTGCCGGATTCGACAGGTTCAGGATCGTGGCTTATCGGTGTTGAGGTTTATCGTTCCACGATACCTGCAGGGTCGCGGTCTATCGAGGTTACGGTTTATCGTTAAGCTATATCTCTGCTAGCGTTGGTCGCGACGCCACAATTGTCATGCGAATATGGAGTCGATAGGTTGAAGAAAGCCACACTCTGTGCTATGAAGGATCACAACGGCTCCGTAAGTATAGTGCCTAAGAAGACAGGCAGTCTTCGTTTGGCCGTGAAGGATCTTACATCCACGTCACGGATCTTTAGTGAGAAATGGGCTTGTTTGCTGCCAGACAAGCATTCACAGGGATAGTTCGGCGATGTCTTAAGCACCATTGGCATTCAGCACAGTAATCATTGTGGCGGCTTCGTTCAACGTGGCAGGTGAGTAAGGCGCGCTGACTGTGGTGCTCACACCTACAACACCGGACAACGCAGTGGCACCGCATCGCCTTTTCAGGCGTGTCTCCGAGGAACTTAACCGTGTCTGGAGGCTTTGAGATGAACGAACGTTGGCAGACTGGATTCAAAACCTCATCGTCTTACAGCTGCAGTAGATGGCCTGATGGTGCCACGGGGTACACTACGCGAGACTCTCCGGTTCACCTAGCAAAAGTTACATCCCTGACGTGAAAAGTCCGGTGGAGACACCCAGACTTCGAGGTCTCCACCCCATTATTTTGCAACAAGGTAATGATAATTCGATATTGTCGGCGTTCGACTGTTGCCCTGGCCAGCAGGGTCTCCAGCTTTCTCACCCACTGCAAACACCTGGTCGCGGGTTGCAGAGAAAATTGCACGCCTAAGTTGGACAGCCATTACGCTGATGAACTCTTCCACAGAGTTAATGCAGTGTGAAATGATGTTCCCGTCGTTGCAAACCAAGTCAGTTCGACTCGGTACCAAGAGTCGTTGTTGCAGCTAGTGGTGACAGTTCTTTGTACTACATTCTGCATCTTGTATTCTCAAACCAAATACAAATGTAACCATGCATTCCTCCTATTACACTGTATACGCACAGTACGTAAAATATCATTATTTACTGTATTTCTCGTTGTTGTGGCTAGCAGTGTGCTTTGCTTCATCGTCTTAGCGCTGTGTGGTTGTGCATTATCGCGCTGCTGTTGTACTTGATGCACTCTGCTCCCTTTTAGTATTCACAGTTAATAATACACTCCTGGAAATGGAAAAAAGAACACATTGACACCGGTGTGTCAGACCCACCATACTTGCTCCGGACACTGCGAGAGGGCTGTACAAGCAATGATCACACGCACGGCACAGCGGACACACCAGGAACCTCGGTGTTGGCCGTCGAATGGCGCTAGCTGCGCAGCATTTGTGCACCGCCGCCGTCAGTGTCAGCCAGTTTGCCGTGGCATACGGAGCTCCATCGCAGTCTTTAACACTGGTAGCATGCCGCGACAGCGTGGACGTGAACCGTATGTGCAGTTGACGGACTTTGAGCGAGGGCGTATAGTGGGCATGCGGGAGGCCGGGTGGACGTACCGCCGAATTGCTCAACACGTGGGGCGTGAGGTCTCCACAGTACATCGATGTTGTCGCCAGTGGTCGGCGGAAGGTGCACGTGCCCGTCGACCTGGGACCGGACCGCAGCGACGCACGGATGCACGCCAAGACCGTAGGATCCTACGCAGTGCCGTAGGGGACCGCACCGCCACTTCCCAGCAAATTAGGGACACTGTTGCTCCTGGGGTATCGGCGAGGACCATTCGCAACCGTCTCCATGAAGCTGGGCTACGGTGCCGCACACCGTTAGGCCGTCTTCCGCTCACGCCCCAACATCGTGCAGCCCGCCTCCAGTGGTGTCGCGACAGGCGTGAATGGAGGGACGAATGGAGACGTGTCGTCTTCAGCGATGAGAGTCGCTTCTGCCTTGGTGCCAATGATGGTCGTATGCGTGTTTGGCGCCGTGCAGGTGAGCGCCACAATCAGGACTGCATACGACCGAGGCACACAGGGCCAACACCCGGCATCATGGTGTGGGGAGCGATCTCCTACACCAGTCGTACACCACTGGTGATCGTCGAGGGGACACTGAATAGTGCACGGTACATCCAAACCGCCATCGAACCCATCGTTCTACCATTCCTAGACCGGCAAGGGAACTTGCTGTTCCAATAGGACAATGCACGTCCGCATGTATCCCGTGCCACCCAACGTGCTCTAGAAGGTGTAAGTCAACTACCCTGGCCAGCAAGATCTCCGGATCTGTCCCCCATTGAGCATGTTTGGGACTGGATGAAGCGTCGTCTCACGCGGTCTGCACGTCCAGCACGAACGCTGGTCCAACTGAGGCGCCAGGTGGAAATGACATGGCAAGCCGTTCCACAGGACTACATCCAGCATCTCTACGATCGTCTCCATGGGAGAATAGCAGCCTGCATTGCTGCGAAAGGTGGATATACACTGTACTAGTGCCGACATTGTGCATGGTGTGTTGCCTGTGTCTATGTGCCTGTGGTTCTGTCAGTGTGATCATGTGATGTATCTGACCCCAGGAATGTGTCAATAAAGTTTCCCGTTCCTGGGACAATGAATTCACGGTGTTCTTATTTCAATTTCCAGGAGTGTATTTCGCTATCAGTGTATCATCTGTAAGAGAATTTTGTCACGGGATGACTTTCCTGAGAGATTACATCCTGTAGTGCAGGCTATTGCACGCGGGTAAGCAACGTATGACCGTGTAGAGCAATCATCACTCGGTCAGGATTTCTGTGAGAGCTTTCGTCGTAGTCTTCGTCGACATTGTCTTCGTCTTCGTCGTTATCTTCCTCGTCGTCTCACATACATGCTTGTTTCATCTTCACACAGTTTACGTCCATCGTTTCCTTGGCCGAAAAACGTCCTTCCTTCATTCCTTGGGTAATTTTCCACATCTCATTTGTTGTTTCTACCGCTCTGCATTCCTTTATTTCCTCATTAATGGCAGGTACAATCAACACATTCCAATCACCTTCATTTCTTACTAAATCCCTTCTCGTGCTGGCCGGCCGCGGTGGTCTAGCGGTTCTAGGCGCTCAGTCCGGAACCGCGCGACTGCTACGGTCGCAGGTTCGAATCCTGCCTCGGGCATGGATGTGTGTGATGTCCTTAGGTTAGTTAGGTTTAATTAGTGCTCAGTTCTAGGGGACTGATGACCACAGATGTTAAGTCCCATAGTGCTCAGAGCCATTTGAACCATTCTGAGCCTTCTCGTGCTGACCTCCACTCTCCCCAAGAACATCATCTGTGCTGCTTATATTTTGCTGTCATCTATCCCTTTCATTACACAAACTGAAGGGTATCAGGATTGTTGTGACTTGGCAAGACAGCCAAGTCATATGAGAGGAAGCCGAAAGGCACGCGTTTAAGCTCACGCAGGCTGCCGTGAGGTCTGGAACAGGTAAAGTAATTGAGACTAGCAAATAAAGTACGAAACTGCTGGAATACTTAACTTCAATCCATAATTGGTGAACATCGGTCGGACGGTACATGCATCACAAGATAAATAGCAAATGATAATGGCGCCTTGCTAGGTCGTAGCAAATGACGTAGCTGAAGGCTATGCTAACTATCGTCTCGGCAAATGAGAGCGTAATTTGTCAGTGAACCATCGCTAGCAAAGTTGGCTGTACAACTGGGGCGAGTGCTAGGAAGTCTCTAGACCTGCCGTGTGGCGGCGCTCGGTCTGCAATCACTGACAGTGGCGACACGCGGGTCCGACGTATACTAACGGACCGCGGCCGATTTAAAAGCTACCACCTAGCAAGTGTGGTGTCTGGCGGTGACACCACAGGGATATTTGTATAAAATTTAAGTTTTGTATGTTTTCAGGTTTTACAGTTACAGTAAGTATTCTGTTAAATGCTCCACATATTGCTTCAAATTTTTGCAACTTCTCATGTGTCACATCATCATAACGATAAATTCATGTCGCATCCCACATATTTAAAATCACGCTTCGTTGGTGATTAATATTTTCTATTATATTGGACATTAACTTTTATCCAACGAAATTTTAAGATCGTTACAAGGCAATTACGCCTTGTGGAGGACAATGTTTGATAAATTTCGTTTTACTCAAATATGAATCAGTACTTTCTGTGATATCTTCAGAGGGTTTTCTGTTTGAAATTTTTTATTACATTTTAACAAATTGTGGAGGTTTTATCAATTTCGGTTTAAAGCTATCACGTGTTCAAAGGAGCGTTAAGTAGGTGTCAGTAATTATATGAATTTACGTATACAACTAGAGACACATGTCACAGAAATTGAGGCATTAATGTTGTACGTTTATGCTGTTCTGAAAAGGCTACTAACTCGGAAATAAGATAACAATACAGTGTTCACATACCTGGATGGCGCCATGCTTCATGCATTAGGGGCGGTCAAATGAAAACGAGGCAGTTGGAAAAAGTTAGTAAACTGTTTATTATTTAGAAAGCCATTGTCGTAATTGTTGATACATTTATCCCACTGTGAGACTAGACGGTCAGTGCCTTCTTGGAAAACTGTTAGCGGTTGCCCAGGGAACCATGACTGTACCCGGGCGTGCACATCTTGGTCTGAAGCAGATCGAAGGAAAGAATATCTTTCTTCAGCGCTCCAAAAATATTGAAATCGTATGCGGAGTGATCGGGTCTGCATAGAATATGTGTAAGGGCTTCTCAGCGGAACTTCTACAGTCTGCAGCGTACTCGAAACAACCTTGGTAACATGTGGGCGGTCAACATAGTTCCGCAAGCAACAGCAAACGTTTTTCCATGACGCATTGACCATCGTGAGATAAATGTATTCACAGTTCTGGCGATTACTTTTGAAATAATAAACAGTTTACTTACTTCTTTCCATCTGTGAAGTTTTCATTTGAATCCCCCTTGTACAGGACGATTCAGGAGGAGAGGTACATCCTTTGATGGGTGACAGTGATTCTAAACAAAAACCTTGATGTGGACATATGCCATATTCCGCACCTTTTGGGCTCGAACACATTTAATCTTTTGTAGTGTTTTCTTTGTTTTCCTTATTTTTTAATGCTCGAAAACCGCACACTCCGACCGAAGCGAGTCGCAGTAAAAAATTAAACTACATTTGATTTCTTACAACAAAGGACCTGTTCATTTTATCGCAAAGAGTAATAGTTTGCGAGAAGAGACCGCGAGAATACTGAAAATCTCGCACGCCGCGCATGCGTGCAGCTTAAGTAGCTTTTGTGGGCCAATTTGAGGTAGATTCCCAACTGTTTGAATAATACAGAAAATATAAAGCAATATACAGTAAACGTGTTCTATGTTGGAAACCAATCAGAATAGGACATATCTGCACATGAGACTTTTTTCTTCAGAATCATTAACACTATCATCCCTCAAAGCATGTACCTTTCCTGCTGACTCACCCTGGATGATGGTAGTTTCATATCTACCACACATCCTACAGCACGTTAAGCAGAAACATAGGAAACTTTTTGTTGTTTACAAAGGTAATGCTGTAGTACGCGTGGCAGACATAAATATACATGACTGATGGCGTCATGTACAAGGTGTGAAGAACTGTATAACTATCTTATTTCCCAGTTGGTGTCCTCATCCTAACTTTCAGTAGAGCGTAAGTGTAGAACATTTGCTGGCTTAGCTCTGTGACATGCGTCTTTAGGTGCGTTTGTAAATTAGCGTAAAATTTGATGGCTGATTATTGCTCCTTTGTACATGTAAATAACTTTAAGCCCAGATTCACACAACCTCCACAAATTGTTAACCTGTAATAATAATTTTCAGACAGTAACTAAATAAAATCCACTGAAGATAGCACATAAAGTGCTCAAACATGCGTGGATAAAACAAGTTAATCAGACGGTGTCCTGCGTAATTTCTTCTTAGCAAACAAGGATAGTAAGGAGGACTACATCATCTAAAAACCTGTTATTATGAGATCATCCCAGTGACTCCCCACGTGTGATCCCTTAAAGAACAAAATTGCCATGCGTAAAATACCCGTCTCACGCATCTCAGCGTTTATGATGTGGTATTTCTTGAACTATGCGTCCTGTAATGACATAATGTTTCGTGCATTCAGTGGAATATGAAGGTACTGTCTGCAAAATTTATTGCGAATTAAGTTACTGGTACAAAAGTAATAAATTAAAAAGCCATACTATATGCATGAACACCGAAAATATAGTAAGCAATAATCTATTTTCCTTCGATTATTTTGTGGGAAGTGTCAGCCAGAAAAAGTTTCGAACACGGCTGAAATTATGTGTAGTTTCTTGGAAGTCGCTAAATGGTCTCGTTCTCAAATTCTGGATGAATATAGTATGAGTAATTTCCGTGCCTTGAGTTACACTGTCTCAAGACAAGGACATTTTCTAATTGTAATAATTATCTTACTGTGGTGTACCTTTTAAATAAGATTAAAATGTTAACGAGTAGATTATGGCAGCCTTTTGAATTTTTAAATTTCATCAATAATATTAAATGAAATAGTGATAATAAAATTTTTGTTGAGACTGGAAACCATCAGCTAGCCATCCTGCGGGCCGGATCGTGCCCGGATTAACCGTTTAGCAATATGGAATCTGCACACATTTAGTTTAACCGACGTTATGCGAACTGTAGACCGTGTTCTCGGTGGGGGCTTAGCACCATTCGTATTTACGGGAGCAGTTGCAGAATGGCGGCCGGCGCCTCCGGCCGCACGCGTGTGTCTGTCGCCTGGCCGGCGGAGGCAGGGCAGCGCCGGCCACTTAAGGTCCTGCCTGCCTCCCCCGCTCTAATTACTCGGCCCCGCCGAGATACCGCGGGCGCGCGGGACGCGTATAATGATCCGGGAATGATGTTTCAATGTTTACATGTTATCTCGCTGTCCCGGCCGCTATTTTCATTAATTAACTGCGCCGGCCTTTCTCCATAAATATTCATTACACCGGGCACTTCCCTTCTTATTCGTTCCGCGCCATTTGTCTCGCTCCGCTGGCCGCATTTCTTTCTCCTCCTCCTCCTCTTTCTCGCCGCCTTATCGCGCGGCGCGAAATTGAGAAAAGAAACCGAGATACGGAACAGGCCAGAAAGAGAAGAGATTCATTTTTAATGTGCACTTTATCAAGAGGCCTGCTTATTTTCTCGTTCTCGCCGCCGGCGCTCCACTAAATCTCGGCTAGTGGAGGGCGGAGCGCTCTGCTTCAAGGGGAGCAAATGCGTGAGCCGCCCGCGCTGGCAGGTAATGCGGCGGGCTGATGTGCGCTATCGCACTTCTGCACGCCGGAAACAAAATCGCGCAATGGGTCGCAAACGCGTCGACACCACTGCCCGCAAATAAGGCGCCCACTTCCGAGGCTTTTCTTTAAAGACACCCGTGAGTTCCGAACTGTCACAGAATCGCTTTCAGTTATTAGACGGCCATGTGGATCACATACTTACGTTTTAATTGGTTCCACAAAGTCATGTAAATATAGAGTGAGAATTATTCAACAATATGAAAAAACGTAAATTAGATACAAACGGCGGCGTACACACGCGCTTCAGTCAACATGTAAGCGTCACTGCAGATATTCGGATTTGGGTTATGACATGTTCGATATGCCTGCTATCATCCTCGATAATGTGGCGCAGACGAATATCGAAATTCTGCATGACCCACTGAAGTTTCGGAACATCGATGCGCTAAATGGCTGTTTTCAGTTCAGCAATCGTTTTGGGGTTATTGCTGTATACCTTGTCTTTAACACAGACCCACAGAAAGGAGTCGCCTATTGTCAGATCCGGAGAATAGGGCGGCCAATCGAGGCCCATACCAATGGCCTTCGGGTATCCCAGAACCACAGTGTGGTCCACAAAGTACTCCACCAGGACATCAGTCTACTGCTTCGATGGGGTCGAGCGCCGTCTTTCATGAACCACATCTTGTCGAAATCAGGGACTTTGGACAATGGGGATGAAATCATCTTCCAAAACCTTCAGGTACCGTTCGGTAGTTACCGTCTCATCAAGGAATATCGCACCGATTACTCCGTGACTGGACATCGCACACCTCACTGTCACCTGTTGACGGTGAAGAGACTTCTCGATCGCGAACTGCAGATTCTCAGTCCCCCAGACACGCCAATTTTTGCTTATTGACGAACCTATCCAAATAAAAGTGGGTTTCGTTGGTTAACCAAACCATAGTCATTTCAAACTAATTTCCATCGTGACCCGCGGCCAATCGTACAGTTTGAATGTCCTAACGAAAACCAATCAGAATATATGACGATTTTATGTCATATAGTTCAATAATTGTCACTCTGTGTTCTCACACGAGGACGAAAACTAAGTACAGTTTCAGGATTACGTTTGATTATTTTATCCATATGTTGCGTCTTGTACTTTTCGTCATAAAGACTTAATTTTAACACATCAATAATAAAAATGTTCCTCGTCTTAAGAAATAAATGTTAAAAGTTTTAGAGTTGTACAGCTACATGAGTACTCCGCAGGCCAGACTAAACTGCCTTTTTTGCGAGTTATACTTAGGAGAAAGCAATATATGGATTGAATCTCCTAGGAACCTATGCTCTCAGGATTAACAGTACATCACACCTTGATGCATAACGCCTCCCCTGTACCCTTTTCCACTGGAGTTCTTCGAGCATTTCCGTGACGCTTTCACGCTCACTGTGTCGAAATGCGCTGGCCTTCTTTGGGCTCTCTCTACCAACCCTATCTGGAACGGTTCCCACACTGACTAGGAATAGACATGTATCACTCGAACGAGTCTTTAAGCTACTTCCTTCGTGGGTGGGCTGCACTTCCCGAGGATTATTTGAACGAATATCAGTCTGGCTACTGCATTCTTCGCGATTAGTTTTATGAGGCATGTTGCCTGAAGTCTTAATAATACTCAAAACATTTTCAGACTGTGTTCGATAGAGGCTTTCGCAACGGTTTTCACCTTCAACAAAACTTTTCCCGATGTGTTACCACCTCGTAACTTCTTTTTGTAGACGTACGTTTCGGCCACTTTTGCAAGGGCCTACATCAGTGTGCTCCACTTACTATTGGGCTAATGTCGCAGTCAGTCCTTACACAGTGTAATTTCATCGAGCTCGTAGAATCAGTTTATTAAGAACTCCAGTCAACTGTATTTCGACTGAAAGTCAGCAGTCGGGAGGCTGATGTCCGTTACTGATACTGGTTTTTATTTGAACTGATGCTGGATTATCGGCAAATGAGGGCAAGCCAATACAATGAGACGAGGCTGCCACATCAGGTGCGGCAGGTAAACAAAGTGCCCTTCGGTACGTAACAAATACTAAGCTGTCTCTGGCGCCAACAGAGGCCGTGGGAGAAAAGTGTCTTGCCCCTCATTGTCCTGCTTTGCGTGAACTTAAAATTTCTTAATAAACAGTCTTAAATTCTTAATAAACAGTCTTACTGGGATATTTCTAACTGTAGTAACGATTAGAGGGAAGTTTTAAGTATCTGCTCTTGTCCTAGGAGAAATAATTTGTTCTCAAACGCATAACTATATGCAAGGGTTTTTTCCCACTGCGAACTTTTCAGAGCAGCCTCTGGTGGTTTTGGAAAACTAGAAAAGACGTAATGCGAGATTAAGGATTTGAGTCGATCCGCAAGGCAAATTGGGGTGGTTCAGTTTCTAAACTTTTTGCTTAACACGCGGCTTTAACGCGCGAGGAAGCAGCATTTCAGCGGACTGCGCGCTGAAAAGAGTGAAGTCTCTTTCTTAAGGCAAATCCTGTTCTGCAGGTATCTAATTCTTCGTGATACGCACGGATGTGCCTTAGAAGTGTTAAGGTTCTTTCAAGAGCAGTAACACCCTTAAATTTTTTTTAGTATACCATCTGTGTCTCACAAGAAATGAAAAATTCATGATTTCTGTTAAGTTTCATTCTCAACTACTAAGATTTTATGTTTGAAAAAAGTATTATAACTATTGTCAGGAATTGCCGGCCGGAGTGGCCGTGCGTTTCTAGGCGCCACAGTCTGGAGCCGAGAGATCGCTACGGTCGCAGGTTCGAATCCTGCCTCGGGCATGAATGTGTGTGATGTCCTTAGGTTAGTTAGCTTTAATTATTTCTAAGTTCTAGACGACTGATGACCTCAGAAGTTAAGTCGTATAGTGCTCAGAGCCATATTGTCAGGAATTACTCTGGTCACCCAGTCTGTAACGTAGAAATTAGTCATTATGTGGAGTGTACAGTTTTAATTTTGTGATCACTATTTTAATTTAGACAGGCAAGTACTTGTAACTATTATGATCATCAAAAGAGGTTTCAGACTCACATAAGCCATTTGTATCTAGCATCTTGAACTATCGGCCTGAATAGAACGCTATCAGTGTGGAATACAGTACCTGGAATATCTTTAAATCAACTCAAGCTATTTTTTTTCAAATTTAGGACAGGTCATTGATAAACGAAATATGAGTCAAATCGCACAATCAACAAGACAAGCGGGTTTTAACGCGAATACTATCGTAGTGTGTATCTTAACAAGTACATAGTATCGGCAACGATGTCAGTCTTTCTTATTGTGAAGAATAAGATAAAAAAGTGTCTCAGTACTTTTATGGAACCGGAATATTTGCGACTGACACCAAATTTAATTTACTGATGAATGCATTTCTTGTTATCAGCCGAGTAGCGGCGACATATTTCACCAACGTTTCAAAAAGTTCCTTAATCAACATCTTAAGGCTCGGATGACAAGTGGGAGACGTAAGGCGATGAGTACGAAATTTGCTGAGTCGTTCTTTGAGGACGACGCTGCCTGTTGGCTGATATCCCGAGTTAACCAGTCAAATAAGCAGTGAAAAATTATATTCTGCTGTAGATTTCCTTATTCTTGCTGGAAATTATAGTGATACGTAAGAACGTAAAATTCTAGAAAAAAGTAAACAAATAGTGTTTATCTCATCGTAGAGTTGTGCTCAAATTTAGCAGAAAATTACCTCAATTTCGTAAAAAAGGAGGCAATTTCCAAGAATGATTGCCTATGGGACTCGCTGGCTTCAGACGATACATATCGAAAGTGTGTTCGAAAATCGATCATGTGACTCAGCTGGCGGGCGTTGTGATCAATTATTTGTGATCGACATTTTTGTGTGTTTTCCGTCGTCCCCTTACTTGCTCTAAATTACATACCTCCGTGAATTATTTGTGACATGCTAAGGAAACATAGACGATTTATGTCGTTAGTGAGTGGGATGTCTCGTGTTCTTGACGTTTCTTCGGGGGATTCTCTCACATGGAAGAATCTAATTCCAGTTTTATCCATCGTAGAAAATTGTTCGACTTTTAATCGCAAATATAGAGTACTACCGGAAGAGGAAAGAAAGGACTATGTAGACTTTGGTGGTGCAAAGTGTGTAAAACTTGGTAAGAACAATTTCGATGCTGAAATACCGTTACAATTTCGTTGCGGACAGTGCGGAAAAGGAAGGAGTACCAGGAAGAATACATGGTTCGACTCTTCCAAATTATCCGTCCAGACCACCGTAATGGACTTTCACATGACGACAACACCGACGATGAGTAAGGTAAGTCGTCTCCTTTGCAATTACAAGTATTTTTGTAACGCTTTTCTTTTGTCGTTGCTGTAGTGACCAACGTAAACATACTCATAAAGCCCGCCACTAGGGTCGCATGCTCGCTTTCCGAACGCACTTTCCATATGTATCGTTTGGACCCAGCGACTTCGATATGCAATCATTCTTGGAAATTGCCAAAAAGAATATTGTTGGCGTGCACCTATCATCTGTCATTTAATACTCTAGTACGGTACGCCCTACTTACCCATGCCTAACTTTGTCCTTCCGTGATTTAATTTTTTCATGATTTGTTTACAAAATATTCGGCGATGCTCGCAGTTAGGAGTCGCAGCCATCCGTCTTCTCCCGGAGTGACGGCGTCTGCCGGGTGGTCTACTGCGCTACGGCAGGCGCCGCTGTCTGAAACCCCGGCTGCGAAGCGGGAAACTCTTGTTGCGCGGCAACGTCCATTTAGGACCTGTCCGCTTTAACTACGTTATTTAGCAAGTATTTTCACACTTCGTCGTACAGTCCAATGTATCATGTCGTATAGTCTTCTCTCGCTCGAAACAAATTTCATAGATAATAGCTCAGAAGGTTTACCTGCTGTCTCTCGTATGGGTCGTTGGACCCAATGTGTTTCTGCAGATATTTGCAATTTAGTTTTCGCAACGTGTAGCTAGAATCAGCCGAAACAAATACTGCTCATGACGTTTTTCATACGACCCACTGTGTCGGCGGAAAGGGTCCATTTGTTCCCCATTATAAACAAGACGATTTATAAACCGGTATTTTACGCGCTCGAGGTTGCCGAAACACCAGAGAAAATGCATCTGACGACACCTTAGAGAAACCTTGTATGTAACGAAGCTGTAGCGCAGTGGTTAGTACACTGGACCAGCATTAGGTAGGACGACCGTTCAGATTACCGCCCGGTTATCATAATTCCATGATTGCCCTAAATTTCTCCATGCAAAAGCCGGGATGGTTCCTTTGAAAAGATTCCAACTCATTTCCTTCCTCCATCCTTTCGTAATTCAAGCTTGTGCTCCTTCTCGGAAGACCGCGCTGTCGATGGGGCGTTAAACTTTAAACTTGCTTCCTTCCTGAGAAAATACAGACTATAGAACAATGTAACTTCATTATCCGGGATGCTTTTGGATCTGAAAAATGATTTTTGTACACATTAACATTTCATTCTTCTCTTTCTACGACGGTAACGTGCAGGATATCGTGATACGGTTATTGCTAGACGCCAGTTAGATCACATCAATAAATATAATGCATTGAAGCAGTGCCATTGCCGATGGTAAAGAAGAGGAGCATTCTAAGTTTCTGTGGGTCTGGACAAGATCATGCAACAGATAGTGCAACTGCTTAAAAATTATTGTGTTTCACCACTTTATGAGTATTTTCTTACAGCGACTGTAATCACGATTTTCTTTACTACTCCCGTCCTCCCCTTTAAATAGGGGTTACTTCATAGTATGTCAGTCTCTCTTGCAGTACAATTCTTTTACTTTCCAGCAGCGCTTTCGAGTACCTTTTCCTGTTTATCCCTTTGTATCTTTTTTCTTTTTCTCTTTGGGGATACAAAATGGGACAAGTGCGTGCTTACATAGCTTAGCTAGTAAACCACCTACCCGCGAAAGGCGAAGGTCCCAGGATCGAGTCCCACGCAAACACACAATTTTAATTATTACAGTCAAGTTTACCGCAGCATACTGGCAGAGGCTGTTACGACATAGTCGAGGGGGAAAGAGGAAAGAGGGAGAGAGAGGGGGAAGGCGGTACAGGGTTCAAATTTACGTTTTCCACAATTTACCATAAACTACTTCATGCGGCAGTCAGAATGCTTCTTCCGACAACGGGTCGCAATCATTTCCTCCCACCATACTAACCCAGTCTCTAATGAAGTCGATTTCGACGGGAGGACAAATACTAAATTTCCTTGCCACGGCGCCGTTTAGAGGAGTGGCGACGCGTCGCTCTGCACGCCCGTGACTGACGAGACGACAGCCGGCGACCCGCGGCCCAGGCGCGCCGCCGACAAGCGAGCGCCCGCCCCTACCCCCCTCCAACCCTCCGTCGTGTGGGATGCTGCACTATCTGGCGGGACGACCGCGCATTAGCGGGGTGGACAGCGCCCTTATCTCGCTAATTACCCCCGACTCGCACTCACTTAATGACACACTTTCTATATTATAACGCGCGCCTTACAAATGGCCGAGCTCCATCTGATAGCGCGCCCACAGAGTGGGGCAGGGGGCGCTAGAAACTTTCCTTTTTTTATGGACCTAAGATAGCGCCGGTCGGCGAGGCGAAAGCGTAAAAAAAAGTAATTCCGTGTGGCCGGGCCCGCATCGGGGGTTCCGATCTCGTCGGGAGGGGCGTGTCCCCCTCTTCTGCTCGCGCCCAGCCGGGCACAGCCGATAATTTCAACAGCGGTCCTGGGCGGAGCGCGGTGCGGGGGTGGGACGCGAGATGCGGCCGGTCAACCGGCTCGTGTCGCCTCTACCTGCGGGCGCTCCGACAGCCCAGCCATGGGAGCCGGCGCCCGCTGATAATGAGCTAGTCCGCGTGCAGTCTGCGCGTGAAGAACAACCGGAAGGTTCAAATTTGCTGACTACGTTTACAAATTTCACTATTCAGTTATTTCGCCTGTTATTCACCGCAGATTTTCTGCAAAGAAACGTTTCTGTATCTACTTATCGATTGCTACCAACAGTCTGTCTTCGGTACAGTCTGTAAGGTGTTTAACAAAAACTCTCAGAATTCCGATTTAGTGTGCCAATCAGGTCCCGACCAGCCATACAGCGTAGCCTGCGTAGCGTATTTGAAGAGACACAACAGTTTTGGCGAGCCTCGCGTGAAATCTTGTTTTGGCGTCTGGTAGCGCGTTTCGGCGTTTGGGGCTCGACGGTGTGATATGATGAAGTTTGGCTGTGTGCAGGTGGAGCACATTTGCAATCCGAGTTTGTTAATCATTCACAGACATATTTTACTTCACGCGTAATTATTTTCACGCTTCAAATCGCAAAGCTGAAGGTAGAGAATTTCACTGAAACTTTCATGACATTAAAGCGTATCTAAATTTCAAGTGGGAAAGTCCACAGAAATGACGACGAGTTCACGTGTATTTGAATACCACTCCATTCTTCGTCTAAAAGTTTATGCTTGTTTATTGAGGAGAAAAATAGAAATGAATGATTATTTTTCAGTTTCTTCAGACATTACGACATCATCAAACCAGACATGTAAGACTGTGACGCAGTCATGAACAGATGCACTCGGCAGAATAATCGGCTGAACACATTTATGATGTTGAGACGTAAAGCAGGGGATGGCTTGGGTCTGAAGATGGAAGGTTGTACTTTCTATACACATCAGTTTTAATCTGACCAACACTCTAAATGCGAATGATCCGAACTATTTTCTCAAACTATGAAAGAATTATTGCTGCATCCATCAATGTACTGGTAAAATTTAAAAAATTTAATCAGAGTTAATCTCAACTGACTCTTGCATCACTATATGCCTTAACAGTTCAGCTTTATGTGGGATGATTCAGCTGCCCCTACCAATGGGTTTTACGCAACATGCAACACTTTCAAATACACGCTCAAGATTTTCATATTCTCTCGCTCGCTATACGCAAACTACGTTAAAGCGCCAAAGAAACTGGATATTGAAATACAAAAAATGGCTCTGAGCACTATGGGACTTAACATCTGTGGTCTTCAGTCCCCTAGAACTAAGAACTACTTAAACCTAACTAACCTAAGGACATCACACACATCCATGCCCGAGGCAGGATTCGAACCTGCGACCGTAGCAGTCGCGCGGTTCCGGACTGAGCGCCTAGAACCGCTAGACCACCGCGGCCGGCATATTCAAATACAGCGATATGCAAAAGGCAGAATACGGCGCTGCCGTCGGTAGCGTCTATATAAAACAGCAAGTGTCTGGAGCGGTTGTTAGATCGGTTACTGTTGCTACAATGGCAGGTTATCAAGATTTAAGTGACTTTTAAAGGTGGTGTTGTAGTCGGCTCACGAGCGATGGGACGCAGCATCTCCAAGGTAGTGATGAAGTGGGGATTTTCGCGTACGACCATTTCACGAGTGGACCGTGAATATCAGGAACCCGGTAAAACATCAAATCTCCGACGTCGCTGCGGCCGGAAAAAGAGCCTGCAAGAGCGGGACCAACTACGACTGAAGAGAATCATTCAACGTGACAGAAGTGCAACCCTTCCACAAATCGCTGCAGATTTCAGTGCTGGGCCATCAGCAAGTGTCTGCGTGCGAAGCTTTCAACGAAGCGTCATCGATATGGGTTTCGGAGCCGAAGGTCTACTCGTGAACCCTTGTTGAGTGCACGACACAAAGCTTTACGCCTCGCCCAGGTGCGTCAACACCGACATTGGACTGTCGAAGACCGGAAACATGTTACCTGGTCGGACGAGTCTCCTTTCAAATTGTATCGAGTGGATGGACGTGAACAGGTATGGAGACAACTTCATAAATCCATGGACCCTGCATGTCACCAGGAGACTGTTAGAGCTGGTGGAAGGTCTGTAACGGTGTGGGGCACAAGCGGTAAACTTGACTCTAAAATTAAAATTGTGTGCAGTTACAAAGTCACAGGTATTCGAAGAAGAACCAACTATCGCATTTTTGGAAGTAATGCTTGCGATACGGTTCTGTGGTTGACACATTGGATTGGTATTTGTGAGAACTGGTCTTTAAATGCCCGTCGGGTATTCTAAGTTGTGTCTCATGTGTATTGCATTAGTGTCTTCGCGAAAATGCAGGGGAATGTTAATTAAATATGGCCGCTATTCTTCCTTGAATAATTCGGAATAATACTCCGTCGCTGCTGATACAACGTTAGCTGCACATTAACCTTTGAACTTTCCTCTTCTCGAAAAAGAATGTAGTATTCCGTAACAGCTAGATGTTCATCGAGTTTTTCGCTTCGTTTTCAAGCAAAGAAAATATTGAACGTAAGAAACCAGTCACAAATAGATTTAAACCATGTAGTACTGGCGGCGACGTACTATCAAGTTCACAGGCTTTTTTTAAATAACAACGGATTCCATTGCAGACATAAAAAAATACGCTGACGAATAATGTCTTCGTTTTCCAGAAATGGCTCTGTACAGAAAACGATCGACAGTAAAATAACGAAAAAATTTGTAACTTGTGGTGCCGTGTAGGCGATGACTTTGGCATTGGCAGCCTATCCGGACCACGACTCAGGAATAAATGTCGCTAATATATCGACAACTGACGATCATTCTAAAATTAATTTCGCATGCTATACTCTGTCTCTAGAACAGGACATTATTTTGCAGGAATAATCGGCTTGAGCCGGCCCGGGGCCGGCCGAAGTGGCCGTGCGGTTAAAGGCGCTGCAGTCTGGAACCGCAAGTCCGCTACGGTCGCAGGTCCGAATCCTGCCTCGGGCATCGATGTTTGTGATGTCCTTAGGTTAGTTAGGTTTAACTAGTTCTAAGTTCTAAGGGACTAATGACCTCAGCAGTTGAGTCCCATAGTGCTCAGAGCCATTTGAACCATTTTGAGCCTGCCGGAGTGGCCAAGCGGTTCTAGGCGGTACAGTCCGGAACCGCGCGACCGCTTCGGTCGCAGGTTCGAATCCTGCCTCGGGCATGGATGTGTGTGATGTCCTTAGGTTAGTTAGGTTTAAGTAGTTCTAAGTTCTAGGGGACTTATGACCTCAGCAGTTGAGTCCCATAGTGCTCAGAGCCATTTGAACCATTTTTTTAATCGGCTTGAGCGGGCAGGCAAGGATCGAAGCGGAGGAAGTAGCAGCAGCGGCTGTAGCGATACGAACAATTCAAGAAGCCAGAAGCAGCTCGCCGCTAATTGGACGGCATACAGCTTTCGAGTGGCTGCGATGCAATTACAACAGTCGACGATGCTTATCAGCGCCACTCCAGATAACGGCCGTGTCTGGTTTCTCGCAAAGGCCGCACTGCTTACCGCGAACCAGCTCGTGTTATATTGTCCGATGAAACATGCGAACCACCACTGCGGGTGGTATCTGTCGTCGAGGAGAATATAGAATATTGTGCTTAGTGGCTATCATCAGTATGCTCCTCTTTAAAGAGAGCGTCAGAATCGTCAAAAAAGCGTTACGTTCGCGGCCATCTCCAGCGGGGGGGAGGAGTAACTAGTTAAGATGAGTTTAGTAATTCTTAATACGACAAAGTTAAATCCTTTAGTGAGTACATTTCCACTAACATACTGATTTCCCGTGGGCCCTGCAAGGACCAGAACATTCGATGCACGGCGGGCAAGTGTGAAGCCACAAGTTCTTTCTGGGTCCCATATTTCTTGTGTGCCCCGACCAAGTAGAAAAATTAATGCCCCGTCGTCAGTGACGACGAGGAGATGCCATCCAGACTGAAGTTATTGAGAGAAAATACGAAACAGCGATACCAAGTTCGCCAGACAGGGCTATGAACCTCTCTACAGTTAACCACACTGTTGCTTCCTCCAACTTTAGAAAGGTAAAAACCCAAAACAGGTAAACCACTGAAGTAAGTATGGGTAACAATGTTGAATATGTAGGAAAACCATCATAGCGCTAAATCATGTAACTAAAAGAAATAGTTCAGTCAACAAGAATGCTGTACCCCACGACGAAGACAACCAGAGTAGTCTCCAAACAGGAACATTATGGCCGTCAAAGATACGATGTAAAATATACGACGATCCTTCGGGACTTCTGATGTGTCCCGTTTTATATTCCAAGCTTTCGGTATGGTAACAAAAGTGACAAACTAGCGACTACACTATGACAGACAAGGCGGAGGTAGTCTGCTAAAACACTCATCGATGTGGAAATTTTATTCACCAGAATCTCAGAGCAGAAAAATAGGGCAAGAATAGCACACATATATATCAACTTTGTGCGTCATTTTACTAGCTAAAATTCTTCTCCCTGTCACCAAGAGAGAACTTACGACGCTGTAATGGATCAGGTTTTCTGTTGGGTCACTCCCTTCAAAAGCCTCCGGAAGGAAATGGAACAGCCTGGCACACGATCTTACCTCTACATTCTCACAATTGCACATCAATTAATCAACAATTAACAGGAAGCAATGACGCACCTCCGAACTATTATTTCAGTAAGGACAACAAAACGTAACCAAATAAGTCACCACGCGAAATATTAGTCAGCCACTTAAACGAGAACTACTGTTACTTTGGAACTGTAACAGAAACTGGTAGCACGCGGTCATGCCACCCTCCTGCACAGGCCAAGTCAAAGCATTTTTTGAAAGCATACACCGATATTTGACTGTATATTACTGTATTTTTCTTCTGCACAATCTAGATTTCGACTTTCGCGGCGTTGTCGAGCACAGTGTTGCTGCGTGCTATTCAGAATGACAAATAGTCAGTTCAATACATTTGTTTGACACTGATTATAAATGGTACAACATTAAAGTCTTATAGCAGTGCAGCACATTATTGTACAAGCATGTCGTAACTGCTAAAGACGATTATTGTGTCTACCTGCTTTGGGCTAACTTTACCAGATATGACGTGCTTGTAGAATAATGTGCTGCATTCCTACTAACCGTTAATTTTGAACCATTTATATCAATGTTAAGCAAATTTGTTGAATTGTGTTTATCACTTGGCACAGTACACAGCAAAATGACGTCAATGGCCTGAGAACATTGTACTGAATGACTGTGGCTCAGCACCATCGAAAACTTTTTAAATCATAGCAGTCGAGCGGTGTGGATATGCCAGACGGTTGTATGGAGTCAACGCTGTAAATTAGTTAGACGTGGACAGATGACAGAATGCCACAGCACCTGTACAGGAGCTGTAGTGTTAGGACGTGGCTATGACCACACAGTGAAAGAAGTTGCCCGATTTGCTGGTGTCACTGTGGACTGTCCGACATGTCTACAACGAACGGTACATCACTCGCTGCCACGTAAAACGGTGTGAAAGCAGTGTTCGTAAGGAGAACATAACCGATTGCTACTGCAGATGAGTATCACGCATCGTCAATGGCAGTTGGTTTCATAGCCGACAGGAACTGCCGCTGTCGGTGAATGCAGATCGATCTCAACCAGTTCGCGAGCGAAGACTGCTAAGGGAACTTCATGCACTGAATATCTGGAGTCGTGAGCCTAGCAGACGTCCATTGCTCACAGCGGCACGCAAAACTGAGCGTATTCAGCAGCCAAACACAGAGTCTGGATGGTGGCACACTGAAGGAGTGTTATGTGTTTTCCAACGACGCAAGATGTTAAGTATGCCGACAGCTCTATGAGGCGTTTAACCCTCACTGTGTGGTAGTTGCAGTTCAGGCGGAGGTGGTTCAGTGATGTGGTGGATGTTTTTTTCATACCATGACTTGGGTCAAGTCATTAAGGTTACCGTGAAAAGGAGCCACAATGTTTGTTTCAATATTCTCGAATCCAAACGGTGTCCTTTCTTTTACATAACATTTATTTTCCAATCTTTTTATTTTATTTTATGACTTGTGTTTATATTAACAAAGAACTAAACCAATTGTTAACACGCTGTCGCGGTAGTAATTGTATTAGTAGAACTGTATTAGTAATAATACCACTCATAAACTGTTATATAGATAGTGGGCTAATTGTAGCAAATAAATAAATAATTCGCGATGACTATGTCATTTAACAAAACAATGTTAACACGGCTACACTGTATTTTTGTGGCTTGATGATACTACGGCACCCTAGCGCACCTCCAGTACCCCACTACATCAGCAGTCTTAATTCCATAGAAAATGTCTGGGACTCCTTGGAACAGCAGTTGAAATGCAGGAATCAACAGCTCCCCAACTTAGCGCCGGTAACTCTACGGAATCTCATCATCAATGACCGGATCGAGCCGGATACGGTACACCTGAAGAAACTAGTGGATGTTCTTCCTCGCCGAACTGAGGCTACGTCCAAATTTAGAGGTAGCGTTACGTGACGTCTCCTGAGGGTGACTAATTTTATGTCGACTGTGCTTATCTAAACTGTGACAGCGAACTAGCCATCAACGAACTGACCCCACAGGAACCAGGATGTTCTGATATTAAGTAGGTGCCAGGCGCCTCGCCAATCTTACGGCTGCACCGTCTCACTCCGATTGTTGCGCCTGCAATCCGCAAGCGTTATCTCGCTTTGTAAGTAGCAGGGGCACTTTACGGAACGTGGAACCACAGACTGCTGTGAAGGAAGCCTTGCAAGTGGCAGAGATTATATCGCACAACGCTCGCCTTGTTAGTTCCTTTTTCTGTTTTTATAACTGTCCGTCGACAGGCGGAAAGCTAGAAACAGAGCGTTAGCTCCGTAGGATGTCGTCGGAAAGAGGAACAAAAGAGCCCCTGCTTAATCAGACGCCCCGGAATTCATCTGAAGGGCTCAGGTAATCCATGGAAATTGTCAATGTCTGAAGTGCTCACGAATACTTGCTTGGGGCTCTCAGTGTCCGAACGTCACAGTGCATAAGTAGCTATATTATACGTGCGATTGAAACTGCTAGCGATAATTTGGGTGAGCAGAAGGTAATATCCCACCAAGAAAATGTTAATTTAAATGAAATTTGTCAAATCTTTATTTCAAATTTTAATTAAAAAGCTTTACAACTCCAAAATAGTTAAACATTTACACATATTGAACCAGCTTGGCAAATTTGTCTTGAAAACTTGACACAGTAAACATAACAGGAAAGATGTTAAGTTCAATACTGATGTAATATTAGTTTTACTAATTTCATCATAGCCGCCCGCAAGCCAGCCAAGTGTTCACCTCCTGTCATGGGCACAACTGTTAAATAATAGAACTAAAATGGAGGAAAGATTCCACAGTAAAAGTGTCGCAAATACAACCTACTTATAGGAAGCGAACATGGATCAAAAGTATCATCACTCTCACTCCACCAGCAGAAAACAGTAATTTTCCAAACATAAATATGATTTCATTGAATGTAATTGCTCTGATCAAGATTTGACTATCAGAAAAATAGGATATTAAAAACATTCTAGTTCAGTAGCGACAACGGTAGAGGCATTTACAATAGAACTAATAAAAACTAAGTGACATCTGAGCACAAAGAACAATTTCATAAAGAACAATAGGCAGCGTAAAAGGCTGGGATCGTACAATAATTCAGTATCAGAAACATTAAATGTTAGCTAAGCCCAGAATACTGTTTTATGAAGCACAACCTTAATATCTAGCGTTCTCCAAGGAAGTGTTGTAGCCCCTATGTTTTCCTGACCTGTATAAACGATTTAGGGGACAATCCGAGCAGCCCTCTTAGAGTCTATGCTGATGACATTGTCATTTCCCGTCATGTAAAGTCATCAGACGATCAAAAACATTGCAAAATGATTTAGACAAGATACCTGTATGACGCAAGAGGTGGGAATTCAGTCTAAATAATGAAAAGTGTGAAGTTATCTGCACCAGCACTGAAAGGAATGCGATAAATCTCGGTTTCACGATAAATCACAAGGATGTAAACTCAGCTAAACACTTAGACATTAAGATTACGAATGACATAGATGAGAATGATCACATAGATAATGTCGTGGGGAAAGCAAACACTGACTGATTTATTGGGAGAACTCCTAAAAAATGTAACACGCCCACTAATGAGGCTGCTTACACTACGCTTGTCCGCCCTCTTTTGGATTACTGCAGTGCGGTTTGGAGTCCGCAACTGATAGGATTGACAGAGGACAACGAAAAGTTCAAAGAAGGGCAGCTCGTTTTGTAATATCGCGGCAGGACCTCCTCATGAAATTTCAATCACCTACTTTCTTCTCAGAATGTGAAAATATTTTGTTGGCACCCACCTACATAGGGAGAAATGATCATCATAATAAAACGGAAAGTAGGATTTAAGTGTTCGTTTATCCCCCGCACTGTTCGAGAGTGGAACGGTGTAGAAGTAGCTTGAAGGTGATTCGATGAACCTTCTGTCAGACACGTAACTGTGAATTGCAGAATAATGACGTAGGTGTAGATGTAGAAGAATAGATAGTATAAAAGCTGATGACTACAAGTTGTAATTCCTATAAACCATTTGTACAAAACTTATGACAGTATGCTGATTCTAAAGAAAAACAACACCTCTCTTTTAAAACAAAGGACTTAAAACAAATTATGTAGTATAATCTGGGTCGGCAAAGTATCATCCTTTAAATACACCATCACACGCCAATGCATCCAACGTATGCGACGTTCAGCTTTACGAATACAGGCGAGTGACTTTTTAACGGTAACACCGACCACCTTAAACTGCAATCGTTGCTAACCAACCTCTGCGAGGAATTTTTGAGAAAGTTGTGACCGTGATATAACCTAATGTGAACAGAACAATCAGACTGGGATTCGTTTCCGAAACACTCCGGCAGAGTATCACTGACAGTAAACAGGTGGGTCACGGTCAGACGTTCTCCAGCACAGAATCAAGTTGTAACATTCCGTATTAATATCGGTCGCCAGCCTAATTAGGCATTCTTGTGTCAAGCAATATCATAAAGCAGAGGGCAGTGCTAAGGCTAACCTAACCTTCCTTGACACACACACACAAAACTCTTTCTTTACATCTGTTCACACTACAACACAGTAACCTAACCTCGCTGACAAATGTTCTACTAAATTGGAAATCAGACAAACAGAGGGCCAATGAGATAGCGAACAGTAACATATACCTCTCAACAACACGCACCTTAAATGGACTACGTGCAGCAGTTTATAGAACCAATCACTGGCACACATGAAACTAATGACAATACAAAACAGAGAAGAGCATGAAATGATTGTGACTTAAATCAGGGGTCTATTAATGACCATACTCTATAACTTCATTGCTCAGTACAGGGTCCCTATGCCTGTGCATTGACCAACTTGCAATAGAATAACTAACACAATAAAATTTGTTTCTTAAGCTCAATTTGAAGCAGCTAAACAGAATGCAAATCTAACTACACTGACTCTCAAGGAGCCTTTGCTTTGCTTCATTAAATAACTAGCTTAACACATGAGGGCCCTTAAAGTTTCATGTTTTAAAGAACCATGCTCATTAACAAAACTACACAAGTATGTATGAGAAATGGTAACTATTCTCATCAATAATTATTAATTAATAAGCTCAACAAATTATAACTCCTTAAATAACGAATGTGCTTTGATAAGCAATATTTTAACCTACTCAAAATATAGTTGGCTGTGCAAATGCCAGCACAACATTAAATTCAAGTTCAAGCAATTTCTACTGAACACCAATAAAATCTTGCAATTCTAATCAAAGTGCATAAATGCAACAATTAATAATCTTCTTCACTTCAAATCAATATTATTGTTCTTTAAACTAACAACTTTACTGTTTCCAGACAGCATTTCAAGTAAGACAAATTATTTAATAAAATGACCGCAGATTGATTTAAAAATGCACTGGAAGTGAAGTATTTCTCAAACTATGAACTGAACTTCAAACACTATAACTCCAAACATTAGAAAGCAATCACAACTATTTTTACAACTGCCGGATAAGTCTTTCCATAATAACTTAGGACACTCGGATTTAAATTCACTAGGAAAGGATTCATGTCCATGTTCGTGATTTGGTAAAATCACGGATGTAAGATAGAGTTTGTAGCAACACCACGATTATTATTAAAATCAACCAAATTTCACAAGTACCTGGTCCGTTTATAGAGTGTCGAATATAAACAATTTAGTGGAAGGCTGGTGGCACTGGTGGCGTAATTTGCTATGGCTGTTAATATGGGCGGCGATGCAGCCATGGCAGTACTCTTGGCTTCACTCTACTACAGATCTTCTTGGCGTCGGAATTATGTTTTTACAGGGCCAAAAACCATGCCATGATAATAGTATCACCAAATACAACATCCGAGGCCCATAAATACTGCTCTTGAGCTCCCCTGGCCTCAAAACTCCAAGAATATGAGCCATAACGATCCGCTACCGCTATCGAGATGGTAAGCACAGCACTGCTCAGCCCGGACTCCTTACCCGTCGCATAGGACGAGTTTCCACTTGCGCGCCAGCCACACCTTTTCCACTCCGCCAGGCTACTTCCGTAGCTGCAGGGCTTCCCCACATCTTTTACTTTCCACCCTACGTTCCCTAACTATGGATCGAGTCATTTACAGTACATTATATAACAATCGTTCCGGTATTTATTTAAATCCACATAACTCAAATATATATAAATAGTGAAAGAATTTCCATGACAGATACAACACTCTACATAAGCAACACTACAAACTGACATATAAATATCGATACACATACAAAATAGGTCGGAACAACTTTGATTAACTTGCAACCTGTGGCCAACTTCAAAGGCCAACATACAGCAGACTGTAAGTCGCGACAGATCGCGGTACACAGAGTGGGATACGCATTGGGCCGAACGAAACTTTATTTGCTACAATAGGCCACAGCAGCACCTCATAAGCCGTCAATGATTGGGGAGACACGGATCTATATTGTATGAGTAGTTAGAAACGATTAACCTTCTGAAGGTAGTAGTCAACAGAACTTTTATCAGATCTGACATATCTGTGGTAACTCCAGCCACGCAACTTGTAGACATACAGTGTTACTAGGGCACCGTCTAACACATGTTGACCATTGAATAACTGACTGAGGTCACTGGGGCGTAGGCAGGTGTCTCGCTTCCGGCCGAAACTCCAAGAAATCCCTCCCACCGGGGAACGAAATCATAAAATCTTCGTAGCGCCACCGCCACGCTGCCTAGCGGACGCTGCAACGCCTGTTGGCCGGCGATAACGCGCAAAGATGCTCACAATACATCAGTCGTACTCGAGATAGTTCCGTGCTGCCTCGTATTATTATTATTATTATTATTACTATTATTATTATGACACTAAATGTTTACTGACAAATTTATCGCTTAGTTTCCAAAGGCACAACTACATAATGGATTCTCACCTGATGGTAATCATCGTCTGACGGTTAATGGTGGTAATTGTTTTAAACTTCGGCATATAGCAAATATGATAACTGACGGAGGAACACTTCCTTCTCAGCAACGAAAGGATTGCTTATATTTTATTCTGAACGTGTCTTTTCTCCTTTCTCTCCAGTCAGTAGTTATCTAAATTTCTCTGTATGTTAGTTATTACAAATTTTTGATGCTTAATTTAACAATGGTCATGAAGTCACACAACACACAAAATCAAAGCCAATTATAAGTCATCGATTATGAGTTGACATTGCAACCGAACGCGTCAATCTACGGTCCAGCTTCGGAAGCAAGATCCTGGATGTAAACCCATCACAGCAATAAAATAAAGACATATTAGCCTATAATCAACACAACTTTTTCCTAATTTAAATAATTATTTTTCCATTTTCTACCACTGAAGTCAATTTGTGTGTGGTTTACCTATTATTTTATGTGCGATTCTACTAAGCCCCCAGTTTTAAACATTTGTCGATTGTAATTTAGTTTAGTTTCTTGTTCTGCAGCAGCGAGGTACTTCTCTGAAAGGAAGGGAAGGAACTTAACCTTGTATTTTTCTTGTAACAATATCTTACTAAACTATAATAAAGACTTCATTTCGACATATCACACTGGGCGAAAACCATCCACTTTCAGTGGCAAAGCGGTGGGCATTCAAAATGTTACAGACAGGAAAACAGCTCGATGTACGAACCTTCAACAAATATGACGTCAACATTGAAACATATTGTTATTCTATAAGCATTTCCTTTTATAGCCATTTCTGTTTCTTTGCTTCTCGTACAAGCTTTTGTGTAATCTACCTCCTTCATTGGTTGTAATACTGGCAATAACTTTGGAACAGTAATCTTCTCCGACATGCTTCGTGGAAGAAGTCGTCTTTCATGGCATTATACAAGACAATACAAACATCACCACATTTCTGCGCCGTATTACTGTGCATTGCTGACATTATGTGCTGTAAGTATAGAAGTGTTGGCAGCTCTGAATACCCTGTCGGGAAACCAAGTTTAAAAACTTGCGAACATCACCGGCCGCTGTGGCCGAGCGGTTCTGGGCGCTTCAGTCTGGAACCGCGCGACCGCTACGACCGCAGGTTCGAATCCTGCCTCGGGCATGGATGTGTGTGGTGTCCTTAGGTTAGTTAGGTTAAGTAGTTCTAAGTTCTAGGGGACTGATGACCTCAGATGTTTAAGTCCCACAGTGCTCAGAGCCATTTGAACCATTTTCCTTACGAACATCATCATCGTTAGGGACGAACCATTAAGTCGCTTGAAACCATTTTCAAAAACGGAAAAATCTAAACTGGAATTGACTTAAAGGTCTGGTAATCAGGTTTCGCAGAAACTGGATAAAATATTAGCAACTGGGACGATTGTCTCCACCGACCTGGAGTAAGTAACATCGCTCTTGTCATGTCTTGTCTCTACACGTTCATAAGAACAGACACCACACATTCATATAATTGATGTCAGAAAGAACAGACGCCACCCATTCATATACTTGATGTCCGAAAGAAAAGATGCAAGACATTCATATAATTGATTCGCCTCCATGGGCAATAGATCCATCACCTTAAGTGACGATGCACAATTATATTCGATCTCCTGCAGGAATCTCAAAGGAGCGAGCATTGGGGAAATGGACGGGAGTTGCGGATAGGTGGTACTAGGTGGAAATGTTGATCGGCCGGGAGGCGTGCGGAGAGAGTCTGCGCAAGTGCGATAAACAGTGTGTCCGGGTGGCGCAGTGGTTAATGCAACTGTCTCATAAGCAGGAGTGCCCCCATTTGAATTCCGTTTCGTCACACATTTTCACTAATCGCCGTTGATTCCGCATAAAGACTCGATACAGTAGTTCCATCCCTTTGCTCCCCTTTCTTCTCCCCCCCCCCCCCCCCCCACATCTTCAATTTACATAGTAGAAGTTGCCTGATTCTGTGGACTGGGTGTGCCTGCCAGAAGGTTCTCCAGGATTAGAAGGTGAGCTCTGCTGCTTGGTCCACCACAGGCAAGGAAGCATCCGACGTTCTTTACTAATCCTGATCATTTGCTTTGGGCGATGGTTTGTGAAGGAGCAAAGTGATTATTTAGAGACGCATCAGCTTGTCTAACGACCTAAGTACCAAAAGCACATACAACTCCATGGTAGTTTCAGAGTTTTACGAAATTTCGATAATTTATCAGAGCTATTTTTCAAAATAAAAAAATGTACTGTAAAGCAAGAAAAAAAATAAACACACGAAATCCAATCAAGGACCCGGTATAAGCCCAGTCGAAGTGCAGCCATTTAATTGCGACTGGCGCGAGACGTGGTTGGAATGTAACAGCGATTTCGTGTACCGCGCATTGCTAACACACACACACAAATCCTATAAAATGGAGCAGCTAAATGTAAAGGGAGCATCTGAGCTGCGTTCCATTATGTCGCTTCCTCGTTGCTATCTGCAGGCGTTCTGTTGGCTAGCTTGAGACCGCAACTCGGTGGAGCGGCAGTCGAGAGCTGCTGTTCTCCTTCATGCTCCCGTGAGCTTAGCACTTTGCATAAAACGCAGGTATCAGCTGTAAAAGCGAATGATAATCTCATCGAAGGCCGAGTGGACGTTAAAACGAGAATATCGTGATCTGGCCCCGTTACGGAATGGGAATCCGCAGTTGCCGGCGATACGGCGGCTGTCAGGGCGAGTCTTCAGACTGGCGCTCAGAGGAGGAAGGCGGCGGCGAGCTCCCGCCGTGGTACGGCAGCCCCCACATGCTAATTGCGGGGGCGGCCGGCGCCCCGCGCCTCGCTCCTGCCGCCTGGCGCCGGACTCGGCTGCGTGACGCGGCGCAGTTTGCGGTGTGTGAGAGTGTGCTGCCGGTTATCGCGGCCGCCACCTGACGTCGCTGTCTTCACTTAGCGCGGCGAGCGGCGCCCATCTCACTTACGTACACAGGTTCATACCGCTCCTTCTCCACCGAAACGCCGCATTCGCCTGCTAGTGATTGCAGCGATTCAACGACGGAAAAGCACAATGCGGTAAACTCTGCAAACAACGGTCACGTTTGGTTGGTTGAATGATTAAAGGGACAAAACTACTATGTCATCAGTCCCTTTTTTCTCGAACAGACAGGTCTGCATCACTGTAGATCAGAGATAGCTTATCGCGCAAAACCCAGGTGAAGAAAATCTCAAGGTCTACCAAAGGTCAACAAAGCTGAGATAAGAGACAAAAAGAAGAAAGGGAGACTGAGGAGGAAACGGAGGCAAGGTACCCCATCTAGGAAGCAGCCAGAAGCCACCGAAAGCAGAGTGCAATGCGTGGATATACATCCCCCAGTCCCCGCCACTTACCAGAGGTACTCCACCCAAGACCGGCAGCAAGGACAGGGCAACAGAAGGACGGAGGGACAAAAGACGATGCGAGAGGAGGGAAGAGGAGTAAAAGAGCAGGTAAGGTGAAGTACGGGCTGGATCACCAACCTCAGACAGCCGTAGCAACAGTCACTGTGAAGAGCATCGGCGTTACTCTTGTAAGATTTCACTATCCTGAAGAGCTCTGTTTACAGCGTCGTCGAATCAATCCACAAAGCTATAGGCCTATATAGCTGACGTCAGTACGTTGTGTCATTTCGGAACGCGTTTTAGGCTAATTATGCATGTGAAACTTTTTCACTCACAGAGAGATTTTGAGAGTAATACGCCTCGTGTAAATCGCGCCGACATTCACCTCGACGGCTGTGTCCGACCTCTCGTGTAGATGGCAACCTACATCTCTCGAGTGCTGCTCGCCATTGCTCTCAGACAAGAAAAACTATACCAGCATTGTAGGGAGAGCTGAGCGTAATCGGAGAATACTGAGCGGTCATATTGCATCCCATATTTGTACCTAAATTCACAGTTTGTACACTATCACATCTCCGTAACATATTTTTCTGTACTCACGCAAACATGAAATAAAACTACCTACGAAACTGCGTGTTTTGAGCCAGAATACACTGTCATGGCATGTTTGTGAATGAATAAATCGCCTGTTTTACTTCCTAAACGAACAACGCGAGCATACAGCTTCCATCGAAAGTTCTAAACTTAAACAGTGCTACGCAGAAAATAACATACAAAACATCATAGACATATTATATAGAATTAACAAACGAAAGTAAAAGAAATTTCAGTGAAGAGACCCGATCCCACGTTCATATGAAAATACGAACGAAACAGTAGCGGACTACCCACTACGCCGCATCAACGCTGCAACAAGCTGCTCTATAAACTTGTAGCGACATTGTCAGGACAGTTGAGACTACTGTTGCGATCGACACGCACTGTGAATGAATGTCAGCGACGTGTCGGCGAAAAATGTGAGGAGGAATGCTGCAAGGAACTGGACTCAGGACGAAGTTGTGTATTTAATTAGTTTGTAAGACCGAAGGCCAGCATTACGTCATGTAACAGAGACACGAAGTAAGTTTGTTGGCTGAAATGGCTACAGTTTTTAACACGTCCACAGAAGAAATTTACGTACCAGAATACTCACAATTCAAATAGTTTTATTACATAGGTTGACCAACATAGAGTAACACGTGAAGTTATCTTTAAAAGTCACAATTTTGGAGCTCGGAAAACTGCCATTTAACTTCAAGTAATACAGTTACACCTATAATTTTTGACGTGTTATTTATGGATTATATTATTATAATGGGTGCTCAAGAACAACCTTCAGGAATTTACGAACGGTTCTTTAAGTCAGTACAAGTAAAACGTATGTCAGGAAACGCTTCGATTATCAGATATCCACCCTATTTAGCTTTTGTACGTCTATTGGTATCGAGATGAAATTGGTGTAACTTTATTTCATCTTAATCGTTGTTTTATCAAATATCACAGAGAAAAGACGTAGCTGAAACTAGAAATATTAGTGTCGCAGTCTGTCTTTAACACTAATCGATTTACGCACAATAATATGTAGAATGGCAATTTTGGTGCCAATTGCATAGAGTATTTCTTCCATCTCCATCACTGTCACTCTCATAAAATTTCGATATTGTTTTAAATTTTCCAGCACAATCCCTATAATTAGATTCTTGCATGCTCCAAAATCATCTCGCCGCCTACTTCACTTTTGTTATCCAACACGAGCACGGTCGATTACGTATTTCCTCTGCCACTAAAGTATTATAAGTGCAGCTGAGTCCGAAAATCTCCTCTGCAGTAATCAACATGTATTCCGCAATACACAGTCATCTGAAACCCAGGTCGCTCAGTTCGACCAAGAGAGCCAGAAAGAAGTAGATACCACAGCCCACGTTGACGCTGTGTTCTCTGAAGTCCGGAAGACGTTCGCTTTTCTTGCTTTTCTCTCTTTTTACATTTCATATTTTTGTAGGTTCTGTATTTCACTATTGTTTGTATTTTTACAGATTTATGCTTTCAATTGTATGCTGTTTTAATTATCATATTTGTGAGCCTGATCATTTGAATGATCTTATATCCCATCCACTTTCCCTGACACCCTTCTCTTACTTTTCAGTTATACAAATCTTGATTTGTTTCTTAACCTTAAGTTAGCTTTTCACCGTTCGTTCTTCTGCCAGACGCATAACTTTACTATATGACTAATCAAGTAACTGCACCGGCTGGTGTGTGATTGACTACATTCTTTCAAAGATAATGTTGACGTATCATCAGTTAGCAAGTAACATAACGTGTTTATACGCCGCTTAAGATGTCCTAGCTATTACACTCAAGTTTTCATGGGATTATCACTTTTTGATAGTATTATATTTTGTATAATATGTGTATTCAGGACAAATTACAAATAGGAATTTACCCTTCTTTGTAGACCTGAAGGTGATTGTCTAAAAATCAAAACCGTAATCTGAATTACAATTTACGAGCAGGACTGATAAAACTCGTGTTGAATAATAAGAATAGCAATAATAATAATAATAGCAATAATAATAATAACAAATGTTACTCAGAAAAATTATCAAAATGTGGGATAAAGGAGAAGACATCCACAAACCTTGTATACCAATCGATTCATTCTACAGGATGTTCCAGTGACGACGACCACGACGACGACGACGACGATGATGGTACAGCCTTTCACATCTGATGGAGAAAGTCAAATGTACGTCTGGCAATAGCAATCCCGAAGTAGAAACGACTGACGATAAGCAGCCCTACACGTTGCAGCACAAGTGTTCCAGTGGCATAGGGGAAACCGTTGGGAACATAACTGAGTAAACAGAACTGACCAACACGTAGGCTTACATAATGAGGGGTTCAGTTTCGTGGTTAGCTCGTTCGCCTGATGTGATCCCAGTTGATTTCTTCTTGTGGGGTCACGAGAAAAGTCTGATTCACGACAAATAAATAATAAATAAATAAAAATTTGTTAAGGACGTCTCGGCAAGAATTATCCGTGACGTTGCTCGAAAATTACCAGGATTGACGAAAATGGTACCTGCATGCATAATTTCTTGGTCGCGCCACAATTGTTGTGAATGTATCACGTCACGCAAATTGTGCAGATAAATAAGTTATCATAAAAATGTGCAGGAATCGCTAGAAACAGTACTGCAGAGGTGGATCACCCCTGTCGCTGAGGTAAGTATCAGTGTAAGTGTTTCAATTTCGGTATAAAACGATTTCGTACGATATTTACAACAGTAAAAGACGGAGAAGGAAATGATGGAGGAAAGAAAAAAAAAGATTCAGCAGTTTAATGGTCGCCTGGGCAAGCATGGGCTTAGGTCATTGGCTGTAACAGACAAAAATCATGTTTCGTGACACTGAGGGCAATGACAATAACTTTTGAATTGTATGCGAACTGTGCGTCTAGATTCCCATTGATATATACACGTCTCTTTGTCTCATTATATGGCAACGAGAAGCAGACACTGACGTTTTACAACGCTCCCGTACACCAATCAAACTCTACAAACACATCGTAGTTCCGCAACCCGTCTTCCGATCCTTTCCTTCGCGTTCCTTTCAGATTCATATTGTGTCTCTCCGCAAGCTACACGAATTTCTTAACGGTTTAAAAACACGGAAACTGATTCCATTGGTGTAATGGTTAATATATGGTATACTATTCGAAAGTAAGCCGACAAAAATTCTATCCGTGCCGCTTAGATGTTCGTTTCCCGTTGCATTGATAATTTTTGGAAGTGATAGTCGGCAGGAGAAGGCCGATCCCCTGATTAATGATAAGTTCATCACACTACCAAATGCATCACTGCGTTTACCGCCAGTAGCACTGTACAAATTGTTAGAGACACGTGTAGAGAACGTTTCCGGTACCCGTACGTACTGGACCAAGTTTATACTGAAGATGCAATTACACTGTCAAGTACGGATTTACACTTGTAGGGGAGGTGGGGGAAGCTCTTGGAACTGGAGGATATTCGACCTATGAACTGGTTTGCATATTCACCCAACTTAAATCCCATCGAGCACATGTGGGGAGACGTACTGCGGCACGTCCACATGCACTAACGACCGCACATCAGTTGTCAAACGGGCTGGAGGACGAATGGAACGCCCTGCCACAGACACCTCACCAGTCTGTTGGCCAGCTTGGGAGCACGTTGCACAGCATAAATTGCCGTCCGTGATGATCACACACTCTATTAACAACCATCCGTTGCCTTATGTGATGTGCAGGGGACCGTCATGAATCGCTTTGACTTCAGTGGAAGCGTCGTCTTCGAATGAAAGTGTTCTTTCTCTTCGTCTCGTGGCGTATTTCTTTCAGTTACCTCCTGTACTATGCTGTAGCATTTCTTTCGTGTACGGTCCAAATTTCATCGCGCTGTGTCAACTGGAAGTGACTTTCGTCCTTAAGTTTTGCACACTAGTGTAAGTACGTTTCGTATAAAAATGGATGTCCATACTAACGATACTGTTGCCGATGGATTCCTAAACTACAGCGTGTTTCAAAAACATTCACCCGACTTCTCAAGGCTGCGTATTCTACACGAATGAAGGTAGAAACTATGGATAAGTTTTAATTTATGGACTGAAACTAAAGGTTCACGTTGTCGCAAATTGTAAGTTGTCTGCGGGTGTCTCCTTGCTAGCTATTTCGCTAGTTCCCTTGTTGATTACACAGTGTTCTTCGAGTTGAGATAACAAAGCAACAAAAGGCGCTATAACTTCTCCATTTCACCAGGTGCAATTGAGTTACTACCGTGCAACGTGACCTCCTACGACTCAAAGCATTCGACGGAACATGCAAGACATTGGTTGTTTGTGTAAGGGGAAATCCGCATGTCTTCCTCTTCCTCCCCCCCCCCCCCCCCCCACCCACTTGTTGCTCCATCAAGATGTAGAGCACATTCAATAATTTTGCACGTACTCCACAGGGATCTACTTGTCCCGCCAGCCGAGCATAAACTGTATCTCGTGAGTCTCATTTGGCACGTTCTGCGCAGGCGTTTGTTTCTAAAACCACACAAGATTCATTCGCTACAAGATCTTCATGATAATGATGAATAATAACGTGTAGTATTTCGTGAGTTCATCCAGGGCATGGAAACGCAAGATAATTATGAGCTTGCGTATTAGAGATATATCCTTATAAAACCTTCTTTAGGAAAATAAAAAATTCGTTGTCCTATGCGTGAGTTAAATTTTGACTCAAGTTTGTATTTTCACTTATATAAGATACCGATTTCTGAAATCGCATGAACATTTTTGAAACAACCTGTACATCATGAAACAGAATCTGAGGTGCACTCAGACATGACATGCGAAAGAACATATTCGAAAAGTATTTAAATCTGTTGTGTCCCACACTAAGGAACGGGAGAGGTGAAGCGACAGGAGGTTTGACTGAGTGAAAACACCGAAAGACCGCGTTTTTACAGGCTCCGAACTGACGGAACGGCGCCAACCTGGACGCTGCGCAGATGACGCCTACACGCTTGCAACCCGTCATACTGTATTCAGCCCACATTTCCTGCAAAAATCGTGGATGATGCCACTCGAGAAAAGCATTGGAAATTACTATATTAAGAAAAAGGTCAAAAGGCTTTTGCTGTCTGGCGTCTGCTGTGGCCATCCGATTTCCTTTTGTTAGGCTTACGTACAAACGACATATTGTACGTTGGAGCAGAGCAAGCGTGTGATGGCATCCGAAATGTAGCTAACCTACACCCAATTTTAATTGCTTGAAGCATAAATGGCTCAAAATCTCACTGACGGTTTGTGCACCGTATCATATGATACAGGCAGAGATGATCACCCTGTCATCGCTTATCTTCTTGAAGGACTATAGTTTGGATTTAGGTCCTCCGGTATCACTATCGAATAGTCAAAAATGGTTCAAATGGCTCTAAGCACTATGTGACTTAACAACTGAGGTCATCAGTCCCCTAGACTTAGAACTACTTAAACCTAACTAACCTAAGGACATCACACACACCAATGCCCAAGGCAGGATTCGAACCTGCGACCGTAGCAACAGCGTGGTTCCGCGACTGAAGCGCCTAAAACCGCTCGGCCACAGCGGTCGGCCATCGAATAATCCTTCAGTTGTTTGTGACGATAAGAATGTAGTAGTCTGTTGATATCAAGCAGAGGAGAAAAACAATGAAGAAATGAGTATCTTCACCGAGGTGAAAATATGGGTTCTGAGGTGACAAACGCAATCAGAGCAGAATCCTCACGGCAAACAATGAACACGACAAGCCAAGTGTGCTCTGAGAACGCACGGATCTGCTGATGTCGTTTCCCATACTTTTGTACGGGGATCATATAAGCAGGTAGGCAGGTAGATGTTGTTAGACCCAGTTTTGGTAGACTATTAAAACGCTCTCTAAGTGAAGAGAGAAACGTGTTTAGTCTGTCATTTTAATATCGTTATCACAGCATCAGTTTATTTTTAGTTTCCTTAATGTTTCCTCGAGATTTCCTGAAACTAATGATGTGCCGTTGATATTTACTTTAACAAACATTTCCCAGAAGTCATCAGATCATTACACGTGCTAACAGTGCGATGTGAAACAGCGAGGAAAAGCGATGAGACTTTGTCGCACACCTCTAGCTTTGCAGTGATTTCACTATTTCACTTCGAGCGAATAATGGAATGATCCCGCCTGTGTACAACCACGGCGCTTAATCGATACTAAAGTCTAGTAATGCTTTCCTCATTTATTCACAAGACAATCGAGAGAGAGTTGGAATTTAAATTGGAAACGTACACCACCTCGTCTCCTCCGCTTAATTCTGACGATGGACACGTCTTCACAACCAGAATTCGAGCCGCCTAATTCCACGCTGAGAGGATGTCTTTAGCCATCAAGTACTCTCTCCAGGGAGGAGGGCGCAGCTATTGTGAGACAATAAGGGCAACGTTTGGCATATGTCATGACAGAAATCTACAGTTGGTAGCACTGCGTAACAGGAACTGTAGGCTACAGCAACCTTTCATATTTTTATGAAAATATAAAAATACATTTGTTCATGCGACTTTCTTTTTCTCGCTAAAACGCTAACGGTAGTCGCGTAAGATCTACGGCGTTGCAAATCACCATGATATATTGTCAGACACTATACACTTCCGCAATATGACGTCAGCGAATAACGTTGTCTGGAAATAGCTTTCCCCAGCTGTGAAAGCAACGAGTGTAGCAAGGAAAGCAAAAAAATTGAGGGTTTCGCGAAATCAGACTCACTCCAAAATGCCAGAATTCCGTTGACCGTCCTATTAGAAGTCTCAGCCATTTTGAAAACAAAGTGCCATGCATTTTGACTGCTGCCACTGGAAATTTGACGCGAGGGAGCATGCAGTTTCACTGACGAATGCTGAATTAGGAACGGCCCGCTCAAAAATTACGCCGAATAAGCCCACACAAAATAATTACGCCTACGTCCCTCAAGATAATAAGGGCCCTTCATCACACTATTAGAAACAAACACTTTGTATTTTATTTTAAATTTCTGTGGTGCGGTCCCTAAGCTACGGCACAGATACCCTCCACGTACCTGTGGCCCAGCTTATTACTGAACAGCCGTTACTTTCCGAACGCGCCTCGTACATTATGACACACCAAAAAATTTGGTTCGTAAGGCTGTTGCTAAATTGTGCGCCGTTAGAGCATTAGGTTTGTTTCGTTCCTAAATGAAAGCATCCAACTTAGAAATTGTGAGTGATGAAGGAACTGCTCACCAAGTCGTACTGGATGTGGCGGGCGTTAGTTAAGACGTCACCACCTACTAAAGCCTTCCGGGGCACGTGCTTCCGAATTTCAACGCTATCTGGACCGACGTGCATGCGCGCACACGGCAGATCGGATCGGCGAGCAACAAAGGCCCGGCCTTTTGTGCTGACACACAGACACACACACACACACAAACACACACACCCATACGAGACGTGAGTCAGCGACAGATTCAGCGACAAGGCGGTTGTGGCAGCGGCGGCGTATCGGCCGGAAGCCCCGGCGGCGATCCCCGGGCCGGATAGGTGCTGGCCGCTTTTTACCTGCCGCCTATCGCATTTTTAATGGAACGTATGTGTGTGTGCGTTATATGTGTGCGCGGACCGCGGAACCGCGCGACACGAACGTTACGGCAGCGCACCATGTGATGGCAGATCTCATGCATGCACGCTTGTGTGCCCGGCGACACACACACACACACACGTGACGGCCCTGGGAGCTTGCACCGAGCCGCGCCTCACCTACCGTCCATCTGCCACCGGGGACATTCGCCGCCTCCCTCGTCGCACACACTACGTCTTGTTCCTGTCGATACAGTCCGCATGAATTTCGCTAAACAGTTAACGAAAAGTGATAGCTTGACACACTCAGTATGTTAGTGGCAACATCTGAAGACCTGCATGTTTAAATGCCACCGTAGCAGCGTGTACGACCGTAAGAGAAACCGTGTTTTGTCGCGACACACGTCCTCATCGTGAAGCTGGCGTCACAGTGTCGACTCATCATGTTGCGTTGATGGACGCTGTCCTTGGTTCACAGACAGCGGAAAGCCATCAGCTAGTCGGCCAATCGCGCTGTCAGTTCCCGGCTGGCCCCAGGCACCTCGCCATAAACCCTGTATTCATGACGCTGCTCGCTGAAGCCTGTATTTCACTTGCCTCGTCCCCCAACTTGGAGCACCCTTAGGTACACCACCGCTTCAAACCACAAATGTTGGGCTCTACAGCTGGTCAGCTGATGCGGTTATCTGACAGGTAAGGAGTACTTTCTGACCACTGCACTCCTTTCGGCTGCCTCTCGTACAGTCGTAGGAGGTGAGGATCCAAACTGTGCCCGGACGGTTCCGAACAGAGAAGATGGAAATTTCACACTTTCAGTACCATCTTTCTTTTTCGAGATGAAAAACATTAATGAATGGTTATTTTAATTAGTATCATAGTCAGAAGTAACAATAGGAAAACAAGTTTCCCGCCGTTTCTTTTTCCAGTGCGGGGCGGAGTTGGACATACAGGGCTATTCGTAAGTACCTCCGGGTTTCCGAAGACTATTGCACAAAACCATGAGACATTCAAAAAACAGAAACACATCTGTGGGCAGAGCTCTTCTCCAAGTTCTTAACTCACATTACAGGTGCCCACTGCGGGCACTGTTTGTGACGCGGAAAAAGTCAATACGTGCGTGCAATTTATTGACAAGAATTTTCCGGGAAGCAGGACAGCAGCCCGCTTTCCAAACCTGTTCTTCGGGTTGTCCATCTGCAGGTGCAAATTAATTCTATATGACAACACGGAGCACATGGTTAACGATGAAAACTGAAGACACCACAATCTACAGGCAAAATCTATAATTATAAGAATTTTTCGCACCATT
The DNA here is from genome assembly GCF_021461395.2 of Schistocerca americana. Taxonomy (NCBI): domain Eukaryota; kingdom Metazoa; phylum Arthropoda; class Insecta; order Orthoptera; family Acrididae; genus Schistocerca; species Schistocerca americana. The sequence goes on along the minus strand of NC_060123.1, from coordinate 372,864,973 downwards.
AGAGGCTTCCCTTTACCAGAGGAAAACTGGTACACAGCAATGACATGCATCCAATGCCCGCCGGTACTATGATAAACTATCGTCAAAGCGTTAAAGAAAACGGACCTGGTAAGGTAATGCGAAGTTACAGGCCAGTGCGTTCTGCCCTGACATATAACACGCGCTAGCGAAGTTGACTGTAATTGGGAAATGTCTTTATGGTCGCTCCCATCAGCCACCGCGCCGAGTGTCAACTCCGTTTGCGCGAGTAATATATATAGCAGTATCGAGACGATAAGAAAAGGAGTAGGCGGTCGTGTGACGAAAGAGAATAGACTTTCACATTCTGAATTGCAGTACACTTTACGCCGCACATTTTCTCTGAGAATACTATTGCATTTATAACCGCTAAATAAATTATATTTAGATATGTCAAATCAAAGATCAGACGTGTGATAATTTTTCTAAGATGAGGGCTTAAAAGTTGTTTTACTTCTTTATGTTTTTTTGGGCAGAAACAACATTCTAATGAATTTTTTGCTTTTAACGGTAGTAAAATGTTCTAACTTCTTAGAATCAAGAAAAAATGTATTTCCTTGTTATTTATTTGTTTTGTTATCTCTATTGGAAAATTTTTTACCTGTTCTCCTTTTGGGAAAAAGAGCTATATTCGTGTCAGTTTGAAATAAATCACAATCATTATCCTTTCCACGAGCCTTTAACACGCCCAATTTTTGGGAAACAGAATTCATTTCGGTAGGTCTCGTGAACAGCCATGCAAATGGCCCTCGCCAATAGGAATCAGACCAACAGACAGGAGAGCAGGCAGGTTCAATTAAAACTATGCAGTGAAGACCACGCTGAAGACATACGACGGCACGTTTTATTGCCGTATAATTAAACCGTTGTACTGCTCGCCATGCAAGTGTTATAACTATATCCCCTTACCCTGCACTTGAACTTAGAATTTCCACGATGTCTACTTTTGTGTCATTATATATCACACTGATGCCCTTTTCTTCTTTCTCCTAATGAAAATAAGGTGAACGGATCCCCAAGAAATAGTCCTTCCAATCAAAGTAACGGCTTGTCTCAGTATCAATTTGAAGAACACTCTATCGAAGATATTTTACAGAAAGCTGTTTGATGCGTTAAAGGTAATGTGCCAGAACCAGTTAAAATTACTTTCACAATGATCTCACTGAGGGAAATCATGTCGCAAGATACGTTACTGAAGAGATGTAAACAATCTTCATATCCTTATGCAGCAAATAAATTTGCAACGTTACAGCTTCCGAAAAAACGCTTAAAAATAATGAGAAGTCTCAAAACTTTCTACTGGATTATCAAGTCAAGTTCATACAGTTATTTTTTCTCTGGCACTATGGCAATGACGTAATGATCGTTTGCTGCATTTACAAATTAGAAGAGGAAACGGGTGGACGGAGGCAGAACTACTGCTAGACGTGTAAGTCAGTTAAACGCTGTTAATTCATTGAGGATGAAACTGAAATCGAAAATCTTCACACAGAATAACATAAAAGAGCTAATGAAGCATCGAAAGGAATATGTCTTGCAATATTTCAATAGCCTGAATAAATTCAGTGCAAGTACAAAACTACAGAGTCGGAGACGCTTTCAGCCTTTTATGTTGTCACGGCACGGTATGTCAGCAGACTTCCAACGCGGAGTAGCGATTAATTTGTACAGGTATCTGCAATCAACTGCCGACTGATTGACTGCCTTGTGGTTCGAGAAGACAGGTGACATGAATTCGGTGGCGCGCACGGTGGAAATTCAAGCAAGTTGCTGCCAAGCACTTTTTGAAGTAAACTCGTTGGATAATGCGACATTGGCTCATGTGTGCAATCTAATGTATCTATAGCGTGCGAGCTATCGTACAGGTAATCGGGTCTACCGATAGTTGCCACGCCTGCTTTTCCAAATTCCGAGGATAAAACTTGCATGTCTGCAAACAGAGTTCTCTAAAAGCCGTATGAAACTTTGACCTTAGGTATATCACACGCTTGACAGTGTAAAGTGTTCGCGATATAATGTGCACGGAAAGAACTCTTTTTACGGGAAGAATGTCAAGACTGTCGGTTTCCCACGTGCACAGACGGGAGAGACAAAGATAAGAGGATACTTGCTCCAGTAGGACTCTCAGGTGGCTAGATATCATGTTCACCCTTTGCACATTAGAGTGCAAGTCTTCGGAACACATCTTCTGTTTCGTAAAGGAGATACTTTACTTCCGCATACAGTTTGAATATAAACACCCAATTTTACGAAACTTGGCACCCAGCTTGTAATAGTGATTAGGGTAGGGGTGTGAAACATAAATTCTTTCAGCGTTGAAAGACAAGTTGCCATGGTTAACATTGGTACAGAAAAAATACTTAAAATATGATTGTGTACATAGTTGTTGTGCAGCAGCTGTGTACGTAACGACAGGCCCGAGTTTTTATCTAGGAGAAACAGGGAGCAAAAATCCACTTCGCGAGCACCTACTCTATAAAGATGGCGAGAATTTTTATAAGCCAACTTTCGCAGAACATCTTAAAATACACTTTCCCTCAAAATGTTCCAATGTGTGTGAATTCTTAAGAGACCAGACTGCTGAGGTCATCGCTCTCTAAGCCTACACACTACTTAATCTAACTTAAACTAACTTACGCTTAGGACAGCACACACTCCCATGCCCGAGGGAGGACTCGAACCTCCGAAGGGGAAGTCGCCCAGAGCGTAACAAGACGCCCCAGACCGCGCGGCTACCCTCGCTATCTTTAATCGATATGGAAATTTTGCATATAGTCAACAAAGGGCGCAAAATACATGTTTACAAGAAGATGAAGTTTATAAATATCCCCACCTTAACTCTTATGATTTGCTGAGTGATCCACTCGCACTGAAAAACAGATTTTTTCTGATTCTATAGCTTCTCTCTTAAATGATTTACTGTGACGTAATTTTTGTCTATCTCTTGTTATATCTGATTGCACACTCGAAGCTGCCTTGCTCAGAGATTTTAAAGTAATTTTAATTTGTGGTTTCTATCCAATACGTACTAATGGATTTTTTGTAACACAGATTTTTTACTTTCGTACACTGTCTTCTTGGCGCAACCACGAGCTACTATTTATTTTAATGTTTAACTGTTACACGCTGACTTATTAAAACTCGTTATTAGCTTCCACACACTAGGTTTTACTTAGAATCTAGATAAGGCACGGTTCCTTAAACCGAGTCAACCTGTAAACACGCGCTGATCCAGCGGCTTCCACTCGTTGCTGTCGAAGCCGGACTGCAGATCTTACTTGTGTTTCTCGCTAACTCGCATCCAGCACCAGGCCTCGTCTCCATGGTACTGAACAGTTAAACGTATCGCCGCTGTCCCAGTGGCCCATGGCGTCACCATAAACTGATACTAAAATATGAACAGTTTACTTTCCTTTGTTTAGCTCCCATCAGTTATATGTGATGTTATTTTTTACATGTCTTTCTGCTTAACACTTAGTCCGTGGTTTTTTATCTGTTTAAATGCTTTTGTTAATCCTTTTATGTAGTTTCATAAGGTTTAATGCATGCTTGCGCTTCAACTATTGCAGACCTTGTTACAGTTTATACGCACACTACCGTCCCCATTATGCATGTAGGCGTGTTCGATGCCCTTTCGTCACCAATGTGTTGGTTGACTTCCGTCGCACATACTATGTACGATTTGCGATTTGACAGTTAACGGTTTGCTTCTTGTGTCACATACCTTATATTTTTACCGATGTAACTGTATGTTATTGATTCTGTAGCAAAGGTATGTTGTGGCTCTCAAGCTTAACTAACACACATTTGTTTAAACAAACATGTTTTACTTCTGCTGTTCATTTTTTTCATTTGTTTTTAACATACTTGCTTTATACATGTATTTTTTGCCAATACTTTGTAGGACAGTAACGTCCGATTCTTATTTTGGCTTACCAATGACCTACGCCTATTTCACTTCTGAAGATGATAGTTCAAACTGTCGAAACCGGTAAAGTGAACCAAATAAAGGTTTTCTTGAGCAGCTGACAACTAACTTTTTTATGGTTCACATGGTTCAAATGGCTCTGAGCACTGTGGGACTTAACATCCGAGGTCATCAGTCCCCTATAACATAGAACTACTTAAATTCTAACTAATCTAAGGACATCACACACATCCATGCCCGAGGCAGGATTCGAACCTGCGACCGTAGCGCTCGCGCGGTTCCAGACTGTAGCGCCTAGAACCGCTCGGCCAGCCCGGCTGGCAGAACGGTTAGCATTGAAGGATAGTAATCAGTCTGTCTCGTGGATAAATTACACTTACTACGAATTTTTCAAGATATTTGCTATTGTGTTGTTGTTACACACAATAACCGGTGTGCCCATAGAGACGATACGTCACCTTAAAACTTGGCGTTTGGATACATGGCAAGGTGAGTGGGATGTAAGTGATAAGGGACGTAGACTGCACGACTTCCTCCCTGACATAAGGGAGCGGTTGAGAATGAGACATATCGATCCCAGCCGCGGTATGGTACATTTCTTAACCGGGCACGGACCTTATCCCACGCACTTAAACCGCCTGAGTCTGAGGCAGACACCTACATGCACATGCGGGGAAGAAGGTTTCCCAGAACACACTGTCTTTTTCTGCGGGCAATACGCGAACAATAGACATACACTACACTTAGATTACACAGATACAGACATAGATATATACACAGCAATAAGAGACGAAGAGCAATGGGCACAATTAAACGCACTGACAAACAGTATTTCAAAAACAACACGTGAAGAGTATATGCGGACACGACATCACAGACATGTCTATGTGCAGCGTAACAGAAATCTCCAGAGGATGGACAGCGATGCCCACAGTGACAACGAAAATAGTGACAATGAGGAGGAACAGGAGGAGGAAGCTGAGATGTGACAGTAAATAAGCAAATTGCTGGCAATCTAGCAAAGAAAACACTAAATGCTGTACATGGATGCGCACCTAAAGTAGTTAATACATAGGATTAGTAACAAATAGGATAAGCAACATTATTTCTCTACTAATAATCATTTGTGTGTGTGTGTGACTGGCGGTCAACGGCTCGAAGAAACCATTCCGAGGTATTCACCGTCAGTCACACTCGGTGGTGGTACTAACAAATCTCTCATCTATCCTATCTTCTTCTTATATTCTTCTTAAAAAACAACAAAATTTTATTTATATTTCAACCTTAAATTATTGTTATTGTGAAAAGCATCATTCTTTGTAAATGTTGTAGATAAAACAAAAGGAAAGAAAACTGTAAAAAGATGAAAAACGAAAATTGTAAGATGTACGACCTGTTTTAACCATCAGGTAACAAGTCTATAATTTGGCAATAAATAAATAAATAAATATTGTTTTGTTGTTACTGATACAGCGACAGATTGATGACGATATTATCTTAGAATGTTGGAATTTTTCGTCCATTCAGGTTCGTTGAAGGATCAGCAGCCAATCTTGGCAAGAAGTGCTGATCACCTACAGATCTTCCCAGATTTCGCAATAATAATCTAATGTTGTGAGCTCTATGTACACAATTACCTTTGGTACCAGCAGTGACACACAACTAAACTGTCAAAAGTGAAGTAAAAACACGTTAAATAAGAAATCTCCAGACATGAAGAATACACACACACAGTATCAACAATATCTTCCATAAAGTATTGCATGATAAAACCGACTTGTTAAGTAAATAGTTAAAAAAAGTGACGAAACGATACGGTGCAGCGTTTATACGGTACTCGAGTATCAAAGTTTTTTGCTGTTAGTTCAGTACTTCGTGAGTAGGCTCGAAATCCTTGTGCCACGCATAACCATCCTGTGTATTTTTCGGAATACTGCATTCTACTCGAAAGCGTAACCAGTGAAATCTAGCTAGCGGCAGCTTTCGGTCACCAAGTCAACACGTCATCACAAGTTTCAGCATACAGATCGTCAGGGTGAAACTTAAGTATCTGTGTCAGCCACAGTGATAAACTGCTTTCAACATTCAGTTGCCCATCTATTTTATTCCGAAGGTAATTTCACTGAGCGATAGGCACGAGATGAAAGAACATGTAAGCTTCGATTTAACTTACGTTTTAAATGCTACTGCTCTCCTTGAAGACTTTAGGCCGGAAGGAATGGACTGACATAAATTCACGGAGCTCGCATTATTAGAGAGTGGGTTGTTTGTATGCTTCATAAGGTATCGTAATTTGATTAGTTACTTTGCGTCTTGTGTTTCAGCAGTGGTGTCTACTTTCTAGGGTACCTCAAGTTGTGCTGAGGAACGTCAAACCGTTTTCGTATCTTCATCGGAACTACAATCATCAGCCGACGTTGGTACAGGTGTATTCGTCCAGTAGAAAGTGAGCTGCAACTGTCTCAGCTCTACTCCGGCATGAAGAGATTTCTGTTACGATTCCCTCAGGAGAACAGCGATATATTTTCCTCGCTTGTTGTACTGACAAGTTTAAACTCAAACGTAACTTGAGAAGTCATATCAGATTAATGCCATATTTTAGACCGCCACTCGAATAGTCTCTAGCCTTGGGCGGCAATGCACTTTCGCCTCATGACGCAGCTCAAAGCATCAGCCTTTAGCACCTGGCTTTTGCTCTCCAGTCTACAGAGAGGCTCTTCTAGCTTGGAAAGTAGCAGAGGCATACTGGAAGATTAAAATTTTCCCTCAGGCAGCGAGTCACACCTGGATAATTTATTCGAAGTGTAGTCATAGAGAGATTAATTATCTTCTGGAATAACTCAAGTTAAATAATTACTTTTGTGTATGTAACTACATATTTGTTGTACAAGGACACAGCAAAATCCCACGTCATAGTACAGTAGGACGCCTTTAATGGCCTCAAAACAGTATGGTGCAACCTACTGATGAGGTGAACTATCTTGTGGGAATTCGTTTTCTACTGCAGAGGGCAGCTGAGTTAATGGAAGTGTACAGCAACAGTGCACCACCATACGACACAGTGGATATGTGGGGCAGATGTTTCCGGTGTAGTCAAATAATTCTGAACGATGATGAACGAAGAGGCAGACCATCTCTCTGTGAGGAATCGGAAATCGCAAGTGAAGTGGAAGCCCTGGTGTTCGAACACCGGGGTGTCACACTCGAGGCTATAGCGCAAAAAGTGGAAGTCACTGGTGGACCAGGTTATAAGATATGATTTTGAACACGAGCAAGTTCGCTGACCGCTGGGTTCCGTGCCTGGCCACACACATTCAAAAAGCCCACCAAACCGAGGCATCAGCGGGAATGTTGAAATCGTGTCAGCATAATCCACAAAATTTGCTTAGCTGCCTAATCAATGAGGATGCATGCTCAATCAATTACTACGACTTTTAGACAATGGAACACAGCAATCAATGCAAACATGTGCATTCAGCTCCCCCGAAAAAGACGAAGACTTAGCAGTGTTGTGCAATGTGTTCTGCGACTGTCGTCATGCACATCATGCTCGCAACGAGGAAACCGTCACAAGAGGATACTACCAAAATCTCCTGACGATACTACGGTAGGCTATCAATAAGAAGTGTCCAATTGTGTCTTTTGATCAACGACAACGCACATTCTGCACAGAAGACGGTCACAGAAGCCCCTTCTTTGGACTATCACATTTTGCCTCAACTCTCTGTATTCTCCAGACATAGCATCCAGCTATTTCTCCTTCTTTCCTTGCATGAAGATCCATTACGTGGTAAGTATTTTCAGAATGAAAACGAAGAGATTTTCTAGCAGTCTTCTGCAGTCAAGGTCAGCTCATTGATGGTTAGGAAAAACAAATTGTCTGATCAAAAGGATCCGGACACTCCTATGTATTGCGCAATTGACCACTAGATGTCACGAGAGAAGGCCAGTATAAAACGATGCGGCGGGTACTGTGTCGTCAGTATAGAAGCAGTGACAGCAGAATGGGTCGGTCAGCACAGTTCAGTGACTTCGAACGTGGACCAGCCATTGGATGTCACTTAAGTAACAAACCCGTCAGGGACATTTCAACCCCTCTAAAACTGGCCAAACCGATTGATGGTGATTCTGATGTGGAAACGTCTAAAAAAGAACCACTGCTAAAACAAGACCAGGCAGCTCTCGTGTACTGACGGACGGCACCGTCGAGCATTGCGGTGTGTGGTTGAAAAAAATCACATGAAATCAGCATAAGTTCCAAAGTACTACTAGCAATCCAGATAGCATAGTGACTACGTAGAGAGTTAAAAAATGAGGTAAAGTGGTCGAGGAGCTCCTCACAAGCTACACATTTCTGCAGTGAGTGCTAAGCGACGCCCTAGGACTGGACAGTAGATGACTGGGAATGAGCGATATGAAGTAATGAATTACGTTATACCTGTGGTAGTCCGGCAGATGGGTTTCAATTTGGCTAATGACTGGAGAATATTTCCTGTTATTACGTGTAAAGCCAGACATAATGTACGGAGGATGTAATGTTACAGTATGGGGATGTTTTTCGTGGTTAGGATGTGGTCTCCAAAGAAAACGCTAAATGTGGAAGGATATGAACACATTTTACAGTTTTGCTTACTGGGTGAAATAGAGGAACAATTCGGAGACAACGACTGTATTAACTCGAGGATGCATCTTGTCATAAAGCAGCATCTGCGAGGCAATTCTTTGTGAAATTCCTGCAATCGGCTGGCTGCTTATAGTCCCGATCTGAACCCATGGAATGCCTTTGGGATGAGTCGCAACGTCGACTTGGCTCCCGTCGCCAGCAGCCAATACCATTAACTTTTCTGGTTTCGGCTCTTGAGGAAGAATGGACTGCCATTCCTCCACAGACATTTAGACACCTCGTTGAAAATGCGGTGCCGTCCGCAGAACGAGGTCTCATGCGAAGGTTGGTACCTCATGACGGCACCGCAAGTAGTACGTCGCTGCCAGATGCATCAACCAGTCTGAGACGTCGATGTAGACACGCCTCCTTGTACTTCCTTAAGCCGCCGCAACCGCAAAGTTATTTATGTGGGTAGTGCCGCCCAGCCAATGCGCTATCTAATCAGGCCGTTCTCTATGTAATCAGCGACCACTGGTAATCATCGCTTACGACGACAGTGTTGCCTTAGCATTGATCCGGCTGCGTGCCAATAGAACAGTCATTCAGATCTTTATACGAGGTTGTAGACAATTGTACCTTGATGTGAAACTATCATTCTGCAATGAACAAAGTACTAGATGTTGTAAGTGCAGCGACAATATGAAATAGACGCGATCTGTCAAGACAATAAGACAACAATGGTTTCCAAAGTGAAGTATTTGTCATGTTAAAGTTGTAATTAATTACTACTAATTCGTGTGTGTGTGTGTGTGTGTGTGTGTGTGTGTGTGTGTGTGTTCATGTGTGAGCGTGTCTGAGTGTCTGAATATGATTTAGTATTTGCTGGACCCCTCCCCCTTCTGACATAATCCTGACCTGATACAATACATTACAGAAAGTGTCCCAGTAGGCCGACCGTTGTGGCCGAGCGGTTCTAGGCCCTTCAGTCTGGAACCGGGCGACCGCTACGGTCACAGGTTCCAATCCTGCCTCGGGGATGGATGTGTGTAATGTCCTTAGATTAGTTAGGTTTAAGTAGTTGTAAGTTCTAGGGGACTGATGACCTCGGCCGGCCGGAATGGTCGTGCGGCTCTAGGCGCTACAGTCTGGAACCGAGCGACCGCTACGGTCGCAGGTTCGTATCCTGCCTCGGGCGTGGATGTGTGTGATGTCCTTAGGTTAGTTAGGTTTAATTAGTTCTAAGTTCTAGGCGACTGATGACCTCAGAAGTTAAGTCGCATAGTGCTCAGAGCCATTTGAACCATTTGAACTGATGACCTCAGATGTTAAGTCCCATAGTGCTCAGAACCATTTTTTTTGTCCCAGTAAAGTTCAAGGAATGGACACATCTTATGTCGACTAACAGGTATTCCGATTCTTGTTATCAAGCAGTGTGTGTCGCAATGAAGCGTAAGTATATAGAGGATGAGTAAGATCGCCTATTTTCTTGGTCTTCGCTTGATTTTTTTTCATAGTTTTAACTAAACTATAGGACCACCCCGCATATACTAAGAGCACTCACGCGCAACAGAAGGGATGACACATTTTCATTTGTGAGACAGTATATAAGCTGCTGCACTGTGGCGACCTTCCTTTCTTCCTCCAGTACGGAGGTGGCTGGACCGTGTTGCTAAAACCCAGAGTTATCAGCCTCCCTAGTTCTCTGCACGTCCAGCGACTCCACACGCCGACTGAGTGCTGGGGAGGGGAGGGGGAGACTCGGTGCTTTCATCGCGGCGCGGCCCGCCCTCGCCCCCGTCATCCCCCCCCCCCACCCCCACCCTGTCCGTCTACCAACGCGCCTGCTGCCTGCCGCCCGCTCCCTCACGCTTCCTCAGCCCGCCCGCCCCGCGCTCCCCATAAAACAACGCCATTAATGGAAGTCTGATAAACGAAAAGATAAGCGCGCGCGGCCAGATGCGGGCGATAGCGCGGCCGCGCGTTGCTAAGGCAACAATCTGTGTGCAGGCGGGCCGGGCGGCGTTATCGCAGGCGGTGGCGGCGGCGGCGGCGGCGGCGGCGGCGCGGGGGCGAGGGCGGCAGGATATTTGGCGATGCTATCGCCGTAACTAGCTCGGGATATTCATTAGATGCTATCTCTGCCGGCCGGGCCGGGCCGCGGGGGCGGCGGCGGCGGTGGCGGCGGCGAGCCCGTCCTCTGCCGTCTCCCGGTGGTCCGGGTTCGACACTCTGTGGTCACACTCCACCGTTCCTCTCTCTCAGCGGTCTCTGCACGTGTTCTTCAGTCCAACAGAGCGGTTGTAAAACTTCCTCGGACTGTATCACTTCCAAACCTCTTTGCAACTCCAAAGCGAAACGGTGCACAATGGGAGCCCGCATTAGTCGACACCTGGTCTACAACACACTGTCTCTTCAAGAACGAAAGAACGTTAGTGCAGAATGACAATTCATCGTGAGTTAGGTATCGTGCTTTGCGTGGTCAGTTACGCTGTTTAAGGCATGGGAGTGTAAGTAATGCGAGTTTATATGGTATTTTGTTGTTCTACAAAGCGGATTGAAGACCTTGCCGTGGCGGCAGCGTCGTCTATTTACGCCCGAGATACAAGAAGGCGAGGCGGTGATAACGTACACTCCAGTATCGTCACGCTACACGTCTACACGTCAGTGCCCTGCATGAACGCTGACCGGCATTTCTGTTTGACTGCTCCTGACACCCTTCGACAACATGTATTCACAATGTAATGCACTGGCCATGACGTTTCGCCTATCGTTTCATGTATTAGTAAAATTTTAACGAAGTGTGCCTTTCTTTTTAACTGTTTCGTCCCGTTCGCATTGCAGGACCTTCTAAAACCATATCCCATTGGTCGAATAGTCTTTCTCAGAGTTTACTTGTTAGTCTTATAGTCAATTTCTCTGCGATAAAAGCTGGGAAGGTATCTTAAAGTTGGTACTTTTTTGTACTGCTGATAATAATGCAGATACTGCTTCTGCTAAAGTTCGTCTATATCATCAACGGAGTATTTATTGTCGGCAGTTTACTTCTAACAACTACAGTCGCACTACACTCACCATCGTATCAATCGTGCACTCATTTGCACGCCTCTTACTTACTTAACTTTAACATTTTTTCTGTCACGTTCTGTCATATTTTCTGTCAGGACTGTAACACCTTTCTCCTTCTCGATGTCAATAAATTTAACGATATTAATAGCAAGCTGTCGCGGCTGTCCACGAAGGCATTTTCTGCGATCGCTTTCCGTGCCAACACTTTAAGGTAACAACGCACCTAACTTTGAGGTGGAATGTGGCTTTACTCAGGAGCGGATCCTGGGTTCGGTTCTAGGGAGGGGCAGGAGCGTCATAGTTTGTTACAGTCTCCAAGCAAACCACTCGGACGACTGATGACATAAATGTCGAGGTTCTTTTCTTTCCTGTCTCCCCTCACTCCCTGTGGTTTGTCGGCTCCACCTGTGAGCTTTCGATCCGTACCGGAATTGTTATTGGTAGCAGGTACGACCATCCTGGGACTGTGCCCTTTCACCTCGATAGAACGTTATCCGTCAGCGCGTAAGCGCATCTACGTGCACACAAGCAATTAAAAGTATCCTTTGTTAAACGTAGTTTGTAACTTACGAGTATAATATTCCTTCCCATTTTCGTGGCACTTGGCTTTCATGCAGCTTTATTCTCCGAAAGTTAGCTGGGAGAGTAAGATATTGTTATATGTCAAAATGTAAATACTTGCAATGAAATGTGTTTTGGGGATGTCATGACCTCCATAGTATATCGCCGTAGCCGAGTGGTCGGAGTGGTCGATTGCAATGCGTGGAACCGCGTTCGATTCACGGTATCGCCAGCCATTTTCTCCTTGGTGGGAGGACTGCTCTTCGTCCCATGAGGCCGACTGAGGAACTACTCGACCGATTGATAGCGGTCCCACCGTCAGGAAATCCGAAAACGGCCTCGAGAGCGACGTGTTCACCACATAACCCCCCCATAGTTCACACGAGTACCTCATTGGCAGAGCATGACAAGAGGATCGGCTGAGGCCGATTGGCCCGCCTGGGACCCATTTTACACTGGCGTTTAACTGTTTCTAGTGAGTAGTTGTCTTTAACTGCTGCTAATACGATCGTCCTTTAACGCTGATCAAGTAAATGATGGAAAGTTGAAGTTTTCATTTGGACTGCGACACACGCATAAGTCACTCACTTGAAAGAATACTGGCCATGAAAGGCAAATATCCACATTTGAATCTTGAACCGGAAATTATCAGAACCGTCCAATACACGTACAAATGGTTCAAATGGCTCTGAGCACTATGGGACTCAACTGCTGAGGTCATTAGTCCCCTAGAACTTAGAACTAGTTAAACCTAACTAACCTAAGGACATCACAAACATCCATGCCCGAGGCAGGATTCGAACCTGCGACCGTAGCGGTCTTGCAGTTCCAGACTGCAGCGCCTTTAACCGCACGGCCACTTCGGCCGGCAATACAAGTACAAGATCTGTTTTTATTCGTTACAATTCTGAACATTAAAATATTATCTGTATAATTTTTCTTGTAGCTGCTGAGTTCACAGTAACATGGGACATCTCTGCGCAAACTCTACGGAAAGTAGAAGAATTCGTGATACGCTGAAGTTCTTTTTCTCGTGAGTTGTGTCCTTATGTCTCAAAAGAAAGCACATTGCCAGGTTGGGCAGAATACCAAGGTCAAGTCTTCGCCTGACACACATATTTATCTTGTTCGAAGAGGTATATTTTGAACTGGAAGAGCGACAAAGTTCATCTTAACAAGTACATTATAGAGTAAAACCAATAAACCTCCGATTTTTTAAGAAACTGAACTCCCATGCATAAAACAGCTACAAAATTTATTATTCTACAAATGAGTTAATGTGTTAATTATCTGACGCTAAGCATGTAAGCGGAAAACAGTTTGAAATTGTGTTTGAAGCTTGTTTCGATTCTCAAACATTGGTTGAGTATATTTTAGGTAATTTGGGCTCCGTTTTAAGCAGAAGCTAGTTCTTCACGCGTTTCAGTGTTTATGTCGTAGAGTGATATAATTTTGCAACTAAATTCACCGGTATATGTGAAATACTGCAGGTGCAACGAAGACGCTCCTGCAGCGTTTCCGGTGCGAAGTGTTTGTTCGCACACCATACAGACCGGACTGCGCTCTCTTTGATTTTATTTCACTTGAACCGCTGGCTATACGGATAGCATTTTGACACAGATAACAGGCTGCAGTCCAGCGTAGGTAATTGGTGGAACTCAGAGTCTTTCTAAGAGAGAGTGATACAACGCTACGACAAATGGCGATTATGCAGAGAATTAACTGGAAATAAACATTTCTGATTTTCGGTAGTTTCCATTTCGCGACCGATCGGAAGCATTAAAAAAGAAACGAAAAAAATGTGGCGCTCGTATAATGTGCTTGCGCTTACAGTCCCAAACATAGTAACTGCAATCTGCCAGTGCCACAGTCAGGAACCTAAAACTTGCAATTATTTAGCCATGTCCAATAATTTGTGGTCCCTCGTTCTGGGAGAATTGGGTTATTTCCAAGACAGGAAGGAACGTATATCTGTTAACTCCTCACAGTCATGCTGCCTTGTATAAACAATATTTCTCACATTTTCGCTTTGAATCACTGGTTTTGAATCATAACGAAATTTCTGCTTCGTTCACCAATAGTGACGGAACATGATCTAAGAGCTCTCATTCCGTGCATTCTTTGTATTTAGTTCCATAGCATTCTGTGAAGTTAAGTATATAAATTTAAGAGCATTTACTCATTTACTGTTTGTGTCTAGGAGTTCAAGGGCGAGCAGCTTCGTGTAATATGAGTCATAATCATTTTCCTCTGAACGAAAAATTGTTTCCTACAGTTTATGAATTTCGACCTCTCTGCTCTTTGATCCAACCGTCACAAGGAACATAGTAAAAAGTCAAAGTAACGAGTCCCTGTAATTTTGCGAAATCCACAACTGATGAAAAATTAACGATACTGGTGTGTCAGTTCCATACACTTATTTCCTATCGATGACACAGTCTCATTGTTTACAACTGTGCGACTGAATTCGGAGTTAACTACGAATATTGTGTGTACTTACTCCGAAATCCGTTTCGCCAACAGTATGCGACATTTCATGCAACCAGTTCAACAAGTCATGCTGTCTGTCTTGCCATGGAATAGGTTACGCCTTCTCTTTCGAATGGGGTGGGTGTTGATTGCAAAACAGTCTCTCTCTCTCTCTCTCTCTCTCTCTCTCTCTCTCTCTCTCTCGCTCTATCTTCCCTTTCTGTACATTTGCACGAGGGAGATGTGCATGTGAAAGGATTCTGCACTGCTATGTCTGAACGTGCATTGTGCACGAAGGACGTAAGCTTCGGTCTCTTCTCATATTAGATTGTTTTAAAAATAATGTTGATTGTATAGTACAACAAACCCATTACATCATCTATATTGTGTGTTACGTATACTCGATCGATTGTTAAATGTGTTGTAGCATCGTTGTTATTGCACATACACTTCCGACCTAGGGCTACAGTTAGCTGCCATGCAACTGGTGAGTGTTATAGCTGTAGGCACATCAATGTCCGCCCACTCCCGTTACAACTGAACGCACATTCTTAGCAGAATGTGTAGATAGTGTTCACGAGGGATGCTGCGACACTGCAGATGATCTTACAAACTGCAAGTAGGCTTACAGCCAGAGACTTGGCGGAGACGGTAAACATATTACGTCTTTCCACATACGTTTCGCGAAATGATCACAAAGCAAAGATCCGAGAATGAGGTCTAATGCAGAGGGTTACCGACAGCCCGCCTTCCCACGCGCCATTCGCGAATGGAACAGGAAAGGGGAGACCAGATAGTGGTACCACACATACCGTCAGGCGGCTTATAGAGTATAGTTGCACATGCACATGTACGTGTTCCTCGCGGCAAGCAGTATCAATTTTATTTCAGCAGCGCAAGAATTGTCAAGAAGGGACAGCCAGTAATCATAGGAGTTCTATTATTATCAGGGCAACGGGTGAAACCTGGCTGTCACTACCGTTAGCGGGCCAATTAACGAAATCTCGGAACATCACAGGTTCTTTTCCAGCTGTTCCATCACTTGCAAACAGTGTGAATGAACTATTAAGATCTATGATAACGAGGCCACCGTTTATGACTGGGATACAAAATAATTGTAACTCACTGAACTAGATAAGGCGGTCACTGTCATCGGTGGTTCGCTGTAGGTTTCTCTTCTCCAACTGTGATCACGTAAAATTGTACACTCGAGTGATTAAAGGTCTCTGCTGCCTCTGCTCGTACATCTGTATTCCTTGAATCACGATAAACTGGGAGACAGGGAGTAGGTTTTCTTTATTTTACTTGGTGTTTAATTCGCGAGTTGACCTCTAGATAGCTCACGCCATGACTTCGCCGTTGCATCCCATAATACACAGTCAAAAAAGACGTGTGAAGCCTCGCATCATGTCCGCAAACGTTCTCGTCATTAGTCTAAATTGTCCAAGAAGATGGCATCTGCCACACTTCGTTCTACGCCTGCTACAAGCGAAATTATGTTGTCCCGTGATCTTACGTGATATCTAGTGACGATACAGCTACAAACGGCTGTTTCCAAATCAGTCTGCTGTCCTTTTTTTAAAAAAATAGGCCTAGCGTAAATATACAGATTAGTAGGGTATTGCCAACTGGAGGAATGAATGGGTGGCATATAACGAATCCATCATGGGAAATAACTGATCATAAATGATTTATCGTCGGATTACCAATCCTTAACCGGTCAGTTAAACATAATATTTGTAAACGGCCAGAACACATAATCATCTAAGTGAGCTGTCCTCCACTTCTACTTTCTTCCCATTACGTGCGACATCGATGGCGCATTTATTTAAATTAACAGTAATGTTTCAAATACGGGTAGGAAAGTTGCTTCGAAAATATTGGTGTAGTAAAAATGGCCGTTAATCGGAGTGACACCAAGATTCCCGACAGCCGGGCAGCAATAGTAGAGCACAGGAAACACGCCCGCTGGATTCGTCAATCTGTGGCCACGTTTTGCCAACTATGGAATGTGCTTCAATGAGGTAAATTCCGGAATGATTCCTTCAATCAGTCCGCTTGTCTTGGTATCGGGAGGCAGGTGTTGGGCTCAACGGACAAATACGAGTGGTAAAATTATAAAGCTGCCAGCATCTCGTTGTTAAGAGATCAGCTATGCAGTCGTTCTCAGTCCGTCTCCACCGACGCCGCAGCGTCAGCAAGTGTGCATTTTTTCCATGAAGTGATCGTGTCTCACCATTACTTTCCCTAGCTTCATACTTCATTCTTTGTATTCTGATAGCCTTGGAAAAGTTCTCCTTGGAGTGACTAGCCGTGGCACAGCAATGTGCAGTTTCTAGGTTGCATATAGACTCTATTTAGTTTCGACTCAGCTTTTGCCGAAAGCTAGGTGATTAACTTCAATATAATGAACACGACTCTGCTAGGCCAATGTCAACCACTCTGATGAGCCAAAACATTATGACCACTTGATTAATACCTTGTTTGTCTGTCTTTGGAATGAACTACATCGCCGATTCTGCGTAACAAGGATCCTACAGCTTGTTGGTAGGTTTGTAGAGGTATGTGACATTAGATTGTAGTACGCTGTGATGGCGCCCGCTAGCGACCCATGTGGGTTCCATAGGAGTTACATCAGGCGAATATGCTCGCCGAGACATCAAGACACGGACAGCTACACTGCTGAAATATGACATCGCCGTCAGTGAAAACATCAAACATGAAGAGTGCAGGTGTTTCACAGCTGTCAGTCAGCCTTCGATTACAACTGAGGGTCCCATGTAAGCGCAGGAGAATGTCTCCCATAGCATAATACTTCACCCACCAGCCCGCGTTCACCTCGATGATGGCGTTTGCGGAGACGACCACCGATCTAGAGTAGCAAAAATGTGAATCACCCGAAGAGCAGACACGTTTCCATTCATCGACTGTCGAATCCCAATAGCCCATTGCCCACTGCAAACGTAAGTGATTATGTCGTCGGGTCAATATGTGAAAGCGTAGGGGTGGTCTGTTGCGGAGCTACATGGTCAACAAAGTACGATGAACGGTGTGCTCCGAAACACTTGTTTGTGCACCAGTATCGTGCTCTTTTGGCAGAGATGCCACATATCAACATCTGTCTTACTTTACAGAGCAGACAGGTCTCCGAACTCCACGTTCTGTGAAGAGTCGTGGAGCTCCAACAATTTATCGCCTAGTGATAGTTTCACTGTCCTACCTCTCTCCGTGGGTGCTCACGACAGTTGGAAGTGAACATTCGACCATACCTTTGCTGTTTTCGACATACTGTTTCACAGGCTCTGCGTAATAATAGTTTTCTCTTTGTCAAAGTCGCTTATCTCATTATCTCAGTGGTTTTCCCCGTCTGCAGCCCATATCTTCTCTAGGGTGATTCCCGTCCGTGTCTACTCCGCTTACAAACTATTGTTATCGTGTCCTGTGCTCGCGACGCCACCAGTCGGCATCCAACGTCATGGTGGTTAGTGGTCATTATGTTTTAGCTTACCAGTGTATGATCTCACTGCTAAAGGCACTGGTAAAATCCTGTAACTTGTTTCTCTCTGATATGATAAATATTACTTTTTCCTGTGTTGAGCGGCGGTGCAGGAAGGAGATACCTTATCCGTTGCAAGACACTGTAAACAGGGAAACTCGCCATCAGCAAAACTACAAGACACGAATCTCACATGCAAATAAGCAAAGAAGTCCGAACTGGTTGTGCAAGGAATAAATTATATAATCATCCTCGTTGACAACATCTCTCCGAAAGTCAATCTCCCCCCTCCCCCTTTCATTTCCTCCCGCGCCCCTCCCCAAATACAAAAAAATGGCTCTGAGCACTATGGGACATCTGAGGTCATCAGTCCCCTAGAACTTAGAACTACTTAAACCTAACTACATCACACACATCCATGCCCGAGGCAGGATTCGAACCTGTGACCGTAGCGGTCGTGCGGTTCCAGACTGAAGCGCCTAGAAGCGCTCGGCCACACCGGCCGTCTCCCCAAATACAGCTACCACAATCCAATCTCTTTATCTATTGTTATAAGTGTCTTTCTCCGGCTAACGCCACACAATATTTCCCATTGTGTGAATGACTCGAATGACTCAATGCTACGAATATATATATATATATATATATATATATATATATATATATATATATATATATATATATATATTTGAAACAGGTGTGAATTTACAGAAATACACAAATTCTTCACCCAAAAGCAACAAGAACTGACGAAAGTGACGTGTGTGTGTGTATTTTTAGTGGGGTGGAATGTTATGGCCCGTTTAGAAGCTCATTAAACTCCCTGACAAGTAGTACTGGAGTTAATTTCAGTGAATTATAGTGCATGCATGGAGTATACAGCAAACTTGTGGAGAGATCAGTTGTGAATTTCGAAAACAACATAATATGAGAATACGGTATTAATCAACAGAAGGCAGTAGTAAACTCACTACGAAACGCCCTAAATGCGTACACACTACCACCCTCCCCCCCCCCCCCCCCCCCCCTCATACACCATAGACACACACTGACGTATACATACTACTTGTTATTCATGCGCGAGACTATTCACAGGGGATGCTTTGGGTCTAACTGCTAGAATATATTGCAAACCGGATATAATTTTGCTCTGTAATGACAATAATAATAACAAAAAAGCAATGAATCAAAATAATATTTACACTGATTTTAATGAGTTAAATAAATAAGTTAATTCGTGTCTCATTCTGAATTTGGCCTTTGAAATACGCAAGCTGTTGAAAGAAAAACATGTGAGCTACCGGTACCTGGCGAAAGAAAAAGGTGCACTCACCAAATCGTTCCAGAACTGAGGTGTAGTTCTGCTTCCAGCAACGCGCAGCGATCGGTAGTGTGAGAAAACAGACAGAGCGTTACAGCCGGTAGCATAGTCACACGTGCTACTGCGGCGTGGTCGCACGGCGTCGGGGGTTAGCGACTAGCCACGTGGGACGTGGCCCCCTTCCCCCACCCTTCTTCCCATTCTCACCCACGTGACCCTACCCAGTCCGGGAGCTGGGGGCGCACGGCTTTGATGTTGTGCTCTGCCACCGTAAACAAAATGTGTGTGTGTGTGTGTGTGTGTGTGTGTGTGTGTGTGTGGGCATGCGCCAAGCCTCCAGTGCCACTGTTTACGCGGTGCTATAAACTGGGTTCTTCACTTGCAGCGTTCAGTTCTTGTAAGGAGCTTGAATATCAGAAAGCTGTTTGGAATCCGTCCCAGATCGGATGAAAGGAAGCTATCGACGCAATTCAGAGGTGGGCTGCTGGAATTGTTATAGGTAGATTAGAACAACACGCAAGTGTTACGAAGATGCTTCGGAAATTCGAATGGGAATCCCTAGAGCGAAGATGACGTTCTTTTCGAAGAATACTTTTGAGAAAATTTAGAGAACCCGCATTTGAAGCTGACTACAGAACGATTCTATTGCCTCCAACAAAGACAGTGCGTAAGGAGCACGAAGATAAAACACGAGAAATTAGGGCTCATACTGAGGGATATAGACAGTCGTTTTTCCCTCGTTCTGTTTGCGAGAGGAACGGGGAAGGAAGTGACTAGTGGCGGGTACCCTCCGCCACGTACCGTAATGTGGATTGCGGAGTATCGATGTAGATGTCGATGCAGGTTGTCTGTTTACAATCGACTGTCTTGACTCACGCTGAAAGGTACAAACTGTCAGCAGAGGTAAAAGAGAAGTTTTTAATCCTTCCAGAATCGCTGTGGAGTATTCATTTGTAGACTCAAGACTAGTAATATATACTGTAACAGAGATTCGCAATTTCGTTTGGATTATCGAATGCAATCAGCACTCGCCTCCTCGAAGAGCTAAGAAAGACAGAGTCGGTCTATATTGAAGATTCTTAATTGCTTTAATGCTTGGAAAGATTATGGATGATAATTACAGTTATTTTACCGAGACATATATTTCACAAATACTAAAAATGAATAATATCATTTCAAACTGCTCGCTAAGAAAAGATGTAGGTTAGTTTCTAGCTTCTTCCCAAATACGTGCTAGCCGATGATGGGGTACTAATCAACTGACAAGGAGGGATGGAGCCGGCCGCGGTGGTCTAGTGGTTCTAGACGCGCAGTCCGGAACCGCGGGACTGCTACGGTCGCAGGTTCGAATCCTGCCTGGGGCATGGATGTGTGTGATGTCCTTAGGTTAGTTAGGTTTAATTAGTTCTAAGTTCTAGGCGACTGATGACCTCAGAAGTTAAGTCGCATAGTGCTCAGAGCCATTTGAACCATTTGGAGGGATGGAACAAGTGTTGTTATCTCTTAAGGCATTTGCTTGAACTGACTAAGGGGAGTGCGAAAACAATTGTATCGGGATTCAGGATAGACGGACGGACGGATGGACTGGGGAAAGGACCGTTGACGGATTTGCGAACTTGCGTTACAAATACGAGTATGCGTACAGTTGGTTAACCATTGTGCCTCCCCGTTCGGGTTGGTACCCACAGACAGATACCTGTTCCTTTCAGTTTGCATTCCAGTTGTCTCACACATCAGGGACTAGGGTCAACAGGAACATGGATTACTTGCAATTCTAATTGGTTCGGCGGCGGGTGGATAACAATCCTGAGATAAAACTGATGTCCGAAAGTAGCGGTAAAACGCAGGATACAATGTAATAGCCGCAATCTAATATGTATTTACATACACACAACGTGCAATTAAAGGAAGATGCTTTTCTTGCAATAAAAAAGATGCTGCCTCAAACAAATCGTCGCTAATGGTACTTGCTCGCTGAATATTTTTTTGCCATTTTCCTCAAATTATAGGTTCACAGCCGTGATAAAATCTCTTTTTTTCCTATTTATTTGCGAATAGTATAGATTACTGGAGAATAGGTGACGCAAGAGATGTCATCTCTTCAGATAGCAAGATCAGTTGTCATTTTGTTCGTTTCGTAAAAGTTCTATCAGTTTCAAAACATTAGTCATTGATGAGTCTGATATAGAGCACCTAATGATTAAGTTAATGGAAGCAAATGTAAGGGCGGATTTCCAAAGAATTATAAGTACAACCAAATACCTGACCGAAGGAAAGCGGATGCAGCATACTGAAGTAAACGGAGGAGTTATCAGATATTATCAGGAATGTAAATCTTTAAGGTTGTTAATTTTTAAAATACCGTGTAATGAGATAGGTATTTCATTAAGGAAATCTGAGACTTAGCTAGCTATAAAAAATTCAATGAAGGAATTCCCTGTTACTGTCGCAACAAGATTGTTTGGGACAATTATTAGAAAGTAAAAACAGAGCAATGACGTAGAGAAATCGGCCAAGATTATGAGCAGCGAAAAATTATTTCTTGAGGAGAAGTTGGGGAGTATCGGGACCGCAATAAAATAAATAAATAACTATAATAGAAGTAAAAAAAATGTGACTGAGGAAATGGAGAAGCGTAGGCTGCAATGATATGGCAACATGAAGAGAATGATGCAAGAGTGTTGATGAAGAAATGTACGGGAATGGTAGTCATAAGAGAGGAGAAGCGAGGGAGAAACAAATGACGCTAGTGATGGAGAGAACAGGAATCGACAGGAATCTTTCTCATACTGTAGAAAAGGGTGTGCGGGAAAAAGAGTCTAACAAGCACAGAAAAGAAGAAATATGCAAAGAAATGCGTCCACGCGGATCAGATTAACCATGAATTTATTGGCGTAATACAAGCCAATCTGGTCTCCTCTGTTGTTTGAGATACAATCATAAACCAACGGGATATTTACAAAGCTTGTTTTTTTCTATTTTACAGGATAAATAGTGTCTTCTCGTATCTCATTCATCTACGTAGATCTTGTACTACCTCTCTGCGTTCAGGTTTGCAAATAATCATAGGATTAAAAAGATATAGAAGTGTGATTACATACATATGGCTCAATAACGTAAAAGCTGATTATACTCTTCACAGTTATGTAAGCGACAGCTGAAAGCAATTATCCGAAGCGGGCAAAGGTGTCACAACATACTACTCACAAGGAAAAAAAAATCCCCCGAACGAATTAACGAAGAATTTTATGCATGTTTTACAAGCTCATAATGTTAGTCATACTCCCAAAATCTGAAAGAATGACTCGTTTCACGCGGAAGACTCAGCACTAAAAGGTCACAGGAAATAAACTGCTGATGCTGTGGCGTTGTTCTCAAAGAGTGGAAACAAAATTTTCCTATTTTACTTCTCAAACCATTTTCACTATACTCTGAACACCTTTTTACTCTTCGAACTACAGCATATAAGCTTATATTTTCTTCTGCTGTTGTGTTTAGGAGAGGACGCTCCAAAGCGAACTTTGCATGCACTCATGACACCAACTGCTATAGCTACAGATAGCTCTGGCTTATGTAAAGCGGCTGTTGCCGTTGTACCAAATGGCTCGAAGCAAATATCCTTAGACTGTTTCATTAGTGGATCACAGTTCAGATGATGACAGTGGAAGACGCATCGGCATGCGAAAATCCGAAGAACAATTTACAGTGGTTTTGACACATGCTGCGGGAAGAAAAAAATGGTTCAAATGGCTCTGAGCACTATGGGACTTAACACCTGAGGTCATCAGTCCCCTAGAACTTAGAACTACTTAAACCTAACTAACTAAGGACATCACACACATCCATGCCCGTATCGGTCGCGCGGTTCCAGACTGAAGCGCCTAGAACCGCTCGGCCACCATCGGCCGGCCGGAGCTGCGGGAAGAAGACGATACAATTGTAAACGATAGCAAACACAACGAAGGTCGATACAAGAAGGTTCAAAGATCGTGCAACGCACATTACAAGACAATGACCTCTACATGTCATAAGCAAGTGTAAAACGTTGACATTAGATCTGTACAGCATATCCTGGCACTTAGGGGGTAAATGCTACAGAAAAAGAATTCATCTGTACCCAAAATGAGCGGGACAAGATTAATTTATCTTTGTGGTTCACCATGTCGAAAAATTAAATCAACATTCCAAAATTCATAGTAATGCTGATCACGAAGAACACTTCGAGGGATGTTACACTACAAGAGGGAAATAAAAGACACGACAGTATCAGTACTTTATAGATAAGTAAGTATGGAAGCTTCAGATATGAAATGTTTATGTCACAGGTCTACTATTACAGCAACCTCCCCATAATGTGGGTCAACGTGGTCCCGGTACTGCTATTTACTGTATTTGCAAAGCATACATTTAAAAGGTCACTACATTTCCTACGTGTTACTTGCCGGAAACAGACAGCTTATTTACAAAATTATAGCTAAAAGACACTGAATGCCATATAGCCAGCTTTCAGTTCACCTTGGGGAAATAATAGTCTATTTTTTACTGTTCTTGTATTTCATTCACCTTTTTCAAGATCACGGTTCTCATTTTCCGAAGAGTCAAAATTTCGATGTAGAGAAACGAATTCTATCCTGACTAATCTAACAACAGATCCACGTGATTTGGTTTCTAGATACGCGTGATAGGAAGTCGCTTCATCGCCTAGTTTTCTAAGTCTTCCTTTGCCGAATACGCTCTGTTCATTTTAACCATTTTAGAAAAAAAATTATGACAAACATACAGGCAGGAAACTGACCGTGGACATATCACAAGGGCCAGGTACACGCATACACCTCAAGATGAAATGAGAAACAACGGAAAAGTATTTCAGGGAAGTCCGACGGTAGTGTTGCAGCCAGACTCGTCTATGGGCGGTAACACGTGAGTCACATGCGTAGCAGTGTGTCCAAAACGAAAGTATTCGTTCCAGTTATAACAGAACATTACAGGCTTCATTTTTTATTTTCTCCAAAATCGCCAAACTGAGGACAGACAACCAGCAAGCACGATAATCCACACACTGATGACATGGAACTTGCTGTATTTAGACCAACCATGTCAGCTGCCTCTTTAACCTATGCGCAGTTCAATACCACGCGCTGCCGAAACTTAGTGTTCATATTTGCCACGTTATTGGCTGAGAGTACAGTATGAGACTATGAGGTCAAAAGTATCCGGACAATTGCTAGTGGACATTAATACGGGGTGTGTCCAGTCTTCGCCTTTAAGAAAGCTCGAACTCTGCTGGGTACACATTGAGTGAGGTGTCGGAATGTCTGTGTAGGGACTGCTGCCCATTATTCCTCAGGAGATGAAACCACGCGATGCTGGGCGCTGGGGTCTAAGGCGCAGTGGACGTCTAATTCTTCCCAAAGGTACTCCACTGACCTCAGGCCGGGTCTCTGTGCAGGCCAGTCCATTTCAGAAATGCTCTCGCCAACAAACCATTGCCTCACAGATGGTGGTGTATGAAAGGGAGCATTTCAGTACTGATACAAAGAATTGCCGTTCCGCAACTGTTTCTGTAGTATATACAGTGGACAATGCTGTTAAAATTTGTTCATATCCTTCCGCATTTAGCGCTTTTTAGTCGTAGTAAAGGGACGACACCCTAACCGCGTAAAACACACCCATCCTGGAACACCACTTTCACCGCACGTAATTGTTGGCCCTACACATGATTCCTAGTAATGTTCTTCAGGCACTCGCCAAACCCAAATGCTTCCATCTGATTATTGTACAGTATAGGGTGACTCATCACGTCGCTATTTGCACCATCTCAAACAACAGAAATTTTTGGCTTATTAGAAGGTGCTCGACTATTGTACCGCATTCATTTTAGCTCCCTACCCTCAGTCACTGTGCTATCTAGACTGCTGGCAGCATTTTGAAATTCACGACTGATCGCATCCGCTGATTTGAGGCGACGTTTTACACCGACCCTCCGCAGTGCTCGACTATCCCGTTAGTACATGAATTCTGCCTGGTCTTGGTTTATATATGGTTCTTCCTTCGCCATTCCCGCTCACAATCACATCACCAACTGTCGACTTGGGCAGCTTTGGAAGGTTGATATGTCTGTGATGGATTTTTTACTCAGGTGATACGTGACGAATTACGTTTGAAGTCACCTAACTCTCCCAACCGACCCATTCTTATGTCACTACTTCTCTAACGATAACACAGTACTCCTCGCTGCCTTTGGCGCTGGTGGGTCCGCCTGGCATCACATATAGTGGTTAATTCCGCACTAATAGGGGTATCCGGAGACTTTGATCAGGTAGTTTATCACTGCGAATATTCCTTTTCACTACAATGTTTATTTTACTCAATACACACAAAATTATGTAGTGGCTACATCTGTTTCTACTGTCTGGTCATTATCACTGGTCCATGATCACTGCTTGGGCGATAGCTTTGTCAAAGCACGCTAGAGTCGTCTAGTGGGAGCCTCAATGAAATGCTTACTTCGATACAGCCATCGCGCAAGCAATGCCTCTGGACTGTTGTTTATGACCATATAGTCGAAACCGGTATAGCCACTAAATAATTTTGTGAGTTTTGACTGATTATGATAGCGAAACTTAGTGTGAGGCTCGTTTTTAGTTTAGCACGGCGGAACAGACGTAGAGGCTCGCGGATTACGGGTCGGCGGCCGCTGGGCCGCCCTTGGCAGGCGGCGCACGCGCCTCACGCGGCGTGTGCTCAAGCGGACACAGGGGGCGGCGGTGGCGGCGGCGGCTGACGGCGGTGGACGCCGTGCCTGGAGGCGGGCCAGCCACACCCGGATACGCGGCCTGCGCTTTGCGGGGGCGTAACCTGCCGCCGACAGCCGCTCAGTGGCTGCGTGCGGAGCTCACTTTCTGTCACAGACGCGTCTGGCCCTTTACACCTGGGTCACAAAAATCATGGCATAGTGATATGCACACATACAGAAAGCGGTAGTATTGCATACAAAAGGTACAGAAGAACAGTGCATTGGCCTAGATGTCATTTGATTCAGGCGATTTATATGAAAAGGTTTCCGACGTGATTATGGCCGCACGACGGGAATTAACACACTTTGAACGCGGAATAGTACTTGGAGCTAGATGTATGGGCCGTTCCATTTCGGAAATCGTTAGGGAATTCAATATTCCGATACCCACAGTGTCAGGAGTGTGCCGTGAATACCATATTTCAGGCATTACCTCTCACCAAGGACAGCGCACTAGCTGATGGCCTTCACTTAACGACCGACAGCAGCAGCGTTTGCATAGAGTTGCCAGTGCTAACAGACAAGCAACAACGCGTGAAATAACCGCAGAAATCAATGTGGGCGTACGACGAACACATCCATTAGGAAAGTGCGGTGAAATCTGAAGTTAATGGGCCATGGCAGCAGACTACCGACACGAGTGCCTTTGCTAACGACATGATATCATCTGCAGCGCCTCTCCTGGGCTCGTGACCGTATTGGTTGAGCCATAGACGACTAGAAAACCGTGGCCTGGTCAGATGAGCCCCGATTTCAGTTGGTAAGAGCTGATGGTAGGGTTCCGATGTGGTGCATACCCCTGGATACAAGTATTCACTAAGGCACTTCGCAAATTGTGGTGATCCCATAATGGTGTGGGCTGCGTATACCAGGAATGGACTGGTCATCTGGTCCAACTGAATCAATCATTGACTGGAAATGTTTATGTTCGGCTACCTGGAGACCATTTGCCACCATTCGTGGATTTCACGTTCCCAAACAACGATGTTGTGTCACCGGGCCACAACTGTTTGGGATTGGTTTGAAGAAAATTCTGAACAGTTCGAGCGAATATCCAGAATGGCCACCAGATCACCCGACATGAATCCCATCGAACATTCATGGGACATATTTGAGAAGTCAGTTCGTGCCCCGCAATACTTCCGCAATTACGGCCAGCTACAGAGGCAGCATGACTCAATATTTCTCCAGGAAACTTCCAACGACTTTTCGAGTTCATACCTCGTCGAATTTCTGCACTAAGCCGTGCAAAAGGAGGTCAGGCGCAATATTAGAAGGTATCGCAATTCTTTTTTCACTTCAGTGTGTATCGGGCACTGCTTACACCTGCTCCTGTTGCAGGCTACTTACCGGAAATTTGTTTACAAGTATAAAATTTCAATCTCTCTACACAAATGAATTACTTAAAACTTAAACCCATTTATTTCCTGATCGGTTTCGGCAAATGATTGTAGGCGGGGGAACGGGTAATTTTGGTATCCAGAGACATATTGAAGCAAGCGAATATTTCTTACATAATTTTCACGAAGACGACACAGTTAAAAGAAAGAATGCGAACAAAAAGATGGTACGAAGATTGACGTAACTTCTCTACTTGTGGTTGGAGATCATAATTCATACGTGGGTGAAGTCCAATCCATTTACAGTATATATCGCAAAAAAATAATTATGGTATCGGCCTTCTTTTCGCTGCTACCGATGTAAGACATCTGAATTCTTGAGTAATAAGTTCATAAGTAACCCAATCTTCCTTCCGTAATATGTTCATAAGTCAATAGACAAAAATCTCTACTTGGCTACATTCTATAGTAACTCATGGGCTTCCAACAACTAGTAAAACAGTTGTGAGGAAAAGAGGAAGGGTGAAGCAAAAAAATCTCCCAACTGTTTTCGGAACAAAATAAGAAATATGAGATTTTTACATTCAAACGAAATTCGAACCCAGAATCTTGGAGATCGTTGGGTAGTTTTTGTTGTTCTCCGTGAAAGATTTGAAAATGATGCTATTCAAAATATAGAATGCCAATGCAAGGTATTTTAGTGTGTCAACGAGAGAAAAGTCTTTTTTTATCAAGACCACTTGCATGAAGTAATTTTTGTCGACGACTGTTTGACTGTGACCTGAGGCTACTCTGAGGTTACTTTTTGGAAAAAATTGTAATAAAGGTAAAAAAATATATTTCATATCGTTTGCCTTATATTTAAGCTATTACCAACCAACTATAATGACATTAAAAATTTAAAATTTTTAAAATTAAAGAACAAAAACTCAGGCCTTAGTTGTTAATAACGTACTTTCTAAGGGCATTCGGAAGCTCCTGAAAAGACGACGGGGATGGCTCTTACGGACTAACAAATCACGGTACACGACGCGGCAAATCAAACGGTCGTATGCGGTCCTGGCGGATGCTTCGCGAACGGTGTTTACCTGAGCATATTGTCGTACCGCTGGACGCAATACAGGCATTGTTTTATGCTTTGTGATGACACCATTAGTTTACGTCGATTCTTCCATGAACGCAAGTACTTATACATTTTAAACAACAAAGTGCGCCCCGCACTTCGGAATCAAACTTTTCCTGAATCAGCATTATAGAGCTCATGACTCACGTAATTAAATTTTGTTACGGTACGGAAAGAAATGTGGTTGAGTTTATCGACCAGCTACAAGTCCCGCTCTGGAAACCAATGAACTTCTTTGTGTTGATGTAGTGCAACGCCTAAGTATCGTGTGCCTTCTCCCCAAATCTCAGCAAAAGCTATTCTATGCCTCAAGGTTGCATAAACGGATTCTGGCCTCATTGCACCATAACGTTCCGGTAGTTGTTTAAAGCCTTCCCTGACTGTTAATAGTCAAATAGTAACAAAAGGAGGTCCTAATCGTTTCTGATAACGTGACTCTTTTCTTTCGAACTTAGAGTAATAAGGTTTCACCGACTTTCGCTCAGTTAATGCGTTACGTCACTTCATATGCTCACACATGTTTTATATCATTATAACTTTCTTTCGTCCGTGTCTCGGAGCTTTCGTGGAGTCACGCAGAGACTTATAGTAGGGGCCGTGGGCTGAATCTATGCCGTCTTGCAACATGGAGGGCGCGAGACAAATTATGCGGTTTACTGCTTCGCAGACTTAATCGGAAACGCTTACTGCAAACCTGATTAATTATCTGTCTTGCCAAATATGTAAAATTGACTTAAATATGGATCACCAGCCTCGTTTTGACCAACATCACACTCATATTTGCACAGAAACAAATGATGTTTATTGGTATCAGTTTAATTTTAGACAAGTCCGCACGTTTATCCAACACAACCTCCAGCGAGCTAATGGCTCCATTCCCTGCTCTGAGATCTCTCTCTTTACGAAGCAATTCCTATCTTACAATCGCCAACACTCGCCAAAAAAACAGGGAAACCCCTAAGCAGAATTCCACGCCCGGGCACAAGAATACACTTTAGAATACTTTGCATGCTTTCTGTGCCGGGAAAGTAACCCCATTGGTCACGAAGTATCACTAACTCCAGAATCACGAAATGATAACTGCTGCAACACACAAACTCCGGATCAGAGGGCTCACGTCTAGCCACTTCAACCCCACGAGGACTGCTGGACAATGCCTCGATCTCTCGAAGTCCAGATCGCGAATTTATTTAACATTCAGGCCTTCCAGACAGTTCGAATCAGGAGCAGAGTGTAGGTATTGCCATTGGCCATTTCCTGCTGTCGCTAATAGAGCTTTTGTCGCATGCTGCTTCGTGGCAACGGGCGCCGGAAAACACCGGCCGTCGTGGGAAAAGTACTCGCCCCTGGAATCAGCCTAGTGTCTCCGATCGCCACTCATTTAGGTGGATTAGGAAAAGACCTAACCGACATACTAAGGGCGAACTAAATCCCCTTCCCGCCCGGAGAGGGAAACTAGCTCAGACGACTACTATAGTGGACAGAGCTAACACACAGGGGTGGCCAGGAAGCGGTAAGTTACGGCGCTGAGCAAGCCATGTTTATGAAATGAACGTCGCTATAGGTTATATAAGTCGCGAAACAACTTCACGCAGAACTGCAGCTGGAGGTTAGATGACGGGTTCCTAAGCGTTTACGATATTCCAGATGTCTACAGTAACATTGTAGTGGCCATCTAAGTGTCTGGGTCGGAGAGAAGTTTCATTTCAGCAGTGCTGTGCAGGTTGTTCTTATGGCTTTGCTTTGCATGAGTATCGTCTCACGTCCGCTTGCTGAATGCTGATCACGCCAGTGGTTTTCTTACCGACCTTCCAGTATCACTACCCAGCCGGACTTCCTTCTAACTGGTGACACGCCTGTGACAAGTGATCCGTTGCTCAGGATGTTTACCAGTCGCTGGTGGCTGGTTCGCGCTCCAAGCTGTTTGTACAGGGCGGCGGCGTCTCCAGCTGCTGGAGGTTCCAGCTCCGGAGCGGAGGGTCCGCGGCCGGAGCGGCTAGCGGCGCGCCAGATGCCATCAGCAGATGCTATCTCCCGCCGTGACGCACGCCGATGAGCACACAGATAGCCGGCCGGGCCGCCTCGCAAAGCGACCCTGCGCTGGCACCGGTCTTCGCTGCCGAATACACAGACCTCGTGCAGGAGCGCGCTCTCGCTGTAACTAGATGGCCGGATAGTAACGAAAAGGGGAATATTTTTAAACCCCGGCAATGAAAGCTCCCTTGCAAGCTTCCCATTCATGATGTTACGCGAAAAAATAACTTCTGAAATCTTCATCGTCATAAAACTTGCCAATGTTACTTGTGTATAAAGACAAAAGCTTGTTTCCTTTTTAAACTTCAAGCTGTCATTCTACGCAGCGTCACATTTCGTGGTAACGTGCGCATTATTGTTTGCCCTCAAAGGAACAATTGTTTGGTACTGTCGGCTGGAGACTCCGATGTAATGTTCAGTGTCCTGGCTGGAAACTTTTATTTGTCGCATGATTGGCAACTTGACGTGTCAACGCTGTGTTTCAAGCGCACCTCTTCAGTGCTGCGTCCAAATAAAGCATAGTTGGTATTACAGCTGTGTAAGTTTGAGGGTACGCACACTACTCCTCTCGGATACCACTAAGTATGGTCGTCAAGATTAAAGTCTCCATCTAACAACGAAACAGCATCAACAGTGTAATATACTATGATTCTGCGGAGATCTTATGGACCTAATCCAGGACATCAGCACATTCGACCATAGTCTGATAGTGAGAAACTATCTTCTCTTGCCGTGAACAGACGCTGCTGTAATAGTGTTGGAGAGCACGATCGTCGTACAACTTCCTCACTTTTCGTGATAAATGCTTTACCGGTATGTTACCTAGAGTAGGTGTTTTCCATTTTGTGGGGACTAATGCGTAACAGAACCAAGCTCTGATCATATGAGCACAGCTTAGCACACTATCTCCAATACTGTACTGCTCAATGCTGTCGTGGGCACCTGTTGACAAATTGCTTGTTGGCTTCTGTCTCGGTTTCTTCGACCGACATTTGAATAATGATTTTTCTGAAGGTAGCGAACAAAGGTTGCAAGTAACACGGGGACAATCGCAGCAGTAATGACCATAGAAAAGGTCTTGGACGCCGGTGCTCCAGATACATATAATCTACGGCCGCGAGCTCGAATCCAGCCCGCCACCAGTAATGGTGGGTGGAGCTTTGACAACGCTCGTGCTGGTGAAAAGTCAAAAAAATCATCACATAAACGTTGGCTGAAGAAGCCGAGGCAGAAGCCAACAGGCAGTTTGTCTTGTTACACTGCTAGTAAATTACAAATACATTGCCTCACAAAAAAAGTAAAATCACACAGAAGACGTGGTGGGATGTCAATGTCACTTCGTACATGTACACAAAACCAGCGGGTATGTAACCGATTAGTCTCAATTCTCTGTGACAGGTAGAACGGCCACCAGAGTGCATTAGAGTTGTTCCTTTTTACACTTGTTACCAGGTCTGATAGCGTACATAAGGGGGACGAAGAGCACCAGATGTTGAGTGACCGCTCTGAAGGACACGAAGATGCCGCGTACTCTTGTGAGACAGCATTATCAGCAACTGATAGAGCCGGCCGGTGTGGCCGAGCGGTTCTAGGCGCTTCAGTCTGGAACTGCGCGACCGCTACGGTCGCAGGTTCGAATCCTGCCTCGGCCATGGATGTGTGTGATGTCCTTAGGTTAGTTAGGTTTAAGTAGTTCTAAGTTCTAGGGGACTGATGACCTCAGATGTTAAGTATCATAATGCTCATAGCCATTTGGACCACTTTGAAGCAACTGATAGAGTTTAAAAGGGGCGTCACCGTGTGCCTCCATTTCTCCGGCTAGCTGAATCGTTCAGTATACAGATTTGTTCAGCTGTGACAGTGGCCCGATGTCAGATTTCACGGAAACGTGAGAGCAGGCATACTCGTCGTCAGGGTTCCGGTCGACCACGTCTGACCACCACAAGGCACGATCCCCGTGTTGTGCCCCAAGCACATCGTAGCCCTTTCACATCTGCGCCTACCATCCGACAAAAGTAACGGTTTGTTTCATCCCTTGACATTCGTCACTCGTCGGAGACTAGCAGCAGTTCATGTACGAGATGGTCCCATACATGTTCTGTTGGGGACACATATAGGGATCTTCCAGACGGCGGAAGAACCTCAACATCACACAGAACGTTGATAGAGACACGCGCCATGGATGGACGAGCATTGTCCTGTTAAAAATGGCACAACACTACTGTCGCATGAGAGATTACACATGACGTGGCATGTCCGTGATGTACTGTTGGGTCGTCAGGTGTTCCCTCAGTCACTACCAGCCGTGACCTGAAGTCATATTCGATGGTCCCCCAAACCATGACGCCAAGGGTAACATCGCTGCGACAATTCAAAGCACTGGATGAATCGCACCTCTTCCCAGGTCACCGCCATACTCGACGACCAGATAATCTGGGGTAGTGCAGAACCGCGATTCATCGACGAACACAATGTGACGCAATTCATCAACAGCCTACGCTTCCCGATGACAGCACCACTCCAAACGCAGCTGTTTGTGTTGCGTTAAAGGCAGGTTACGCAAGGTAGGATAAGTCCCTAGACCGGTTGCTGTTAGTCTCCGACCACCTGTGCCGGATGACGCAGAATGTTGCAGGCAGTCCATTACACGTTCTCGGAAAGCAGGAACAGTTGTGACGCAGTTACGATGTCCTTGTTACCCAATACAGGGATCCTCACTAACGGTGGTCAGGCGTGATAGCTCAGAACCTTGGTGCCGTGTATTTATGCCCTCACGTCACTGTCGCACATCTGGATGTTGCACGATTCCACCAGCCGGCCAAATGGAGACCCACAATGAGGCCGATTTCAAACTCAGCCTTCTGCTGATAACGCTGTTTGACACGAAGACGCACCATCTCCGTGTCCTTCGCGGCGATCACTTAAAATCTGAAGCTCTCTGCGTCCCTAATGTACCATTCCAGGTCTGGTAACAACATTACACATGAAGAACATTAATACACTCTGGCGGTTGTTCTACCTGTCACACGGCAATCACATCCGACCAAATCTTCTGAGTGCTTTTTTTTTTTGGTGGGCGGGCACTTTATATAAGATTAGATGCTGTCAGATATACATTATCAACAGGAGGAAACAAGGTGACAACTCACATCTACAACAAAGCTTATTAAAATGCTGCAGTTTGTCTCTGTGCCAACAATATTATGCGTAGTGCACAAGGTACACACATCAAAAAAAGTTTTGCATCACCTCGGTTCCGAGAGTTCCGGAACCTGTACAGAATATTTGAATAGAGATCAACATAAACATCATTTCCGCCCTTTTTATTGCTCATGAAAACCACACATTGCATGTTGTACCACCATACAGCGAGACCTTCAGGGGTGGTGGTCCAGATTCCTGTACACACCGGTACCTCTCATACCCAGTAGCACGTCCTCATGCACTGGTGCATGCCTGTATTCGTCGTGGCATACTATCCACATGTTCATCGAGGCACTGCTGGTCCAGATTGTCCCACTCTTCGACGGCGATTCGGCGTAGATGCCTCAGAGTGGTTGGTGGTCACGTCAGCCATAAACAGCCCTTTTCAATCTATCCCAGGCATGTTCGATAGGGTTAATGTCTGGAGAACATGCTGGTCACTCTAGTAGAGCGATGTCGTTATCTCCAACGAAGTCATTCACAAGATGTGCACGAAGGGCGCGCGAATTGTCGTCGCCAATATGTAGCCGATATGGTTGCAATATCGGTCGTAGGATGGCATTCACGTATCGCACAGCCGTTACGGTGCCTTGCATGACCACCAGCGGCGTACGTTGGCCCCACATAATGCCACCCCATAACAGCGGAGAGCCTCCACCTTGCTGCACTCGCTGGACAGTGTGTCTAAGGCGTTCAGCCTGACCGGGTTGCTTCCCAACATGTCTCCGATGATTCTCTGGTTGAAGGCATATGCGACACTCGTCGGTGAAGAGAGCGTGATGCCAGTCCTGAGCGGTCCATTCGGCACGTTGCTGGGCCCATCTGTACCGCGCTGCATGGTCTCGTGGTTGCAAAGATGGACCTCGCCATGGACGTCGGGAGCGAGGTTGCGCGTCATGCAGCCTATTGCGCACAGTTTGAGTCGTAACACGACGTCCTGTGGCTGCACGAAAAGCGTTATTCTACATAGTAGCGTTGCTGTCAGGGTTCCTCCGAGCCATAATCCTCAGGTACCGGTCACCCACTGCAGTAGTACCCCTTGGGCGGCCTGAGCAAGGCATGTCATCGACAGTTCCTGTCTCTCTCTGTATCTCCTCCATGTCCGAACAACATCGCTTTGGTTCACCCCGAGACGTTTGGACACTTCCTTTGTTGACAGCCCTTCCTGGCACAAAGTAACAATGCGGACACGATCGAACCGCGCTATTGACCGTCTAGGCATGGTTGAACTACAGACAACACGAGCCGTGTACCTCCTTCCTGGTGGAATGACTGAAACTGATCGGCTGTCGGACCCCCTCCGTCTAATAGGTGCTGCTCATGCATTGTTGAGTCCGCAGCTCGTGGTCGTGCGGGTTCCCGGGTTCGATTCCCGGCGGGGTCAGAAATTTTCTCTGCCTCGTGATGACTGGGTGTTGTGTGATGTCCTTAGGTTAGTTAGGTTTAAGTAGTTCTAAGTTCTAGGGGACTGATGACCATAGATGTTAAGTCCCATAGTGCTCAGAGCCATTTGAACCATGCATTGTTGTTTACATCTTTGGGCGGGTTTAGTCACATCTCTGAACAGTCAAAGGGACTGTGTCTGTGATACAGTATCCACGGTCAACGTCTATCTTCAGGAGTTGTGGGAACCGGGGTGATGCAAAATTTTTTTTGATGTTTGTATAGTAGAAATCTGTTAATTTCAGCTTACTTTATCCACTCAGTAATGTCTTTTAAGGGACAAAATATTCTGCATTCAGATGTAGCTACAATGCATAGCGCGTCGGTGACACAGGTTTGCACATAGCCCTTTCATACGGCACTATGAAGACAACGATATGCTGTATCGGGAACGTGTAGGCCGTAAATTAAACTTACTCAACACGCTGCACATTCTGAGGTTCTACTGGAAGACCTCACTACCATTATTTACAAATTGTAGTGGACTACACTATTAAAGATAAATACTTGTAACCGATCTGATTCCAGTAGTAGAACGACAGTTATTGCTACATAAATGTTGTTAATTTAGCAATAAACGTAGGCACTATTTTTACATGATTGATCTAAAATCTTAACTAACGAAACAAATTCCACATAAATAAGAATGAACGCCCAGCATTAAACTTTTTATTATTGGTCGCTGTACCCAAAAGGTATTATTATTCGTATATGTTAATACTGCTGAGAATTATGGACACCACAAAATGAGAGGAAACAGATACTGCAGCCCATTTCTCCAGATAGCCGGGATCTCATATCAGTTTGTTCCTGCACGACAGGGTGTCATTTCAATCATAACATCCTTTCCGCCATCGCGACTGCCGTCCGAATTTGTTATGCGTACAGCATACGAGGTACATTATTTCTCCAGGTTTCCTCGCGACCATACAAACCATTTATTCCCCTTGATATCTTTTAGACTGTGCACGAAACGGTCAGGTGTGCTGACGTGGCGCCATACTGTAAAATAGGAAGCCTTTTTTTCCCCTCCAACGTGAGTTACGACCAATTTATGCTGCACCTTGCGATTTACGATAAGTTATAACGTCCTTCTGAGACTACTCCGATCTTGATAGAAACGTGCGAAACAAAAATGGGCCCCTCCCGTATACATATTCAGTCTAATTACGATGGCAGATAAAGCCGTAACGACTGCCACAATACCACAAAACAAAGAAATGCATTTGCATATTTCCTCGCTTTCATGCCTGTTGCAAGCCGACATGCTTCGAAAGGTTCTCACGAGAGCTGTCATCGACCACGGTGACGAGATAGTCGGCGAAGAGCTCCGCACACAGCGAGGATGCGGTGCGGTGCGGTGGGAAGATCTGTCCAAACTTATCTTGCAGAAAAAACTGCGTTGTAGAGGGAGCGGAATACCGTGGGTGCGCATACTTCTACTCGGTACTAATTATACGACTAAGTGTCTTCTAGTTTATAAATATCTACACGTATTGAAAAGTCGTAAATTCATCTGCGAGTGCCCTATACTTTGATGTATGGTGGTACACTTATGCATAACGGTGTCCAAACATATTAAGAAAATTTCTAGCTTGAACTAAGGCATAGCGGTGGGAATATTCTCCTTATAAATTACACTGTCATTGAACAGATGTCACAAAATTCTTGTAAACAAAACATCATATTTCTTACCGGCACAAGGTACGCAGAGCTTGTATTAGATGCCTATAGGGAAAAACGAAATAAGCGCGCTCCGCAGTCAACATTGAAGCCTCGAGTAAACTCACCATTCTCTTCACACGGCCGACCATCGCTGCATCATGTACGACAGAAACTTACCTGAAAAAAGAAAACATTCGACACTTAAATATAGCGCAGATATGTGTATTTTTTAAACTAAATAAGCTTAGGCAAAATGGTACCGAAATGTTATGGGAAGGGTAAAGATGTGTAAGGCAAACAAATTACATTCTCGTTAAGTGTATCCCTGCAGCCGCTCTCTGCTGTGGAAAAGCTTCTAACGTCTCTCGAAGGTTTCGGTGTCGTTGCACAGATTTATGAAACGCTCAAAACATGTTTGCCATGGTGGCACGGAGAAACAGCAAGTTCTCAGAATACAGTATGTAGTACACAGTCTCACCTGCATAGTAACTGTTTCATAAACAACCGGTTTCAGATCCCAAATATCCTTTATCGAGTTGCCAATAACAGGACAAAAGGTAAGGTTATTGACTTGAACCTGCGAAGTCTACGACAATTGTACCTTATTTAATCGAACTAGTAGACTGATTAAAATTAGCTGTAAAGCAACCACTTCGTCAAAGAGATTTTGTAAGAGTTTTACAAGGAGTTATCAAAGCGTTTTTAATGTAAATCTATATCTAAACTTATGATCATAACACAAAATTATAAGCATTCTAAATCGAGGCGTGTCAGGTATACGAACGCGTGATGTCTGTTTTTTCGGACAAATCCGAAATTCCGAAAGAACAGCCACTACGCATTCATATACAGAAGAATAGTGAGTCGCCTGCGCAGTCCATGGAGACATCCGCGATCCGGGGGACTATCCGTTGACGGTGACAGCGTGCAGCTCTGCCAGCTTGTGGCACAGCCGTGCGGACACTCCATGGCACAGCATACAGTCTTCCCCTGAGTGTATCTCTGCAGTGTTCACCCTCACGATATCCTGATACTGTTGCTATGTCGACACTCGATCGTTAGTGGGAGTGTCTGTGAGCTTTCCGTTGGGCGTACGGATGTTTCCTACATCTACATCTGTAATCCGCCAGCTGCCTGACGGCATGTGGCGAAGGGTACTTCTGGTACCGCTAACGGAGCCCTGCTTCCCTGTTGCACTCGTGAATGGTACTTAAGAAGAATAACTGTCGGTAAGTCTTTGTATTAGCTCTAATTATCGTGGTCATTTCGCGAGATGTATGTGGGAGCGATTAATATGTCGTCCGACTCTCCCCAGAAAGTACTCTCTCAAAATTTCAATTGTAAACGTCTCCTTGATGCACAATGCCTCTCTTGTAGCGTCTGCCACTGGAGCTGTTGAGCATCTCTGTAACGCTCTCGCGCCGACTAAAGGATTCCGTGACGAAATGCGCCGCTCTTCTCTGGGTCTTCACTATTTCTTCTGTCAGTTCTACTTGGGAACCATGGAGCATCGACTATCTGCCCGTTCCGTTAACTGTTACTCAGCTCGGCTATAGTCTACACTCATTGTTTATTTGCTCCATCGAGTGTTTCACTTGTCTAATGAAAACATTTATTTACACCGGCATTACCAAAACAGATCGGACGTAAAGGAAAGAAGATTCTAAAACTGCACCTTTGAATCACAGAACTGAGACAAGCATAGCAGATAAAGTAGAAAATAAGAAATTTTAGCAAAATAAAACTGGCCGAAAAACGTTTACAAAACTGACGTGGAAGTGACCGTTGTTAAAGTACAGGTGAACTACCATCACAGAAAGTCCTGAAAATCGTGGTTTCGGTGCAGCGATCGGCTGCTATCACATGTTTGTGCCTGCTCACCTCTCGCGTGCTCTCTCTCAAGTACTTCTCTTTCTCATCACGTTTGAGTGAGTGAGAGGAGCAGACGTGTTTAGTGCCTAGTTGAATCCAACGCAACACATTAAACAGCACGTGTTCACTATCAAGTGTTATGCGAAGCACAGTTCGTAGATAAGGTGTGCAGAACTGTTTGCGCGAGAGTTTAGGACCGAAAGTGTTTTGGTAAAACCTACAGCAAAGTCTGTGGTGCAGAACGTAGTGGCAAAATAGCTTGAAACGGGCTCCTTAGCAAACGAAAATCATAACTATCCGAAAACAGTTCGCACTTCAGACGACACTGCTGATTTGATGGATAGCCTTAACCAAAGTCCAACGAAATCTGAGTGCCGTTCATCTTTGTGAATGGGAATGCAGAGATCGTCGTGTCAAAACACTGCCGAAAAGCATGTGAATCTGTTGTTCCCTCAACCGGTACACCTTTGGCGTGAAGTAATCTGTGTTGAACCCCGAGGCGGTGGCGAGAAGCGCGTTCGACAGCGGTTGGGGCAGTTAGACGGGAGGAAGTGACTTCTAGCAAAGGGATTGTCAGCTGGTTGTCGGGCGGACCTGCGTACGCTAGTCGAGTGGAAGGGCGTGACTTTTGCTGGATAACTGTGCTGTCTGTGGTGTGAAAGGGCAGACTGCCCACCTTGTGCCCGGTGGCCATATTGCCGATGATATATGCTTTTGGGGCTGCATGAAGATTGAGTCTGTTCAAATGGACACTGTGTGAAAACATCATGTGAACTCTTTTAAGTATGCTTTACGGCAGGAGAGCGTACCTTCGTTAGTTTTCTGTTTATGCAGAGCAGAATCCACCTGTGTTTACGTATGGTATTTGCAGGGGTACTTGACTGATGCAGCTTGAACTAATACGTGCTGCGCTATGTTACTGTGATGAGAGTGTTACTAGCTTGGGGACTGGGACCGCGCAACTGTTGCGCTTTGTAGGTTTGGGAACACTTTTTCTGCACCTTTACAGTACCTTGCATGGTTCTTGCAGTTGTATCCTCTGCCTGATATAAGTATATACTGAAGAACGCAAGAAACTGGTATACCTGACTAATATCGATCAGGGCGCCCGAGAGCACACAGAAGTACCGCAACGCGATGTGGCATGGACTCGACTAATGCCTGAAGTATTGCTGGAGGAAACTGACACCAGGAATCCTGCAAGGCTCTCCATAAATCAGTAAGAATACAAGGGGGTGAAGAGCTCATAGAGACAGCACGTTGCAAGGCATCCTAGATATGCTCAATAATGTTCAATTCTGGGGAATCTGGTGGCCAGCGGAATGTTTAAGCTCATAAGAATGTTCCTGAAACCACTCTGTGGCGGGTGAGGTGTCTCATTGTCCTGCTGGAATTGTCCAAGTCCGTCGGAATGAACAATGGACATGAATGGATGCAGATGATCAGACAGGATCCTTGTGTACGTCAGAATCGTATCTAGACGTATCAGGGGCCCCATATCATTCCAACTGCATACTCCCCACACCATTACAGACCCTCTACCAGCTTGAACAGTCCCCTGCTGACATGCAGGGTCAATGGAGTCATGATGTTGATCTCCATACCCGTACACGTCCATCCGATCGATACAATTTGGAACGATACTCGTCCGGCCACGCAACATGTTTCCAGTCATCAACATGTGTTGACGGGCCCAGGCGAGGCGTAAAGCTTCGTGTTGCTCAGTCATCAAGGGTACAAGAGTAAGCCTTCGGCTCCGAGAGCCAATATCGATAATGTTTCGTTAAATGGTTCGCATGCTGACACTTGTTGACGGCCCAGCATTGTAATCTGCTGCAATTTGCGGAATTGTTGCGCTTCTGTCACATTGAACGTTCTCTTCAGTCGTCGTTGGTCCCATTCTTGCAGGATCTTTCTCCGGTCGCAGCGATACAAGTTGAATTTTCTGCACGAATATACTTGTCGAGACGAGAAGCGTTTTTGTCACTGTTGCGTTGCATTGTGATGTAGTTATTTGTACCATGACCTAACGCTCTTACACAAAGTACGAAGTGCAATTAAAATCTCAAAATACAGTCAGAGGTTACTGTGGCTTTAGTAATATACTAGGTAAGTAACGAACAGTACGTTCTAATCTATACCCTTCGTATTTATTTACTTCTTTATTTTATATCCTTGTTTCTTATTAAACTTCTCTTCAACAACAGGTAAATGTAAATATCACGGTCGAAAGTTAGAAATTACAAGCATGTGATGAGTGACAAACATTATCATGAGTAGTAAATTACATCTGTTTACTTCCTTTACTTTTGTGTTTGTATTTACTCATTAATTATTAACTTTTTTCAGCAACAGAGTGATGTAAATACTACTGTCATGAACAATAATTGACAAGTTTACGATGTCAACTTAGAGAACATTAGAAGCTATCAGTGAGAAGCCACTGCTCCTAAAGGGTGGTTGCAGCTCAAAAACCTGCGAGATGCCCACACCTACCCATATCCCTACTACTACGCTTATTCCTCATACCGTCACTGTTTGAAACTATAAAAGCGCGAAAGTTTCGCACAAGTCTCCTGGTTATTAAAATACACTGCATCTGCGAAGTCTCTCCGTAGCGGCGAACTTCGCGTGTCTCGCCATGGGGGCCGCGTTAGGTTGGCAATACATTTATCGCTATGTAACCTAGGGGCCGGGATTCACTGCTAGTGGCTGTAGTTATGTTGGAAGATGGGGTTCAATATTATTACGGTCAAAACAATGAAATTAATTAACTATGTTAATTACAATTAAATACATTATAGTCACCGGTATCACAATAGGTACTGGAAATGTTTTCCTCTTTCTTGAAGGCATAGCTCAACACGTTTACATTTATTTACAGACCTGTTTTCAGTTCAACTATTATCTTCGGATTATTTTGATACACAAATGTTTTAGCCATACCCCATAGGGTATAGTCGGGCGAAGACAGATCCTGTGAGCGTTACTGCAACCCGCACTCTAATTTTCCCCGCGTGCAATGGCATTTCTTTTAAGGCATATGTATTTTCTGATGACCATAATCGTGACTTTTGTTAATTAATGTAGCCAGATAGTTGAAACGAAGCCTCTTCAGTGAAAAAGGTAGGATCTAAAACACCAACACCCTGTCGACTAACAATTCGCTGGAACCATTCACAATACACTATTCGTTTCGCATTGTCCAGTAGGCGATCGCGTTACTATTGCACAGCAGTAATTTTATACGACTACATCCCCAGTTCTATGGTTACGACCGTATGTGCTGCCGCACGAGGTAACGTCCTCACTTTTTTTGTAGGAGTTCGCAACATGATGTCCGAAATGCCGAAAAGCTTACGTTCTGTTAAAATTGTGGGTCTATCAGTTCGTTGTGCATCGTGAACTGCATCTGATGTCTGGAATTTGCGAATTCAATTGCATTCAGTGTCGCGATGTGGAGATCTCGAAGAAGGAACACGCAATCAAAATTGCCGCCTCACTTGCTCCGTAAAGTTTCCTCCTGCACGGAAAACCACTACAAACGCACTCTGTGCAATAGTAAGCATTCTCACTACACTCAGCTCACACAAGAACTAGACAATAACACAACAGCCGCTACCTACCACTGCAGGTTCACGAAGCACGTGCCACCAACCTTACGCTCCCCGCAAGGCGAGACACCCGAGGCTCACCTCTGCGGAGAGACTTTGCGAACACACGATATTGGGATCTGTCACACGTTAAGTATGTGAGTGCCACAAGAAAAAGTCATGTTTGCGGAGAAGGTGGGGAGAGGCGAAGGGGGAGCAAGCAATAACAGACACTCCTACGCCCTCCTCCCCCAACGCTTTCCCGTACCCATCCCCACAAAGCTGATTGAACTGTATGAAACGTCCCCTTAGAAAAATTTATGAATTACTGTGCTGATAAACCCCTTACGTTATTTGATTTTCAAACATCTGAGCATAACTGAACGTACTCAGACATTTCGCTCTTTACTTATTCTGATCAACACTAAACTGAAACACAATATTTTTAGCGCAACACAATCTGACTTTCAATAATCCCTACAAAAGAATGGCCCTGACTAACAATAACCTATACCTTTCATGAATCACTTACCTCACAAAAATCTTCGTTACTCGAACTACTGCAATACAGCGAGCGCCAATACTGCCAGCTAAATAAAGGATTCTAACTGCTGAAGTCACTAACCACACACAAAGAAAGAAAATATGTTATGTGGACATGTGTCCGGAAACGCTTACTTTCCATGTTACAGCTCATTTTATTACTTCTGTTCAAATCACATTAATCATGGAATGGAAAAACACAGCAAGAGAACGTACCAGCGTGACTTCAAACACTTTGTTACAGAAAATGTTCAAAATGTCCTCCGTTAGCGAGGATACATGCATTCACCCTCCGTCGCATGGAATCCCTGATGCGCTGATGCAGCCCTGGAGAATGGCGTATTGTATCACAGCCGTCCACAATACGAGCACGAAGAGTCTCTACATTTCGTATGGGGGTTGCGTAGACAAGAGCTTTCAAATGCCCCCATAAATGAAAGTCAAGAGGGTTGAGGTCAGGAGAGCGTGGAGGCCATGGAATTGGTCCGCCTCTACCAATCCATCGGTCACCGAATCTGTTGTTGATAAGCGTACGAACACTTCGACTGAAAAGTGCAGGAGC
Organism: Schistocerca americana; assembly: GCF_021461395.2. Taxonomy (NCBI): domain Eukaryota; kingdom Metazoa; phylum Arthropoda; class Insecta; order Orthoptera; family Acrididae; genus Schistocerca; species Schistocerca americana. Next base: position 372,821,333 of record NC_060123.1, on the reverse strand, counting down.
TCCATCGTGCATGAACCACATGTTGTGTCGTACTTGTAAATGCACATGTTCTAACAGCACAGGTAGAGTATCCCGTATGAAATCATGATAACGTGCTCCATTGAGCGTAGGTGGAAGAACATGGGGCCCAATCAAGACATCACCAACAATGCCTGCCCAAACGTTCACAGAAAATCTGTGTTGATGACGTGATTGCACAATTGCGTGCGGATTCTCGTCAGCCCACACATGTTGGTTGTGAAAATTTACAATTTGATCACGTTGGAATGAAGCCTCATCCGTAAAGAGAACATTTGCACTGAAATGAGGATTGACACATTGTTGGATAAACCATTCGCAGAAGTGTACCCGTGGAGGCCAATCAGCTGCTGACAGTGCCTGCACACGCTGTACGTGGTATGGAAACAACTGGTTCTCCTGTAGCACTCTCCATACAGTGACGTGGTGAACGTTACCTTGTACAGCAGCAACTTCTCTGACGCTGACATTAGGGTTATCGTCAACTGCACGAAGAATTGCCTCGTCCATTGCAGGTGTCCTCGTCTTTCTAGGTCTTCCCCTGTCGCGAGTCACAGGCTGGAATGTTCCGTGCTCCCTAAGACGCCGATCAATTGCTTCGAACTTCTTCCTGTCGGGACACCTTCGTTCTGGAAATCTGTCTCGATACAAACGTACCGCGCCACGGCTATTGCCCCGTGCTAATCCATATATCAAATGGGCATCTGCCAACTCCGCATTTGTAAACATTGCAGTGATTGCAAAACCACGTTCGTGATGAACACTAACCTGTTGATGCTACGTACTGATGTGCTTGATGCTAGTACTGTAGAGCAATGAGTCGCATGTCAACACAAACACCGAAGTCAACATTACCTTCCTTCAATTGGGCCAACTGGCGGTGAATCGAGGAAGTACAGTACATACTGACGAAACTAAAATGAGCTCTAACATGGAAATTAAGCGTTTCCGGACACATGTTCACATAACATCTTTTCTTTATTTGTGTGTGAGGAATGTTTCCTGAAAGTTTGGCCTACCTTTTTGTAACACCATATATATATATATATATATATATATATATATATATATATACTGTATATCATGAACTGATATATATATATATATATATATATATATATATATATATATATCAGTTCATGATATACAGTATTACAAATTTACTCTTTCTGACGGACACACGTCCAGATCGTCCACTCTCAACACTCCGCCATCTCTCTTCCCACATCCACCACTGCTGGCGGCTCACCTCCAACTGCGCAACGCTACGCGCTGTTCACATCCAACTGCCCAACACTACAATAGCGAATATGACAACAATGCCAACCAGCCACAGACTACGCAGAGCACAGCCAGTGATTTTCATACAGAGCGCTACGTGGCGTTACCAATATAAAAACGTAAACAGCCTACTTACAACTGATTTCTGAATTCGCGCAGGCAAATAGTACGCTGTGAAAACATGAAGATACTCCTACGTATGCAAAGATGTGAGAGCACCCAATGGTGACGTGGAAATATTACGTCGGTTGAAGAGAGAGTCCGTCCCGTCCCGTCCGTCACGGACCTTTTCTATCGGTAACGTACCGGAAAATCGGGAAGGAGGACCCCGAGACGTTAGTTATCGTGCAGGAGAGCGCGAGGTGGCCCGGCTCGCGACAAGTGGCCGTCAGAGTGGGGGGGACGGGGGGGGGGACGCTGCGGTGGCAGGTGCGGGCAGCGAGATGCGATCGCCTACTGCGGGGCCGTCCCGGGCCTCCTCATTAGGGCGACGCGCTGACGGCCGGCCGCATTCCCGTGTCGCCGCGCCGCGCCGGTCCTTGAACCTGGCCCGGCAGCGCGCCTTGTCGCGCCTCTCCCATCTGCCCGCTTCCCGCCCACCCGTCACGCCGCCGCGCTCTCGCCCGGACTTATTATCGAAATGTTACGCGTCGGAAATCGTAGATCTGTTGAGACGTCAACGCCGGAGACGTCACGAGCGCCGCAGCCTGCCCGCCGCTCCGGCCGGGGTCAGCGATCGCGCGCGTCGGCGGCGGAACTCGGTAGCGAAGCGCCGACCGCCCGCTTGTCTTCTGTCCCACCTCATCATTCTTCGCCGAGATTAGCCGACCGGTTTTCTCTTAATACGGCGGCCCAGCGGAGCAGGGGCTCAAGATTACTGACGTGTTCACTGTTTCAAGCGGAACTCGTTCTTTTGCTGTAACCGTCGCTTTCGGCTGAAACCACAGGGGAATGTGGCACTGCTGGTTCAGACAGTGCTCTCGTATTGAGGGGATGGCGGTTTGCGGATACCCACAGTAATATCTACTTTGCAGATAAAAGCCTACCCCGAAGTGGATATCCGCAGTAATATCACCTTGTGACCGAAAGTTAAAGGGTCGTGTCAATATTACGATATTCGTCCTTGTAGATTACAAACGATCGATTGTAAAAATTGTTATTGTTCTGCTGGATGGAGTGCTCCTACGCTAACTGGTATGCACTAGCATTTGTTCTTTAGCATTGCTTAAAAATGGAGACTACCCATCTTTCTGCTTTTCCGCACAATTACACGAACGTACTATTTTTAGCAGCTGTCTTACGTCGTTTGTATTGTCAGCTGTCACGTTACTACCGAAAGCCGCCACAGAGAGACGTGAAGGCTATTCTAGGACACTGTTTGTATTTTACATACGACATGAATAGTGTACGGTACACAACTACTGAACCTCTCAACATTTATCTTAAATTAAAATACAAATACACACTGCAGCAATTCTTACAGTGAGAAGTGTCGCACGTTAACATGATTTAATATTATGGCGAATTAAAGTTAATTAGCTGAACGAACTGCACGACAAAAATCTGACAGTCTGCAATATGTGATGACAACTGGAAGCAACTTTATGTGACATCCCAACGTTGTGCAAATGTTTCGCAGAAAATTAAAAAATCGATTTCAACAGCTACACAAAAATTCTAACTTATCGAACGTGTCAAGAATGTTATAGTCTATTTTATTCTAAAATGCTACGTTCTTAGATAAAAGTACGTTACGAGATCCGACTATAACAGACGAAAATCCAGACCTAGGCCACGCCTGCAGTCAAAAGCTCCAGCATACTGAACTGGTTTACAACATTTTAATATCCACGAAAAGGAACGCTGACGCGTATAACGAACTTGCCGATGGGGTGCGGATTTTCTTATCCACGTAGACATCTACTTAGCAGCATTGTCAAAGACATATGATTTGTGAACGTGTCTCGACTTTGCCTGGCTGATATCGTGTTCGTGAGAAAGGGGGTGGACATGCTCCCATCAAAGTAACCATTTCTGAAATCATCTTCATTTACAGTCAGTTCCACGAGAAAGAGTACTCAATAATTTTAAATGTACAGTTCGCAGTGACATCTCTGGTAGTGGTCTCTAATCTGTAGTCAATGCGCTTTTGCAGAGTGTATAGATAAACAGTGTGAGAGTTGAATGTTTTGTTTAAAAGGGTTTGTTTGCAGCCAGTTGAAACGCTGAAAAAGTGAGAAATATTTATCAAAAATGCCTTCTGAGGTCCTTTAAGAAGCTATTTAGTTCGAACGAGGCAAACTAGGTGCTTCAAGAGGATAATGGTCCGAAACATCGCAACCGTCTCTATACAACGTGGAAACAAGACAATGGGGTGTCTACGATGGATTGGCATACAATGTCTCTGGATGCAAATCCGATCGAAATGTTTGGTCCTATATTAAGATGAAGCTTAAGGGAAAGCCAATATGTACTTTGAAGCAGCTGTCATATGAAATCAGGACGATATGGACATCGTTGCCGAGAGAATATGTAACAAATCTCGTGAAAAGCATGCAAAAAAGGTGCCAAGCTGTAGTCGATAATGACGGCAGTTGGATTAACTATTAGGTAATTGTACAATTAATAAAGCACGTATTTTCATGTAAACATATGTTAATAACAGTGTCTTTTATTTCATACAGATAACGGCGTACACTTTCTTGTGGAACTGACTGCATTTAGGAAACCATGAAAACTTAAATAATAATGGACATTACGACACACATTCTTCCAAATATGTCTCCAGTGTAACAACGACCGCGGCATATCTCCCTTTCATGTCTACTGTATCCGGCAGCACCAGAAATTGAAAGGACAATTTAAGTAGTACTGTACTGTCGCACTTGGCTGCTCGGCCCCCGATACACGTATGATGTAATTTCGCTCGATAATGTAATGGATCAAGATATTTATCTTTTAACAGCATTTGACAGCGTGTAAAAATGTACAGTGACGTACCATACATCAGTATTAGTAGTGAAACATGCTGCAACATAAATGACAAATTTTTGTGAATTTTAAGTATACTTCTCCCGGGAAACAGCTGTTGCACATGCATCATGCTGTTGTTTCGGCGGATGTAATAGTGAGCTGTGCGTATAATATGTATATCGGCACACGTGAAAGGAACCTTAGATAAAAATATAGATGTTGGACTGGTCGCACATGCCTTTGTAGAAACTGTTTCTAATTTTTTTTTTAGGCACGTATAGTGCAAAGAAGTTCCAATACATGTGCCTGTTGACAACGGGGCAAATAACTGAACAGATCGAGCGTGAAAAATAAAATTAAAATAGTCATTTTAGCTTAAAAACTTTTATGCCAATATTCTACTTTTAAGATTTGACGAAGTTTGTGGTGGCCGGCAGCAAGAAATCAACAGACATTCTGTGAATTTAAATAATGATGTATAAGTATATAAACAAAATTTCACTGTGTAACCAAAACTATCCGGACACCCTTTATAAAGTGGAACTAACCACTAGGTGTCACAAGAAGCGGACCCACCAGTACAAAAGGAGGCGTGGAGCACAGTGTTGTCACTAGAGGAGCGCTAATTGCAAAATGCTCCGGTTAGGAGTGTACAGTGGCTTCGAACGTGGGCTAGTCATCGAACGTCACCTGAATAACGAATACATCAGAGATATTTCAGCCCCTCTAAAGCCGTCCGAGCCGTCTGTGGGTGATGTGACTGTGAAGTGGAAACACAAAGCAACAGCAACAGCTAAACCAGGACCAGGCGGACCACATGCACTCAGGTAGTATTGCGAAGAGGGGCTTCTCAAAATTGCATGAATTCAGAGGATGGAATCACTCATGAGTTCCAAACTGCTACCTGCAGTCGAGCTAGCACAATTACTGTGTGTATAATAGTCGAGCAAATGCTCATTAAGCCCCTCGTGTCTTTTCGTGGTGTTAAGTGCTGACGCCACTGGGCAGGCGACGACTGGAAACAAGTGATTTGGAGTGATAGACCACACTATATCGTGTGGCAATCCGATACAGGTTGAGACAGTTTTTATGGAGCGTTTTGGAGTTTTGTGAAATTGAGTGTGAATGTGACGCAAGTCTTGTACCCTCTGGAGCGGAGCGGGTGTTTCCGTAATGTACGTCTGAATTAGAATAAAGTAGAAAGTAGATCATTCGCAATCAACCAATTATTTTCTGCAGCACGGAGAACTGAGAGAATCCGAAAGTATATTTCCGGGAATCGCTGGCTGAGTCATTAGCAGTTTTCTAGGCTAGCGTTGCTGTCTAGCGAGTGCACTCACCCTCAGTAGGCAGCGATCTCAGATCAGATTGTGGAGTCAAGTAATTAGCTGTATGGCGATGGTTAGTCAACGAGGCGGGCACGGCGAGATGTAATTGAGGCTAACAAATTGTATCTGTTTCCTTGGATATTTGAGCGTGCTGTTTTTGTACGAGTTTTTCCCCATTGACGTTGAACTGTATTCCTATTTTGTTGCCGTGCAGATTATTGGCAGAAGCTCCTACGAGCTAGTTGGTGTACATATTCCACTCCAGTGGTCCGAACTCGGAATCTTTCTTGAGAGTAATTGGATAGCTACTGGCTTTTTAGTTACTGACTCTGGAATATCTAGAATTTAAACCCTGTCTCACGGATCAAAGTGAGGTGTAGCAATGCACAGAATTAATCCGAATCCGCCAATAAACGTATCGACTGAATTTTGGAGCAGAACATCCTAAAATATGTCTAGCACGCCGCAGTATCCAGGCCGCGGCCGTAAGAGAATCTTGGTTCAACGAAACGGAAACTCTGAAGCACAGACGAAAGAGGTGTACGACGCTACAGACTAAAAAAAAAAAAGTTGACAAGTGCGCCCGCTCCTGAAGTGCGAGTGTGTAAGACTGTAAGTGCGACATCAGCCGTTATGGCGAGCAGCGGCGCTGCGGCAGCCTCCAGCGTATGTTGGGCTGGACAGGAGGCTGTCCTGGAAAGAGCGCAGAGCGCTGCAGTGGTGGGCGGATCACGGCCAGCTATCGCCGTCGCCACCGGCTCATCGTCAGATAAGCGCAGTCCCCTAAATTTGTGTCTATATGGCGCATTATTTCCTGATAAATAACACATCTGGCGCTACCGACCGGAAATGTTCTATCCGTATGCAAACATATAGACGAGACACACTGTGTCAGCGCCGTACTGATTTATGAAATGCGATAAAACATCGGGGTAAATGACTCCGTTTAATTTAATGTAGTACTGTATTTCACCAGAAACTCATGATTTGTTACATCTCTGTTTTCGATATTGAATGTTAACACTATGACGGGTGCTCTGTAGTCCGGAAAAGACACAGCCAGGACAAAAGCACCACAGGCTCAAAGGTGCGAGCTGGCGCCAGTGCCATAGAGACTCTCCACTTGCGCGAGGTCTACCAGCACCACGAGCGGCGCTGAGGATGAAGACATCGACTTCGCCTCGGCCTACTGCCTCGAGTACAATCCTCCAATGACAGGACGACAACGGACAGAAGCGTACTCGGAAGATAGAACAGCTCTAGTGCACTTGGTTATAGATCATCGTCCAGGGCTCACTTTGACAGGGAACGTCGTTTAGTGAACTCTTAGAATTGAACAGTCAGTTGTAATTGCATTTGCTTTTTACTGTGAAGTTTACCTACGGCCATTTGCACTTAGCCATTGAGGGTCTTTTTTTGTTGCACACTTTAATCATCAAACAAGTCACAAAGATAAGTAAACCTTTTTAACTCATTTGTGTGACTTTATCGCTAATTTGTTGGAGGGTTGTAGACCCTCCGTCCTCCTATCGTGTTACCTGACGCTGGGGCATAGCTGTGTAATAGTGGCAGGGAGAAATTGCCTTAGCGGTGTATTGTACCAGAAGCCGTTTCACGAAATCACAAACTTGGCCTCCATAGCAGTAGTGATGAGGCCTCTACAAAAATGGCTACGAGGGTTTACAAAAACGGGAACCATTGGTGAAGCTGGATCATAGAAATTTTACTTGCGAAACCAGTTTAGATTTTAACAGGATTTTTTTAGATAGGTAGAAGTCTACGTGGATAGGAAAAACACTATCCACGTCTCAAAGCGTTTCATCCGCGGATACATTGCAAACATCTTTAACCAGTTCAGTACTTTGAAGTTATAATGTCAGGCTCGCGTCTAACCTAAGGCTTCGTCTGCTGAAGTCGGACCTCATAATTCTCATTCTACATACACAGATTGTAGAGGTCGATCATGGAAACATTTTTATGTAAATATATCCTGTCATATTCACGATACGTCTCTTACACGTTAAAATTTAATGTAATAATTACTAAAATAGATTTTGTCAAATTTTCTGTAGAATATTTCCTCAGCACTGAGAAGTCAAATGAAATAGTACTACAAGCTATCGCCGAATATTGGATACTGTAAAATTTTAAACACACCATTCATTTGTAGAATGTGCGTTAATTACTCATAATCTTAAGGGTGTAGACCAGGCTGGCACTCGATTTTGGAACCGATATTCATGATTGTTTTCAAAACTTGCACCTAGAGAACACTACACGACATTGAAATTTTGGAAATTTGTGGTAAGGTCTTATGGGACCATACTGCTGAGGTCATCGATCCCTAAGCTTACGCACTACTGAATCTAACTTACACTAACTTACACAAGGACAACACATACACCCATGCCCGAGGGAGGACTCGAACCTCCGACGGGAGGAGCCGCGCGGACCGTGCAAGGCGCCCCAGACCGCGCGGCTACCTCGCGCGGCACGACATTGACAAAAGGCCTTCTCGGCGTGCGAGAGCCGTTGGTGGGAGCTCCGAATGCCACAATTTACAACATAGAACAAAAATTTAAAAAAAAAAACTGCTTTGAATCTCATGATATTCTCTAAAGTAGTACGTACGGATATTTAAAAAAAATATTTCTTTAATACAATGGCGGCACTGTCAAATAAAAGTCAGTTTCTCCGACAAAAAAGTCGTTGCAAAAACGTGCACCAAAAAAAGAAATTAAAATATATCGCAAAAATCGTACATATTACAGTAGAAAAGACTCCGACTCAGAAGTTACAAAAAGTTATAATGTAAATGCATGTATGTTTCTTGTGCTATAGATCCCGTCAACTTGAAAGATGTTGTTTTGAAGAAACAAGCGTTTAAAGTTCGAACATTTTTTTTAGTACTGAGATTGAACAAACCTTTAATCGGCAATGCCAGCACCGTACAGTTAGCTTTTGTTTCGCCGATGTCGGATCACTCTCATTTTGACGAAATTATGTCGATTAACTGTATTCCGATTAACAATCGAAGAGTTTTTGCACGAATAGGTATGCTTTTCGAACCTTTTCTATCCGTATAAATTCGTTTGTTTGTCATTTTCATGCAATCATGTTTTACGTCATATAAAAAAGCAAGCGAAATAACAAGATAAATCACGTGGTTTCAGACAGTTTACCATAAACGAATCACGTTACGAAGAGAAATCTTACTGAGAATAGTATTTTAGTTGATACTAATCGCTTCTGATACTACCCGAAACTAGCAGCACCCCTATTCAGTCGGTAACTATTATAGTATTACGTCGAGTGCATTTCAGCGCTCGTATGCGTCAGATTCCCATGCAGGAAGCCCAGGTTTTAGCGTATTTTATAATTTATGACTCTTTATCTGAATGAATCTTAAAAACAGACTCTCTGACATTTTAATTCAATAAAAAAATCACATTAAAAATTTCTACCCTGATCTACCCCTTAAATCATGTTAACCTACTACATATCTCAAAGTAATAGTGTTCGATTGTGTAAACTATACACATTATAAATAATGTTCCATTGTGTAAACTATACACATTATAAATAAAAATGACTCGAGTTTTAGTCTGTCAGTATGTCAAGGCTACTCTCATGAACTACTGCATGTATTACGATACGGAATTCATCGAAAGACAGTCTGATTCAGGAGGAATGTTTGTGTATCCCCCATGATTTATTACTACTGCGAGAGACAAGTAGTCCAGCCGTGAGTACTTTGCACTACACGAGCGAAAACAGGCGGGTCGCATATTTCTAAATATTTTAAAAGAAACGTTGATAGCACCACCAATTTGTAGCGAACGTTGTCTGTGCCATTTGTCGTACACAAACAGGAGTCAGAAAACAAAGTGAAGAGTCCAAACGACGTGGTGTGTTAGAAGAGACGTCATGTCACTTTGTGGCAGCTTTCGGTGATCACGTAAGCAACATCTGTTAACGTAAACGAAGCAGGTATCACCCATGTGTGAGGCAGCTGTTAGTTTCACGGTAGAAAAGTGGACGTGTAACTGTGCGGAAAATCAGGAAGATTGTCATGTCATCATGTTTAGGGCTTACGGTGTCAACAAGCACCTACAGTATCCAGAACATTGAGCTTTCTACCTAACAGAACACTTTTCTGTACTGAGCAGGAAATAAAAGTCTCTGAAACAATCTGCCATCGAGGCAGCTGCTCGTCATCACCAGATGCGACAGTTGCACCTGAAGATAGCGAGCATCTACCTCACTGGAATACTGTGCAGTTTTCACGACACCATCGGACGCAACGGCCGAGCTACAGGGGTGGACAATGCACGGAAACACTACAAACATAATACAGGAAAACTATTGACATTCAGAACAGCGTACGTTTCCTTTAAGGTTTTCAGTGGATTGTTACACAATTCTTCCTGAAAAATATTGTCAAGTTCAGGTAGTGATGATGGAGGTGGGTAGCAATCATGCACCCTCTCTCCAAAATAGACCTCTAAGGTTCAATAACATAGAGATCTGGCGACTTCCGTGGCCAGGGAAGATGCGACAAGTCATCCTCGTGGTCAGAAAGCCAGCACTGCACGTTGCATATTATGTAAACAGTGGCCCTGTCGGTCTTGAGCCCACCACAGTCGGCGAACAAACATTGTACCACGGGATGGACCTGATTAGCCAAAATGGGCACACAACCCTCGGCAGTAAAGCGAACTGGCAGGGGAACACCACGATATGGCTTCCCAAATCGTCACCCAATCCCCGCCATTTTTCACTGTTTTGGGACGTAAACTTAGTCTGAAGTTGGAAACAGCTGGAAACAATACTCTTCCGACCAAATGACTTTCTTCCATATCTCCACAGTCCAGTTTTTATGCCTTCGGCCCTCATTTTCCTGCTATGGACATTTGCGTCACTGATGTATGGTTCTGGAATTCCAGATCACCTGCTATTCTCTGCTTATGAAGCTTTCTTCGTGTTCTTTTGGTGATGACAAGGTTTGGGTGTGCGACATTCAGTTCTGCAGTGACTTTTTCAGCTTTCGTCCAGTATTTTTCGTCACAATCCTCTTCAAAGACCGTCTGTCACGACCACTCAACACACACTTTCGTCCACGTTTGCGTTACCTCACCTAAACTGACTGCCACTGTTTTCGTATTCCAGGCGCCGGACTGAAAAGAGCATGCCCCAGCTAGCAGACGAGATACATACTGATAGGCCACAAGGATCACACGTTGTTATTTTACCCAGTGTCAGACTGTGTGAAAGCAAGAACTAACACGCTGCTTGCAGGGAGTCAGTGATTTGAATGGAAACTGGGCCGAAACGTGGTAGAAATCACAACACAAGTAAAAGATTTATAAACTACCACAAATTTAGTGCAGAACTGCGTTGTCTTAACCGACGGCAGCCTCCTTTGACGTAGACACATTGACAGAACGACATATAGAAATAACATTCACTTATAACTACATAAGTCGAAGGGAGAATACTGAACCATTGCCAACTAGGTTTTGGCAACAAAAGGGAGGTGGTAGACTTCAGTGGACCTAACCGCGTGGATGGCGCTGCTGGTCCCCCTTAGTATCGCGAAATATTCGCAAACTACTAGACCGCGCCGAAGTAACGAGTCGTTAAATTTTCCATAGCATCGGGGAGCGTTGGTAACTATAAGAGCTGACGCGGACGAGATGGCAGCTGGTGGACCTGCCAAGAAGACGTTGGACGTTGCAGATGGGCTGGATGGGGGTTTATTAGCTGGTCGCCACCTCACACATTGTGCCTACGGCTGAAGAGTTGTGGTGCCAACTTGCTGCGTGGTCAAGCGGCTTGCTGTCACTTGCTGGGTCATAGAACTTGCCGCATCCCTTTTGCACCGGAGGTTTCCTAACCTGGCGCAGCCTCGGCTGCTGGGACGGCGGGCTTTTCTGTTTCCGTGCGCACCTCAAGACCAAGAAGACCTTCCGTTTCAACCTAAATTTCTTTAACGGCCACCGCCATATTGCATAATTTATTAATTCCTCTCGAAAAGATGGCAGTTGAAATCTATTCACAGATTTCGGTTCCTCTGTATGTAGGGAATTATTATTACAAGGTTTCTTCCGTTTCTAAAATTGTTTATGTGCTTTAATTCGCTCTTGAATGTTTAGATACTTTAAAATAAAACTGAAGTGCAAATTATGGGTGGAGCAACGGTTTGTTCGTCATCAAAATGTTCCGAATGTGTCACCTGATTTCATATTCTTTAATTACTTCTCGACTCATCCTCTGTTTCACGCTTTGCGCGGCCGTCCAAGCGCTCGTCATTGCACGTAGCGTTCTCGGGAGGGTTCGTAATACGATGTTTTATACTTTGTGACTTAGCGGATGATGGTTTGGCGCTTTCCCTGTATATGGTACAAATCTTCGATATGACGTCTCTTGAAACAGCAACACTTAGCTCCGATATAATGCACTCACCACTAAACAGAACACTGTTTCATCACGACAGATATTTGCAGTGTGCTGAGGAAATTGCACAGGTGCGAATCCTGCTCAAATATAACCCGTAGGCTTGGATAGTATCTGCATTTATGTTCAAGCATGCATTTCTAGCGGTGTTGCCAAATTTTTATTCATCGGATAAAACAGAAGTGATTTCTGGCGTTCCCCAAGGTAGTGTTATAGGCCCTTTACTGTTCCTTATCTATATAAACGATTTGGGAGACAATCTGAGCAGCCGTCTACGGTTGTTTGCTGATGACGCTGTCGTTTATCGACTAATAAAGTCATCAGAAGATCAAAACAAACTGCAAAACGATTTAGAAGAAATATCGGAATGGTGTGAAAAGTGGCAGTTGACACTAAATAAAGAAAAGTGTGAGGTCATCCACATGAGTGCTAGAGGGACGCGTTAAACTTCTGTTACACGACAAATCAGTGTAATCTAAAAGCCGTAAATTCAACTAAATACCTAGGTATTACAATTACGAACAATTTAAATTGGAAGGAACACATAGAAAATGTTGTGGTGAAGGCTAACCAAAGACTGCGTTTAATTGGCAGGACACTTAGAAAATGTAGCAGACCTACTAAGGAGACTGCCTACACCACGCTTATCCGTCCTCTTTTAGAATACTGTTGCGCGGTGTGGGATCCTTACCAGATAGGACTGACGGAGTACATCGAAAAAGTTCAAAGAAAGGCAGCACGTTTTGTATTAGCGCGAAATATGGGAGAGAGTGTCACAGAAATGATACAGGATTTGGGATGGACATCATTAAAAGAAAGGGTCTTTCGTTGCGACGGAATCTTCTCACGAAATTTCAATCACCAACTTTCTCCTCTGAATGTGAAAATATTTTTTTGACAGCAACTTACATAGGGAGGAACGATCATCAAGATAAAATAAGGGAAATTAGAGCTCCTACGGAAAGATATAGGTGTTCACTCTTCCCGCCCGCTATACGAGATTGGAAAGCAGAGAATTGTGAAGGTGGTTCGATGAACCCTCTGCCAGGCACTTAAATGTGATTTGCAGAGTATCCACGTAGATTTAGATGTAGAACCTCTGCACCCACAAGCAGTTTTTACGGAAATCTCCGACGGCACAGATGTTGCGATCTGTTTGTGACTGCAGAGCATAGCGGCACGCCAAGCAAGACGCGTTATGTACGACAAGCTTAGAGATTGATCGCCTTGACGCACGGAGAAAAATTCCGTGCATGGGTGATAGGAAACAGCATCAGTTAGGATGTGCATCGACCGAAGCTGTTGGCCCAATACTATCTTCTTTAGCGCCCAGTGCGAAATCGGAGCGAGGGTCGGGCGGAGTGGACGTAATTAGTTGGCCGATACGGTGCGCAGCGTCCGTCAGTGCGGCTAAACAAGGCAGACAGCGCCGGAGCACCCTCACAGCGCGCCTTATCGCGGCCGCATTTTAAACAGCACAGTGCCGCCGCCGCCGCCGCCGCCGCCCGCCGCCGCTGCTGCCGGTCTTTTTGCCCCCCTGCAGCGGCCGGGCCGGGGATTGGGTGGTCGGCGGTGCGGCGCCTCCGTGTCAATTCGAGGTGCGGCGGTATATACGGCCCGCGATAGCCGCAAGTAGTGCGGCCGTTGTTATCTTGGAGCGCGGCTGTCCGCCGGGCGCCAGGCGCTGGGGGCTGGTGGCTGGCCTCGCCTATCTCCCGCTGGCCGGTTAATTGTGTGCTGCCGAACCCCGCAACCGACTCTCCTTCCTTCGGCTTTTATTTCAGCCGCCGCGGGGCGTCGTCCTGGCGTGATTCTCCACATTGTCACTACGAGGGCCCTAACTCTGTCTGTGAACTCTCCTACTTACGCAGATGGCAGCGATGTTGTCAACATAGTGACGTGCGTTTTGAATAGTGTATAAGATGGTAAAGCACGAGATGAATGATGAAATGTTGTCATTAGCATACGGCGGTCTCTCTCATGGCAACAAAGACCACGGTGCATAACGATTGTCCCTACCACGTTTCAGTATTTGACTGTGGCGATTTACAAACGGTAGACCAACAAGCAACCCACTGAGAGAATTGAGTTCCTGCTACAGTGGCACGAGGCCAATCCATATGAGACGCTTAAACATCTTTCCACCATGTGAATCTTCTCAAACTTAAATTCATTTTATTTCGTGAACCACTCAAAAAACCGAAACGAGTTTTTCGGGATCTAATAATATGCAGTGGAGTGCGTAATTTTATTGCACGTTTAACGTATCTATGTCTTCTATCAGGTGAGAATCAAGTACGATTTTTAATGGAACTATATACTTTTCAACGCCATTCGAGACCTCCTTTAAAGATAGATGCAATGACACAATGCTTGTTATTGTTCGATGTGACATTGGAGTGCCCGTGTTGTTAAGAATACATACATGCATACATGCCCGAAGGAACATAGCAGCCGGCCGCAGTGGCAGAGCGGTTCTAGGCGCTTCAGTTTGGAACCGCGCGACCACTACGGTCGCAGGTTCGAATCCTGCCTCGGGCATGGATGTGTGTGATGTCCTTAGGTTAGTTAAGTTTAAATAGTTCTAAGTTCTAGGGTACTGATGACCTCAGATGTTAAGTCCCACAGTGGTCAGAGTCATTTAAACCATTATTGAACGTAACAATGTTCTTAACAACACGGGCACTGCAGTATGGTATTTATCCGCCTCGACTTTCAATTAAAATGCCCCCCTCTGTGAAGAAATTACCTAAGGTGTGTACGAGTGTAAGAATGACAACTTTTTGAGATCTGCGTGTGGTCGTGAGTCGTACACAGACAGAGTTCCAATACGTCATAAATTTTCACTGTCGTCATTCCCTTATACAGCTTATGGTTGTTCACATTCGTAACTGTGAAGACACTTGATGTACTTGTAATTGTTGGAGTTCAAACTTCTCAAAAAGTATTCAAGATAGAAGATGGATAGCGATGCTAGGCAATGATATTCTCGTAGCTCTATCTGTCTGTGAAAACTCGTAATTCCAGTAACTAACTATTCTATAGTCAAAGAGAGATTTGTAAGAGCATGGATCTCCGTCAATACCCATGCTTCAAGAATAAAGTTACACATTTAGAAACTTTCTGTATCACTTTACATTATATTTCAAGAAAGCGTTTTTGCTTCACCTGTAAAGTCTAACACAATGGAGTTACGAGGTTTTCTCTGCCTAGTATTGACAGATAGACGAGCCCTTGCTATTAAGATTTAAACTGTGACTTACTTCATACTGTACCGTGAATTAATGATTCATGGCACAGTCGAATTTCCGCCTCATTTGGCTGTTGGCTTCTTCCACAACAGAGCGCCTACAACAGTGAAAATAGCCGCTCAAAATGGCGAGACGAGGCATCGTGTGGTGTGCCGTCGTAGCGAGAGCTTTCTGTTGTACAGCACTTTACTGAGAAGACCAACATGGAGCCTGCGCCCAGGGGTCGTGGGCAGGAGTGGCATACGAGACTTTATGTGCTGTGCCAGACCACACATGGTGCACCACCCAGTCTTGTTTATGTTCCCGTGAGTCCAGTTCAGGATGTTGATTGAGGAATAGCGTGGGCGCCTCGGAGTTGTGGGGAGGCCACAGTTGTATTAGGACCGGAAGCTAAAGAAGACGAGACTGCGGCCGAGTGAAGGAAGCAGCATCAACTTGCAGCGAGCGTCAGGGAACTGTGGACACTGGCGGATGACTCTTTGTGCTCAGATTTAGTGGTAAATGGCCCAGTGAACAGCCAGTCAACCACTGAAGACGAATCAAGCATGAAAACAGGAAGCAAGCGTACTAAACTGTGAAAAAAGAAGCAAAAGAAGCAAAAGAAAGTGAACGGTCCAAGCTCAAGATGCGTAACATCGAGCGAATGGCAGGAACCGCGACGTCGCGGTTGAGTGGTCTCGCTGCTGGACTGCAAAGCGAGAGATCTGTGTTCAAATCACCCTCATGCCACTGTTTTTTCACAAAATTATAAACGTCCCGTTCGGTTATTGTGTGTCTGTTCTTCTTCTGTAGTCTTGGCAGTTGTACTATACATTGGTTACATAATAGGAGAATGTGTTACCGTCGAAAGTAAAGGGGGTGAATAGTGAGAGCCGGCGGGATATCGCGTAGACCTCTCAGAGAAATGAAAACAACAAATAAACGTGTGTGAACTATGTTTCTAACAAGGAATTAAAAAGCGTAAACTTCCAGAACGGAAGCAAGAGTCATAATACATGGCACTTGTGCAGAACAAACAGGATGTACGTTCGTCTGGAGGTTTCTCCCTTACACTTCGCTGTTGCAAACGGACTTCACACAACGACACAGACACAAATTTCAGTAGAGCGTACAGACATGTCAATAACTGGATGGACAGTTCATAATTTTGTGGAAAGAAAAACAGGGTACAAGTGAGATTTGAACGCAGATCTCCCAATTCACAGTCCACCACCGTGAACCAAGTGAAATTTTGATCAATTCTTTCTGTTGACTGTCGTCGTCCTGCTGTTCTGATTTACTGTGGCCAGGAGATGTTAACCCGTGTTTGTGTGTTCTGTTACTTTTATTTCATTCTCTTGCTGATCATTTGTTTCGTCTTAGTCAGGGTATCGGTTTTCGGTTGACTATGTTTTAGGAATTTGTATTCTGGGACAAGACTGGTTATTGTGTGTCTCTTGTTCCTTTTGATGTTGTGTTATTATTTGTTGTATATTATTCCGTGTCTACTTTATTTTAAATTCGAAGAAATCTAAAAGGACACATTATTTTATCATGTACTATATTTTGTTGGATATTAAGTTTTTGTATATTGTTAAATTAAAAACCAAATATCTTGCTTGTTTCATCTTGTGCATATATTCAGAGCTGTTGAAATGATTAATAATAAATATGTTTAAATGTTGCTAAGGGTTTACGCACACACAACCGCCAGCTACTTTTCGCTACATTAGTTTTCTGCGCCACACCACGGCAAATATACGAGTTCAGCTACTATTATCGTAAATGGAACTGCATGCTAACTTATAGCACGTCGGAAAAGGTCTAGGAAAACCATTTCAGATGTGTGAACGTATTCATGCTCAAGTTTTGTGGAAACAAGTAAATAATCGAAAGATCTGATACAACAAAGGAGCCTTGTGGAGAGCCCAACCTGAGCATGCTTACACTGAAGTATCAGATTCCGGCCTTCTTGTTTTCCGTTTTCGAACATTTGACGGATGCTTTGCAAGACGTTTTAACGACATCATTAACGATTGTTGTATCACTGTACTCGCCTCTTCAAAGCTTTAGAATGCCTCTCAAAAGTATATCTTCCTTTGCTCTTTTTTTTTCCTTTTTTAAAAAAGAAAAACCTACTTGCTTTAGTTGCTCGGTTGATGAAAACATTAAGTGGATTAAACATCGAACAAAACTTGTTTCGGCCCGCATCTCGTGGTCGTGCGGTAGCGTTCTCGCTTCCCGCGTCCGGGTTCCCGGGTTCGATTCCCGGCGGGGTCAGGGGTTTTCTCTGCCTCGTGATGGCTGGGTGTTGTGTGCTGTCCTTAGGTTAGTTAGGTTTAAGTAGTTCTAAGTTCTAGGGGACTGATGACCATAGATGTTAAGTCCCATAGTGCTCAGAGCCATTTGAACCATTTTTGAAAACTTGTTTCTCCTCTCCGTGCTATTATTTGTCGGAAACTCCGTTCCATTGTCTTCAACGGTTTACGAAATAAAAAGAGTCCCTTACCAATACACTGAAATCGATAGTTAAAAATAACGTGCACGTGAGCATGCACGCCCATGCACCTTTCCTCACACTTTAATCAAACTACATACAAATACGAGATGAAATGCTAAATAAAAAGAGAATTATACACAAGAATCTGAGGCACGCGCGAAACATATCTCCAAAGAAATAAAAGCACGTAATATATAACACGAAATACAAAGATGATGTTTGTAGGATACTTACTTCTTGGAAGCAAACACTCATGAAAATATTCACAATCCACTACAACAAAGACTACTTAATACTTTGTGTGTATAACCATTTAGGTACACAATTTCGTTTAATCCTCCTGGACGGGTTGCACGTGATTGTGTATGAGGTCATGGCCAAAATTCAATACTTCGCTGTACCTTTGTAATAAATTGTTTAATTTATTGTTACGATCAAATAGAACATTGAGCCCAAAATATGTATTTTTATTCTCCTATCTGAACGCCCAGTTATTTTATATCATATTGAACTGGTCCTCGCTACCACATAAAGTTCATAGTTAGCATGCTTTATTATTAATTTATAAATCACGCACTGATATTAGTCATATTGATATTATTCACTGAAATGCAGTAAACGATATGCCAGATGTTTTCACGGAGGACCCGCTGTTGGAATCATAGACAGAAGGAGGCAGATATCTTGGAAACAATCTGTTGAGCGAACAGAACAGTTGTTGTTTGTCGTAGATCAATGCAAGGCTCTTAGGCTTGTGTTAAGAGATGTCCATGATCCCATTTCTCATCATCGCTTATCGTGTATGGAACAGTAATTAGAACGAATGACGTAGGTCTCTATGTTAAATACCATGCCAATGCCATGGACGCTGGCGAGGTGACAACACTGGGATGCCCAAAATTTGTCGAAATCGTAGCTTAGGCTGGCTGGTCGTGTAACAAGGACCTCACTTTGCTGACAGCCAAGCTACTGGAATGAAACATTTGGGTTTTCTGTTTACCATTAGTTCTCCAGGAAATTACTGAATGTAATAAATATAATATCTCTCTCAGCCTGTTAAAGGTCTCAAAGATGTGAGTGTCCCATCGACGTGGACAGTTTCATCATCGAACCAGCCCTGTGGACGAAGCTGTACGATCCGTTACGGATATACATACGCATCAGATTTCGTGGTCCTGTTCTCACTCATGTATCAATAATTTCAGTATCCTTATTTAATTTTCATAATTAGCATTTCTGCCGATCAGACATGAAAAGAGGACTGCCCAATTCCAAGAGAACAGAAATGATTTCACATTTTAAGTTGAGCCACTACTCCTTTGGTCAAGCGCCTTAGAATAACTAGAATAGGTTTTCGTCCTTGTAAATGTTGATTTCAGCCTCAAATTTTGATTCTTTGTATGAATTTCACAACAGAAAAAAATCTGGATTGCCCGAAACGGAAGCCTGCATGAACTCTGACACAGGAATTTCAAATTAATATTCGTCATAGAGAATAGCTGAGAAAAGTGTAGCAAAAAGCGTTACTGAAGTTTAAAAACAACAGAAAAGTACATAAAAATAACAAATGATTAGAGGTCTGTTCTTTCGATGAAGTATAGCTCACCAAAGTACTATAAACTGCAGTCCTTATTATAAACACGAAGGTTTTCGCGATGTATTTGTAGGATAAACTGTTCTCAGGCACCTGCAGCGTTAATTCTCTATAAAAATTCGATTTTATGGTAGTAACCCTGACCTTTGTTTCTGAGAGGCTTTCATCGGTCATCAGGCGAATACCACAATTGAAAGCTCCTCCTAAGCAACGAAATTGACATTCCTTATGCACCACCCCGGGCCTGCTAGATTATTCGACTGAAACGAACGCAGTTAGACACACATATAATCATACGAACGCAGAACAGAACTGAATTTAAAGAAATAGCTCCAATTCCCCAATCCGACCTTTGATTTTGAGAGAATTCCGTCGGTCATCAGGCGAATGCTGGACATGGAAGACCCTCCTCAACATCCCAGTTGGCATTTCTTACGCTCCGCTCCAAGGCTCCTGGGTTCTTCTGCTGAAAAGAACGAAGATCTACAGCAGCCCGCCAAGTTCTCACGAATAACATTTGATCGTTGTCACCAACGTAATCTCTAGTTCTGGTCACAGAAGACACTGCTACCTCGGTTACATTTTTGTGTTTCCATTAATATCTCTACAGTTGGTTGCTTTCCTGGAGAAGATAATCGTGATCATTGTCGAAAGTTTGGATTTTCATACAGAATTAACACAAGTGCACCGACAAATGCTTTAGATGCTTCGTGTCGTAATCCAATGAGGCACATTGCTTAGCAGTACAGAAAAATTTAACAAGTTATTTATACAATCACAGGTACTGAAATGAGTTGCCCAATAATCTACGACATAATGGTTTTGTGGTATCAACGTTCGATACCACACTCGTTAGGGGTTGCAGTTATCGACCGCGGTCCGTATTAGTATAGTTGGACCCGCGAGTCGCGACCAGCGCCGCTCCGCGGCTTGTATCAAGTTTCTAGCGAGCTCTCGTACACTCTTGCTTGGGACGTCAAGTAGTAAAGTAGCATAGCCTTCAGCTGATAGGAAGCAGCCTCTAACAAGGCGCTTAGTAACGTATGGCCTAAGTGAGGCCTCAATAGCTATCTGTTTATAAGTATACGTGTGCAGCCAAGAAGAATCCTGTACAACCAGTTAAGTACAATATATATAATTTTTTACCAACGACTTCAAATTATTTTAGTCGCTGCAGATCCCTACCATGCAGCCGGCACTTTATCGACGTTACTGACAAACCTGTCGTGATTTATATATTTCTATTTAGCATTGGAGACCAGTCAACATTGGCGACGACTCGTTCGTCGTCATCATAACAGGTTTAATACTGAAAAATGCGAAGAGGCATAGCCGGGTGAGAAATATTCCGATATGATGAGCAAGGATGACCAAACTGCTACAAGTTACCGCTATTAATGAAAACAAATTGTGTAATAGTATGGCGGAGTCAAATAATTTAATGAAATTACAGAATAATGTAACTGATTTCCGCACTGGCAGTCCAGAAAGCATTCCGCATTCATCACAAACGCCATAATAGCCTTTGAGTAAAATTAGGTAGCACACAATGACGTCATTTTACGAAGAGACGCATGTAAACTGCTGCGAGAGTAGCCGACATGGGCGGTATAGCGTCAAAGTTGCCGTTCGCAGACAACTTGTAGTCCTGAACGTAGTCTCCGCTAGAGAGAAAGACTGCTTTACAATAAACTCCGTAAATCTCCGTACTTTAAGATAAGATCACAAGAAAACGATAGAAAAAAAAAGCAAAACGTGAAATGCGCGTCGTGAAGAAAGCAAGGCTGTAATATTCCGCCTGCACTAACGGGCTACGCTAAACGCCAGAATCATCGCATCGATCTGCCGGTGCACGATGGGACGTTATGTAAATAACTCTGTCGCCCCTGAACATTTATTTTCCGCGGAGCTCAGTCAGTTCTTTATTTACTCAGTTCAGGCTGTTTAGATTGTATCACACAAACAACCCGACAGTTTTGTACAAATAGACGAAGTAAATAGCAACAGACGTCGACGTTAAATAAAAACTCTGTTATGCTCTTATAACACAAACCAACGCAACACCTAAGCAGCGCTTCAGTTCACGAAAACAAAATTCTGAAGTAGATTTCCTGTTCAGATAACGTAGATGTTTATGTGGCATGAATAGTAATTGTTATGAAATTTATAAGAGTTTACTTCGTAAGCTACGTCATCAGGAATACATAATGATAGTCAGCATTATTATTTTTCTTTTCTCACAGCTGCACAGCAAGATAAAGCTGCGGATATAACCTCACTGTCGTAAGGTAGTAAGATAATGATAAAATCCAAAGACGAAGAAAAATAAGGGGCTTCTCTTTGTGGAATGTCTACGGTATTTTAGTGGAAATGTGTAAAATGCTAGCAGCATCAGTTATTAATAACTGAAAAACATAGGTATCATTATGATTCAGTAATTTCTTAAGTGACTTGTCAAGTTGCAGAGTCTCGCGGGGACAAAATTAGTGGCATATTTTCCAACCGTACTTTCATGTAGGGAATGATACACACTTCACGTGTGGCGTATAAAAAAGACGTGACATTCTCACACCATTGAGACTGCGGGCGGTCGACGACGGGTACCATGTTTTCAGCTGTTCCATTGATGGATGGTTTCATTCATAAGGCTCCAATGGCTCTGAGCACTATGGAACTCAACATCTGAGGCCATCAGTCCCCTAGAACTTAGAACTATTTAAACCTAACTAACCTAAGGACATCACACACATCCATGCCCGAGGCAGGATTCGAACCTGCGACCGTAGCGGTCACGCGGTTCCAAACTGTAGCGCCTAGAACCGCTTGGCCACATCAGCCGGCCATTTATAAGACATGGGCAGTGTATGGAGCGCTTTCCGCTGATGGCACTGTACAAGGGTGTCAGGATTTACAGACTAAGCAAACAATACATTCTGGACTCACCAGACTGAATCTGAGGGCTTTCCTATGACAGTATTTCTTGAGACACAAATCAATGGAGGTGTTCCCGTATCGTAGTCTGACTAAAAATCCAAAACATTAAACATTTTCCTGGAGTCGGTATTGACTCGATCATGGCGGGTATTCGAGCGCAAAATGTAAAATAGAGAAGTTGCGAGATTTATGCTTCTGACATGGCTCAAAGCAGGGACGATAATGCTTCGGCAGTTCTCTGGTTTATGGAGCGGCAGATTCACGATCCAAATACGAAGTGGGAACATGTTGTTTCGGTTCCAAACACCAAACATTATTTTAACAAATAGCAATAGATGGCTGAATGTAAGTTTCAAGTAGAGTTTTATCTTCCGGTCTAGTGGCATATTTACGAGCATCGGAATTTTAAGGCTAGAGTCGGTGGAGAAAAAATTGTGGCCTTATCGCTGGAGGTCAAAGCGAGGCTCACAACCTTACTGCCACAATTTGATGAACGGAGGCCTAACACATGAAGGAATATATACTTAATAAAATTTTATCATTATAATTTGAGAAAGATGTCAAATTTGAAATCAGTACTGGACAGTTACGCAGATATGTGAAATTCTTCCTTTCTAGCACTTCTAGTACTGTGTATAGTGAACTCTAGCACACCTCAACGACTCACGATAACGTATTCGTAACGGAGTCCGTCTAGTCTTCGTGGTACAAATTCCGCATCTACGTATTACTTCAGATGTTTTAATGAAAATAATTGAGCTATATTGCATTTGTATTGTATTGTATATTAACCGGGTGCCTAGAAACGACGGAGAGGCTCCGTCCCCGCCGCAGCCGCAGTGGTCCACAACCCCACGACGACTACTGCAGTCCACTTCACCCCTCCAACTCTTTCAGGGTTATTGTGCGGTTCGGCCACCGGTGGACCCCCCCCCCCCCCCCCCCCCCGCAAACGTCTCACACCAGACGAGTGTAGAGTAATGGTGGTGTACGCGTAAGAGGAGAACTTGCTTGTGGGGCAATTGCCGACATAGTGTAGCTGAGGCGGAATAAGGGGAACCAGCCAGCATTCACCGAAGCAGATGAAAAACCGCCCAAAAACCATCCACAGACTGGCTGCCCCACCGGACCTCGACACAAGTCCGCCGGGTGGATTCGTGCCGGGGACCAGGCGCTCCTTCGCAATCCGGAAAGCCGTGCGTGAGACCGCATGGCTAACCGGGCGGGCTATATTGCATTTTCTTGGATCTGATAACAAAGCGTAAAAGCAACAAATCTTCCGATTTGCCTTCTTTCAAAAAAATATCTTGGGGCGCACTCTTTAAAAACGAGAATACTGTAACAACAAAAAGTATCTGGTGTGTCTGCGTGTGCGTCCGTGTGTGTGTGTGTGTGTGTGTGTGTGTGTGTGTGTGTGTGTGAGAGAGAGAGAGAGAGAGAGAGAGAGAGAGAGAGAGGCGGGCGCGGACGTGAAAGAGAGAGAGATAGATACCTATAGGAAAAAAGGTTAAGGGACTTCAATATAACATTGAGGGGTAAAGAGATAGAAGGCTGATGAAAGGGAGCCGCCTAGTCAGATGTGCAAGTATACGTGTTTCCTTTCTCACCAGCAATACGGCCTTACTAAAGAGCGCATTAAGAAATGAAAATATGGTACGCATCTCTGAGAACTTAACGGCGATTTAAAACACCCAAAACATTTGGTACGTGAAGAGTAAAATGGAAGCAAATAGTGTTTTACGTTTGGATTTCAATAAATGGTCCAAATGGCTCTGAGCACTATGGGACTCAACTTCTGAGATCATAAGTCCCCTAGAACTTAGAACTACTTAAACCTAACTATCCTAAGGACATCACACACATCCATGCCCGTGGCAGGATTTGAACCTGTGACCGTAGCGGTCACGCGGTTCCAGACTGTAGCGCCTAGAACCGCTCGGCCACCCCTGCCGGCGGATTTCAATAAACCGAGGCCTAAGGTATGGAGTATATGCATTATTATCAAAATAGGAATTTGCTGTTTTGACATACGGAGATATGTTCAAAAAGATAGATGGCAAGTCAAGAATCAAATTTATCTCATGAAAAATGCGACCTAGGGTTGCAGCTTATGGCCACTGTTTTTCATCTCGTGAAAGGTAATTTCAGGAGATCAACAAAATTACAAATAAACTGTCAGAAACGCTAAGGGTGGCAAACGATGTACTGCTCTTACCTAGCGGAGACAAGTTAAGGTACACTACTTAGCGCAGTAAATAATAAAAGAAAGAAAAAGAAATATAAATGATGGTTTAGAAAATAGATATTGGCTAAGTATTTAGAAAATAAGCGGTAGAATAGGTTAAAAAAATTCGAATATCGAGGAACCAAGGTAACACAATATTACCCAAACAAGAAAACGCCACAAGCAAACTTAGGCGATAAAAGTTCTCAAGAACTCATAGATTTGAGAAATATACTTGTGAAACCGTAAGTTCAAAAAAAAAAAAAAAAAAAAAAAAAAAGGTTCAAATGGCTCTGAGCACTATGGGACTTAACTGCTGAGGTCATCAGTCACCTAGAACTCAGAACTACTTAAACCTAACTAACCTAAGGACATCACACACATCCATGCCCGAGACAGGATTCGAACCTGTGACCGTAGCAGTCGCGCGGTTCCAGACTGTAGCGCCTAGAACAGCTCGTCCACAGCGGCCGGCCGGTAAGTCCAGACCACAGTAATATATTGAGGTGAAACACATGGGAAAACATGGCAAAACCTGAAAAGAAGAAATACGGGAACTTGAAATTTATTGTTCTACGCAGATGCTAAAAATTATGTGCACAGGTCTGGTAAGGAATGATAAATTACTTAAGAGAATAACCAAGGCTAGAAGTTGATGCAAAGGCTTCCCAAAAAATAAAGGAAGCAGATCAGAGTTGGGTTCGTCGACATCGAGACCGTGAGAGATGAACTAGAAGCTCAATTGGAGGATTGGATAGGGAGTGGCTGTGGCCTATTTAGAGACTTATCCAGGCATTGGTCTGATGCAATTTAAGGAATGAGGAGAAACGTAATTTTGGATAGCTGATTTGATTCCAGCAGCTCCAATATGCAAGCAGCTGCTACCGCGTCAAGTCTATCAGCACTACAGAAAAAGAGAGACAAGAGGATCATCTGATGAGGCATGGTATCTCGCCCGTGATAAGAGCAGTAAGTGGCAAATCGTCAGTGTCAGAGAAAGACTGGAGTATGTAAAACAGATTAATGGGAACGCATAATGTAGTAGGTATGGTAAAATGACGAGAAGGAGCACATTAGCTAAATAGTACAAGCAGTAAAAAGAAAACAAATGAAACAGCAAATAAAAGAAAAGGTGGACGAAACTAAGTTCGTGTAAGAGAACGGAAGTATTTCAGAAGCAAGCGATCCTAGGTTCTGTTCTCGAGGAGCAGAACACCAGGTGAGATAATGTTTGACGGACCAGCTAGGAAGGCTTCTCCCTGGCTGGGGAACGTGTAGCGACGCGACCGTATCGCGTCTCGAGTACACCGCAACAGGTGGGCGTGGCGCGGGCCAGAGGTCACGGCAGCGCCGCCGGCGACGGTGTCTGCGGCGCGACACGCGTCTGCCTTCTGCGCTCGACAGATGCTGGACAACGGCTCAGCGTCACGGCTGGTGGGTCTCCAGCTGTGGACACGGTAGCAGCTGTCAACGGGAACAGCCCGAGTCTGGACAGCCGTGCGTGTAGTCTGCTCGTATTATATGCTTCACAATTATTGTTTACCGCAGAGCTCGTTTAGTATCCAGATGGAAGGTTACGTCAAGACACAGTCAGTGACTTTGAAACGAACGACGGCCACAATGACTAGCAAAGTCTTAAAGCGGAGCACACCTCCATTCACGGTAGGTCAATTTCCAAGTCAGTATACACAATCTCACTCGCTGACCAGTAGTAGATTCTTTTTAAACAGGTTATACACTACCTAATCAAGATTCTCCGGACACCTTTGACTGGACATTAATATCGGGGCTCGAATTCTACTGGGGACACTGCAATGAGGTGTCTGGGAGTCTATGCACGAATGACAGCCTACTCTTCCTCAAGAGCCGAAACCAGAGAAGGTAATGATGTTAGGTGCCGGGTTATGGAGCGAAGTCTACGTCCTAACTCATCACAGAGGTGTTCCATTGGGTTCAGGCTGGGACTCTGGGAAGGGCAGTCCATTTCACCAATGTAATTGCTTCATAGATGGTATTTTATGGCAGAATGCATTGTGAAACTTCCTGGCAGATTAAAACTGTGTGCCCAACCGAGACTCGAACTCGCGACCTTTGCCTTTCACGGGCAATTGCTCTACCATCTGAGCTACCGAAGCACGACTCACGCCCGATACTCACAGCTTTACTTCTGCCAGTACTTCGTCTCCTACCTTCCAAACTTTACAGAAGCTCTCCTGCGAATCTTGCAGAACTGGCACTCCTGAAAGAAAGGATATTGCGGAGACATGGCTTAGCCACAGCCTGGGGGATGTTTCCAGAATGAGATTTTCACTCTGCAGCGGAGTGTGCGCTGATATGAAACTTCCTGGCAGATTAAAACTGTGTGCCCGAACGAGACTCGAACTCGGGACCTTTGCCTTTCGCGGGCAATTGCTCTACCATCTGAGCTACCGAAGCACGACTCACGCCCGGTACTCACAGCCTTACTTCTGCCAGTACCTCGTCTGTTCTGTAAGGTTCGCAGGAGAGCTTCTGTAAAGTTTAGAAGGTAGGAGACGAGGTACTGGCAGAAATAAAGCTGTGAGTACCGGGCGTGAGTCGTGCTTCGGTAGCTCAGATGGTAGAGCAATTGCCCGCGAAAGGCAAAGGTCCCGAGTTCGAGTCTCGGTCGGGTACACAGTTTTAATCTGCCAGGAAGTTTCATATCAGCGTACACTCCGCTGCAGAGTGAAAATCTCATTCTAGAATGCATTGTCATACTTATACGACCATCGTCTCCGAAATGTTCCTTCATGGAATGAAGTACACAGCGCTTTAAAATTCTTCCACATTTAGGATCTTCTTAAGCGGAATAACTAGACCACAACGTAATCACAACTCCTACCGATTCCTGGTGAAGTCAGGGATTTTCACCTGCCTAGAGATGACTCAAGGGGTTTGTGTTGTTCTCATCATTTCATCCTCATTCATGAAAGTGCCGAGATTGGACTGAGCAAAGGTTGGGAATTTGTACGGGCGCAGATAACCCCGCAGCTTAGCGCCCCACAAACCAAACATCATCATCAAGCGTCCCTTAGCGCGGACTGCAGATACGTTTGGCATGTGAGGAGCTGCTCTGCCACCGTATATCACCAAAGTCGACTTAGACAGTTGTAGAAGGATGGAAATGTCCCTGGTGGATGGGTTACTCAACTGACATCCAATGACTAGTCCATGCTTGAAACCACTGAGATTTCTTGATTGACCTATTCTGTTGTTACTGCTCTTCTACTGACAACACAATGCACCAAGCGTCCTTTCACACTGCTCATCTACTGGTCAATACTGCATTACATAGGGGTGTGTGGACATTTTTGAATGTAAGTGCATCGAGTCGTGTGTTTTGACAGTCTTCCAACATACGATGTCTTTCGTTGGAGCGTTAGGTAAGTAGTAATAATATGACCAAATGACCCCAATCACATGAAGCGCGTGAAGATTGGCAGGTGAATTACTGCTGCGTGCGCTACGCAAGTTCGTTGCCTAACTGAAAGAATTATTAAAATTTTTCGCACCAGTTCTGAGTAAATTAGGGGTAGATGCAAATCCTGGCTTACGATCTTTGATAGAATATTCTCACCGTTGTTTTTGACGAGTCATCAACACTGCGAAAAATGTCAGTTCAAGATTCGTGACCCAGTGCTTCCTTTTATTAAACGTCCTATTTCTTTATTAACACTAACATTGGTGTAGCAGCTAACGGTGTCACGGGATACTAGTAAAACCCACACTACCAGTTACCACTGAGGATCATCTTTCGTCCTTATTTAAAACTGAGCATTAACTCGTTCACTGCCATTTTTCTGAACTGGTAGCAATGATATTTCACAGAATTTACAAAGAAGATGTCATCCAAAATGATCTACGAGAAACTGATACCATCCATTTGCTTGTAGGATCATAGGAATAGACCAACAATATTACGTGTGTGTGGCATTGCTGAATTATGACGTACGGCAACAAACGTTATGGACATTGTAAGTTTCTGGGTGACCCCTTCGTGGACGTTGTCAGGTTGACTACTAGCTTGTTTGGAAAACTAACAACTGTACAAAGCAATGCGCGACTCAAAAGAAAATTAACCCTCAAAGTAGCCTCAGTCACGGGCTGTCCAAACGGTGCCCAAACAGTGGTGGAGATGGAATGCATCTCGGTGTTAAACACGCAGAGTCACTGTATGTCCGCCTGGAAAGTTGCAAGGTTCACGTCCTCAATAGACCATCTTCCTATGATTTGACCGTCAGTTCCTAAAACAAGCTCAACCAAACGTGCTCAAGAACTGGCATGTGTCACAAGGTTTCCTATTTCTTCATCTGTTCCAATTTACTGGACACGAAAACCCCTGCTATGGAGGTCTATTAAGGCAAGTCTATGTCTGTTATGAGAGTGGCATTGAAATGTTCTGCGCCTCGAAAGGAGGCAGCTGTAGCTCTTCGTCCACTTAGGACACACTGAATACAGAATACCTAATATTTCACTTCCTGTGCGGTTTTCCTCTCTTAAAATGACATACACAAGTCACACTGCTCTTCAAGTGGTTCCAAAACGATCATTTGTTTTGCAGTATATTGGCGTAGCTACACTTAAAAATGTTATGACGTTAGAAAACCGAATGTTTCTAACACGAGAACACTTTGTATAGATTTCAAAATGTCTCCTTGGATGCCCAAATTTCTTCCATTACCTTTGCGTTTTGCACCTTCATTTCGTTTTGCCGCCAAATGATCTTAGAGCTGGGGGAGGAATAAATACCAAGCACGCGATTTAATCAGTAGTTATTGACGTGACGTTCGCTTTTATACTGACCGTCTCATTTTTAAGAAGAGAGACGGAGGCTAGTGTCCAAAATCCCGCCGACGGAGCGTCATTTACAGATCAAGTGTGAATTCAGTCGCAGAAGACGAAGTGGAAGAGTTATCCTGGTCCTGAATCAAACATGTGAGAAGTGAATATGGAAAACAACATGTACGCATTTGTGCCAGAATAGGTGACTGCAGAAACGCATCGGAGGGTGGTACATTGTCGTTATTAATATACCTATCTGTTATAGTATCTTATTCTTATACCCATTTCTGTGCCTTTTCCTGCTGCCCTTCCATTGTCTCCGGTATTATCTTGTTTCATTATTAACGAATGTTCCATAGGCAGATACTTTTACCTGTTATTTTATATTTATTTTTTTACGTCAGAATAATTTTGAATGAAGATCACATTTTTAGTGATGCTTTGAAGTTAGTTACTTGGTATGTACAGTTTCCAGGAGAGTGCTATAAAGAGCTGGGACGAAATGATGGAATCAAATCAATTCAGTGCCGGCAACATAAAATTATGGTACAGCAAAACAATTATTTACTTACAAACACATATTGCTGCAGAGTGTGGTAGTTCAGTAGTTGAGAAAGTCTACTCGCATTCTGAAGGAGAACTGTTAAGATCTCCGTCCGGTATTTCAGACGTACAGTTTCCGTGACCTTCCTAAATCATTTTTACTACATTTCAGAGACCTTCTGACTGTACAAGATCATTTTAGAGGCTGGGCCAGACTTGTGGTTCGGTATTAAATGTAATATTATAAAGTAGGAACCTGCTGGCAGAGCGTAGGACTTGATCTAACTCCTAGGCGCACTCTCTGGCGGGTATGACAGGGTACTTCTTTCTCTGTTATTGACAGCCCCTTATTCTGTATCTCTGTAACCGCGAAATATTAAAAATACGACATGATTGACAACAAAATATTCTACAACACCACAAGTTATGTTTCTTTGTATATAAACTGAATTTATTTATATTAGGTAGTAAATATGTCCAGAAATTAATAAAAGAATGCACCATGGCGTGGACTGTTAGTGTAAATGTAAACTCACGTGAATAAAAGGAAATCACAGTAAATCTCATATTTCAAATGATGGTTAATATAAATAGTTGTAAAAATGAAAACTATGTCACTTGATGGACTGTGTCTCTAGCAAAGTCTCGCCCGATTTCCAAATTTCTAGGTAGGAGAGTGTGCTCCATACGTAAAGACATCGATTATCTCGAAGTGTTAATATGTAATAATTATTTTGAACGAAAACAGTGTTTCATATTTTAACCGACAGCTGTGACACGCTTTCATTGAGCTTACAGATCGAATGAAGTGTAACACTGTGTTTGATGATGATGTTTGGTTTGTGGGGCGCTCAACTGCGCCGTCATCAGAGCCCATACAAGGTCTCAATTTTTTCACAGTCCAGTTTTTACGCAATCCAGTCTAGCTACTGTCACGAATAGCAATGATGATGATGATGATGAAATGATGAGGACAACACAAACATCCAGTCTTTGGAAATAGAATATCCCCTACCCGGCCGGGAACCGAACCCGGGACCCCGTGATGCAGAGGCAGCAACGCTAGCCACTAGACCACGAGCTGCGGACTAAAACTCTGTGGAAATGTAGTTCTGGACGCCTCATATAAATTCGCTATGTTGGAAAAAGCGAAAAGAATGTCTTAACAAGTGACCAGCAACCAGTTACGACAAATTCATTAGTATCTAATCGACAAATGGTCTCAATGTTTTCTATATTCAATGTGACAAACTAAAGTGAGGAAATAAAGAAATCGCAACACCAAGAAGGAGCCGTGCTGTGCAACATAAGCGAAAGCTGGTAGGCGTGTTACTACGTCAGATATATGGCTTCTGTTCAAATTTCGCACCAGTCGCACGATAGTGGCGCTAGTAGGCCCTCTATGAATATGCAAATTGGGTTACCTTTAGATACACACTGTAACGGCTGTGAGCATTAGTCACCTTCGAGATTGGATGTGGTGATTTGATGTTAGTCAAGAATGCCCTTTAAGGCGACAAAGACGCCACGATCAACACCTCACGATGTTTGAACAAGGTCGTGTAATAGCTGGGTGTTTCTTCTGCGATACTGTAGAAAGAAATAACAGGAACATAGCCACAGCACATGATTGCTGGCAGCGGTGGTCATGAGATTCTGCTGTAGCAATAAGATCGGGCTCCGGACGACCACGTGACACTAGCGAGAGGGAAGACCATCGCGTTTGGTGTATGGCTCTGACGCATTATGCTGCATCTGCAACAGCAATTTGAGCGGCAGTTGGCACCCCGGTCACACAAAGAACTGTTACAAATCAGTTACTTCAATGACAACAACGAGCCAGATGCCGTGTAGCATGCATTCTACTGGCCCCAATCCACCGCCACTTCGACTTCAGTAGTGTCAAGCGAGAGCTCATTGGAGAGCAGAGTGGAGGTCTGTTGCGTTTTCTGATGAAAGCTGGTTCGACCTCTGTGCGAGTGATGGTTGCGTGTTGGTTAGAAGAAGGGCAGGTGAGGGCCTGTTACCGACCTGTCTGCATGCTAGAGACACTGGATCTACACCTGGAGTTAGGGTCTGGGGTGCGATTTCGCATTACAGCAGGAGCACTCTCGTGGTTATCCCACGCACCCTGACTGCAAATTTGTACGTCAATCTGGTGATTCGACTTGTTGTGCTGCCATTCTTGAACAGCATTACAGGGGTTGCTTTCCAACAAGATAAAGCTCGCCCTCATACCGATGTTGTAACCCATCGTGCTCTGCAGAGTGTCGAACTGTTACCTTGTCCTGCTCGTTCACCAGATCTGTCACCAATCGAGCACATTCAGGACGTCATTGGACGATTACTCCAGCGTCATTCACAAACAGCGTTAAGCGTCCCTGTGTCGTCCAACCAAGACAGTAGCATGGAACTCCAACCCACAAACTGACATCCGGCACGTATACAACACAGTGCATGCACGTTTGCATGTTTGCATTCAACATTCTGCCGGTTACACTGGTTATTGATGTACCTGCATTTCGCATTTACAATGGCGTATTTCGTGCTTGCATTAACTTGTGATCCTGCAATGTTAATCATTAAACTATGTTACCCAACAAATGGATTGGGAAATTTTCATTATTCTACGTCAATTACTTTTTGGTCTTGCGATATTTTTTACGTCGTCGTATTTTAACGTTAACTTTGTTCCCCGCACAGTATTTTGCAAGCTTCTCTTAACAGTACATAAGGAGGCGGCGCAAAAACCCAGTGTGCGCCCGGCCACCGGCTCCATCACGGCCCCTCCAGAGGCGAGTAACACCGTCGTAAAGATTCGAGGCCGAGCGGTCGGCTGGCGGCTGGCGGGCTACGCTATCGGCCGATCCCGGCAGAAGCGGGCCAGCGCATTCTTCGGTGAGGCCGGCGGCAGATATTTATGCCGATCGTAAACAAGGCCGTCAAGTTGTTTTTCCGGCAGGAAGAGCGGAATCCTGAAAAGGGAGAAATCTTGATAGCTCTGACTCTCCTTTCTGACGTCCGCCTCAATTTGCGAACAATAAAGATCGGCACCATGACGGACATAGGTCAGTCGCAGCCCGCAGAGCGGGTCGGCTGCGGGAGGCGATGCGCTCTTTCCGACTAAGATAGCCTGCGGCAGATTGCTGTGGTCAACGGCAGACAGGTAAATGATGCATTTAGAAATTACGAGCCTTAAATACACCACAGAACATATCTTCTATGATTTAAATCAAGTATAATGGCCCAAAACACTTCTCGCAAGGCGCGACAGCTGACAGCTTTCTACAAAAATGACGAGGTTTCCGCAACCATGGTGTCAGGGAAAATCTTTAGGTTGCAACTCCACGAATGGAGAACGGAAACAGTCAGTTACAGACAGAAAAACATTGCAATCGTGGAGTGACAGCAGGATGCGTTCACGTGTTTTGTTGTGAGTACGACTGGTCCACTATTCCTGCATATATTGATTCATTCACTGCTAGGGGCTCGGTCACCCACCATTGCTCCAGAAACACTTCATGCCGTCTGCCTTCTGTCGAAATGTATGTTCTGAGTCCCATACGTTGCTTCGTGCTCAGTCCACCGCACCGCCGTGCCAAATAAAGTGAAGGGTATCGTAGTTGGCTGCATCGGCAGTGGCCAGGCGGATATTCTAAGGATTAATCACGGAGGAACGGATGGTTAGTTGGTTGGTTAGTTTAAAAAAAGGGGGAGGGGAGGAAGGGACCAAACTGCGAGGCCATCGGTTCCTTGTTCCCGGTAAAATCATTTGACAAGGAGAAGAAGAAAACAAAGGAGACTTACAGCACAATAACAGGAGAAACGAAGAACCAGAAGAACGACAGGAGGACAACCAACAGTACAATAGACAAGACAAGAAAAGAAAACCACAGAGATAAGCAAGAAACAGGTAGAAGGGATAAAAATAAGAGAGCAGATGATCGCGGCTGGCCGACCACGAGAATAAAAGGAAAAGCTAGCCACTCTGCGACACATTAAAACATCCAGCCTAAAAGCATTAGAGTGGAGAATACAAAGGGAGAAAGGACATGCGCAAAAACTTATCTTCATCTTGCGGATTTTGAGAAACATCGAGGAACGTGGGAGCACGATACTGGCAGTTGGCAGTAGTACAAGGAGTGGTAGCGAGATGGACTGAGGACAACAGTGTGACAAGAAGAGTAGACACGGGTACCTCCAGAATGACTACACCGAGAGAGGATCGTACGATTGTTAGACTGGCTCCGAGGAGTAACCGGCTGGAAACAGCAGATATAGGAGCTGAGTTTACAGGCAGAGTGTCATCATGAACCATCGCTAACAGATTGCTGGAAGCTGGGTTGAGACCTCGAGTTGCCATGTGTCTTTTGCCAAAGACATACGCTTACATGGTGTAGAACCAGGACCAAGTGTTGTGGCATTCTGTGGTCATCAGCGATGAGTCTTGCTTCTGCCCGCGTGTCTGTAGACGACTTGGTGAAAGGCGACAGAAAGTAGCGATTCTCGTGACCCATATCTCTACAAATCCTGGAATCATGGTGTGGAGTAGCTATTGAATATGTGAACAGGATCGATTTGGTAACAGTTCAAGGAAGACTGAACAGTCGTCAGCATGTGGCAAGAATGGTAAACCCTATTGTTATACATACCCTTCATGAGCAGGGTATCATATAGCGTATTCCGTCAGAACAACCCCCTCCCTCCCCCCCCCCCCCCCCCCACACACACACTGAATTTCATACCATCATCGTCTTGAGGATCTCACAGCTCCCTGACTGGCCTGCTCTGTCCTCTAACCTATTGCCAATAGATCACGTCTGAGATGCAAAGGGAAGACGTTTACTTTCATACCAGCCTCCACCCAGCAGTCTTTTGAACTGACGCGGCAAATGTTTCAGGCATGCAAGAAATTCGTCCAGACGACATAAGGCTATTTGCTTCCATGCCACAACGAATGCAAGAGCGTATTGTGCATGTAGTAGTCATACGTCATACTAATATTGGTGATGGAAATCAATTCCGTATAGAATGAAATGTTAATGTGATGAACATCTCCACTTCATTATCATCCTCTTCGCATCCTTCCAGCAAGCCGGGTAGGGTGTTTATGAACAACTTGCTTCAATTTTTCTCTATATTGATATACTTCTGATTGATGTTGTTTCCCAGTTTTCTCCTCTAGTCTTCAGATCCTCCTTAATCTGATCCAGCCATCTTTTTCTGTGTCGTCGTATTGGTCCTCCCCCTGCACATTTCTAGACAAGTATTGTTCTAGCAGGCGGCTATTCCTCATCCTCTTCACATTTTCGAAACACTTGAGCCGTGTAGTACTCAGTTTCTCAGTCACTGACAGATCCACATGCATCTCTCCTCTAATGTATTCATTACCACTTTTATCTTTCCTAGTCCTCTGCATGGGTTATCGGCAAAAACTTCATTACGCACGCTTGTAACTTGCTCAGATCTGGCTGGTGAATTACACAGCGCTCCAAGCTGTATGTCAGTCGGCACGAGATACGTCTTAAACATCGTCTGTTTGGCTCTCACAGGATGTCCCTCGTCTTAAACAAAGTTCTGCACTCGACGAAAAAAATTAGATCCCTTTGTTACTCTATTACGAATTCTCGTATGGCAGTTCCATTCCTTGATATTGTACTACACAGGTAATTGAAAGCTTCCACACTTTCGATTTTCTCTCTATATAGCATCAGGTTGCCCCGGGGAGTGTCCTGCTGATAACAATTGCTGCAGTTTTGCTCTTGCTTACTGTCAATGCGTACTCTTTAAACTCCGAGTTCCACTTACCTTATCGTCGTTGTACCGCTAGTTCTGTTTGTCTCCAAGTAGCTACCTTATCAGCAACACTTTGAGATCGCCATTTCCTGTTTCCTTGATTTCCTCCATAATAACATCCATAAGAGCAATCAAAAGTAATGAGGAAAGTATTCTACCCTATTGCACTCTCCCCCCCCCCCCCCCTCTCTCTCTCTCTCTGTCCTGAACCAGTCCGCCGGACGGAGTGCGGAGTGGCCGAGCGGTTCTAGGCGGTACAGTCTGGAACCGCGATACCGCTACGGTCGCAGGTTCTAATCCTGCCTCGGGCATGGATGTGTGTGATGTCCTTAGGTTAGTTAGGTCTAAGTAGTTCTAAGTTCTAGGGGACTGATGACCTCAGAAGATAAGTCCCGTTGTGCTCATAGCCATTTTGAACCAGTCCGATCCCTCTTGTGCACAACATCTCCACACGGTCTGCTAAATATCGGGCTGGTGGTTCACGGTGTAACAATCTGCATTTTTGTCAGTGTATTCGATTGAAGCTTATACGAGGTGTCTGAGAAAAGTAACGAGATTGACAACGTCGCGAGCGATCTGGCAGAGCTGTGTTGTTCTACTTGGGTAGACCGGTGTGTGTTGATCCACAGTCCGAGTATCAGCTCCATACGGCCATCACGTGACGTTTGAGAGCGCCATCAATTAGGTTGTGTTTTTAGTTATGTGTTACGAAGATGGAAAAGTTGAATTTAGAGCAACGTTGTGTCAGCAAGTTTTGTGTTAAATTTAGGAAATTCGCAAGTGTGACCTATGACAAATTGAAACAGGCCTATGGGGAGCATTAGTTACCAAGAGCACAAGTTTTTCATTGGCAAAAATCACTTTTGGAAGGCCGAGAACACTTTGAAGATGAATCTCCCTCATGGAGATGTTCAGCTTCAAAAACTGACGAAAAAGTCGAACGTGTGCGTGCTCTTGTCAGATCACACCGAATTTGTTCCTCCACAACAAACTGCCAACCAAGTGTTTTACCAAGATGTCCCTGAAAGGCGCAGGAGAAGGATGAATCGAGTGAGAACGAACGTTGCAAACAAGTGGATGCTGCATCGTGACGACGCCCCATCTCACACGACCAGAAATTTTGACCTCAAAATGTGTTCCTGCTGTTCTACGGCACCCCTTATTCACCTGACCTAAGTGCTTGTGACTTTTTTCTTTTTCAGACGTTGGGAATATATTAAAAGGTCGTCATTTTGGGACTCTGGAGAACACTGAAAGGAACGTGGCCGACATGTTAAAGACCCTACCAGTTGAAGCCTTTCAGCGCTGCTGCCAACACTGGGAACGACTCCGCCGCTGTCTAGCTGCCTAAGGGAACTGCTTTGAAGGGGACACTGTTGTTGTTTGGAAAAAAAGTAAAACTTTGGTAGATAAAATACCAGTCTGAATTCTTTTCTCGCACACCTCATGTGTCTAATACTGTCCCAGTTCATAAATGTGGTTACTGGTCGGTAATTGGCAGACGGCCTAGCCACCTGCGGCAGCAGCTTGTGACACCGCTGCGCCTCCTACGAACCGGTCGGCAGGAGCGGAGAGGGCGCGTCGCGTCGCAGGTGTCTGCAGGGAGGGCGTGGCGGGGCGGGGCGAGGCGGTCCGCGGGTTATGCGGCGCTGGCGAGCCGAGCAGATGGTATCTGGCGCGCCTTGCCGGATGACTGATTTAGGAGCAGCCGGGTCGCGATATACGGCGGGCGCGAGCGGGCGCGCGGCCATCGCCGACGAATTATTTAGTGCGCCGCCCGAGTGATGCACGGGCCGGCCGGCCGGCTGGCGTTTCGGCGGCTACATCGTAATGCGCTTAACGGCGGCAGCTTCAGGTGCTACCGGCTCGCCCGCCGCCGTTAACGCGGTAGCGCCCGCAGAGATCGGCCGCCTCCCGCCGTTCGCCGAGGCGCAGCTCCCACTTTTACGAACACATTTCGGCACGCCGCTCCGCCACCAGACGAGTTACGGCGCTGTTGAAATCTCACCGTCCGTAATCTTGCAGGCGCTCGGCTCTGGGTGTGGCGGGAAACGAAGAATACTGCCGTGCTACGCTATTTTCTACTCTGCGTAGTTATGTCAGCAGATGCGGTTCCGTTGGTTGACGTGAAAACAATAAAAAATGTGGTGTAAACAGGACTTTCTTCACAAAAATTAACAATTAATCAGTGGTCCCCCTGCTCCCACCCTCCGTCTTCCGACACAACAGGGAATTTGACCATTAGAAATTGCAGCTCAACATAACCTTAGCAAAAAGGATAGCAAAAACATCATTCTTACGCACATTTCGCTGTTGAAAATGACAGTGCTGCAGCGTGATCTGCAGCAGAACGACGTTCTTGACAACCTTTGACACTGCTGACAATGTCCAGGTGATTCAACCATTCTCTATGGACGCTGTGTGGCTGCAACCCCACTGCACAAGATCTGAACCCTTTGGAGTGTAACGCAACCAGAATTAGCAGGTGTTTCCATGTTCTAGAATAGGAAAAAGATACACTACACGATCAAAACATAGGGTGAAGAAACCAACGCAACATGCACTGAATCTACTACAGTGCACCCTTCAGCTAAGTGGCGCTACGCTGCTGTTGTAGTGCCTGCTTGTGGGCAAGCAGAATGTGAGGGGCGTGGAAGGGGTTGCCTGCCTGCAAGTACCTAGGAATCGGTCAAGTGTTGTCTCTGTGCAGATACATTTTTAAAATGCTCAACAAAGGTGCACGAGTGGCATCGAGGGTGTTGCCAAACTAGGAGATCGTAAAGGGATCTTTCACCTTTTTATTCGCTTATGTGTCAATGTCATGCCACAGGAGAGAACCAATGGATGGAGGAGTGTGGGTGAAAAAGCATATCCTCCTTGCTGCTTTGGATCACATTCTGGTGGCATCAAATAATTCTGAATGGTTCACAGTGGTTTTGCAGTGTTCACCGGAGCAAAAATCGTGGTTGCACTATGCTCCAGAAGGAGTCAGACCATGCTCAATGGGTTTGCAGCCCCACATTGTCCTCAGAGAAGGTTGAGCCACCTGGGGGAAGGGGGGGTGTGTGTTAGCAGTGTCAAAGGTTGTCAAGAGCGTCGTTCTGTTGCAATCGCCACATCGCGTTGCAAGACTGTTATTTTCAACCGCATAATATGTGTAAATGAATGCCCTAAGGATGGGCCGTTTGATTGACGCCCTCTGTCACCTCCTGAGACCATTTTGCGTCGGTCCTGAACAACGGTGTGTCTAAATTGTTTTCCTCGGGCAGTCATAAGAAAATGATGTGATTTAAGATCTGAGCGTTGGACTTCTATCTTCTATAGCACGGCCATTAAGAGAAGGGGTGAGATGTGGATAAGGAGACGGGGGGGGGGGGGGGGGGGAGAAGGTAGAATTGTTGAGAAATTTGTTGCCAATGTGACATCATTAACCACACGAACGTCTGAACTCTGGCCTTTATTCGCATGTGCCTACATCTTGCATCACTGAGGCCAGAGGGTGACATTGGAAACCTCCCCGCTTTTGCATCATTACAAAGGAGGTTGTAGGCACCTTTGAGCTAAATTTCAGACTTCTTTGTCGCAGTGGCGAGAAAGGACCCTTCAATTCTATTATGCAGCGTATTTATCAAATATATAAACGGTCGGGGAGGGCTGGGGGAAAAAGGAGTAGGAGGTGGGAGGGAATCGTAAGCCTATGTGTGAAATTTCGCACATTGCACTACCGGCGGTTGTTTGTACTGTCACAGTAGATAAAGAAGTGGGGAAAGCCGTCACACGACAATGCTGCAGGATGACTGCTGCAACCGAGTAATGTTATTTTCGATTTCGTGTTTACGGTATTACTCACTGGCGGGTGAATTATGCCTGAAGTATATATTTCGCTTTTGGTTTCTTGTCTGAGCAACGACCTGTTTACATTTCCACGTAATAGATTAGCAAAGATCTGCAGAAAAATTAAAAAAGAATTGGGGAAACCATCGAGTACTCCGTCCGGTAAGGTGACAGAAAGAGGTCAGAAAGATTACTGTCTAACGTCCCATCGACGACGAGGTCATTAGACACGGATCCCAATCTCGGACTGAAGTAGGATGGGAAGGAAATTAGCCTAGACCTCAGGACGAATCCAGCCTGGCATCCCCTTTAAGCAATGTAGGGAATCCACTGAAAGTCTAAATATCGTTGGATTTTGACCGCCTTCCTCCCAAATAAAAGGACAGTGTCTTGCCACAGCGCCACATCACCCATATGAGAGAGAGAGAGAGAGAGAGAGAGAGAGAGAGAGAGAGAGAGATACGAGTATACTAAAAATGTTAAATGTAAACAAGCTAGACCATACGGAGACAGTCCAATGCGACACTTCTTCGAAGTTTCGTTTTTTTTGTTTATTGTCACACCGTTCTCCCAACACCGACGTCGGTAACAGCTACCTAGGTGTTCCTCTCTAACATACAGACACAACAGCTCTGACGCGTTCCTGCCACGAGACCACCGGCAGACGAAGCAGTCTCACACCTGACACTGTGTGTCTGCCGGCGGCCATACATTCCACTCTGTTTACTACAGTACAGTATATTGTGCAATACTCTGCATTAATTTGTATTTTTTTATTCAACTGCAGCCGGTGCAGACCAAATCAGGTATAATCTGTTGAGCAATGTTTTGAATTTTGGTTCTTGTAATTTTCTCTTAAAAAGAGTATTTACTACTATTTATCGTGGAGACTGAATGTTACTCTACATCCATTATAAATTCATATTTTGGTATGAACAGTGGGATTTTGTTTATGACACTTGGTGATCGAGCTGCCCCCTCCTATGGGTTTTATGCAATCCGCAGTGCCCTCAAAAAACAAGCACAAGATTTTCACATTTTCTCACACACTAAGTGCAACCGTTAGTGCTACAGGAGAAGTGAAAAGGGCCTTTTTGTAGTAAACTAAATGTAGTTAAATTTTGTAGACGAATACGTTTTGGCTGGGGGTCACGGTTTTCGAATTATTCAGGAAACACATATGAAACTGACTTGAAAACAGTCGCCTCCAGCCAAAACGTATCGCAATTCAAAATTTACTACAGTAAATTTCCTACAAAATGGTCCTGTTATTATTATATGTAGGACCAATAGCTCGCCCGTAGAAATCCAGAGAATATGAAAATCTCTGGCGTTGTTTTGAAGGCGTTGTAGGTTGGGTAAAACTCATACATAAGGACAGATGAATCACCCTGTATAATAGGAGCATTAATATTTTTAACTCAAATGAGTCCCGTACCGTTAACCAACGGCACTGCACGGCATTGTAAACGTGGAAAAAGTGCAGGTCTTACTGATGAAGAATTACTGAAGATATTGGAAGAAGCACATTTTGACGTCGACGAGCGAGTCTTACGGCCGTTCGCCTCTCAAGTTGCGGAGTCAGCGAGGCAAATTGCTAACCGAATGGCCCTGTGCTGAATTCCCGGCTGGGTCGGAGATTTTTCTCCACCCAGGGTCTGGGCTTTGCCTTGTCCTCATCATCGTTTTATCACCGCTAATTCGCAAGTCGCCTAAATGGCGTCGCATAGAACGACTTGCACTCGGCGACGGGGCCGCTACATGACAGAGTGAGCATTATCGGCGTTTTCTGACGAAGATGATGCGCTGATAGATAGGACGGCAATCATTGTGTTGGTAATGATAATGACAACTGACGGCAACAAACCTACAGAACTGTAAGAATCCACAACTATGACCAATGTTAAACTAACAATACTTCACCAAATCAAGGTAGCATTTAGAGGCCACGTTCATTCTCAGTATATGCTTCATTAACGTGTCACGTGAGGCTGTGATTGTATTACACACACGCCATCGAAAGATTTCCTTTCTTACTTTCTTTGGGCCTTGTCCCGCTTCGACGCGGGGTCGGCCTTGTTATTACGGATTTGGCAGTGTTAGTTGCAGAGGGTTGTGGGATGCCCTTCCTGCCGCCATCCCGAACCCCTCGGGACGTAGGTAATGTACCCCAGCAGTCTGCGTCGAGTGTAAGCCATGAAACAGTGCGAACGTCTGCAAATGTCTGTGAGTCGTGTAACTGAGGCAGAACGTGGGAACCAGCCCGGTATTCACCTAGCGGGATGTGGAAAACCGCCTAAAAACCATATCCAGGCTGGCCAACATACCGGCCCTCGTCGTTGGGCAGATTCGATACGGGGCCGGCGAGCCTACCCGAGTCTGGGAAGCAACGCATTAGCGCTCTCGGCTACCCTGGCGGGTAAACACGCCAGCCAAAGATATACTGTACAAAACCGAGTGGAGCTTGTGGTCGAAAGAGTGCGCACGGCGTCAGGTATAAGGCTTTGCTCCGCCTGCCGGTGGTCTAGTGGCAGTGAACGTGCTAAAATATGTACATATTCAGATTATTACGAATCGGATATGAGTACATGACGAACAAACAGCTGATGTCATGATGAGCAAACAGCTCATGTTGGTGCTTTCGCCGACGATGCTGGCGAATCACCTGATACTGCTGGGCACTGTAAATGCTTGTGCTTCTAAGAACATTTCCTGTGATGATGTGAAAACTGATACTGAAGATGTATTGAAATTCCTAGAGCTTATTTCAGAAACAATAAATGAAAGATGGAATTACATATTCCTGGGGCTCGTTCAAGTCACAGCCTTGGAACAAAGTTTAATTCATTGCCTCAGCTGCTATCCTTATCGAAGATAAAATTGACATTCAAATGTCTTATCCCATCAGATCAATAGATCACCTATACCTGAGGCATAGGCACCATTTCCCCATTATGTACAAAGGTTGTGTGCTATTCCGGTATCGAAGAGCCTCGGCAATACTGACGATTTAAGAAGGGAAAATTAAGGTGGTCTGGGATGTTCGCTGAGGTTTGTGTTAGGGAGGACACTGGACTAGAGTAGTCCCTGCAGCTTTGTTCGCCATGATGCCAGAGTGGTGTAGTGGATGGTACATCTGCCTAGTAAGAATGAGACCTCGGTTCAAATCACGGCCTTGCTTAACGAATAAAAGAATTAATTCAGTGAGGTCGAAAGCGAAGAGTGTACCATCAGAATAAAAAGAAGTGACAATTTTGTCTACAACCAATTTATGTGAGAGAAGGAAATTCTTGTGCTGCGATCTAACAGCGCACGTCTGAAATGGGCTTCTTGCAGGTGAGTGATTACGGCTGAGTCACGGAGCGCCTACCGGCTCGAGGGTGGGGGCGCGGCCTAGGCCACTGATAGCATCGGAGAGGAGCACTACTAACATGATAATGACGTACGGGACAGAGCAAAGAGCCAGCGGCGGCCGTAAGATGTCGGTGGGGCGTGATTTGCGGGACGACGATGTAAATGCAGAGTGTCGGCGGACAAGCGGCCGCCACGGCTGTCAATGGCGGCAGCCGGGCAGCACAGCGGCGGGCATTAGCATAACAAGTGCCGGCGCGCGCGGCCGCGTGTAATTACTCGCCTAAACACGCGCCGGCCGCTATAAAACACGCCGCTGCCTTGTTATTAGCGTAATGAATTGGAGGGCCCGGCGCAGCCAGTAGCCGGCAGCCGGCGCGCCACAGCTCGGCCGCGCCGCCGCCGCCGCCACCGGTCAGAAGCCAGCCACACACCGGCCGCTTTGAGGCCAAAACACGTCCGCGCTCTCTCCGCAGCCTCGCTAAACGACGTTTAGAACAGCCGCGGAGGTCCCGATGTGCAGGCGATTTTCTTCAAGGTCACTGTATGCACAGGGCAGGTGAAACAGTGCCGAGCAACAGATTTCGCAACTATTAGATACGATGTACTAACACAATCATTTACATGTGGCAGTCACTCCTGTTTACAGAAAGGGTCAAGGATCGGATACGCAGAATTACAGAACAGTATGACTGACCTCCGTTTTTTCCCGTATCCAACTACGTCAATACCGACCACGTGGCCACGCCCGCCTGAGACACATGCTACGCAAACATCTAGAAAACTTTCTCACACTTAAATGTGAGGTTTACTCTAGACGTACACGTATTCGGTACACAAATTCCGCATTGGGGAGAGTGGTATCATCAAAAAGGACAACCTGCCACCAGCTGCTACTAAGAATGTCGCGGCCTGTATAACAATGCAGACACCGTAAAGAAAACGGGAAAAGCTAAGGGAGATGGAAAAGAAGAAGAAGTGTGGCGGTCTGCATGCCGGAACGTGAAAATTATAACCTGTGTTAGTAAGACCTTACGATTTTCTAGCTCCCTGAACCTTGACGCGCAGAGATTCTAAAACCCGATCTAGGTGCAAGCGCCAGCTGAAGGCGCCTGAAATAAATCCACCGAGAATGCACAATGATAAATAGTTTTTGTGGCCCTGACAGAAATTTTCTCATCTAACTGCGTCGGATTTAAAGTTACAAGTCGTGACTGCTCACAAATGATAAAACTTTTAACGCTCAGGGAGATTCTAGCGTTTCCAGTGTATAATTATTCGTCATTTTCCGTAAACCTCTACCAACTGATCTAAGTAAAACTATTCAAAGCTGAACTTCATAAAATATACATAGCAAAAGGTAATCATTTCGATAAAGGCCAGACTACAAGTATGGATAGCTCAAATTCAGTCACAAAATCTTCGTGTATTTTGAGAATATTATTTACGCATTACTACCTTCTACCAAGTTCTGTTTCAATCCAAAACATCATCATAGCAGCGTTTGCCTCGCGGTTAAGTCGTTGCAATGGTCAACTCAGTTAACGACATTAGTTTTGTCAATTCTTCATTATTCAGAAATGGTGTTAACAGACTCTTTGACGGTCGGGACTGCGCCCTGCCGTCGCTACTCGACCATCTCGTTTCTAGGTACTGTCGTTCCCCGGTGCATAAGAAGGCGGTGAGGCTCGTTTCAGTTCGTACCTTCTGCAACACAGGCATCCAAACATTACTACGAAAACGTTTCCAACTTGTAGCCCACTTGGCTGCTCAGCAGCAATGATTATTATTTGAATGAGACGGAAATCGGTAGATGTGATGTACCTGAATAAAAAATGGTTCAAATGGCTCTGAGCACTATGGGACTCAACTGCTGTGGTCATAAGTCCCCTAGAACCTAGAACTACTTAAACCTAACTAACCTAAGGACAGCACACAACACCCAGCCATCACGAGGCAGAGAAAATCCCTGACCCCGCCGGGAATCGAACCCGGGAACCCGGGCGTGGGAAGCGAGAACGCTACCGCACGACCAAGAGATGCGGGCGTACCTGAATAGACTAACAAATTATTACAATTGCACAAAAATTGGATGATTTATTCAATATAAAAACCTTCACAAATT
Organism: Schistocerca americana; assembly: GCF_021461395.2. NCBI lineage: Eukaryota > Metazoa > Arthropoda > Insecta > Orthoptera > Acrididae > Schistocerca > Schistocerca americana. Next base: position 372,776,343 of record NC_060123.1, on the reverse strand, counting down.
GAGCAAGTCAATAACGCCTTGATCCACCTCTGGCCCTTGTGAAAGCAGTTATTCGGCTTACCATTGATCACTAGATTTGTTGGAGGTTCTCTTGAGAGATATTGTGCCAAATTCTGTCCGAATGGCGCGCTATTTGGTTGGAGGGCCCTGCCCATAATGCCCCAACGTTCTCAATCGGGGAGAGGTCCGGCGACCTTGCTGGCCGAGTTAGGGTTTGGCAATCATGAGGACAAGCAGTAGAAACTCTCGCCGTGTGCGGGCGGGCATTATTTTGCTGATACGTAAGCCCAGGATGGTTTGCTATGAAGAGCAACAAAATGCGGCGTAGAACATAGTCGACGTACCGCCGTGCTGTAAGGTGCCACGGACGACAACCAAAGGGCCCCTGTTATCAAATGAAATGGCAGCTCATACCATCACTCCTCATTGTCGGACCGTATGCCATGTGACAATCATTTGGTATCCTACCATTGTCCAGGGTCTCTGGACAGGTATTCGCTAGACATCGGGGCTTATTTCGAAACAGGACTCATCACTGAAGACAATTCTGCTTCAGTCAGTAAGATTCCAGACCGAAGACTTGTCAGTACAGCGCATGTGAAAGTGTCACAGGCAATGCTCGGAGATCTTAAACGGGAATCCTTGTAAGAAAGCCGGCGTAGTTCTCATGAAACCCTGTTTCATAAATTTAGGGAACCCGAATTCGAAGAAGCCTGCGCAACCATTATGCTGAAAATACTGTATATTTGCGTTGTGACATTGACTATAAGAGAGATTAGGGCGCGTGCACAGAAATACAGCGGTCATATTTCCCGCGCTCGGTACGAGAACGGAATAGGAAAGAAAACCGATAATGTTAGTACAATGGACGCTCCGCCAGGTACTGTAGCGGGAATTGCGACGACTTCTGTTCCTTATTTATGTCTCTGTGTATGATGGGGAGGTGGTTCTTCAACGTGTGTTTGCTTTCTGTTCTGTGTCCTTGGTCAGTTCTCTCAGAGCGGTGAAGAGTGTGTTGTTGCCAAGTAATTATCTTCTATTGTTAGTTGTCGGTACAGACTGCTGCTGTTTTTCAGAATGTGGAGATCGTTTTCGATATGAATGGGGCTATGGTTTTTGTTCATTAGATGTTCTGCGAAAGCTGAATGTGTGATGTGACTCTTTAGAGCTCTCGTGTGCTCTGTGTACCTCTTTCGGAAGTTTCTGCTTCTTATACATACACACACACACAAGACCCAAAGAAATTGTAGGGAGCACGCGAGCACGCAGAGGTCCGCAACACGACGTGGCATGAACTCGATTAATATCTGAAGTGGCGCTGGAGGGAACTGACACCATGAATCCTGCAGGGCTGTCCGTAAATCCGTAAGAGCAAGAGGGGGTGGAAATCTCTTCTGAACAGCACGTTGCAAGGCATCCCAGTAGCCAAGGGATCTGTGGGCCCCTTGTCACGGTTTGCGCGGCTCCCCCCGTCGGAGGATCAAGTCCTCCCTCAGGCATGGGTGTGTGTGTTGTCTTTAGCGTAAGTTAGTTTAATTAGTATGTAAGCCTAGGGACTGACGAACTCAACAGTTTGGTCCCCTAGAACCTTACTACAAATTTCCAAAATTTTGCATCCCAGTTATGCTCAATAATGTTCATGCGTGCGTAGTTTGGTGGCCAGTGGAAATGTTTAAACTCAGCAGAGTATTCCTGGCGCCACTCTGTAGCAATTCTGGACGTGTAGGGTGTCACATTGCACTGCTGGAACTGCTCAGGTCCTTTGGAATGCACAATGGACATGAATGGATGCAGGTGATCAGACAGGATGCTTACGTACGTGTCACCTGTCAGAGTTGTACCTACACGTATCAGGGGTCCAATTTCACTCCAGCTGCACACGCCGCGCACCATTACAGAGCCTCCACCAGCTTGAACAGTCCCCTGCTGACATGCAGGATCCACGGATTCATGAGGTTGTCACAATACCCGTTCCGCTCAATAGAATTTGAAACGAGACTCTTCCGAAGAGGCAACATGTTTCCAGTCATCAACAGTCCAATGTCGGTGTCTAAGGGCCCAGGCGAGGGGTAAAGCTTTGTGTTGTGGAGTACACGAGTAGGCCTTTGGCTTTGAAAGCCCATTTCGATGATGTTTCGTTGAATGTTTCGCACGCTGGTACTTGTTGATGGCCCAGCATTCGGAAGGGTTGCGTTTCTGTCACGTTGAACGATTCTCTCCAGTCATCGTCGGCCCTGTGTTTTCAGGATCTTTTTCCGGCCGTAGCGATGTCGGAGACTTGATATTTTACCGGATTCCTGACATTCATGGTACACTCGTGAAATGGTCGTGCGGGAAAATCCCCACTTCATCGCTGCCTCGAAGATGCTGTATCCCATCGCTCATACGCTGACTATAACACCACGTTGAAACTCACTTAATTGCTATTGTAGCAGCAGTAACCGATCTAACAACTGCGCCTTACACTTATTGTCTTACATAGGCGTTTCCAACCGCAGCGCCGTATTCTTCCTGTTTACGTATCTCTGTATTTGAATACGCATGTCTACACTAGTTTCTTTGGCGCTTCAGTGTATATAATTCAGATCAATGGTAACTGTTTTCAAATAATAAAGGTGAAACATGTATGACACGATAAAACTGATTTTATTCAATTGCACATAGACCTATCGTAGCAATTGCCATAATGAGAGTAATGCGTTCGTTTAGCGCCGGTGACTCTAGGAGGAAAGCGACGAGACGCTCGTTCGTGGAGGTGAGGGCGCGAGGCTGTTTGCCGAGGCGCTGCGCGGATATTTATAGCAGCCGGCGAGGACAGTGGGAGGGCCTAATCGGGAGATGGGCCGGCCGCGATGCCCTCGGCCCGACATTGGCCTATCTGCGCGCCGGACGTGTACAAACGAGATGAGATAGTGCGGGCGCGCCGGCCCACCAGATAGCTGCCGCTGCCGCTGCCGCTGCCGCTCCTGCTACTCCGGCACAGATCCGGATCTGGCCGCCCTCTTATCCGGCTGGGCTCTTTTAACCGCCTCTGCTCTCAACGTTCCTTCACAGATCCATCCGCAGGAAACGAGAGCCGCTCCGATCTCATCGGACCAGTCAGCCCACAGTCACAACACCTGCCGCCGTGCGCTCCACTGCTGCCAACAGTCCGGACCGCCGTCTCAAGTTCATCCGGACTTGGATTGAGCGCAGTAACGAATCTGTGCAAAGTAAATATTAAGCCAAGAAGTAAGAAAACCAAAGAGAGAGAAACGTTAGATTGCCGAACGGAATGCTGAAGCTAAACTGCACATGTATGAATCCCAGACAAATCATAGAAGGCTCATCAGTTCCATACATAATTACAAAATGCGTCTCGTCGCTCGGTGCTGTGGGCGCTACAGCGTAGAATTTATAAGCTCTGTTCCACTTACAACTTTTGGCTGCGCTCTTTGATTTTTGTAGTCTTTTTACTATCTAACTTTCTGAGAAACAAAAGGCTTTCTTTCACTGCCTTACTGGAAGAAGCTTCCATACCTGTCACTTTTTGCGTCTAATTTTCCTTGTAGAAAAGCTGCAGCAGTGTGGGTACTAGAAAGTTTTCTTTTCAGTTAATTACTTCCTCTCTTTTGCTGTGTTTCTATCTGAAGAATATTCAGCCGCATCGAAGTATTGACGAGCTAGATCGGGATCGAGCTATAGTTTTTGGCTGTTTTCCAGAGACACAAACTAAGCAGCTGTCTACATCATCGATATATGTGTGTCAAATAATGGAAATTCCAAGTAGGCATATTAACAATGTAGGAAAAGAAAGATTGCTACTTACAGTAAAGAAGAAATGTCAAGTTGGCGACAGGCACGATTAAAAAACACTCACATATTGGTTTCGGTCGTAGCCTTCGTCAGTAAAAAGAGACACACACACCCAACATTCACACATCTCGGGCCGGAGACGTTGGAGTTGGCTGTGGTGCGTGAGTGTGTGTGTGTGTGTGTGTGTGTGTGTGTGTGATGTGCGCGCGCGCGGGTGTGTATCTCCCTCTCTTTACTGACGAAGGCTGTGACCGAAAGCTACATGTGAGTGTCATTTACTCGCGCCTCTCTGCAACTTGAAGTGTCTTCTTTACGGTAAGTAGCAATCTTTTTTTTCCTGCACTGTCGATATCTGAGTGTTGTAGAGAAGGAGCATAGGAAGCTGAGTTGGAGAGCGGAGTTGCGAACAGAGCGGCGAACACGAGCGTGGTGTGACTGTTTGCAAGTAACAGTGGTCACCAAGAGCGGGCGTGCTGAGCCGGACAGCAGGGTACGGCTGGGCACTGACACACGCAGCAAGGAGAACGATGGACGCGGCAGCAGATGGCGAAGGTGGCAGCGCGGGGACGGAAGATGTATCAGGTGGCGCTGCTCGGCGCGCGGAGTAGCCGCATGGTTTGAGGGGCCATGTCATGGATTCTCGAGTCCTCCCTCGGGCATGGGTGTGTGTTTTGTTCTTAGCATAAGTTAATTTGAGTAGTGTGTAAGTCTAGGGACCAATGACTTCAGCAGTTTGGCCCCTTAGGAATTCACACACACACACATTAGTAGTTGCTGCTCGATTATTCTATATCACCGAGCATGGACTGGCAAGGCATCAGCAAGGAAGGTGAACGTGCAGCTGTTCGACTAACTGCTAAGACAGACGGCATGCGAATCTGGAGAATCAGCAGATTTAACAACCAGTGAAGTGACGTTTTGCGAACATGATTGAAACTGTATTGGAGTTATCTTCAAGACAGGTGGAATCTGAGTGTCGAGGAAGTAGGCCTCTCTCCCTAATGTAGCCCATGACTGGTAATCTGATAAACTACGTTCAATTTTGCTGCCTTCTCCATGTAAACTCAGAGAGAAAATGAAAAACGTTGTATGATATTTTGAGAACCAGACCGGTCAAAGAGGTAGGTAGTGCTCAAGATGCAAACTGTTTTTAATTATCAGATTTAAGTTAACTGGTGAATGTATACTTTACATGGTTTTTAAATGAGTATATACGATTCTAATCACAAGAGAGTTTTTATAAATTTCCTGCCTTGATGTAAAACAACTGTGTTTATAGCGTTGTTGTTCAAAGGTCAATGTGATTTGTAAAAGTCTAGTTAGACAGTTAACAGAATACCAATTTTTCATTTTATGAAGTCTTAATTTTTATTAACTGGTGTTCTAAATAAAACTAAAAATAGAAATTTCTTATGTAGACAATATTTCAAGAATTAATCTTTTTGCTAAGAACTGAGTAATACGATACAAAACGCTACAACTGCGCAGCAATGTTCGGTTCTTGTCAAATAAATGTTTTTAAAAGTTTCTCTTGACATACAGTAAACCTCCAGTGCGTTCCACTTCCCCAAATCCGTGCCCTACCAATGTTTAAATATCATTAATGCCCGTTTGTAGCCTTGAAGCGAGCGTCTTAAGAAAAATTATTCTCTTACTCGTGCAAGATGCGAATCAAAAATCATACTCACGATGCCTGTCTAGTCTGGTACTATCGCCCCAACACATTCCATTGTGATTTCAAAAACCCACTTGCCTTTTCGAGGTCTTGGTCACGGTTACCAATCTCTTTTTCAAACTTCTTCTGTTGTACGTACAAAGTCATCAATAAATTTTTATCTTCGACAGATATCGCCTTGTTGCATTCTGACTGAGATTAGATAATCGTCTTCACTCGCAGGGCAGCATTATGGTGTATGAGTGAGCGTGCTAGTCAGTACCAGTAAGGAAACCGAATGCAAAGCAGGTCAGCTCCTCCAAGGCAGTTCTAGAGCACGCGCGAAACACATATTCTCGGGCGTCGTACTTGGCTGACAATTCCATACTGCCGAAAACTAACCACGCTGCTTAGGATGCAGACTGTGGCAATGTATGATAACGAAAATTGAAAGCAGCTGTTTTTATAAATTCATTACCTTTGTTTCTACTGTATTGGCGTCCACCTTCTGTGAAAGAAAATATATGTGGTTAGTGTCTAATTTTATATATATATATATATATATATATATATATATATATATATATATATATATGTGTGTGTGTGTGTGTGTGTGTGTGTGTGTGTGTGAGAGAGAGAGAGAGAGAGAGAGAGAGAGAGAGAGAGAGAGAGAGAGAGACGGAGGGAGGGAGTGAGAGAGGGATGGAGTGAGGGAGCGAGTGAGGGAGGGAGGGAGGGAGGGAGGGAGGGAGGGAGCGAGAAGAGAGAGAGAGAGAGAGAAGAAGGAGAGTTCATATCTTCAGAGCGCACGATAACAGTCAATGACAGCACAGGCAATCAACTTGACACTCCTCACGGGAAACGCTGGGAGTGGTGAAATAGGAAAGAGTCTTTTACAGTTGCTCCCAGCAATACTCACGCGGAAATGTTTTATTTGTTATAACACTCTAAGACAAAAAAAGATGCACCACGGAGAAAGTAACCGAAAGCAACGGAAATCGGTAGATGTGATTTCCATTTACTGACAAACTAATGATAAAAATTTCAGAAAAAATTGAATGATTGATTCAAGAGAAAGAGCTTCACAAACTGAGCAAGTCAATAACGTGTTGGTCCACCTTTGGCCCTTATGCAAACCGTTATCCGGCTTGGCTTCGATTGGTAGCGTTGCTGGATGTCCTCCTGAGGGATATCGTGGCAAATTTTGAACAACTGGCGCGTTAGATCGCTAAAATCTCGAGCTGGTTGGAGTGACCTCAAACGTTCTCATCTGGAGAAAGATCCGACAGTCTTGCTGCCCAAGGCAGTGTTTGGCGAGCACGAAAACAAGCAGCAGAAACTCTCGCCGTGTGCGGGCGGATATTATATTCCTGAAATGTAAGCCCAGGATGGCTTGCCATGCAGGGCAACAAAAAGGGGAGTAGAATATCGTCAGTGCACCGCTGTACTGTAAGAGTGCCGCGGATGACAACCAAAGGGGTCCTGCTACGAAAATAAATAGCATCCCAAACCATCATTCCGGCTGTCGGACCATATGGCGGACGATAAGCTGCTATCAAGATTCAGACACGTCTTTGCTGGTCATTGAGGCTTATTTCGAAGCGGGACTCGTCGCTGAAGACATTTCTACGCCAGTCAATTAAATTCTAGGCCGAATACGTGACTGGAGACACCCTGGACAAAGGTGGGATACCAAACTGATTGCCGGCCGAAGTGGCCGTGCGGTTAAAGGCGCTGCAGTCTGGAACCGCAAGACCGCTACGGTCGCAGGTTCGAATCCTGCCTCGGGCATGGATGTTTGTGGTGTCCTTAGGTTAGTTAGGTTTAACTAGTTCTAAGTTCTAGGGGACTAATGACCTCAGCAGTTGAGTCCCATAGTGCTCAGAGCCATTTGAACCATTTTTTGAACCAAACTGACTGTCGCCCGCCTTACGGCTAAACATCCAGGAGTGATGGTTTGGGGTGCCACTTCCCTGCCTAGAGTGCACCCCTTTGGCTGTCATCCGCCGCACCCTTACAGCACAGTGGTACGTTGACAATATTCTATGCCACGTTTTTTCCCTTCATGGCAGGCCATCCTGGACTTATATTTCAGCAAGACAACGTCCGCCCCACGGCGGGTGTTTCTACTGCTTGTCTCCGAGCCTTCCGAACCCTACCTTGGGCAGCAACGTCGTCGGATCTCTCCCCAATTGTCTTTGGAGCATTATGTGCAGCGCCTCCAAGCGGTCAGGGATTTTGACGATATAACACACCAGCTCCACAAAATTTGGCACGATATCCTTCAGGAGGACACACAACAACCCTGTCAATCAATTCCAAGCCGAATAACTGCTGGCATAACGGCCAGAGGTGAACGAACGCGTTATTGACTTGCTCAATTTGTGAAGCTCTTTCTCTTGAATTAACCATCCACTTTTTCTGTAAATGTAATCATTGTTTGCATGTACATTTACATCAAATGTACTGATATGCGCTCCTTTCGGATAATTCATTCGTGGTGCGTCTGTTTTTTCTGTCTCAGAGTTTATATAGGTGCTACTTGGCAGAATGATTCAACGTGGGGTAGTAGGAATATAAGCTTAAAATCGATTTCAGAACAGAAGGAACACATTATTTCCCTCGTTAAATTGAGCAACTGAAAAAAACACAGTGTCATCTTCCACTTCTCATTACCGATGTTAGTACCTGCATGTAAAGGAAAAAGAATGGTTTCTCAATACATGGAGGGTAAGTAAAACAATTTATTTCATTCTTAATTCATCCCATAAACTTCTACAGGCTTCTATTCATGTTTAGTTTTTTCAGTAGATGCTATAGAGTTATTTTAGATTAAACTTGGACTTAAATGTCATTCACACCGTCACCAGCCATCGTAGCAACGGCAAAGACTGTGGATTCGACAAAAATTTCGGTCGTTTTCGACTGGTTTTCAATGTCCTCCCCTACTCTGCATCACTTTGTCGCTACAGTTGCATAGAGTCCTCTTCCCACGGGGCATTTTTCGAATGGTAAGTGATATGGGTACCAGCATTCACAGAAATGGTTCCTGGCGTTATAGAGCTACCCCTATAGTTTCACGTCACTTCTATTCCATCCCCAATGAACCCATAATGCTATGATGTTAAAAATATACCTCGTCTTTAGTAATTGTTATGTGCACCCGGTTGAAATTGCTTCAGCGTTAAAGAATTATGCTAGCACACATAAAATGCATCCATATTTGTATATTTGCAGGATATCGCAGACTACATAACGTATAGTAAATAATCTATCCTCCACATTATTTTCCATCTCTAAAGCTTTCGATGTCGACGGAACGTTAAACCTAATTTTCCTTCCTTCCTTCGCACGCTTTTCGGTATGTACAGAGGACAAGCAGTGAAGGAAACAAAGGAGACACTGTAATTCTGTTTGAGGTGGCAAAGAACTTAAACATCAGTTGAATGGAACAGTGTCTTCGAAAGAGATCATGAGATGAAAATCATCAAAAGTAAAAACAAAGGTGATGAAGTGTAATCGAAGAAAATCAAGCCATATCAAGAGAACTAGACCAAGAAATGAGACACTAAAACAATTCTTGGGCAGCGAAATAACTGACGATAGACGCAGTAAAAATGCAGACTAGCAATACTAACCAAAGCTTTCCCGAAAAGAGAAATTTATTACCATCGAGTATAAATGTCAGCAAACCTTTTCTGAAAGTAATTCTCTCATGTGTAATCTTATACGGAAGTCAAACGTGAACGCTAAACAGGTCAGTCACAAACAGAAAATGAGATTTTGAAATGTGGCGTTGCGGAAGATGCTTAGATCGAGTAACTAATGAAGAGGTAGTGAATCTTATTGGAGAGAAAATGTTTTTAACTTACTCAAAAAAAGGGGTAGCTTGACAGCAGACTCTGAGGTATCAAGGAATAGACAATCTGTTACGAAGAAAATTGTGGAGGGTAAACTTCTAGAGGGAGACCAAAGTCTCCTTACAGTAAGAAGGTTCAATTGGTTCAGGGTGCAGTAGTTATGAAAAAAATTGTGCAGGATATATCAGCAAAGAGAACTACATCAAACCAGTCTTTAAGACAGATGAACACGACAACGACAGTAATTACAAATCGTTATGTGTTTTATTTATCAGTCGGTAATGTGAATTTTAATCCGAAACGGAATATTTGGCCGAGTTAAACCTGTAGATGGTTCTTGCGTCTCCCCCGGATAGCGACATCGCTTCTGCCACGGAAGGTATCGACATTATCAACTCGAAAAGGTTATGGTCACGGCAGCTCACCTGGTCCCATCACCTAGAGGCCAGAACGTCTTTGTAAGCAGTGGCCGGGAACTGCACTGACATTTCCTTCACCGAAGGAAGAGTACAGACATTGTCCTCGTGACGCGTTACTGAATCTGGCTGCTCGCTGCTGCATTCGGCTACAGACTGCCATACGGACTTCTTGTGCTGGTAACGATTTTTCGAGGACATACCGGCTTTGTAATAATATTCTTTCACTATCAAGTTTGCTCGCTCACGCCGGTCCAACTAGCTCAGCTAAACACAGGAACGAAACAAGCGTGTAGAAAACTGATCACTACGATTCCGTTAGGACAGTGCGGGGGATGTGGTGTTCATGTGACAAGGCAGCAGACGACTGACGCGAGTACCTTTGCTAACAAGACGACATCGCCTGCAGCTCCTCTCCTGGGTTCGTGACCATATTGAGACCTAGACGACTGGAAAATCGTGACCTGGTCAAATGAGTCCCGATTTCAATTGCTGAGAGCTATAGTAGAGTTGGAGTGGGGTGCAGACTCCACTAAGACCAAGTTGTCTACAAGGCACTGTGCAGGCTTGTGGTGACTCCATAATAGTGTGGGCTGTGTTTGCATGGAATGGACTGGGTCTTGTGGTCCAACTGAACTGATCATTGACAGGAAATGGTTATGTTCGACTACTTGTGGACCATTTCAAGCCATTCATGGACATCATGTTCCCAAAAAACGATGGAATTTTAGTGGATGATAATGCGCCATATCACCGATTTCGTGATTGGTTTGAAGAACTTTCTGGACAGTTCAAGCGAATGATTTGGCAACTCAGATTGTCCGACACGAATCCCATCGAACATTTATGGGACACAATCGAGAGGTCAGTTCGTGCACAAAATCCTGCACCGGTAAGAGTTTCGCAATTACGGACGGCTGTACTCGCAGCATGGCTCAATACGAATATTTCTGCATGGGACTTACAACGACTTGTTGTATCCATTCCATATCGAGTTGCTGGACTGCGCCGGGCAAAAGGAGGTCCGACAATATATTACCAGATATCCCATAAGTTTTGTCAGATCAGTGCATAGTGAAAAGAGAAATCAAAAGACGACGTCAGTGCACCAGGTACAACTTAAAAAGACAAGCTACGGATACGAGGTATTCATGCTGTCCGGTACAACGAACAGCTGAATGACTGACTGCCGACTGCAGAGCTTCTCGATCCCAGCAACGCTTATTTGATCTCGCCGTGGCTGCAGTGCACCGCTGTCGAACCGTACGTCAGCAGCTAACCCCCACCGGAGCGCGCAAAAATTATTGTCAGAAAATTGTTTAATCTTAGGGGTGCGCGGCGGGGTGTTAATTTGGCGCGGCGCGACAGGCGATAAGCGCGGCGGGCAGCGGCCAGCGGGCCGGCCATTACGTGCGCGGATTAATTTTTTGCGGCGGCCAGTGGCGGCGTGTCAGCCGCGATATCGCCCCGCCGCGTCGCGGCTTTATTGGGACGCGCTGACACTGACGGCCGCACGCCTGGTGCAACACCTGTCATTGTCCCGGTCCGGCTCTGCCGTGTGTGACGTTAACATTGCTGCTGTCTGTAGCACACCTATCGTGCCGAATTTAAAGGAGGGTCGCTCAATACGCAAAAAGATTTAGTAGCTGATTGGTTGTATGCGTAATCAATAACAGTTTCAGCAACTATTCCCTTGCCTCAGATGTGCCGTTTTGCGAAGACTACCTTGCGTGGTAACAACACAGACGAACAACGCATTCAGGACACACGTACAGGACTTCATTTGGCTGACATAGAGGCATTAAGGGATCGCGAAGCGCAGTCCCTTGAAGACGAGGAACAGTGGGGAGCCTTGTTCCGCGTCTGACTCACGAAGTCAGCTCAGGGCTGGTCCTAGGTGTGGATCTTTCAAATGGTTCAAATGCCTCCAAGAACTATGGGACTGAACAATTGAGGTCATCAGTTCCCTAGACTTAGAACTACTTAAACCTAACCAACCGAAGGATGGTGGTGGTGGTGGTTAGTGTTTAACGTCCCGTCGACAACGAGGTCATTAAAGACGGAGCGCAAGCTCGGGTTAGGGAAGGATTGGGAAGGAAATCGGCCGTGCCCTTTCAAAGGAACCATCCCGGCATTTGCCTGAAACGATTTAGGGAAATCACGGAAAACCGAAATCAGGATGGCTGGAGACGGGATTGAACCGTCGTCCTCCCGAATGCGAGTCCAGTGTGCTAACCACTGCGCCACCTCGCTCGGTCCAACCGAAGGACATCACACACATCCATGCCTGAGGCAGGATTCGAACCTGCGACCGGAGCAGTAGCGCGGTTCCGGACTGAAACGCCTAGAACCGCTCGGCCACAGCGGCCGGCTGTACATCTTTCACCTCGATAGTTTCAACAGAAATAAAACCAGAGAGTATCGATCCCATGTAAAGTATTTCGAGAGCAATGAGGCCCTGCATTTTCGTGCTCAACGCAAAGATCCATATCGCTGCACTTCTTACGAACAAATGACTGGAAATAGCTAGTAAATCCATATATAACTGACCTTGCAGAAAAACGTACCACCTTCGAACGTAGGGTGCAGTTTCAGTCAGTGTTGGTACATATACACTGCAGAGCCAAAGAAACCGGTACACCTGCCTAATATCGTCTAGGACCCCAGCGAGCACGCAGAAGTGCCGCAGCACGACGTAACATGGACTCGACTCGACTAATGTCTGAAGTAGTGTTAGAGGGAATTGACACCATGAATCCTCCAAGGCTGTCCATAAATCCGTAAGAGTACTAAGGGTGGAGATCTCTTCAGAACAGCACGTTGCAAGACATCCCAGATATACTCAATAATATTTATGTCTGGGTAGTTTGGTGGCGGAAGTGTTTAAGCTCAGAAGAGTGTTCCAGAAGCCACTCTGTAGCAATTCTGGACGTTTGGGGTGTCGCATTGTCCTGCTGCAATTTACCAAGTCCGTCAGAATGCACAATTGACATGAATCGGTGCATGTTATCATATCGGATGTTTAAGTACGTGTCATCTATAAAAGTCATATCTAGAAGTATCAGAGGTCCCATATCACTCCAACTGCGCACGCGCCACACCATTACAGAGTCTGCCCGCATCTCGTGGTCGTGCGGTAGCGTTCTCGCTTCCCACGCCCGGGTTCCCGGGTTCGATTCCCGGCGGGGTCAGAGATTTTCTCTGCCTCGTGATGGCTGGGTGTTGTGTGCTGTCCTTAGGTTAGTTAGGTTTAAGTAGTTCTAAGTTCTAGGGGACTTATGACCACAGCAGTTGAGTCCCATAGTGCTCAGAGCCATTTGAACCGTTTGATTACAGAGTCTCCACCAGCCTGAACAGTTTGCTGCTGACATGTAGGGCCCATGGGTTCATGAGGTTGTCTCGATACCAGCACACGTCCATCCAATCGATACAATTTGAAACGACGCTTGTCCGACCAGACAACATGTTTCCAGTCATCAACAGTCCAATGTCGGTGTCGACCGGCCCAGGCGAGGCATAAAGCTTTGTGTCGAGAAGTCATCAGGGATACACGAGTGGGCCTTCGGCACCGAGAGCCCATATCGATGATGTTTCGTTGAATGGTTTGAACGCTGACACTTGTTGATGGCCTAACATTGAAATCTCCATCAATTTGCGGAAGGGTTGTGCTTCTGTCACAGTGAACAATTCTCTTCAGTCGTCGTTTGTCCCTTTCTTGCAAGATCTTTTTGTAGCTGTAGCGATGTCGAAGATTAGATGTTTTAACGGATTCCTGATACTCACAGTACACCCGTGAAATGGTAAGTCATACGGGAAAATCCCCACATCATCGATACCTCGGAGATGCTGTGTTCCGTCGCTCGTGCGCCAGACTATAACACATGTTCAAACTCACTTAAATCTTGATAACCTGCCATTGTAGCAGCAGTAACCGATCTATCAACTGCGCCAGACACTTGTCTTATATAGCAGTTGCCGATAGCAGCACTGTATTCTGACCGTTTACATAGCCCTGTGTTTGAATACGCAAGCCTATACCAGTTTCTTTGGCGTTTCAGTGTATGTCTTACTATCCAGAAGGAAGTACTGAGGGAAGAATAACCCTCCATTCCCCTCTCAGCATCTATAAGGTTTGTAATGATTCTTTTTAGTTAAACACCCCATGATGTGAAGCTAATTAAAATTAATTACTTTAGTAATTATAAATTAAAATTATTTGAAAGTGACATTTGCAGTTTTCTTAAAAATAAAGAGATGGTGTGCACCAGCTGTAGGAATGTACATGTCTGACGAAAAAAGTGAAGCACAGAGAAAGGGTGAAGAATACGAAATGAAATTTTACGATCTGAAAGCGTATGTGATTTATTTCAATGACTGGAATATCGGAACAGATTTACAAAGAACTTGGCTACATGAGCACGCCCAAGTATAACGTTGCACCTACTGCGTCTTGCATGCATGCAGTTATTCGGCTGGGAAGGGTATCGTAAAACCGTCACATCCTCTACTGAGGGAAATTCGTCCACAACTCTTGGAAGTGGTCCTTGATATCCTGGATATTGACTCTCGTACGGAGTTTACGTCCAAGCTGTTTCTTTCAAATTCTACTGGCGAAAGATCTGGGGACCTTGCTGGCCAGAGGAGTACTTCAACATTACCGTGACAGTTCATGGAGACACTGATATGTGTGAACAAGAATTGTCGTTTTAAAAATGGCACCACGATACTGTCGCATAACACACGAGGGCGCACTATGTCCCTGACGGTCCATTGTGCCGTCAGACTTTCCTCAATCGCTACCAGTCGTGACGTGATGTCATAATCGACGGCTACCCACACCACGACACCTGGAGCATCACCGGTGTGCCTCTCCAAAACACTGAAATAATAAGGCCTGACTCTGGTGCGTCGTCGAACTCATCGGGGAGTACAGAAGCTCGACATCATTGAACACAAAGCGACTCCATTCATCAGCAATCCATGATTCCTGGTCACGGCACAATTCTAGACATAGTGGGGTCGTAGTATTAATGGCAGCTCACGCATGGGACGATAATTCTTTCCGACAAGTGGTGCGGGGTAACATAGAATGTTGCAGGGAGTCAATTACTTGTTGTCTGATGGCAGGCGCGCATGTGGAGGAGTTACGGTGTGCCTCGTGCGCAAGTCGGCGTTGCTCCCTTGTGGTCATCAAATGTGGTCGACCGCACCTTGATGACGAGTATGTCTGCCCGTACGTACCCATTTAGTTTAGTTTAGTTTAGTTATGTCATGTTCCGTAGATCACTTTTACAATTATTTTATCGATGTGATGTGGAAAAAGTCAGATTACAAGATACATACACGCACATGAATAGTGCTAATTTTAATATTACTGAAATTTTTAGTTCTACACATGCAACTACATTTAAACGTACAAATTTATTTATTTTTCTTAACCAGTTCTGAAACAGAAATTCGTTCATGGAATAGGAGTCCAACATCGGCTCACTGACACATCTGAATACCTCATAAATGTGGGTGTTACACGCTTCAACCAGCCGGCCAAAATGAGACCCACAATAAAGCCAATTTGAGACTACCAGGCTCTAGTAAGACTGTTTATGAGGAATAAGCGGCATCTCCGTATCCTTCATAGTGGTCACTCAACATCTGACGCTGTTCATACACCTAATATACTCTATTAGACCTGGTAACAATATAACTATACTAATGCACTCTGTTGGCTATCTACCTGTTACAGAGAATTACATCTCTAAATTATGTACTCGTCCGCCGATGATACATACATGCACGAAGTCACATTGACCATGTCTTCTGAGTGTCTCATATTTTTTTTCTTTTTTTGTTTTTTTGTCAGGCAGTGTATGTAATAAAAAGGAAGTACTGTGGCAAAAATAAACCTTCCATCCTGTCTAAGCACCCATAACGCTTGTAATGATGGTTGTTAGTTAAATTTAAGACACCATGTTCTGAAGCTAATTAAGATTCATCGCTTTCTTAATTTGTTCTTGGGTGTAGCATTTGCATTTAATTTAAAAAGGAAAATGATTATGCGCACCATCTGCAGGATTATTAACAGAGTACATTACAATTCTTTTACACCTATAAAATGTTGTGTACATTGAGATATGGTGTCGGACCTCCTTCTGTCCGGCGTATCCAGGAACTCGACGTAGTATAGGCTCAACAAGTCGTTAGAAGTCCCCTGCCGAAATATTGAGCCACGCTTTCTCTACAGCCGTCCATAACTGCGAAAGTACTGCCAGTGCAGGATTCAATATACGAATTGACCTTTCCAGTATGACCCACAAATGTTCGAAGGGATTCATGTAGGGCGATCTGAGTGGCAAATCATTGGCTCGAATTGTCCGGAATGTTCTTCAAACCAATCGCAAACAATTGTGGACCGGTGACATGCGCATTGTTTGATAATTTGACGTCCATGAAAGTCTGCAGATGATCTCCAAGTACTCAAACGTCCAGAGGAGGTAAACAACACAGCCCACACCACTATGGGGCCACCACTAGCTTTCACAGTGGCTTGTTTATAACTTGGGCCCATGGCTCCGACAGAGTGCGCCTCGCACGCGAGCCGTACCGTCAGCTTCTACGAAATGGAATCGGGACTCATCTGACCAGGCCACAGTTTTGCAGTCGACTAGGGACCAACGATATGGTCATGAGCCCTAGCGAGGCGCTGCAGTAAATGTCATGCTGTTATCAAAGGCACTCAGATCGGCATTCTGCTGCTATAGTCCATTAACGCCAACTTTTGCCACACAGTCCTAACGTATACGTTCGTCTACGTCCCACATTGAGTTCTGCGGTTGGTTAACGCAGTATTGATTGTCTGTTGGCACTGACAACTCTACACAAAAGGTGCTGCTCTCGGTCTTTAAGTGAAGGCCGTCGGCCACTGCGTTGTCCGTGGGGAGAGGTACTGCCTGAAATTTCGTATTCTCGGTACACTCTTGAGACTATGGGCCTCGGAATACTGAATTCCCTAACGATTTAGTGCGTCTAGATCAGACTACCATTCCGCCTTCGAAGTATGTTAATTCGTGACATGCGGCCGTAATCACGTCGAAACCTTTTCACATGAATCGCTTGAGTACAAATGACAACTGCGCCAACGCACTGCCATTTTGTACTTTGTGTACGTGATACAACCGCCATCTGAATGCGTGCGTATCACTGTCCCGTGGCTTTTCTCACCTCAGTGTATGTGGTCAAGGCTAGTTAACTTCAATTACACATCAGAAAACAATGAGACGCCCATTATATTAATGGAAACTGTGCGAATCATTTTCCTTTGGTATTAGCTACTGCTTCTGTGAGACAAACGGAGTACTGGCTGGCGTACTCTGGAGTGCTGAAGTGCCTGTTGTTATCAGGCGATGATGGTGTACCGGAGCGATATGACTGCTGCGCACTGCAGAGGCGTAACCACCGCGAGCAGCGATAACCGAGTGCTGGAGCGGAGGCCGGTTTAAACCGGCCCACGTGTCTACCGGGCATCATTTTCACTGACCATCACGCCTACGCACACAAGTCAAGTGTCGCACGATCTCGCAGCAAATGCCTTCCATCAGGCCTAGCAGCACAATGTCTTCCGAGAAGCGTCGCTCCTACGTCCCACACTGGCGTTCTGTCAAGTTTTCCGTTTGCGAGGCCGTAAACTGTTTCGCTATCTCGTGTTCTTCATCTCATCAATTGGATAATTTGTTCGTAGATTTTACTCTTGTTCTGTGAAGCCGTATTTTTTCCACGCAAAAATACATAAACGCACACTTCAAGGAAGTTTCTCTGAGAAACTATTCCTGTGTTACCTCGCGTAACGATTAATTTCTCCGATTGTCAGTTAGTCAAAATAATGTGTTTCACTAGCGCTTTATTTGTGCATATTATTCGTGTCTTGGGCTAACAACAGTACAGGGGTGGCATCTCTTTAACCTGAATGAATGTGCCAATAACTTAATTACCGGTAAGGTATTTCTGCTTGGAGCGGTAAAAAAGATTTCTCCCCCTGTTTCTTGGGCCGGCTGAGTGCCCTGTCTGGTTGTTTTCCTTATTTTAAACAAACGGTTTTCTACACGCTACGTAATGTACGAGGGTCGTCCAGAAACTAAAAGCCGATCGTTCGCGAAATGGACACCACAGTAAAAACCCGATGAAGCTTTGCACAGATGTATTCGATAGTGTCTCCAGTATGCCCGTCCATCGCATCTTTCCAGTTGTGAGCGCACTGTGAGCGAGTAAAGGTGCCTACAATAACGTTGTCTCCCGCCAAGTAGGAGCGCCCGCTAAGAGGCTTCGCCTTAATAAATGCAGCCCACCGAGCACAACTGCCACGCACTTCCTTCTTCATGGCAATTCTCAGCCGAACTTTTTAGGGGCAGTGAAGACGCTCCTGCAGTCCTTTAGATGGGAAGTGTTCGGTCGCCAACAACACAGCCCTAATTGGCTCGTCCTGAGTATCGTCTCTGTTCACATGAAACGCTGGGTACGAAGACAACACTTGGCCGCAGGCTACACGCTATAGACTAGTGTAGAGAATTATCGGAAACCACAGGCGGCTGCCTCGTATGACGATGGTGTTGGAACTTTGGTATAACGCTCCGACAAATGTCTAAGTCGGCGCGGCGACTATGTAGAGAACTATCTGGAAAGTTTAGCTAACTCTTGGAAATAAAATGTTTCTGATTTTCACTGTGGTTTACATTTAGCGACCGATCGGAACTTACTTTCTAGACACCCCTCGTATATGGGGTGATCAAAAAATTTCCGTTTGAGAGCTTTGCTACAAGGTATATGCAACTCGGCGCGTCTCCAGTGTCACAGGGGCTCCCTCCTAAGACTCGTCAGGCGCATTCTGTCTGGTCTTTCGGCAGATATTTACAATTTCGTTTTTGCATTGTGTAGTTGGGGTCGTCCCGAAAAAATACTGCTCAATACGTCTTTAATGCGTTGCCCAGTGTCGACGGAAAGCGTCGATCTGCTGGCCGTTACAAACCAACATCATCGTTAAGGCGAAATGTTACGTGCCCACTCGATATGACGGTCCCGTATTAGTCTGGTGCGACATTTGTTTCATCGATATGTATGAACGATTAGGCACGTAGAATTCACTTTCTTTTTTTTTTGGGGGGGGGGGGGGGGGTGGGAGGGGGGACTGATTTCCGCTACACATACAAAAACGAAGTTTCAAACAACGTCTGCGGAAACACTAGAAATAATGCATCTGACGACACTTAGAAGAGACATCCGGTAGAGGTACCGATATGTAGGCAAGGGGTAGTGTGGCCTTCTAACTGAAACTTTTTGATCGCCCCTTATATTTATATCACACTTAGTTTGCTTTTTATCGACTAGCAGATGGTGACAGTTTATCCATGTTTGTTTCTGGATCCTGTTATAAGCCCGATCGAGAAAATAGGAAGCGGACGAGTAACACCTTGATAAAAACGGTCGTTCACGTGGCTATCGGTGATAATACTCGTAAGACCCTTGTCAGGGTTAGGACGAAGACCTGGAAGTCAGAAACGGCGGAAGACAGGGACTCTCATGGGGCAAAGATGGCACAAGAGGCAACGTTACTTTGTCTAGAAAGGGGGTTAAATTCGCGGTAGGTGAGACTCTGAAGCTGTGGAGAAGGTAACTCATCCAGAGCAAGAAAACGTTGAGGAAAAACTGCGCGGATCATGAGGGTTGAAGGTGTCGGTCCTGTTACGGGCTGATAAACTATACAGAGGGAACCCACAATTGCTCGTAAAAATCCCATACAGGAAAAGAAAAAAAAACAGACAGATTTAAAAGACGACGTACTAGGCAATAAAGGACAAGAGACTTGACAGTAAACGAACATTTAAGATGGGCACATAGAATGCAAAACTGCTAAACAACTCAAATAAAGCAAACTTGGTATAGTAAGGGTAATTGTTTAGAAATAGGCATTTTGCCTAGACCATAAAGTGCAAGACAAACACGGTTCTGTTCTGTGAAGTATTTAAGATCAGCCTTTTTGTTTTTTTTTCTTTTTTTTCGACCATGCATGCTCCTTATGTTAAGCGCGTTCATATGAGAACTTCATTTACTCATCATTTCTCAAAACTGTAATGAAAGTATTTTTTTAAGACACCGTATGTCAAATTACGTAGCAGTTTTAATGTTTAGTTTTGGATGTAAGGATGGCCGTTGGATATGGTCAGAACTGGTATCTGAAACAATGGCTCTGCTGAAAATACAACTGGTTTTAAGCTCATATTGTTGCAATACAAAACTATTTCTTACACATTTTAGAGAAAGACCGGCAATGTCGAAATTTAGGGAGGTCGGTCTTCTGCGCCATACCCAAGTTCAAGACGGGTGGTTATTAACGGAAAGTAAGTGGAAACATAAAAATTCGACAACAGCAGTCCACCAACCAGTCGATGAGCCCTTCAGGCAAACTGCTACAAGCCAGTATTAAAAATTGCGGGGAACACAAAAGGCACATTTCTGCACGAAAGTGAGCTGGCGCGGCGATCTGCGATCACGTCTGGCCGCAGAAGGGCGGCGGCGGGGTGGCGACTGACTGCTGCCCTCGCCGCGATAAGGGGGCGGACGGGCGCGCCGCGTCCGGAGCGCGGTCCAGCCTGGGCCTAATGGGCCGCCTCAGAGACAAACGTCGCGAGATTCATCTGGGCCGGCGCCGCGGCTTCAAAGCGGGGCCGCGGACAGCGGAAATAAAACCGGCCGGCGCAGCTCATTAGCGTCCTTATTAGCGGTCGTCGATCACTGACCGGCGCGGCCGGCCGGTGACAGCCGTCAGGCGCGGCGCACTGCCGCCTGCCTGCCTGCCTATGACTGCCACTCACCGCTCCCTCTTGCGTTAAACGTCCGCGAGGCCGCACTGACGCGGGGCGTTAGCCGCGCTGCCGAAATGTGGCCAGTAGCGAGCCTCTAGTAAGACGCAACACGTGATTTTCAACCGTGTCATTCTGCTCCAGTGTCCTACTGTGACGGGCCAAAGTGGGGTGTTCCTGTTGGCAGGGATGATAGTCAAAAGCATACTGTGTTCGCACGATATCCAGTACTGACCAACGAGAAGGGAATAATTTGCATTTTTCTAGCTCTGAAGCTTTAACTACGTTTAATTATAAACTGATGGGGGTTCCAGCGTTGCTGTGCGGGCTGTATACATCGCAGGATGCTGAAACGTCATAGGTATGTTCATGTATCCGTGCGCTAGCGGAATATACAGGAAAAAATAATAATTCCACTTTATGCCATTAGTCAGAATGCAGAGTGGGTGTATGAAAAGGGGAGGCGGGGGGGAGGGGCGGGGGGGAAGAACGATCAAACACGTAATAACCGTGTTTCTGGCACGTGTATTAAGAAATGGTCACAAGTTACAACGTGTGTTCAGTGAGGCCTCCCAACTCAGCACTTGCCGAATCCGTAACAGACATGTTCGACTGTTGCTCGCAGCACCACATCCGGCGTAATCAGAATGATATATCGTCCTACGTTATTCCTCAGACCAGAAATAGTCCCGATACATCGCTGATACAGACGATCTATCAGATATCCCCACAACCAGAAGTCACGTGGATTTATGTTGGTGGATCTGGAAAGCCACTCATCTTGAAATTTCATAGATAATGCAACACATTCTTGAAGTACAGAAACAAACTGTATAAAGTGGTGTGCAAACAGTATGTTGTGAGAAAAGCGTAGTGCTGCAAAACATCTAAAAAGTAGATGAACATTACCAGCATCTAAAACAGAAAAAGAACGATGTGCTAGCAGACGGCATTCCACGATTTAATCTAGAAATCAGCCAAAAAATCACCACCACTGATGATTCTTTACCTCAATAAAGCGAAACGCGTCTGGTGAAAAAAATCACGCATTTTTGTAGTTGCAACGACGGATCAAAAATACCCGCATGAATTATAAAGCAACTACGGACACTATGGCTACACAAATGAAGACCTAGAGTACAGTACGTGGCAAAGGAAAAAAATTGTTACAGATGCACAGGTATAATAGGCAGATATTACACTATGGAGTAAAAAGAAACGTACAGACACACTGGAAATATATATATGAATGACGGAAACAATGAACAACCAGCTCAAGATACTTGTTTATATGACCTACCATAATAAACTCACATACAAAATAGGTAATATACCGGGTGATCAAAAAGTCAGTATAAATTTGAAAACTGAATAAATCACGGAATAATGTTCATAGAGAGGTACAAATTGACACACATGCTTGGAATGACATGGGGTTTTATTAGAAAAAAAAATACAAAAGTTCAAAAAATGTCGACAGGTGGCGCTTCATCTGATCAGAATAGCAATAATTAGCATAACAAAGTAAGACATAGCAAAGATGATGTTCTTTACAGGAAATGCTCAATATGTCCACCATCATTCCTCAAGAATAGCTGTAGTCGAGGAATAATGTTGTGAACAGCACTGTAAAGCATGTCCGGAGTTATGGTGAGGCATTGGCGTCGGATGTTGTCTTTCAGCATCCCTAGAGACGTCGGTCGATCACAATACACTTGCGACTTCAGGTAACCCCAAAGCCAATAATCGCACGGACTGAGGTCTGGGGACCTGGGAGGCCAAGCATGACGAAAGTGGCTGCTGAGTACACGATCATCACCAACCGTTTTGTTCTAATAAAACCCCATGTCATTCTTAGCACGTGTGTCAATTTTTACCTCTCTATCTACATTATTCCGTGGTTTATTAAGTTTTCAAATTTATACTGACTTTTTGATCACCCGGTTTTTTAAAAATCAAGGTGTAAACGTCGTATACAAAACGAATTCAATCAGGACATACTCAAAAGTTAATGCCAAAATCAAATGAATTCTAACAGTTTGGTATCTACCAGCCCAATTTCAAGGACTGTGACAAAATATATATCGGGATGACTGGGAGAACCTTCGACACAACGTATATGGGACACATCAGGGCACTAAAACATAATGAAAAGCACTTAAAATTTACAGATTACATTAAGCTGGCATATCTTAGGTCAGCCACAATACAAAAAGATATGAGCACTATCAACGTCCGTAACAAGACACGTATTCTCCCTTTTCAAGAGAACTACTTCATGCACAAAACAATAACACACAATAAACTGCTGCTTAATGACCACCTTCTCCCCCACTCATTTCATTAGTAACTCACTCTCCCTTCCCCAACTCTGCATTAAATTTGACTACCACGCACTCATCTTTAGTCCCCAGACCCCACCTACATTCAGTTTAGATCTTGAATTCCCACACTACGTCTTTATCACACTTACTTATTTGTGTAAACACAAATGGACTTAATAAAATTACATGACACATACGGAAAACCACTGACGAAAATATTTTTTTTTTATTTAAAACAAACACCAATGGATAAGTTGGGAACACCGCAAACAGAAAATACACAGACACACACAATTAACCAGGATAATGCAGATAAACTCTAGTGGAAAAATATTTTGTCGTATTTCAAATCAATGAACTTGTAGTGCTGCAAGTCAAAGTTAAATTAGCCCAAAAGCATCAGCTCCAAACTCAGAAACGCATGGATAATGTGTAACCAGAAGACCTTCCAATTTAAGCAGAAAGCAGAGAAAAATGCTTTAAGTATGACCCACACTTTAGCATTTTTCGCAACTAACTGATTTTAAACCGAGAAAGCAGGCAAAAATTGCAAATATGTTTCATTTCAGATGACTAATGTTGTTTTAAATGAATAAATCGTAACGTGCAGGGTAAAATAAACACGAATTTTTTGGTTGCTGCAAAGGTGGATTTTAAATGCCTCTAATAAAAAGAAAAAATGGTATAGCAGTGTTGTTTGGATGACCATGAGGGGTAGGTTCAATCATCTAACTGGAAACTTTTTCATTCCTTCGCGCAGAATGGCGTTTTTCCTTTGTGAAGTGTGACAGTTGATTTGTAAGTATAACTGTCTCTTGTAAGTTACCGTAAAGGGTGTATGGAAACTGTAGTCTCACGTCTGTGTTGTTGATGGCGAATGGGGAATTTATTTTATTTATTTATTGCCAAATTATAGACCTGTTACCTGATGTTTAAAACAGGTCGTACATCTTACAATTTTCGTTTTTCATCTTTTTACAGTTTTCTTTCGTTTTGTTTTATCTACAAAATTTACAAAGAATGATTCAAAATAACAATAATTTGAGGTTGAAATATAAATAAAATTTTGTTGTTTTTAAGAAGAATATAAAAAGAAGATAGGATAGATGAGAGATTTGTTAGTACCATCACCGAGTGTGACTGACGGTGAATACCTCGGAATGGTTTCATCGAGCCGTTGACCGCCAGTCACACACACACACACACACACACACACACACACACACACACACAAATGTGCGAATGGGGAAGGCAGAGGGAGTAACCCGATGCCGGAACACAGTCCACTCTTGTCGAATAGCATCGAGGAGGTCGCCAAGCTAAACGTCCCCACCGGCGGAAGGATCACCAGTAGCAGTCATACACTGTCACTGAAAGAGACACTGCGGAAAGGTTTTGAATTGACTCTAGGACACTGTCGCAGGGTCTGCTATTCAGCGCATCTCCTTGTCGCCCAAACAGTAGTGATGTGGTGGTTTCTTCCGACACCGGGATTCGAACTGGGTAACTCCCGCTCGCGATGGACGGCACAGCCGTAGGTCAGCGACGTCTGTTTCCAAGACGTGTCTTCCTACAAAGCGATGGCTCTGGATGGCATGTTGGCTGTCGTCTGCGACCGGAATCCTTTCGGGCTTCTGGACAGCAGAAGCATGCGGGCAGTAACCAGCCTCACTATTTTCTCTCTTGATTTCGTGCACAAGAACACGAACGGAGTGCCACACGATCACTCATCAAAGACAGTATACTAGTATAGTACCTTCACAGGGTGTAGGCTTGTAAAAGAATGTGACAATACTGAAGGGTCGGATTCATCACGTAAGAGTAAGAAGACAACTGGACATAGTTGTGAGCTCGAGCTGCTTAATCTTTGAGTTGAGAGAATTTCACAAGCAGCGTATTGATTGAGGCAAATAATTATTATACTTGTCATCCTCTGCATTTCAAGAACGGTGCGGAACACCTAAAGCAAAGTACTGAAAATAAACAGGGGACACACAGACTCCGCTCGCCGTCTCAGTGTATTTCGAAAAAGCGCTAATAAACATGTCAAAATCTGTATCGCCCCATATGTTTATGCAAGTCGCCCAGAAAGAGATATTTCTTCACTGGCATGCGCTGTTTAAACGCCGTCTTGTCAAACCACACTCAAGTCCTATGGGTTTAAATCAGGCGAGCATGGAGTCCAAGGGATTACTTCATCTCAGTCTCTCAGTGACCAGCGTCGTACGCAATAAGATATACTCAGGCTCGCTCAATAGAATGTGGAGGAGCGCCATCGTGTCTTAAGAACACCTCCGCGAATAATCAGAGGTAGTTCCTATACTTTCAAAGGGCAGTTGAAACGTACGAAAAAGATTTTTTACGAGATGAGCCCATACTCTGCCGAAAAAATTTAGGAGGTTGTTCGGGGATATTTTCTTAGTATTTTCGTACAAGGGGCCAGTGGTCTGCGGGTGGCTCCTCACAGAGTAATAATGTAATTGCGATTTATTGGCTTTGTTACCTCAACTACATTTGTTTCTGCAACATACCTTCAGAGTAGAAATCTTTAATATCCAGTCACCAAAACGTACACCACAGGACACAGAGTAATACAACAACCATCAGACAAATGCAAAAGTAGTGTGACATGGTTACCGTCGCTGTGGCAATAGCTCAGGATATAGTCGTTGTGCCTCTATTTCACTGCATCCAGTGAACCATAGACGGGGTTCATGTTGGCCAACTCGTCATGAGTAACTCTATCCACACTGCTGTGCATCACTGTTAACGTACAAAGTAACACTGTCGGAGAAACAAACCCGAGGCAGAACAAAGCAGCACGGAATGCAAGCTTGAGGGCGAAAAGTATAGCGGACATTTCTGTTGCCAACACCAACAACTGTGACTAAATAGAACATGTTTGCTTCCAAACAGTATACATAGAGGATACATTTACACTGTTGTGTATATACACTCCTGGAAATTGAAATAAGAACACCGTGAATTCATTGTCCCAGGAAGGGGAAACTTTATTGACACATTCCTGGGGTCAGATACATCACATGATCACACTGACAGAACCACAGGCACATAGACACAGGCAACAGAGCATGCACAATGTCGGCACTAGTACAGTGTATATCCACCTTTCGCAGCAATGCAGGCTGCTATTCTCCCATGGAGACGATCGTAGAGATGCTGGATGTAGTCCTGTGGAACGGCTTGCCATGCCATTTCCACCTGGCGCCTCAGTTGGACCAGCGTTCGTGCTGGACGTGCAGACCGCGTGAGACGACGCTTCATCCAGTCCCAAACATGCTCAATGGGGGACAGATCCGGAGATCTTGCTGGCCAGGGTAGTTGACTTACACATTCTAGAGCACGTTGGGTGGCACGGGATACATGCGGACGTGCATTGTCCTGCTGGAACAGCAAGTTCCCTTGCCGGTCTAGGAATGGTAGAACGATGGGTTCGATGACGGTTTGGATGTACCGTGCACTATTCAGTGTCCCCTCGACGATCACCAGTGGTGTACGGCCAGTGTAGGAGATCGCTCCCCACACCATGATGCCGGGTGTTGGCCCTGTGTGCCTCGGTCGTATGCAGTCCTGATTGTGGCGCTCACCTGCACGGCGCCAAACACGCATACGACCATCATTGGCACCAAGGCAGAAGCGACTCTCATCGCTGAAGACGACACGTCTCCATTGGTCCCTCCATCCACGCCTGTCGCGACACCACTGGAGGCGGGCTGCACGATGTTGGGGCGTGAGCGGAAGACGGCCTAACGGTGTGCGGGACCGTAGCCCAGCTTCATGGAGACGGTTGCGAATGGTCCTCGCCGATACCCCAGGAGCAACAGTGTCCCTAATTTGCTGGGAAGTGGCGGTGCGGTCCCCTACGGCACTGCGTAGGATCCTACGGTCTTGGCGTGCATCCGTACGTCGCTGCGGTCCGGTCCCTGGTCGACGGGCACGTGCACCTTCCGCCGACCACTGGCGACAACATCGATGTACTGTGGAGACCTCACACCCCACGTGTTGAGCAATTCGGCGGTACGTCCACCCGGCCTCCCGCATGCCCACTATACGCCCTCGCTCAAAGTCCGTCAACTGCACATACGGTTCACGTCCACGCTGTCGCGGCATGCTACCAGTGTTAAAGACTGCGATGGAGCTCCGTATGCCACGGCAAACTGGCTGACACTGACGGCGGCGGTGCACAAATGCTGCGCAGCTAGCGCCATTCGACGGCCAACACCGCGGTTCCTGGTGTGTCCGCTGTGCCGTGCGTGTGATCATTGCTTGTACAGCCCTCTCGCAGTGTCCGGAGCAAGTATGGTGGGTCTGACACACCGGTGTCAATGTGTTCTTTTTTCCATTTCCAGGAGTGTATTTTCAGTGCAATACAAATATAAAGATAAATTAGGGGTGAGAAGTCAAACGAAATTCAATTATTCTCCAACGAGTGTCATTAATTAAGGGTTCCTTATACCAAAATACAACAGCCTCCGAAATGTTGTCGGCGGAGTTCTGGTTCACGCTGTATATTGTTTATTAACCTACAACAGCCCCAAAGTAGTCGGAGAGTCTCACTGGTTTCAGCGGTCCAGTGCAGCTATCTTCGTATCGAACGCGCAGCACTAACATTCTCGTGATACTGATGTTATGCGCTGTTATACATGGCCCCGTTATCTCTAGGTCGTTAGTGCTGCGTGTTCGATTCCAAGATGGCTATAATTGGTGGCTCAAACCTTGTGTTCGTTTCCAGTAATAAACAATATGCAAGAAAATATTTGGATCACGAATTCTTCATTATTATATAATTTCAATTACGTAACACTTCACTACTCGCAAATGGGCAGTAGCCGTAGCTGGCTGTGTCATAACTCCTATGTCGACATCTTTATGTTCCTTGTTACCAAGCATTGTCTAGTGCTTGAGATACACCCAGTAATGTAAATTAATTCAAGAAAAAAGAGACTAGTATGTTAGAATAAAGTATTTGTGATGTACGGCTTGACACAGTCACTTCGGTCAAATATCTGGGCGTAGCGCTGCAAAGCGACACGAAGTGCAATGAGCACATGAAGACTGTTGTGGGTAAGGCGAATGGTTGACTTCGGTTTATTAGAAGAATTTAGGGTAGCTCATATATACAGAAGACCGCATAGAGAGCATTTGCGCGGCCTGTTATTGAGTACTGAGTATTGTGGAAATGCTAAGTGAACTACAGTGTGAAGTCCTGGGGGAAAGAGGACGTTCTTTTAGCTAAACTCTATCGAAGAAGCTTTAGGGAAATGGCATTTTCGACAAATTGCAGAACTATATCCTAACGGCCCCCAACATACATCTAGCATGAGGACCCATAAGATAAGATGAGCGAAGTAAGGGCTCGTATAGAAGCATATAGACAGTCGTTTTTCGCTCGCTCCTTTTGCGAGTGGAGCAGGAAAGGGAATGACTGACACCGCAACAAGGTGCCCTCCTCCACGCATCGCATGATGATCTGCAGAGCATGTATGTAGATGAACCATATTAAATATAGGGTGGATGAATTCAGCTCATTTGCGTCTCAAACAACGTGCGCTGTGAAGCACATTAGTGACACAGGCTCAGCTAACCCAGGCAAGGCACAGCTTAAACTCGAGGACAGCCCGGCATGTTGCAGCTGCGCGGGTACGCCAGCTGGCACGGTCGCCATGGCAGCAGATAACAATTGGACGCGTAATCTGCGCGCGTTATTTCAGACGCTGCTCTCTCGCAGGAAATGGAAACTCGGTCCGCGAGGAAGTGGGCCGGTGGGACGGCCCGGTTAGCGGCCGCTTCGTTTTTTCCGCGCATTTCGCAGCGCAGAGCACTGGCGGCGGACGGTCCGCGAGAGGACGGCTGGGTGCAGAAGCGACGGCACTGATCGTTTTGCGGCACACTACTTGCTCTACATCCGCGCTCATAATTTTAGTTTGGTCGGTTATATTTGCAACAGTATTCCTTTTGTCAGCACTTTTCTTCCCCTACAAGCTGGCTTTTCCGCATCCAGAACGACAGAAATGTATGACTATATCTTCTTTTACAGGTGTTCTTTGCATCCTCGTCAGTTTCCATGCTGTCGTCTTCCATGCGAAAGTTGCTTCATATTTTTAATTGATATCTTCCGAATTCCATTCTTTTTTGCATGTCAGTATCAATCATCTCCTTCCTATTCCATTAAAACTAACCTAAGGGAGATTCTTTTATACGTAATGCTGTGTAGATCGTTTATGATTTTTTTAATTATTACAAGATTCAATTTAAGTGTTTCAGCTACTGACATCATCGGTTCCAAAGCTAAAACCACTGAAACAAATTTCGGTATCATTGTGCAATGAAACCTATGCCTCTCCAGCAGCTTATTTAATTTATTGATAGAATAGATTCATTCATCCGCTAATAGCTGTGTTGTCCTTGCATTCCAGCCTTCGCAGTCTCTGGCTTCGTCTCATCATATTTATCTCTAAAGTCTTTAAATCAGTAAAAAAATTCTCGTCAACCATTCATAATTCAGACACGTATAACACAGTTCCACACTAATTGTGTGGCACATTATTTATAAAATTTTATTTCTCATGAATTTACTACACTAAACATTATTGGGTTGGTGTATTTCCCTATGAATCTGTTTAGCTCATAGCAGATTCGACACGAAGTTTCATCTGCTTCTTAACATTAACCCACAAACAGAAATTCTTCCTTTTAACTTTCTACAGATACAACTGTGACCCAAAATCAAAGACCCAAAGTAATTGTCAAATAAGATAAACAAAAAAAAACTGCCTAATGGCAGTAAAATACATTGTCCCCAATCAGTAACACAGATAAAATTCGAGTAATTGCAAAACAGCAATTCCACGTATCGATATGAGGCGTCCTCATAGACATCAGCATGTGGTAAACAGTGTTACAGAGAATTTATCACCAATAGATATAGAGGTGCCCTTTTTTGTGTCATCAGCCTTCTGTCTGGTTTGATGCGGCCCGCCACGAATTCCTCTCCTGTGCCAACTTCTTCACCTCAGAGTAGCACTTGCAACCTACGTCCTCAATTATTTGCTGGATGTATTCCAATTTCTGCCTTTCTCTACATTTTTTGCCCTACTGCTCCCTCTAGTACTGTGGAAGACATTCCCTGATGTCTTAACAAATCTCCTATCATCCTCTCCCTTCTCCTTGTCAGTGTTTTCCACATATTCCTTCACTCTCCGGTTCTGCGCAGAACCTCCTCATTCCTTAACTTATCAATCCACCAAATTTTTAACATTCTCCTGAAGCACCACATCTCAAATGCTTCGATTCTCTTCTGTACCGGTTTTCCCACAGTCCATCTTTCACTGCCTCACAATGCTGTGCTCCAAACGTACATTCTCAGAAATTTCTTTTTCAAGTTAAGACCTATGCTTGATACTATTAGACTTCTCTTGGACAGGAATGCCTTTTTTGCCAGGGCTAGTCTGCCTTTCATGCGCTCCGTCCATCATTGTTTACTTTGGTGCCCAGGTGGTAGAATTCTTTAACTTAATCTACTTCGTGACCATCGATCCTGATATGGAGTGAGGTGGCGCAGTGGTTAGCACACTGGACTCGCTCTCAGTAAGACGACGGTTCAATCCCGCGTCCAGCCATCCTCATTTAGGTTTTCCGTGATTTCCCTAAATCGCTTCAGGCAAATGCTGGGATGGTTCTATTGAAAGGGCACCGCCGACTTCTTTCCTCATCCTTCACTAATCCGATGAGACCGATGACCTCACTGTTTGGTCTCCTCCTCAAATCAACTCAACTCAACAATCAATCCTGATAAGTTTCTCGTTGGTTTCATTTCTGCTACTTCTCATTACTTTCGTCTTTCTTTGGTTTACTCTCAGTCATTCTATATACCATTCAGATCAAGTAATTATTCTTCAAATGGTTCAAATGGCTCTGAGCAGTATGGGACTTAACTTATGAGGTCATTAGTCCCCTAGAACTTAGAACTAGTTAAACCTAACTAACCTAAGGACATCACACACACCCATGCCCGAGGCAGGATTCGAACCTGCGACCGTAGCGGTCTCGCGGTTCCAGACTGCAGCGCCTAGAACCGCACGGCCACTTCGGCCAGCAATTATTCTTCACTTTCACTTAGTATAGCAATGTCATCAACGAATCGTATTACTGATCTTTTCACCTTGAATTTTAACTCTACTCCTGAACCTTTCTTTTATTTTCATAATTGCTTCTTCGATGTACAGATTGAATAGTACGGACGGAAGACTATTTCCCTGTCTTACACCCTTTTTAATCCGAGCGCTTCGTTCTCGGTCGTCCACCCTTATTATTCCCTTTTGGCTCTTGCACACATAGTATAGTACCCGTCTCTCCCTATATCTTACCCCTATTTTTCTTAGAATTTCGAACATCTTGCACCATTCGATATTGTCGAAAGCTTTTCCCAGGTCGACAAATCATATGAACGTGTCTTGATTTTTCTTTAGTCTTGCTTCCATTATCAACCGCAAGGTTTAGAATTGCCTCTCTGGTCCCTAGTAAGTAGTTCTTCTTTGACAGGTTGTAATATTCTTCGATGATTATCTGGTGTCTACACTTTTGGTATATCTTTATATACGTTTCCCTTCAGTTCTTCATTTCTGGGAGTCATTTTCCATTTTATCTCAAGTGGTCTGTTATCTACATTATTGCTGGCAGTGAGTACCATTTGCTACCGTCATCTGGTGATTGATGAACCTCCCCTGTGGGTATCTCTCCACATTAAGCTGTTCATGATGTATTGCATGCATGCTGGACATTCACATTATATGTCGCATTAGTTGTAGAATTTTTTCATTCAGACTTTTCAACGTCTTACTCTCTTAAAGTCAATTTAAGCTTCTGTTTATTTATATTGTATGTTCCCTGTAATTTAGGGTCTTCATTTAACTTCTTTGTATGGGTATTCTGATAGTTCGATCTACCATAGATTGTGATGAAGAACGCACTCAGAATGAAAAATAATTGATGTATGAGTAGTATTTCAACGTAACTTTGTAAGTACCGAAGAGAATGATAGCCGACCTCTGTACCTCTTACATGATTCTTAGCCATTTTTCCTCGGACCGCTGAGGAATAGCGCTATTCGGGTAACCAGCGAGTGCCAAATTACAAAAGATATTGTTTGTTTCCAGCTAGATGGCACAATGCTCGGACAGCAGCGGTTTGTATTATCATGTATTCCTAAACCATCAAGGAGGGAAAGGTAAAAATCTGCCCTTGCTTTGCGCCGGGATACGAATTATCATCCAATAGCACATTTGGTGACAATGGTACAACTGGAATGGCTGACAAACAATGAGAGAAATTTTTCTACATTTGTTAACACATCCAACCGCAAATACATAACGTAAACGAAGTTAAGTAGCCAAAAATGAAACTAAAAGGAGGAAATTATCTTCACGATCGTGTCAGTGGAAACGATACTGTAAGTCATTTCGGTAAGAACGGGAGCAGGATATCGGCCGTGGCCTTGATGGAAAGGTAATCCCGAATGCTCGAACGATACGCCGACGGTAAAAAAATCGTAACACCAAAGAAATAATAATGTAGAGAGATGAAATTTCGGGAATTCATTTGGCTAGGTAACATGCGAGGGCTATTCGGAAAGCAAGGAACGATAGGTCGCGAAATGAAAACTACAGTGAAAATCAAAACTGTTTTATTTGCAACAGTTAGCTACAACTTCCAGCTACTTATCTCCATAGTCGCCGATCCGACCCAGACGTTTACCGTAGCGTTGTACCAACTTTCCAATACCCTCGTTACAGAAGGCAGCCACCAGTGCTTTCCGCCAATTCTCTACGCTGGCCTACGCACGAGAGTTATATAATGTTGGCTGCATAGCTTCAGGCGAAATTACTCACCAGGCCCTCGTACTTGGAGGAACACACTATTGTTCTAGGTATCTTTATGTGCTCCCTGAGTGTTCAGAATTAAAAGGAACGACGTAACGCGATCGACGGGGATACTAGAGATACTGTCCAACACACCTGTGCAATACCTCATCGGATTTTCACTGTGTTTTCCATTTCGCGACCGATCGTTCCTTACTTTCCGAAAAACCCTCGTATTTCAGCGATTAACAGTGCAAGATTGCAGGTTAATATAAGCGCCAGGTAAGTCATTGCAAATGTGAAATACTGGTACATTAATAACCGATGTAACCGTCAGAACGTTGAACCCAAACATGTAAACGTGCATGCATTGTGTTGTACAAGTGCCGGACGTCATTTTGTAGGATGGAGTTCCACGCCTGTTGCCCTTAGTTGGTTAGTAAAGGGACGGTTAATCTGTTTGTGGATGACGCTGGAGTAGATGCCCTGTATGTGCTCGACTGGAGACAGGTATGGTGAGCCAACAGGACAAGGTAACAGGCCGACGCTCGTTGAATTACGACATCGGTATGTAGGCGAGCGTTATCCTGTTCGAAAACCCCCCTGGAATGCTGTTCAAGAATGGCAGCACAACGGGTCGAATCACCAGATTAACGTACAAATCTGCAGTCAGGGTGCGTGGCATAACAATGAGAGTGCTCCTCTATCATATGAAATCGCATCCGAGACCATAAGTACAGGTGTAGTTCCAGTGCGTCTAGCACACAGGCAGATTGGATGCAGGCCCTCAACTGGACGGCCATCACTGGAAATGAGGCAGAACCAGCCTTCTTCAGAAAATACAACAGACCTCCACCCTGCCCTCCAATGAGCTTTTGCTTGACACCACTGAAGTCGCAAATGGCGGTGGTTTGGGGTCAGTGGAACGCACGCTACAAGGCATCTGGCTCGAAGCTGTCCGACTTGTAACAGTTTGTCGTGTCACTGCAGTGCCAAGTACTGCTCACATTGCTGCTGCAGATGCCGTACGATGCGCCAGAGCTGTACGCCAAACACAACGGTCTTCCCTCCCCGTAGTGGTGCCTGGCCGTCCACAGCCTGGCGTTCTCACGACCGAACATTCTCGGAACCATATCTTCCACCAGTCATGTACAGTCGCTACATTCCTGCCAGTTTTTTCTGCAATATCGCAGAAGGAACATCCTGCCCTTAGTAGCCCTATTACACAATCTCGTTCGAACTCAGTGAAGTGTTCATAATGTCATCTCGTCGCCTTAAAGACATTCTTGAGTAACATTAACTCGCAACGCACAATCTCAAAGGTAACTAACGCTCACAAGCGTTACAGTGCGTTTTAATGCAAACCGATTCGAATACCTATGCGAGCGCTGCGTAATTTGAAAAAACACATCTTTCAGATGTAGGAACACGCCTAGCAACTTTCGTTTATGTCGCATAACTCCTTGCTGTTGCGATTTTTTTCCGTCAGTGTGTAATCTACTAAAGTCAGCGAGCCACAACATTGTAACATATAAGGAGAAATCAAAATAATAATCCGGAGTGGAAATCAATTGTCGTAGATAGTGTGCAAAGAATCATGAATGTAAAAGATACTCAAATGTCTTTATCTTATTCTTGTGAACCCTAAAAACGACATTTATGCTACTCCTGAGACAGGACACGCGTCGGTTGGATTATATCAAATTTTACTTATTATATACCTTTTGTGTTCTGACATTACGTAACCAGAGGCGCATATGCAGCGTGATAAAACGGTAAATGGTTGACTGGTAAGTGATCCAGCAACTCATCAAGAGCACCTGCTCACGCGGAGATTCACTGCTGCTGCTCGTGCTCCATTCTTCCACGGTCACATCTTACGAAAGAATGATTAACATTTGTGTATGCCACTAGTTGAGAATGGATATGTTTCCCGTGAACAGCTCTCCTTTATTCACTAGTTACAGATGGCAAAATTACAAGTTGAAGCAGCCTAAGTGTGTCCCTGATAAACCAAAAGCGATCCGTAGCTGAGGGTTAAGAGATTCTTAAAAGGGCCTCCGCACTCCCGTGATATGATGTGTGTACATAAATTGAAGTCAGTATGTGGTTCTCCGCTGAGGGAGAAAATGGTTACACTGTGAAGCAGGCAAGTTAAAATACAGAAATCTGACTGAATGGTGCCAGAACAGAAGAAAAGCGGGGTACGTTTTGAAACGAGGAGGAAAGCTAGGTGGCCAGTATCCGCGTAGACCACCCGCAGCTGTCGTAATCGGCAGACTGAGGCGCATCGCCAGCAGATAAGCTAATCATTCTTCCGTTGCAGCCCGCTTTCTCGTGCGCGATATGCTCGCGGAAGTTTACAGCCCCTTATCTCGGTCTGTGCACTCAGTGCGCTACATCACAAGTGGGTACCGCCATGTGTAATCACTCACTAACAGGCTGCCAATCTTCCTCGACACGTTATAGCTGTTTTACTACCTAGAAATATTACAGATTTTGTCATACAGGTTGGCAGTGTAAGGGGGTAGAGGGGTGTCAATAAACCATCAGATGGTTTATTTTTGCAATCTAGTTCCGTTTTAAAAGGTACTGCAATAGAGAAGTAACCGAGTGAATACGTTTTTATAATGAACTGAAACGTGAGGGTAGAAACAGTAGTTTGGTTTACACACGTAGAACGTGCATTCACACATCGCATTATGCATCAGTGCTGGTAAAGGAGCTTAAAGATTCCTATTACAAAACAACTGGGCTAGCCGGCGTCTAACAGTTACGCCGTCACCTAGGCATTAGACTGATAACATCTACAGAAGCGTAGTGTGTCTGCTAGACCGAAACATGGAAGAATACATGTCGAGTTGATGAAATAGTGTGGCTAATACTTCGTTCTCAGAGCTTAAAAATAGTTTTAGCCTTTCCCTGCCGCAAGTCTGGATAAAAAAGGATACAACGTGTTAAAAATTCTTTCAAGAATACTGGGGCTTTGACGGATAATGGTACTTAAAACACTGTAATAGTAGACAGCACCTGCCCAAATACAAAGTCATCAATACCATCCGTGGTTCATTCATCAAAAGACACTTCCATGTTCACAGCTGACAAAATCGTGATCTCGCAAAGGAAATTTGTACTAAAGTAGCGTAAAGCAGCGTTCCACTTGTAACAATGACGAAGGTTATGTATCTCTCGGACGTAACCTCAGCAAACCTACCACGATCATGGTTGACCTTGCCAGAAAATATAGTATGTGTCTACGCTGCAGAAACTGCAGAATTATTTTAATTTTGGTAGTCGACATAGGAAACTGATGATCTGAAAGTTGACGAAAGTAGGCACAGCCATGTTGCAATTAAAAGTAGTCTACATCTACATTTATACTCCGCAAGCCACCCAACGGTGTGTGGCGGAGGGCACTTTACGTGCCACTGTCATTACCTCCCTTTCCTGTTCCAGTCGCGTATGGTTCGCGGGAAGAACGACTGTCTGAAAGCCTCCGTGCGCGCTCTAATCTCTCTAATTTTACATTCGTGATCTCCTCGGGAGGTATAAGTAGGGGGAAGCAATATATTCGATACCTCATCCAGAAATGCACCCTCTCGAAACCTGGCGAGCAAGCTACACCGCAATGCAGAGCGCCTCTCTTGCAGAGTCTGCCACTTGAGTTTATTAAACATCTCCGTAACGCATTGTGCGCATTGTTACTTCGCAGTGCAAGTACGTAAATGTCTTTATAAACAATCGCGAATGATTTGCTTTTAGCTCCGTTTCGATTATTGTTGGCAAATAGAAGAAAAGGGCAAAACCGACTGAAAAAGCAGTGATAGTGTCTGCAAAATACTACAGCTGAGGAATCGCTGGAGCACGACATCCAGCGCAGCGTGATTCCAGCTCCTGTCCCAAAAAAAGACGGCTTCAGTCAGTGCTCCAATGGCAATGCGGATAAATGGGCTATTATGCTGAATTTCCTGCGATACTGTTAACATTGTGACCACCTGCAACTACGTGAAAACTTAACAGCCTTTCCCCGACATATTGTATTTCAAAAATTATTCTACCGGCAAGATTCGGTTTTAAAACGTTCCAAAGCAAATAATATTATGTGAGAAGGTGAAAACGTTGTCGCTTTTTCCTTCCTAACTGTGCAATTGAAGATGTGGCAATTAGAAATTTCAGCCGAAAGCAGAAGAGTTCTAAGAAAGTGTAAGTTAACCATGAAGGGGATAGCTCACAAAACACTCGTTCGACTGATACTTTATCGGCCTCGGACCGATACCAAGCAGGACTGAAAAAGGAAATGGAGAAGACACATAGAGAAGCAAGCGCGTTTCGTAAGTGTTTCGCTTAGTAAATACGAAAGCATGATGGAGAAGCTCAATTTCAGTGGCAGAAGCTAAGAGAGAGGAGCTGTGCATTACGGTGTGGTTTCTTTCTGAAATCCCAAGAGTGTCGTATCTGGAAGAATCGACCAGTTCATTGCTTTCTTCTACGTAAAGTTCTCATGAAAAGACCATGAAAGGACAATTACTGATTACGTAATCAAATATTCTATAATAATTTAGGACTCTATTGTTACAGATTCCGTAGCCGAGGTAGCTGATGCACACCTGTGCGGTGGTGCTCGGCTCGGATGTAAGCCGGTCCTAATCTGGGTGGTGGAAAAACTTCACTGCGAGTATTTCGCCGGTAAGGGGAGCAGAGGTGATGATGTAAAGCTCCTGATCAACAGTCTTTGCGACGACGTATTGCATTAAATTCAAAATCTCTCCGCAGTATATCATGAAGTGAGGGCATGTGATACTGTTCATGGTAGTCCTACCGTAGGATGTGGACGTTAAGCTCTTTGGCCACCTTGGTATTCATCAAGCTACGTGCCGGCACCGGGCTTCATCTTTTCCCTTCCCTTCTTCGAAACGAAGATGCTACTCACCTGATTTCGCAAGTAAAATTCATCAGTAAAATTGTAGTGTTTCGAGCTCATAAAAAGTTTGTCAACAATTGTTCTTCCCACGCAGTTTACCACTGGAAGACAGTGGACAAGTGACTGTGCAACACGACTTACCCATCTCCTCAGACAATAAGGTGGTTTGCAGAGTATGTCAGTAGTTTGCTAGTTGAAACACGGATCTTCGCATGCAGCACTGAATGAATGCAGGTGAAGTATTCATTGTACAAGGAGTACTGTCGAATAATAAAGATACTGTCAATGCTTTAATTGTTGTCAGACTTTTGCCGGCCGGTGTGACCGAGCGGTTCTAGACACTTCAGTTTGGAAACGCGCGACCGCTACGGTCGCAGGTTCGAATCCTGCCTCGGGCGTGGATGTGTGTGATGTCCTTAGGTTAGTTAGGTTCACTGCCTCGGGCATGGATGTTTGTGATGTCCTTAGGTTAGTTAGGTTTAGGTAGTTCTAAGTTCTAGGGGAGTGATGACCTCAGATGTTAAGTCCCATAGTGCTCAGAGCCATTTGAACCATTTGTCAGACTTTTAGCTCATGACAAAACATCACTCGTAAGACAAAGACGGGTACATATTTAACTCGGTCTCACTTAATTACAGCAACTGCACTGTGGACAACTTGATGTTTTCGTAGCCTAATAACTGATCCATTAAATTATTAAATTTCTGGAGTGCAGATGCATAAATTCGATATCTTTTTCTTCTTCTTCTAATATTTCCGCTTTATACCTTCCGGCCATCATCAGAATGGGTCGAAATTCTATAGCTGACTTCATCTTTTTTGCGAATCGATGGTAAAGGAAGCACTTTAAATTTGTTTGGCGAAGAATTTAGTTAGAAGACATGGAATGCCGCGCATTCTGTAATAAACGCGCAAAAGCGTGGCTAAAGTGCGTCCAACAATGACACATCAATATCCCACCATGGATCGACCGCGTAGTAGCTGATTCAATTTACGCATTCTCTTTGTCGCCGATCAGCGTCCCTGGCGCTTGTGTTCCTATGGTTTGAAACTATGGAAAGACAACTGCAGCGTGCTGTAGCTTCAATATCTCGGTTCATTCTAAACGTGGCTGCAAGATATACGTTCGAATTATTTGAAGAAGAATAAACAGAGTTTATGGAACTGCACTCTCGAAATTTGGGTTGGATTGGGTTGTTTGGGTAGAGACCAAACAGCAAGGTCATCGGTCTCATCGGATTAGGGGAGGTCGGCGAATCAAGTTGGTCGTACCCTTTCAAAGGAACCATTCCGGCATTTGCCTGGAGCGATTTAGGGAAATCACGGAAAACCTAAATCAGGATGGTCGGACGCAGGATTAAACCGTCGTCCTCCCGAATGCGATTCCAGTGTGCTAACCACTGTCCCACCTCGCTTGGTCTCTCGAAATTTATTGGAGCAGTTGTATTGTCTAGCGAAACACTTCATATATTGCATTTGGGCAAAAATATGAAAAGAACTCGAGAAATGCATGGTCGAACATAAATGCATATGCTAGCCAAGCCTGCAGATTGAAGTGTAGTATTTGACCACGAACAGCGGCTGTGAAATGTCCTCTATATGTTGCAACTGCCACTCGTGGTGCTCTGTGTACTTGGGAGTGCATTGTGTCCGATGTAAGGGAATTCAATCATGGACAAATTCTTGGTTCTCGTACGGTGTGTGCTTCCATAACGAAGTTACCCAAAGTGTATGATGTTTTTAGAGGCATGATTTTTAAGATTCTTATCGCTTACAGGGAAAGACGAAAAACGTAATCCGCTGAGCCACAATGTAGACAAATGTGTATCTTGAGTCAACGCGACAGGCGATCTTTGAAGAGGACTGTGAAGAAAATTTGGAAGACGGTGGCAGATAAACTCACTGGAGAACCGAATGTCGCACTCGCGAAATATGTCAGCGCCAAAACAACGCAAAGGGAGTACCATAAACTGGGAATTGCATGTCTAGCTCGAATTTTAAACCACTCATCAATGATGCAAATGCCTGTAACAGAAAACCGTAGTGCCAAAGCATTTAAAACCTGGAATAGACACAATGGAAGTATGTCATTTGGTTTCGAAAGTCTAGTGTCACACTGTTTCCAACTTCTGGCCTAGTTTACGTCCCAAGAGTGAAACGTGGTAGGGGTTTGGTGGTGATCTGGGCTGCCATATCGTGTTGTTCCATGGGTCCCATAGTTACTCAGCAAGATCGCATTGCAGCCAAGGATTATGTGACCATTTTAACTGATCTGGTCCATTCTGTGGTACAATGGTTCTTGTCCAATGGTGACGCTATATTCCAAGACAACAGGCCACCTGTACACATAGTCCATATTATCGAAGAGTCGTTTTGTGAGCACGAGGATGCATTGTAGCATCTCTGCTGGCCACCACAGTCACCAGACCTCAGTATTATTGAGCCTTTGTGGTCGATTTTAGAGAGAATGGTGCGTAACCGCTATTGACGTCCATCATCGTTACCTGACCTTGCTCCTATTTTGCAGGAAGAATGGTGTAAGATTCCCTTGAGGCCCATACAGAACCTGGCGGATGGAAGCTGTTTTGCTTGCAAACAGTCTTCCTTCCCAGTGTTAAGCCTGGTAACGCGTTGTGTTTGTGGTGATTCCACATTTCTGTGCACCCCCTAAGTACTCTGGGGTTACACAACAGCGCCTGGGCAGGTGCTGCAGCGGCCCTCGCGCCTGCTGACGCCGCAGCCGGCAGTGAAGAGAGAGGCGGGCGCGCGCGGCAGGTAGCGGCGCTGTGCGGCGCTCTTATCTTCTTTCTGACAGCGAAGGCGCAGCTACAGCCAGCCACCCCCGCTACGCCACCACCCTCGCCTTTCATCGTCAGCAGGGAACGCGCGCGCCGACGGCCGGCGATATTCCTCCCATTTCGGGAATCTTATCGCGCGCCCAGACGCAGTGTATCAGAAACGGGTAATGCTAACCGGGATTCGTTTTTCTGGGCGGCGCGGCGCGGCGAATCGAACGGACGGGCTGTGCTGTGCTGGGCTGGTCTGGTCTGGTCTGGGCAGGCGCGTCCGCCCGCGGCCGATATCGCGCCCTTCTCACGCCATTACGCCGGCCGGGCCGCCAGATAGCCGCGCCGCTAAGTTATGTCGCCCGCGTCGTGACGCTCAATATCGCTAATGCGGCGCCGCGCTCCGCCCCGCTCAGCTCTGGTGCCCAGCTCTGCTGTCTTCGCAACGAATAAACCTGTCCGCTGGCCGGCCGGCCTTGTCACTGCGGGCCCTGGCCGCTCACGCGCCATCGCCTCTCGCACGCGCTCCAAGGAAATCGAGAGTCCACCATTCACCTGTTATCACAGTCCTCGCCTCGCGCATTAAGCGCTTATTGCCGCAGTTGGGCAAATGTCCACTTCAGCATGGGGTGGATATCCGACAAGTTTGCTAGCAGTATTCTCTCTCTATCATCTCCTCCTCCTCTCTCACTTCTCCTCAGTTTTTTTCCCTGACTCCTCTCCTACCTTCTCTCCTTCCCTGTACACATCCATCTTGTGGTGGATTCTTTGGTACAACTGTCATTCTACCTTATGTGCTGTAACGATAACATCATTAGCTGTATTTAATGATTTTATACAACTCAAGCAGTTTCTATGTTACATTAGACAATCTTCAGGCCCCGCTATGACTACTGGTGATTACATTTACATAGTGAATTATCAACGTACTTGTTGCAGAAAGTTCAAAAACATCGGTGTCTGGAAACTTTGTTA
Organism: Schistocerca americana; assembly: GCF_021461395.2. NCBI lineage: Eukaryota > Metazoa > Arthropoda > Insecta > Orthoptera > Acrididae > Schistocerca > Schistocerca americana. The sequence goes on along the minus strand of NC_060123.1, from coordinate 372,734,887 downwards.
GTGTCTGTGGTGGATGGAAGCAGAAAATCAACTAACTATTGGTAGGAAGTAACTTCTTTGCAATTACCGATGTTTCTGGAATCTTCTGCAAAGAGAATGGTGATGTGTCTGAAGTTGACGTGATCACCCAGTTTCAGTGAAGTGATGGTGTTGTAGTTACTTCATATAAGAGTCTTAAGAGTCTCTCCTTCTCTGTCTCTGTCTCTCTCTCTCTCTCTCTCTCTCTCTCCCTATCTATCTACCCATCTCTAGCTATCTCCCTCTTGGTGCCTGTTATTTCCTGCTAAGATACAGGACGAGTTTAATGGAATGAACAACCCACAGAGCACAGAGAATAAGAGTAAACAAGAGAAAGACGAAAGTTAAGCAGACGAACTTAACATCTAAATTGGGGACTATAAAATGGACGAAGTGAAGGAAACAAACTAAGGCATGATGGGGACAAAGTAACGAGAACATAAGATGTAGCCTACAATTTCTGGAAGGGTGTGTCTGGAACAGAACATTGAATGGAACTAAATCATGGTCTGCGTGACAACCGGCATAGAAGGGAAGCGAAGAGACACGTACTTATACTGTTTGATGACTAAACTGTCGACTTCTGAACTGACCCGGGTCGACGCGCGCACTAGCGCGCCGCTTCCTGCTTCGGCGAGTCACACCCGGCGGATTAACGACGAGGGTCGGTGCTCTGGCCAGCCTTGATGTGATTTTTAGGCGGTTTCCCACATTCGACTAGGTACGCATGTCCTGCCTTATTTGCACGATTCGCAAATATTTCCAGCACATTTTCATACTTTCACATGGAATAACACTCGAGGCACATAAATAGGGCACCACTAACATTTCCAAATCCAATAATTAACGCGACACTCCTGGGACACGAGATAAGGCCAGGAGAAAGAAGGAGGAGAAGAAGGAAGTATCCACGACTGCTAAAGTGGATTTATTTTTAAAATTTTACTGTGCTAGATTCGTGTCGAGCTACATGCACATCTCCAGCCACACTCTAACAACACTGTTCGAAAATCATCGTGAAATGTGACCAAGGAAGTTATGGCACGGAGGCGTATTTAGCCTAATGAAGACCGCTCGCAGTATGCAGCAATTTGGTTTCGAGTTCCGCAACAGCACAATTTTTCAGTTCTCACTACAAAGTCACTACTCGGCAGGGATTCGAGGCTACCGACTCGCCTGTGCCACCCTGACCACTAACCAAGCTCCGGCGAAACCAATTGGGGCAATCACGGGCCGCAAAAGGGTGCCAACAGACGGCAACTAAACGCTGGCAGCGCGGGCGGCAGCCGCGGCTAGCGCAGCGGACGTAGGCTACATGGCGTGCTTTTTGTTGGGGCCTTTTCTGTCCTTTTGTGTGCAGATCGGGATACACAAAAACGCGCGCGTGGCAGTGAGCGATAACGCGACGGGCGGACAGATCGGCGGCCGGCGGGCGCATATTTAATACGGTTCACCGCCACGCCGCGGCGCGGCGCGCCAGGAGCAGATAAGTGCGCATTATGAGGAAACAATCAGAGCGGCAAGGAAAAAACGGGCGCGCGGATGTCGGCGGCAGATAGTCGCAGGGGCCATCTGATGGCCGCCCGGCGCTCGCGCCACGCCAAACCGCGCGACGACAGATTACCGCTCCCGGATCCGAATTTAATTTGTTTCGAACAGCGCGACCCATTCACTGGAATAAATCATCTGACTACCCAATTCCCTCTCTGCCGCTCTCCTCATCATTTTGTTTCCATTTCCTCTTTTTCCTCTTTTTTTTGTCTTTTGAAAGCGTAGCAGATACGGTCCGAAGTATTAATTCGTTTCCGATCTAGCGAAAAATGTGGCGTATTGTGACGGCGCGACGAGTCAGTAATTTCGGCATTTGCCGACGTGTCCCGCGGGGCTCTCTCCATGTGAGCGACGAGGTAATTGGAGTATACGCAGCGCTGAAATTGGCCCCACCCGTTATATGACTACCGGTGTTTACAGTCTTTCCCCTCCGTCCATCAAGCGTCGACAGCTTTTATTTCCTTCTCAGTGCAGTAGTGCTGAAATACTTTGACGCTAATTAGTAATGTGTTATGGCGATCGTCACCAAGTGCTGTATCGCACTCTACGTTTTAGTCTTAGGTTATCGATGTGGGTACACAACTGAATGACGGATGTGAACCATAGTCACCTCATTTACCAGTACGCTAAATACAGTTCTAATTCATGAAGAGTATCAACGTAAAACACAGAAGTCTATTAATGATCACATAGATACAAAATCTTACACAAAGTAATTTACTAATCTCAGCATCTAAGTCAATTTGTGAGGCGCTGATGATACAGACCTCAAACACTATTATAGACAGTCATATCACCAACTAACTTAAATACTTAAATTCTGTATTCATTCCACGACCCCGATAAAAACAAATACAGTGTCATCTTTAGACAATTTACACATATGACGAGTAGGCACACACATAGGTCTCCCAACATACAAAACAAAAAAAAACAAAAAAAAAAAACAAAAAAAATATCCTGAAATATCAGCTTCCGTGATCATAAACGTTCGGTATGGAACTATATCACATGGAGGTAAATTTTTCAGTCTAATAGCTAATGATCGTAATGCAGAACAATAGCAACAGTAAGCCAAGCTTGACGAGCTTGCACTACAATATTAGTGAAAGCAAAATCAGAGCGGCCACCACGAAACACTGGCTTGCAGGGCGTAGTCCAGGAAGCAGACTCGCATAGACCACTGTAGAGCTCTCGGTGACACTCGTATAAAATTCGCAGACTACTCGCTGTCGTAGGTTCGGACGCCCCCCCCCCCCCCTCCGCCCCCCTCCCAACCATGCCCCCTTCGTCCACAAGCCCAGTTCATTAGAAAAGCAGGCAACCCCGCAGACACGGCTGTGCTGCGGGAGGTCGCAGTGCCCCTTGGATACAGTGTAATAAGTTACTCATTTTCTTACTTCTTAAAAGAATTTCACGAAGGTTAAAAAATTCTTCATAGATTTGGGTCCAGTACTCGATAAATGGCCTGGAGCAGCGCTCACGTAGTGCGTAATCCGGCGACTAATTTCCCTCGCTGGTCGGCACACACATCGTCCTATGCAGTTCACCCATGCTATGCATTTTACTATCCCATATCAGGTCAGAAGCCGATAGGACCTGTTGAGTTACAGAGCACTCCGGGACACCATTTAAAATCATAGACAGGGAAGAAAAGACTTGATATTCCGTCAACTGAGAAGCCATTAGAGGTCCAGATATTCCTCAGGTGGAAGAATATGGGGAATTAAGTCGGCTATGAAGTAACCAACTCGTTACTCGACTCGTATTATTGAAGAAAACCACGGAAAACTTAAATAAGGATGGCCGGACGGGAATTTAAATCCCGTTCCTTTGAATTCGAGTCCACTGCCTTGAACGTTATCTCACCTGACTTTGTAACGATATAATCAACATCAAACAGCAATCCGCCGAAACACTTCAGAAGCAATTAACGCAGTATAATTGCATCAGGTGTGCGCAGAATCAACAAACTACTGTTATCCCAAAGCGGCACCTCGTAACGCATTTCAGCACAATAGGCAAACTGAGGCCTGATCAACATGGGAATGCGCATATTCACCAGGCTGTAGCTGCGAGAGACTCTAGTCCAACCAGACACACGAGCAATCGCACAAACCTGTCGCTCGGTATTCGAAATATTTCTGCGAGAATCCTTGAGCTAGAAACGAACCATCGATTCGCTGTCATCTATCTGATATTGAGTGTCATACTTTGTTTAAGTACGAAAAGTTATGTAGTAGAAATATTACAGGGATAGAGAAGTCTTTAGACAGCTCATACGAAAATTGTAGAGACATAAAACTAAATCAAATTACCAAGGATGTTGGTTTTAGTAGATGTTTAAGGATTACGTTTTAGGGTTGTCACTTAACACACAACCAACGACCTGAAATATCGTTTTCAGTCGGCAGGTGATGGTTGAAGTGATCACTATAGCAAAAATCTACTAATGCCAGTATTGCAGGCCTCTGTTTTGATCGCAACCGAGGTAGATTCGTCCTACACGTCGGTCAGGGGCCTGCATATGGCGTAGTAAAAGGCTGGAACTGTTTGCCAAAGAAAATAAGGTTGGAAACTTGACGGCTGGAAGGTATTTAATTTGACATTCTCTATCGAACAGCCGAGTCCCATAACCATCTCTAAAAAGTTGGATAAACAGAGATAATTGGCTAATCCGGCTGCTACTGCGCTCTGAACAATGGTGCAACATGAGACTGAATGTTTCAGAGAGTGAATGACTTCTTTTCAAATTCCAGGCGTAGATGTGAAGGCTGTGCTTGGTGCACGATACGGTGGTACTCCCTTGTGGCCGTCAAACGTAGCGAACTGGAACCTGACGATGAGTATGCCTGCCCTCAAGCCTCGCATGCAGCCCTAAGATCCAGCCACTGAAACATCTGAAAGCCTCACAAATTTGAATAATGAGGGACTCAACCAGCCGGCCAAATGGAAACCTAGATGAGAGCACTTTCAAACTCTGTCAGGTGCTGAGAACACCGTCTCATACGCTTACGCGGCATCTCCGTGTTCTTCACTGCCATCACCTAACATCTGACGCTGTTCACGCCCCATGTATATCGTACCAGGCCAGGTAACAACACTAAAAACGGTCAACACTCTTGCACCCTGATGGCCATCCTAACTGTAACAGAGAATTGCAACTCTAATAATTTACAAACCTGTCGACAATGTCTACGTGTGCGAAGTTACACTGACATCCCATCACGTCTTCACGGTGCTTCAATTTTTTTGGCAGGCAGCATAAAAAGCGGCGTGACATCAAAAACACTACACAGTCTGGTTCGATTGCAGGCAGCGAGAACGCAGCGACTGAAGAACACGAGATTGTCGGCCGTCGATATATTCTGCAGAAAAAATCGGCTGAACTCCGGAAAACACACCATTAATCAGTCACGCTTAGATAACCTCAGAGATCAGATGCGAATATTATTTTTGATTCACCTACGAACCAATGGACAGGGTTCTGCCACGTCATGCAGTGAGTTAGCGAGCACCGCAGCCGTGGCGGCGCTGCGGAGCGGCGGCAGCGCCGACGTATTTCATATTTGGAGGCGCGGCTGAGTGACACGGCGAGAATGTTTGGTGTTCCAGAAAGATAGCGCCCGCTGCCGTCTCGCCGCCTTACACTTGATTTCCCGCAGATTTTTCAGGCGGGCTGCGGGCGCCGGCGACCGATAAGGCACCCTCCCCCAACCCCACCCCATCCATTCCTCCCCCCCCTCCCCCTCCCCCCCCGCCCCTTCCCCGCAACTGCCCGGCCGACGCCTGGCCCAGCCGATAGCCCGCAGCGTGTCGCTTTTTCTTCTTTGCCTTTCTATGTGAAAACATATGAAATATATTCAATCTGCGAGTGCGCGATAAGGCGCCGTCGGCGGAAGGGGCCCCGAGTTCTATTATAAGAAATCAATTCTGGCGACGGGCGCGTCCAGGGGCGGCGATAGCGGCCCAGCCGGGGAACGGTGGGGGCTTCCCTTCGCACCTCTCGCGCTTAATCGCGCGCCGGCGCATCTGGTCGCCTCGCCACACGGACTCGAATGCCTCGGCACGGACCCCGTACTTTCTAATGCTGAAGAATGCATGACACGAAAGTAAGGATCAGAAAAGAGGCACGTGGAGAATCTAGTTCTCTTTCGGGTTTGTACACCCTGTACAGGGTGAAAAGTATTTAAACCGAGAAACTCTGGGAGGTAGTAGGGGACATCAAAACAAATATTTTTCCCTAATGTCATTTTTTCCTATGAGGATTATTTAAACCGGTGGAGGCCGTATTACGCTCTTCAGTTGTCATAGGTCGTGTTACGATCTTCAGTTGTAGGCAACTGCTGTCCACCAGTGTAGTAGTGCATTGCCTCTGTTTACTAACGGAGCGATACACCTGAAGTGAGTACACTGATATGGTTGGTGCGCACTACGTAGCGCACCACAACGGACGAGCTGTACAGCGGGTTTATCAACAACAATATCCTAATCGCCATACCCCGGGGATCCTTCGATTAGCATTCGTGCAATTGCACGTAACATGGGGACGAATCAGACGAATGTAAGAACAGTCCTTCGAGAGCAATAGTTACGTTTATTTCACTTACAGCGTGTCCACAGCCTGGAATCAGTTGATTATCCACCCAGAGCACAGTTTTCACAGTGGTACCTTCAACAGTGTGAAATGCATCCTACATTTCCATCCTCTGTGTTGTTTACCGATGAAGCAACGTTCGGGCGTGGTGGAGTCTTCAACATGCACAATTCGCATGTTTGGAGTGAGGATAACCCACATGCCACAGTTACTAGCGCTCCTCAAGTGCGGTTCTTCGTTAATGTGTGGGTCGGTGTCGTTGGGGACTGTTTAATTGGGCCGTATCTGCCACCTAGGCCATTAAATGGTAGGCACTATTACAATATTCTCCCCAGAGCGTTCCCAGAATTACTGGAAGACGTCCCGCTCCCCGCAAGACAACGCATGTGGTTCCAACATGACGGGGCGCCGGCACATATCAGTCGTCGAGTGCGTCGATTCCTGGACCGACGGTTCCCAGAAACGTGGATTGGCAGAGGTGGTCCTGTACCATGGCCTGCTGGATCCTCAGATATGTCCCCTCTGGACTTTTTTGTGTGGGGAGAGATGCGCGACCTTGTTTATGCGACTCCTGTAGCATCAGAAGAGGATCTGGTTGCCCGGATAGTAGCAGCAGCAGGAACAATTCAGGATATTCGTGGGGTTTTTGCCCGTGTCAGATAGAACATGATTAGACAGGTAACCTTTGTTTACATGTCAATGGAGGCATTTCTGAAAATCTACTGTAATAAAAATTGGGTTGTGTTAATGTGTTGTCTCTGGGTCATAAAAAAATGGAAAAGTGTTTGTTGGTTTAATTAATTTGCCGCCAGAGTAATCTTCGTCTACCGGTTTAAATGCTTCTCATAGGAAAAAATGGCATTAGGGAAAAATATTTGTTTTGATGTCCCCTACAAACTCCCAGAGTTTGTCGGTTTAAATACTTTTCACCCTGTATAGCCTATCGCTCCCAGGCCTGTACTAAGGAAGGGAAAAACAGAACGTTTAAACAATCTTGTCGAAGAAACATCCTGAACTGAACATTGTATCAGACGTTGAAAATACCGCTACAGTTAAAACCGATACCGGTATTTTAGTTCTGAATAACCGACATATTTCGGTATTTTATTGTTCTCGTCGTAACAGGTCATTTTTATTTTTTACTAATAACGGTAAAAAAATCAAAATATCGTTTAGTAATAGATCAGTGCTAAAAGTATTGGTTTCTAACAAAAACAATGAGTTTTATTCGTTTCCATTGATTTGAAATATTCTGTTACTACAGAAACTGGGAAAAACGATCATTGCTATTGTAATAGCAATACCGACAGAAACGAGCAACAAACACATGGAATAAAAATTGACACAGAATTGCTGAGACAATAATCTACCTGTTATCATGGTGCAGTGTGTAAGACTTGCCCCATCTGGTATGTACGGTAGTTTCGCGCTATTGTTGCAGGATATCAGTTGTGTTACAGAATGGTAACATCCATGATCAGGAAGTATTTTAGAAAGTGCGCCAATGCTCCATTTGCTTAAAGAGATTAGAAACGGGAGTAGCCACAACAAATTTTCGGCGTCATGTAAGGAGATACTTTAAAACTCGTCAATTCTTTTATAGTTTACAATAAAGACAGAAAGTAGTGATCTGCTGCCTGTATCTATGCAAAATGCCTTTAATGCTTGTAGCCCTTGAAAATCAATAAATTAACACGAAAAATAAGAGTTCTTCAACCTCAGTTTTCACCCTTTAGCAATGATTCGCAATGCCTAAATTGTGGTATGATCCTCCATCACAACATAACTTTTGAGCAGTTTCAAATAATTAGCATCAGCAAGTGAATACCGGTCATTATTTGTAGTATTCAGTCACTTATCACTTTTCGAAGAAAGCGCGAACAGTGGAGGGACTAAGTTTTCTTTTACTTGTCTATTTAATTTAATATTTTAACGAGTCTCAGTTTTTCAGTCTTTGTTTGATTTCTAAGTTTATTACAGATAATTACAGAAATAAAAAACAGAAAATCGGTTATTTTCGGAACCTAGTATACTGAGCGACTATAACGATCGGGTTAAACTAGCATTGAAAGAAAAAAGCGATATACCGAAAACGGGTCGTTTCAGCGATAACCGCCATCCATTTCCTGTAGTGGCGATTTGTCTGACTAGAAATATACTGCATCCGAGAGATCGCTTCAGTCTGTGAGACTGACATACACCGCATTTTTCGAAAATCTTTCCGAACATCGCAAGATCTGAACATATTCTGCTTTTGACTCGTGCAGAGGATTTTCCCCAAACCCGAGAATGATGCGATTCTTGAGGATGTACGGCAAGTATTTATTTTAGAAATGGAAGTTCCACGCGTGTATATATATATATTTTTCATTTTTTTTATTTATATTTCACACTAAGGCAATTATCTTTACAAGGCAACCAGGGAAGACAAAAGGAAAAATTTGCCATGAGTCCCTGGAACTAGTTGATAACTTTTTGAAAAATCATGGTTTGCACACAGCTACATAGTTCTCTCGTCAACAATAAAGTTTCGGTCAGAAACGAACCATACCCTAGTACAATGTGACATCGTTAAACAGATGCACGACAGATCATAACTGTTCACAACCATCATGCCATAAACCAACTCAGTAAAGGCAGTATAGTACTGAAGAACCATAGCACATGTCAAGACTTCGCCACATTACCTAATGAGTGGTGTATTTACTCCAATATTATGCTTGGATTTAATGTTTTGGTGTATGGTATGATGCTTGTTAATAGTTACGATTTATTGTGTGTCTGATCAACGATGTCACATTATGCCTGAGGATAGTCCATTTTTCACGGAAACTGCATGTTTAATAAACTGATAATGTAGTTCTGTGCAAACCATGATTTTCCGAAAATTTTTAGAAGCTGTAAATAATCACTCATCAAAACAAAGTTGACAATTTCGGTTACTTAGCATCCACAATTAGCAGTAACATAATATATAAACAAGAAATAAAAAGAACAGTAGCTATTGTAAAAGAAATGTTTTACAGAAGGAGAAGTCTCTTCCGTAGTCCATAAAAAAACAATGAAGGAGAACGATAAATAAAATTATTCAGGGTACGTGACCACATTGTCAATAGGTAAAACTTTGCAACGTTACGTCCATGATTGCTAAAGGCCTTCCTCAGAATAATGTGTTGACCGACGAATAAGAAAAACTTAAGTTGTTATACGCTAGTGGAATAAACTGTTTTCGTACGCTTGTTCCCTAGTATATAAGAACTTAATTTTGTCTCATTCAGCAGTCGGTACAATGTATCGAGGAATGCCATTCGCAATTGCGAGTGAAATCTTGGAGAATTTTAAATACTGACAATGCAGTCACATACCCTGAAGAATTTTACTGACAGTGACAACGACTGCGGAAGCTTACGCTTACAATGAAGAAGATTAAAGAAGAGTTTTGTATGGCTTGTTCCCCTTTACGGTGCCGGAACATGGACACTGTGGCGGGGTGAGGAGAAACGCTTGGAGGCTTTTGTGGTGTGGAACTGGTGGAGAAGTGAAGGTATGAAATGGATACATAAAATAAGGAATGAGGTTTTGTTACAAAGGATGACACAGGAAAGACAAGCAAATACTAGAAACAAGAAGAGGAAAATTAATTGGTTGGGACACTGAATGAGAAGAGACTGGACAATAAAGGATGCACCCTACTGAATGGTAACTGGAAAGATTACCAGAAGTAGAAGAAGGTAGCAGTTAATTCACAACTAAGAGATAAATGCGGCATACGTGGCTACGAAGAGGATGGCGAAAAATCAGGAGGACTGCAGAATCCTCAAATGCAGCGATGGGCCTGCCATATGGGCGCAACACATCGTCATGATTGTAATCGATTTTTCTCCCACTAGATTTCGGGTTGCAGTCCCAATCTCAAACGCTCACTCTTGTATACAACTAAAACTTCGAGATGGGATCTAGCATCGTCACTATAGCTCCGGAGTTTTTAATAACAAAACGATTAGTGTATCGACAACGAATTTGCAAACACAATTCTCCTTCGAAAATAATGGAGGAAACCGCGAAGAATGCACCGTGAGTAGTTTGCTGGAGTTTTTACAGTGTTCCAAGGCACTTTTTGTAATAACAAGGAAGGATCTATTTACGCTGGTGCAACATTTCTAGGCTCAGCTGCCAAAATGTTAGTTACTCCCTTAAAAGAGCGCACTGGTCCTTCAAAGCGCAGAAATGGTCCCACGTAGTCATGTGACCCTCCATCGCTGACGTGAGTCATGACGACGGTATAGTGTGTACAAGCTAGTCGATCGTATGATATCGGCGCAGTAAAGTCCGTCGACGTGGAGACGTTCACAGAAAGGCAGGGAGGAGCTATTAGGTTTGAATGTGCCTATCACCACATCGTGAATAATGTACCATCCACAAGTATGTAACATGACGGAATAACAATGGTCGTAAAAGGACGCCACCCGACAGAGACCACAGATGGCTATTACGACCTGCCAAAGACAATTTTTCAAACCCGCTAGGAATGTCTGTTGTTGGCGAATGCATGTCCAATTCATCCAGTTTCTGAGCGAACGTAGCGAACACAACTGCAAACAATGGACATTCGCAGTACCTCACAAAATGTAATTACTCACAGTGGTGCATGAAAATGCACGTCCCCTAATGGACCAAACAACACAGAAACCGGTGAGTAGTATACTGGATCCATGTGGGGTGAACCGAGGAGTCGCAAAAATGCCTCATTTCCCCGCGATGCAAGGCATCTTCTGCACTGACACTCCAATGAAGTGTTTAAAACGCTGTGTGTCGAGGTGGTGCTCAATCATCTGGTGATTCTGGGAAGATTCGTACGGTGATTTGGATCCAATCATTTAGGTTACTGCGAACTTGTACAAGGATGTTTATTTCAACGATATCAGTGATCAAGCGTTGGATTTTATTCCTCCTCTTCACCACTAGTATGACGCGGATCATCCATCTTCCAAGACGACTATAGCTGTCTTCATAGGGCTGCACAAGTATGTTCGCGGTTGGACGAAAACTCTAGCATCCTATGGCATTTCGACTGGCCCGCCAGATGAAACGCTCTTAATCCCGTAGAAAATGTGTGGGACTGTTTGGAATCATGGGTGAAACAAGCAATCGACATTCCCGCAATTTCATACCTCTATGATACACTATGTGATCAAAAGTATCCGGACACCTACAATAACATATGTTTTTCATAGAAGGTGCATTGTGCTGCCACCTACTGCCAGGTACTCCATATCAGCTACCTCAGTAGTCTTTAGACATCGTGAGAGAGCAGAATGGGGCGCTCCGCGGAACTCACGGACTTCGAACGTGATCAGGTGATTGGGTGTCACTTGTGTCGCACGTCTGTACGCGAGATTTCCACAGTCATAAACATCTCTAGGTTCAATGTTCCCGATGTGATAGTGAAGTGGGAACCTGAAGGGTCACGTACAGCACAAAAGCGTACAGGCCGACCTCGTCTGTTGGCTGAGAGAGATAGCCGACGTTGAAGAGGGTCGTAAGTATAATAGGCAGACATCTATCCAGACGGCATCAGATTCCATTGCAAGTACTATGACAGTTGGGCTGGAGGTGAGAAAACTTGGATTTCATGCTCGAGCGGCTGCTCGTAAGCCACACATCAGGCCGGTAAATGACAAACGACGCCTCGGTTGGTGTAAGAAGCGTAAACATTGGACTATTGAGCAGTGGAAAAACATTGTGTGGAGTGATGAATCATGGTACACAATGTGGCTATCCGATTGCAGGGTGTGGGTATGGCGAATGGCTGGTGAACGTCGTCTGCCAGCATGTGTAGTACCAACAGTAAAATTCGAAGGCGGTTGTGTTATGGTGTGGTCGTGTTTTTCATGGAGGGGCTTACACAACTTGTTGTTTAGCGTGGCACTATCACATCACAGGCCTACATTCATGTTTTAAGCAGGTTCTTGCTTCCCACTGTTGAAGAGCGATTCGGGGATGGCGGCTGCATCTTAAAACACGATCGAGCACCTGTTCACAGCGCACGGCCTGTGGCGTAGTGATTACACGACAGTAACATCCCTGTAAGGGACTGGCCTGCACAAAGCCCTGACCTGAACCCTATAGAACACCTTTAGGATGTTTTGGAACGCCGAATTTGTTTCAGGCCTCACCGACCGACATCGATACCTCTCCTCATTGCCGCACTCCATGAAGAATGGACTGCCATTCCGCAAGAAACCTTCCAGCACCTGACTGAACGTATGTCTACGAGATTTGGAGCTGTCATCAAGGCTAATGGTGGGCCAACACCATACTGAATTCCAGAATTACCGATGGAGGGCGCCATGAACTTATAAGTCATTTTCAGCCAGGTGTCCGGATACCTTAGATCACATAGTGTATCTAGTCCAGTGAGTGGCTTCATCTGGTTATGTGATGTCTGACGTTCTCATGCTATGTGGTTCTTTAGTGTATACAGGAGCGAGGAACAGATGCCGTTTATGAACAGGAAATTCAGACCTTAATTTATTCTACATCTATGTCAAATAGTAAGAATAATACATATCTGTCTTGATGAAGTAGCAGCTTCAGTTGCTAATAGTAGATTTGAATGTAGAAATATGTACAGATAGAAAAGATTTATACATCTGTCACTCTTCAATACATTATCTACTCAGTGGATGTCGAGCCTCGGCCACTACGAAAGTCTGTAAATGTTATTCAACTGGTGCGCCCACAAAATGGGCGAGTGCTTGAATGTGACAACTTAAATACACTCGCCGCTAGTGCTCCGGAGAGATGATGCTTGTTGCATGCTATTGGTAGAGGCGTAATCGTTCGTGGCAGCGCTCTCGTGCGGCGGTGGCGGCTGTAGGACACGCGGCGTCGTAAATGGCGGCGCAGGAATTTGAAAGTGCAGTCGAACGGACGGCGGCCGGCACCACATTATCAAAGCTCGAGAGCCATATTCCATGGCGGTGACTTATTTTTTTATCGGATGTGGCTGTTTAATATCTTGTCGAGTGGTGGCATATACACTGATCTGCCAAAACATTATGGCAGCCGACTTACTATCGATATAGCGATAGCAGCGTCACCTGGCGAGGAATGATTGCTAGTCGGACACACGCACGGTACATGTAGTACTGTCAGTAAGCATGCTCTCCGTGTGCAGAATGGGGAAGGCGCGCGATCTATCTGAGTTTTACCGAGGGCAGGTTGTGATGGCCCGGGGGTTCGGCAGGAGCAACTCGGAAACTGCGTGACTTGTCGGGTGCTCGAGTGTCTTCAACACGTGGTGAAACCGCGTCCAGATGTCGTGAGGTTTGGCGGACACCGCTCATTACAGATGTGAGACGTCGTAGGCTGGGCAGACTGGTAAAACAGGACAGGTGGCGAACTGTGGCGAAACTAAGATCAGATTTTTAATGCTGTGCTGAGTGCAAGAATACACAATGCTCCGAACACTCCTAACGATGGGTCTCTGCAGCCGACGACCCATGCATGTGCCAATGTTAACACCACGACATCAGCAGCTACGACTGAAGTGGGCACGTGACCATCGCCACTGAACGTTGGCTCAGTGCCAGAGCGTTGCATGATCTGATGAATCCCAGTACCTTCTTCATCATACGTCGTCTTCAAGGGAAGCAGCTGCTTGACACCTGTACTACAGGACGGGTACAAGCTGGCGGCGGCTCCGCTATGCTATGGGGAACGTTCACATGGGTGTCAGTGGGTCCAGTGGAGCACATGCAAGGCACCATGATGACCAACGCGTATCGTACACTGGTTGCAGACCACGTACACCATTCTTGACGGTCATGTTTCCCGAAGTAAGTGGATTTTTTCAACGAGATAATGAGCCATGTCACAATGTCAGCAGTGTGATGGAGAGCATCGAGGAACACAGTGGCGAGTTCCAACTGACGTGCTGGCTCTCAACTCGCCAGATCTGAACCCGATCGAGCACATCTGGAATGAGATTGATCGTCGCGTCAGAGCTCGCCGTCCTTCTCTCCGAAGTTTACGGGAATTGGGTGGCTTGTGTGTGCAGAGGTGGTTCCACCTCCCTCCAGCGACATACCAAGGCCTCATTGCTTTCATCCTATGGCGCGTCGCCGCTGTTATCCCTGCCAAACGTGGACTTGTCGGCTATTAGGTAGGCGGTTATAATGTTCTGGCTGATCAGTGCATAAAGGCGTTCCAGGTGTGTGTGTGTGTGTGTGTGTGTGTGTGTGTGTGTGTGTGTGTGTGGATAAAATTACTAAAACTGTTATCACACAGTGAGGAGGAAACCTATGAAATGACACTCATTCACCCACTCCAACTTCACTCGCTTTGACCCACACAATCACATCTCACAGGCCTTAATACAACGGAGAAGTGTGAAAGGTGCTATACGTGGGATTAAAACAGAAGCGAAACCACAGAAGAGGTAAAAGAAGTCACAGAGAAATGTGACTGGATTACCGTGGGTGAGCCGATCAAAAAGACGTCCCAGAGGTCGGGCGTCGTTAGTCAGCTGGTAGCCACCAGTGGACAAGAAGTTATTGTTTCCTATATATGAAGCGGTTCTTCTGTGCGGACCTCAGTCAATATGTGGTATCTTCTTTCTCGCTCATATGAACTCACAAAAAGTTACGCAGTATTACAGGAGAAATACGACAGCTGTAGGGAAACCGAAACTGGGTGGTGCGTGCACTGTATTTCATCTCGTAATCCTTGCGAATATTGAGGCAGAAAGTTGTAAACTGCAGGAAACGTTATCGTTGATCACAGCCATAAATTTTTGCCAGTGAGCTAAATGTTTGTGGCTTAGTGCTAGGATGTGTATTATGGCAATATAAATTTTACTTTCACTACAGAATGCACGCAAGCAGTCAACGGCTGTAGCCTGAGAGAACTTCCTGGCACGGGATACTGTTGCAAACTGTCAGCCACACATCAGATCGTAAATTCGGATGGCATGCCGAGTTTCAAGTTGGTGGCGCTCTTGACTCTCCTTCACATAAAGAGTATCACTATTTACAACGTAAATTACCCAACTGAATCTGCTTCACATTTACGGTGTCGCCTGAACGCCCAAGCACCCACCATTGAATTTATGTTCTCGTTTCAGGTGCTAGTTTTAACTACCAGAAAGTCTTGCGTATCTGAGAAGATACACCGAGCGCGAGTTTAAAACACGGGATTCACTTTCCGCAGGACTGGGTCGCAAGTGAAAGTTCCACCGTTCTGGATTAACTATCGTGTAAACTATTCAAGGCGAATGGTTGGATGATTCCTATGAGAGGCCAAGGTTGATTCATTTCTCCATACTTTAGCAAGTGAAATAATTGCACGTGTTTAATAACATTGAACGTAAATACTTCACAATAAATTTTATTTTAAAAGTTAACTTATCATTGCTACTGCGCCTGAACATTTCATCCAGTAGCGGAATCTTCATTCTCTCTATTTCCCCTTCTTTTATTTACTGTGTAGTATGTTAGGATTCACTGCAATATACCACTACATAAATGTAAAATTATCATTATTTGAGACAATAAAAAATTTTGAAATCACACACAATATAATTTTTCACTTTGTTGATTTTCGCATACTTCCAATACAACTTGAATAAAACTTACTCCTGTTGAAATTAACTGACGGTCATGAAGTTGCAGGATGGAGACGATAAACTAGTAGGATTAGTCTTTTGTACCAGAAAGTACTTACTGCCATGTAAGTATCTTGTAAACAGAACAGACAGGCTACAGTCTCGTTGACAAAAGTTGAAGTGCTTACGAGTGATGATGAACGTTTACACTGACCAGTGGTTTTTTATTTAATTCTCCTTCTGTGCTTTTACAAATTTTCTGTAGTTAACTATTTGACCCAGAAAAGGCTAACGGTTGTCTTTCAAGACATTTTCAGTTTTGAGGTAATAAATATAAAGTTAAAATACGAGTACTGCAGATGATTTCTACAGAAGCGCGAAACATATTTGTATAAATGAATGTAAGTTTCATACGTATCCATCAGCCACGCCTGTCGTTACTATCTGTATTGCAGTTTCACAGCCATAAAACTCCTTCAAAAATTTGTTTCTCTTCATTACACCTCGATGGTCATGTGGAGATTCAGTTGTTTTGAGTCCCCATGTGGGTTCAAGAGATATTACATACATTATTTTAATTTAGAACAGTTTAAATTTATAATTTTATGAACAAGCAGAGCTACATAATATGATGTACTCATATACAAAATTTCAACAGTGTTTTAAGTGAATAATTTTACTTCGGAGTCTACGTCATGTACGTAAAAATTGTCTAATTTGACGTGCTATGTTGGATTACTTTGCAATCGTATACGTTTTGTTTATTCTACCTTCACATTCCAACTGTCAAAAATTGTAAATTACGTATTTATATGAATGCGTGTGTTAGATATATACACTCCTGGAAATTGAAATAAGAACACCGTGAATTCATTGTCCCAGGAAGGGGAAACTTTATTGACACATTCCTGGGGTCAGATACATCACATGATCACACTGACAGAACCACAGGCACATAGACACAGGCAACAGAGCATGCACAATGTCGGCACTAGTACAGTGTATATCCACCTTTCGCAGCAATGCAGCAGGCTGCTATTCTCCCATGGAGACGATCGTAGAGATGCTGGATGTAGTCCTGTGGAACGGCTTGCCATGCCATTTCCACCTGGCGCCTCAGTTGGACCAGCGTTCGTGCTGGACGTGCAGACCGCGTGAGACGACGCTTCATCCAGTCCCAAACATGCTCAATGGGGGACAGATCCGGAGATCTTGCTGGCCAGGGTAGTTGACTTACACCTTCTAGAGCACGTTGGGTGGCACGGGATACATGCGGACGTGCATTGTCCTGTTGGAACAGCAAGTTCCCTTGCCGGTCTAGGAATGGTAGAACGATGGGTTCGATGACGGTTTGGATGTACCGTGCACTATTCAGTGTCCCCTCGACGATCACCAGTGGTGTACGGCCAGTGTAGGAGATCGCTCCCCACACCATGATGCCGGGTGTTGGCCCTGTGTGCCTCGGTCGTATGCAGTCCTGATTGTGGCGCTCACCTGCACGGCGCCAAACACGCATACGACCATCATTGGCACCAAGACAGAAGCGACTCTCATCGCTGAAGACGACACGTCTCCATTCGTCCCTCCATTCACGCCTGTCGCGACACCACTGGAGGCGGGCTGCACGATGTTGGGGCGTGAGCGGAAGACGGCCTAACGGTGTGCGGGACCGTAGCCCAGCTTCATGGAGACGGTTGCGAATGGTCCTCGCCGATATCCCAGGAGCAACAGTGTCCCTAATTTGCTGGGAAGTGGCGGTGCGGTCCCCTACGGCACTGCGTAGGATCCTACGGTCTTGGCGTGCATCCGTGCGTCGCTGCGGTCCGGTCCCAGGTCGATGGGCACGTGCACCTTCCGCCGACCACTGGCGACAACATCGATGTACTGTGGAGACCTCACGCCCCACGTGTTGAGCAATTCGGCGGTACGTCCACCCGGCCTCCCGCATGCCCACTATACGCCCTCGCTCAAAGTCCGTCAACTGCACATACGGTTCACGTCCACGCTGTCGCGGCATGCTACCAGTGTTAAAGACTGCGATGGAGCTCCGTATGCCACGGCAAACTGGCTGACACTGACGGCGGCGGTGCACAAATGCTGCGCAGCTAGCGCCATTCGACGGCCAACACCGCGGTTCCTGGTGTGTCCGCTGTGCCGTGCGTGTGATCATTGCTTGTACAGCCCTCTCGCAGTGTCCGGAGCAAGTATGGTGGGTCTGACACACCGGTGTCAATGTGTTCTTTTTTCCATTTCCAGGAGTGTATAAATATGTTCTTAGAAATAACAGAAGACAGTTGAATTAGACTTCTTGACCTGTCTGTTCCACGTTTACTCTACATGATAGTTATGTAAAACATTATCAAAATTGTCGCTGCCTGAAATTTGACAGCAATAATATACATAACAAACTATGTTATGGGATATATTTAAGATGCTGTCTTATTAACCGACAAGTATATTATTGCTATAGAAGTACATAATGTAAGTACCTTTATATTACTGATATAAATGTACAGTTATTTTGTAGAAATGATGCACATGCATTGTTTGTTCCTCTGTATTAGACGCCACTGATGATGGATTATAAACCCGAAAACCGGTTTTGGCAAATAAAACATTTCCAGTGCAGCTCATGGTGTATAGTAGATATCTTTTAATAAGTTTAAATTTATGTTTTTCTCGCATTTCAGAGACGCGTAGAATCTATAATAGTACTAAAGTGCACCTGATTCATCCTTCTCTGGCATCAGCGTGCATACTAGCGGTGGTCCGTTGAAATAGGACACAAAGTCAATAATTGCAAATTTTCCCTAATGGATAACAATAATAATGATAGCCTATGCCGTTAAGCGCTATGACGTAGGCTGACTGTTAGCCGGTGACAATCTGGAATGGAGAAGATCTTTTAGAAACGAGTCGACCAAAGATTAGCCGTAGACTAATACCAAATTGAACTCTGCACTGTGAACGCAGTGGGAAAATACTGCCTTTTTGGAATTCAGTTTTAGGTTGCTGAGTAATAGAGACGCGCACTATAGATAGAGTAGAGTATTTTTCAACACTAGGCACATGTTTGCGAACTCCTTTTTTACGTTTTAACGCTGTACTGGCTTATGTTAATCGAAGTAATTATTTTTATAGTAGTACGAAATAGTAAAGACTTAATCAGGCAGAAGAAAATGATCCTGTCACTTTCGGTTACACAGGCTCTGCTTTTAATGGATTAAATGTTTAAAGAAGAGTGCTCTGGATCCACTTTTCTCTGGTAAAATTTAACCTGAAAACGCGGTGTGAATTCGTGAGTGATATTTGTAATAAACTTTGAGCTGTACTGGTTTTGCCTATCGATCGTGGCATTCTTTTCATTTGTGGACAGCATCTGTCAAATTGTTCAGTGCTGACAGCCTTGTCTCCTCTCTGTGAGAAAACGTTTGAGCTTTCTCACGAAATCTTCTAGCCTCTAAATAAAATGATAGTACAGCGCATTTGCGACAGACACCCAACTAAAAAGAAAGACAGCGAAGGCCGAAAGCCCCACAGGCGTCCGTGCAGTCATAGAAAATGTAAACTGAGCAGCAGTGATTTCCTGACAGACTGAAACACCACTGTCTCATCTTCACTAAAGTTGCATTTCCTGTTGTTTCACAAAAAATTAATCTCAATGACAACAGTTCTGGTTCCGAGAACAACGCATGTGCAGTAGACAGGCGACAGTAAGCGACACAATGCAACCAGCCATTTAAGTAGCCTTGAATGCAGTCGTCCAAGGAAGATGACTAGAGACGATAAATGCTTTGGCCGCCATAAAACGAGAAGCTTAAATCAAAATAATTTAGCAGAATTAGAGAAGAGAACAGGCTGAGTGTCAATTTATACTTGTCCAGGTGATGTGCTGGTTGTCTTCGTAAAGCGAAAGTGCGGGGCACAGCGTACCCAGAGGACTGAAAGATTATTAATTATCAGTCTAAATTGTACCGACATACACATGCACGCTGTGACATATTTCGAATTTAACTAGTCGCCTCCATTAATATATTGTATTGGTGAGATTTGTACTACGTATGTGTAATGAAGTATTAATTGTAGGATTATCGCTGCCTGTACTTCATCTGGCATTACGTCTCAAGATACAATAAAGTAAGAACTACATTTGTACTCTGTTCTTAGCACATCGTGCGTCAGATTTATGTGACAAGTTAAAAATGCGAGACCGAGATTCGAGCCACGGGTCTCTGCCATTTGCAAGAACACACCGAATGACTCAGATTTCAACTATCGACAGACTCTACTCAGACCTGTCATCTAAGCTCTTAATATGCGTACACCAGTATCTCTTTTCTCCAAACACGTCTTCAATATTTGTATGCGCTGCTTCGATCATTATCGTAGTCTAACAAGCTTCTACAGCCCTCCGTTTCTTATCTAGTTATTCCTGATTTGACAGTTTGTACTTCCTGTTAATCACATTTTTACTCTTTTTTTATTCCATTTTGTCTACTTCATTTTCTTTTAGAAGAAAAATCTCGATCGTTATCCACGGATTTATGCTGGATCTTGTCTTTCTGTCCACTTGATCCTCTGCTGCCTGCACTACTTCTTCTCTCGTAGCTACCCATTCTTCCTCTACTGTATACCTTAAAACTCTCAACAACCACTTGCTTTTCAACTTATCCAGATCCCATCTCCTTAGTTTGCTATCTTTATGGACTTTGTTCAGTTTACAATGCAATTCATCAAACAATAAGTGATGGTCAGAGTCCACATCTACCCCTGGAAACGTTCTGCAGTTTATAATCTAGTTTCGGAATCTCTGTGTTACCATTACGTAGTCTATCTCAACCCTTCCAGCGTCTCGAGGTCTTTCATGTGTAATAAAACCTTCTTTCGGGAATTTTAAACCAGGTGTTAGCAATGATTAAATTGTGCCCTTTCATTCTTCTTCTGTAGTCCACGCTCTCCTGCTATAGTCATCATCATAAAGAGTGCTGTACCCAGAAGAAACCGACCAATTCACTGCAAATTGTCTGTAATTACTTTTGCACGGTCGGCCGCGCACTTGGGGAGCGTGGATCGGGACTTGACGTTATGCCCTTCGGTTGACACAAGAGGGCCACAAACAGCCATACGGGCCAGTGCGACAGCGGAGAGCGCCCTCGATCGTCACCTGCACGTACACAATGCCGAGGCGACATGTTAGACAGCGAGCTGGCCAACTCGACTAGTTCAGAAGGCGCCGCATCGTGGGGCTACGAGGGAGTGAATGGTCCTACCGTTATACTGCGCGCCACGCCGGTCGTAAGGACACGGCCATTGGCCACTGTCAGTGGTACTGGATGCAGGAAGGCACGCATG
This sequence comes from Schistocerca americana, assembly GCF_021461395.2. Taxonomy (NCBI): domain Eukaryota; kingdom Metazoa; phylum Arthropoda; class Insecta; order Orthoptera; family Acrididae; genus Schistocerca; species Schistocerca americana. Next base: position 372,713,762 of record NC_060123.1, on the reverse strand, counting down.
CACGACACGTAGGATCTGGATGGCCGACATGTAACGCAGGGGGCAGCAGAGACGGATTGTCCGTTACGGGCGAGCAGGCCCAGCGGCAACGATAGGGGCCATTCAGTGCGCTGTCCTATGCAGCGTGCTATAAGTGTTGGTACCATTGACAGGCGGTTGAGTGACGCAAGACTCGCAGCACGCCGGGCGTTACGACGCCTACCACTCACACCCACACAGCTCCACTGCCCACTCGCCTGGAGTCTGGTGCAACGACGGACACGGGGCCCTGCAAACCGGCAACTTGTCGTCTTTTGTAACGAGTACCGCTTCTGCCTTAAGGGTGACGATCACCGGGTCTGTGTCTGGAGACGCACTGGCGTGCGCCACGAAGAGCAATTTTGTAGTCTCCACCACACGTCCCCTCAGCCTCGTGTGATGGTGTGAGAGCGTTACACCGTTAGTGTTTCTAAAGGGATCCGTGACAGCCGCACGCACGGTACATGGATGAGGTTCTTCGACTGGTAGCTCTGCTGATCGTGAACGCCCACGTCCGTGCCCTATACTACAGGACTTTCGTCTTCATACCGCTGCTACCTCCAGAGTTAGTGTTGCAGCTGTGAATACTCTGCCACGGCCAGACGCATCGCCCGGTCTCAAATTGCCTTGGAGCGTGGCATCCATACTCGGCTTCCAACCACCAGTCTGTGGGATCTGCCTGCTTAGGTGCAACCGTCATAGGATGAAGTATCACAGCACTAAATCCGAGACCTGTACAACTCCATGCCGCGGCGTCTGGTCCCTTGTATTCATTATCATTGGGGTCTGACACCATACAACCAAAAATGGTTCAAATGACTAGGAGCGGTATGCGAGTTAACTTCTGAGGTCATCAGCCGCCGGGAACTTGGAACTAATTAAACCTAACTAACCTAAGGACATCACACACATCCATGCCCGAGGCAGGATTCGAACCTGCGACCGAAGGGGTCGGCCGGCTCCAGACTGCAGCGCTTAGAACCGCACGGCCACTCCGGCCGTCACCATACTACCAAGTACGTTTTGTGACTATGTAGCGCGGTAGATGTTCGTTCTTCAAGGCTGAAAGAGTAATAATTTCGTATGTATGGTACCATCTATCTACCTGCGGACAATGATGGAAATCCGCCTTGTCCTTGCGGGTGCAGCTCCTTCTATGACAGTGAGGAACTGTAAATGGTGTTAAGTTACCAGATACGATGTCTCTGTACCACGTCATTCGGCGTGTTTCCCTTTGTGGACAACGAGCTAACTAGTGGTAACTCCGAGTGTCGTCTCTGGGTTCGGCAGGGAGGTGCGCCGCTAGCAGAGCAGGCAGCGCAGGCCGGGGCAGCAACAGGCTCCGGTTCGCGGGCCGCGCGCTTTGTCCGGCTAGCGAGCGGCAGCCATTCTTGTTTATTCGTCCCGCTGATTCACTGCTTCATAAATTTATCGCCGCCATCTGCGAGCCAGGCCGGCCACTGAGAGCGCGAGCGACAGAAGTCGCCCCGCTGTCACTTTTAGTGAAATGTGTTTCGATGCCAAGTGAAGCGGCGTGATTTATCGCGGAATAAATTTCGGAGCTAATCGTCGTCGATCCGCAGCGCGGCGCAGAGCGGCGGCGCAATTTATCGCTTCCTACAGTGCGCCCAGATGGAGTGAGTGATGCGCGCGATACGCAAGTAGCCGGCCCATAAACTACTGCCGCTGCCGCTGCCGCCTGCACGATTGTCCCGTCAGGTGGGCCGTGCGCGGGGGCGTGGGGGCGTGCGGGGCAGGGAGGGGCCGGTCGGCCGCCGTCACGGGCACCACTCGCCACCGGCGATCCGCGCCGCCGCCGTCTCCGGGCTCTGCACGTGCGGCGACAGACGCCACTCTGCAGCCGCGCGTGTTGAAGGAAACCACGATGGATCGGGACTCGAACGTACACTACCGGAAAACGATGAAAGCCCTCAACGACTATGTTAAGTGCTATCATGGTATACACTGAGGGACTGTAGCGTCAGTGATTTATTTGTCACGGCTACCGGCCATCAGATGTCGCTTAGAAGGCCTCCCTGCCCACCCTCTGTGCCTACTCTGCAGCCAGTGAATGTGCCGAGTTTACAGGTGAACCTGTCCGTCGCGGGACGATGTCTGGGCACGCGTTGCGCCTGCTGTTTCAGGACGGGCCGTTGGCATCGTCTGGCCAGGCTACCACTGACAGCACGACACCGCCAAGCACGGGTACTGTGATGTCGTGAAAGAGTTAACTGGAAAGTTAAATGGCCGTCTATTGTCTTCAATGATGACGGTGAGTTCCTTTTGAATTAAAACAATATTGGCTGCAATTTATTCTTTTATTAATAACGCGTTTCGCCTTCGTGCGGCATCCTTAGATTATGCCCCACGAAGGCGAAACGCGTTGTTAATTAAAAAATAAATTGCACCCAAGACAGTTTTTAATTCAGGTATTCTACATACGGTTGCTTAATGAGACGGCCTAATAGATCTGAAGCTATTTTAAGAGTGAGTTCTGTCTATATGTGAGTGACGGACGTACAAGTGCATGGCGTAGACCTGGTGAGCTGCCTATTCCAGAGTGCATTCGCCAAAGACACACAGGTCCTAATGCAGACTTCATGATATGGGGGGAGGGGGGGGTCATCAGTTACAAATCGCGATGACATCTGAAGTTTCTTCATGGTAAAGTAAACAATGCCCACTATATTGCACATAATATTATCTCCGTGCTGCTGCCATTTTTTTGATTGGAAGGTGGTGTTCTTTTCCAGCAGGACAACGTACGTCAGCACACGGCTGCTGCGACGCAACTTGCCGTTTATGGTGAAAAACGCGGGAACTTTTTTTGGTTCTGCAAGAACCTCTGCTGAATTGCAATAAAAGGCAAGATACTTGGGACTATTTATCGCCATTCTATCGCAGAATTTCATCAGGAACCTTAACGATTGTTTGGATGCGGGAATACAGGCCCGACGGGGTTGCACTGTGTACTGACGCGACTGTTTGGGCACCCTTTACTGTGACATGTGTCTTTCATTCGGTCTGAACCTGTTATCGTATACTCTAACAGCGACGCGCTACCTGTCACGTCGCTTGTCAATAAGACGACCTTGACCTTGAGGTCGTTGCAGTTCTCTCGGCAATTTATATCGTTACATTTCCAGAGCTACATTGTACCTCTATAGTGATGTGGATATTTTGATTCGTCGCAACACAGCTGGACGTGTCATAATGACGCAATGTTATATATTTTTAACTTATTTTTGAAAACAGCCAGTGACGTTACATCATCTTGTTTTTATTCATCTACAGTTACCTACTGGTATGTTAACTAGAATATAAAAACAGACCACTAACATTAACCAGCTGTTATAATTATGAAACAAATTTGTATACGTTGATTAACTTGTATGTCCAGGAAAGTCAACTGTGAACGAGATATTTATTCTCCGACGAATAGTAGAAAAGAATAGTGAATTCATTGACTTAAAATCTGAATATGACACAATAAACCGGGCCAAACTTTATGAGGCAATGCGGGAATTTCGAGTGCCTGGAAAATTGGTGCGTTTAATAGAGGTCACCCTTAAGTACCCACGGAGTACCGTACGAGTGCAGTCTAGGCTATCGCCTGACTCTCCCACTGGAACTGGGCCAAGGCAAGGAGATGAGCTTTCCTGCCTACTTTACAACCCGGCAACTGAAAAAGTGGTATGCAAATCGGGTATTCAGACAAGAGGTGCTATCTGCTATAAGTCTGTACAGTTGCTGGGATATGCAGATGACTTTGATTTAATGAGCAGAACACTTAGAGATCTACAAAATGCATTTTCAGCTCTAAAACTGAGTGCAGAGAATATGGGCCTGAGAATTAATGAAGGAAAAGACGAAGTATATGTATAATGGCAATAACCAACCCTTACAGCCCACAATAACCCTTGATGAAATGACATTTGAGCGAGTGGAATGTTTAACCTATCTGGGCTCAAAAATAGAAGCAAGTGGCACCACCTTTACTGATATTATGACTCGCATTAGTGCTTCTAACCGATTCTACTTTGGAATGTTACGACATTTTAATTCGAAGCTTCTATCACGAGGGACTAAGTACCGACTTTACAAAACACTGATACACCCCAGTACTTACTTATGCCTCAGAAACATGGACCATTACAAAGCAGGGTGAAAACAAACTGAGATCACATGAAAGAAGTATATTGAGGAGGATTTTTGGACCTGCATATGAAAATGGGACCTGGAGAAGGCGAAGGAATGATGAATTTTATGACTGCTATGAGAAGGATGAAGTGGTCAAGTTCATAAAGCTGGGTAGACGGCGATGGGCTGGACTTGTAATGCGACTCGAGGAGACAGATCCCGCAAGGAAAGCCTGCTGCAGTGAACCTGGAGGAAAAAGAGCAAGAGGACGACCTAGGTTGAGATGGAGCGACGAGGTTGGAGAGGACGCTGCCCGAGTCGGTCGCCATAACTGGAGGTCCACGGCAAAGTACAAAGAGGAATGGCAGAAAATTATCGAGGAGGCCAAGTCCCACCCCGGAATGAAGTGCCAATAGAAGAAGAAGAAGCTTGTATGTAATATTTTCTAGTAAGACTTAAGAATCCTCCACTTAGGAAGCCCCGAGGGGGCCAGCACCCGTCCCCATTACGAGGAAATGGGCGGGGCTCCACTACAAGCTCAACCACCGCCTGTATCACAACGATTAATGACAACAGCTCAATAGCAACTTTTAAATTAGTAATAACTAACTACTGTACCCATGACGCGACAGAGGGAGGTAAGAAAGGAACAGCATGACGCACATTATGCGAACGTAGCTCTTACTCCCGTATCGGATGTCTTTTGTACCATGGCCGCTTCTTGGGTCAGGAAGTGAGAGCGATGCCTGAACTCGGTAAAGAAGACAGATATAATGGATGTTTCACAGCGCGTGAGCATTTGTTCGCCAAGTGCCGCCCATGCATCTAAAGATGTCCATTGTGGGCCGAAACTGGTTTGCGTCATAGAAGTGATTGCGTTAAGAATATGCAAACTTTACACAAGATAATGTCAGTGACAGGCCTTGTGCAAAATAGACCTTAACTAAAAATTTAACACATATAAATCCTTCTGTAGGTCTTGTATCAAAAGCGTGCGTACAAGACCAATTGAGTTGGTAACGTGGCAGGAGCCAGCGCTGGAGATTACCTGAAGCCGACCGCCGAAGAAAGGGTCATCGGTGGAACAAGAGCTCACTTCTAACCAGGCAGTGTTAGACAGGAGGCGTGCCTTGCGGCCGTCTGCGTGAAGGATGGGCCTCTGCTTCCAGACGCCGGATCCGTGGGCCACTGAGGTCACTGGCGCCGCAGAAAATCACGCTGCAGTATCAGGCGAACCCTCTGTGCGTAGCAAAGCCGTGGCGCCTGATGACTTCCATGCTCAGTGGAATTCTGTTCTTTCTTTTCGTCACAGACTGTGCAACTCATCGATTCCCGGCGGGGTCAAGGATTTTCTCTGCCTCGTGATGACTGGGTGTTGTGTGATGTCCTAAGGTTAGTTAGGTTTAAGTAGATCTAAGTTCTAGGGGACTGATGACCATAGATGTTAAGTCCCATAGTGCTCAGAGCCATTTGAACCATTTTTTTGTGCAACTCAAAGTAATTAGGCATGCGTATTTTTTTGTTTTACCACCGGCCATTGCGGAAGGTGATTTAAAAAATTGCATGAAATCAGAGTGAATTGTTGCTAACAGTCGATCTAGAACAATGGCTGTGCTTAGGAAGTTAAAAAAAAAAGAGATACAATAATCGGGCAGCTCCTCATAAGCCACATTCTTTTGAAGTTACGCTAACCTTCGTTTGAGATCGTGTAAAGAGTGACGTCGCTGGACACTGGATGACCAGAAACAAGTGATTTGGAGTGACGAATTACGTTGTACCACGTCAAAATCGATGGAAGGGTTTGGGTTTGGAGATTGCTTGGCAAACTTAAAATTGTTATCATGTGTAGTGCCAAAGTGAAGTACGGAGGATGGAAGTATTTTTGTTGGTATAGTCTGGTCCCCTCACTGCACTTAATAAAACGCTAAATCGAAAGGGTACGAACTCACACAACATTGTGTACTGCGTACAGTAGTCGATGATGGTTTGTGTCAGCATGACAACGCATCCCATCACAAAGCAGCACCTGCGACGCAATTGTTTATGGACAGTTACATTCCTGAAAAGAACTGTTTGCCTAGAGTCCCGACCTTAACACAATGGAACGTCTTAGGGATGAGTTATAAGGTGTACTTTTGTCCAGATCTCAGCTACCAACATCACTACTTTCTCCGGTTTCACCTCCTGAGGAAGAGTGGGTTGCCATTCCTCACAGACATACACACGCCTTACTGAAAGAGTTCCCAGCAGAGTGCAAGACTAAGGGTGGACACACTTCGTGTAAATGTCCACTAATAGGTGCCCAGATACTTTTGACCAGATTTTATATGTTAGGACAAAAGGGAATATCTTACACGTTACTAGAGAGAGCTGTAGAAAGAAAAACCTGTAGGGGCAGAAGAGATTGGAATACAACCAACAAATAAGTGAGGATGTTGATTGTGAGTACAACTCAGCTGAAGAGAGAGTCTTACGAGACCAAATCGTGGCGGCCAGTGGTAAACAAGTCAGAAGACTGCCGATGTTAAAAATAAAAATAAATCTGCTGACTGAGTTATCTGTGCACAGATGAAGACGTTAAAGTGACACTACCTTCACCCTACGTTTCCTGTCTTGTGTGCTCCTTTTTTGGACTAGCAGGTTTCTTTTGGGAAAGAGTATGGTAGAAAATAGTATAGGGGCAATTTTCAGAATAAAACTTAAGTTACGTAGTTGTGTATATTCTATAACATAATATTCCAACAGATGAAAATATGTGCTGCCCCTGTACTGAAGCCCATCTCACTTTTGAAAAAAAAAATGGTTCAAATGGCTCTGACCACTATGGGACTTAACATCTGTGGTCATCAGTCCCCTAGAACTTAGAACTACTTAAACCTAACTAAGCCAAGGACATCACACACATCTATGCCCGAGGCAGCATTCGAACCTGCGACCGTAGCGGTCACGCGGTTCCAGACTGAAGCGCCTAGAACCGCACGGCCACAGCGGCCGGCATCTCACTTTTGAGTTAGGTCTTGCATCCACGGGAAGAAGACCGGCTAGAAGCGATGGAAAATAATCTTTGTGTGGTGAAACCAACAGTGGCATACCTACTTATAGTTACTCCAAGAGGACAACGCTACCCTCATCCGTCTCCGAATATAGCACTTTCCACAAGCCTGTCGTGTACGATTTGAGGCCCAATTTCGCACAGTGTGGACCTGTACAGTAGCGCCTGCACAGTAGCAATAATACCAGTGTATTCCGTACTATTCGTTTATGATGGTCTCCAGTCCCGTAAGCTTATTATGGATCGAGTGAGGGACATTACCGCATAGGATGGCAGAGCAGTCTTCACACAGACCTTCGTTGAGTGAATGTATCACCGAGGCTGTTTGTAGCCTGGTGTAGACTTAGCGTTTAGTCGAAGCTATGTCTGTGTTCCGACAATGAAAACCCATAATCGATATATTTTTTGTTGTACAAGTTCTCAGCTGAAAAATGTGCGAAGTAGTCCGATCAAGTGCAGTGAGATTCTGGTCAAAGAACGTATAATTATGGAACTATTTGCGATGCATCTCGCTCAGGGCGTCTTATTATTTTTTATCCTAGTGAGGAGAATTAAAATAAATATCAAAGTTTGTTTTTAATATTTCTCCTTCGCCGACTGTCTGTTCTCTCTAGCTCTTTTCTTCTGACGCACAACACTTGACACTGATGTCTCATCGAATTACGCGCACTTTACGTGTTCGGAGTAAACGAACGAGTGCTCTTCCATCGAGGCAAGCACTATGTTCTTAGAAGCCAGCAGGAAATCTGTGTGCATGTTCTGGTAACCACAAGCCGAGGCATCGTCAGCTGGCAACAATGGTCTCCGGTCCACTCAACGAGAACAAAAGCACTGTGTCCTCAACCTGCTAATTTTATCAAGGAACAGCAGGAGCAGGTCGCTAGTTTTTGTCAACGCGTGCTTTTCTCATGAAATATTGAATGGTACTCCGTGATTTACGGAATACGGAACGTCTTACGATTTTTGTGGTCTAATAGCATCGAGTCGTACCAACGTAATATTAAAACGAGCGTGTGTCGATGAGATGTTTGTCTTACATGCAGCTGCTCTGCAACGGAAACCAAATTTGCGAACATCGCCGAGAATAGTCTTGGTTAGGATTGGATACCGATTCGGTTCTTCAATGTTGGCTGCAGAAGACTGTGGATTTGCGGAAAGGATTTTTTATGTTATTTTGATACTACAATTTAACAAATTTTGGTTACAGACATTCGACCATCTTTCGATTTCGTTATGGTGTGGTAAATACTTGGCCTGTGTATATTTAAGGAAGCTAAAATTCCAAGGAAACCCTTATTTCACTGGAGCGATAATTAACCAAGTCGAAAGGCCATGACTTCCGTCAAGAGTGTTTACTCAGATCTGCCGGCGTATTGTGGCAACATCTGCATGTACATGACTAGTGTGCAATTCACGCTTAATTATTTAGCCGAGAGTTTGTAGAACCAATTTCAGGCTATTTCTCGCCCGTTCTACTCTCGAATACCACGTGGGAAATATGAATATCTAAATCTTTCCGTGCTGCTGTGATTTCCCATACTTTATTTCTCCCTCTGAAGCTGGAAATCAACAAAATTTTTAACACTGGAAGGAAAAACTGGTGACTGAAATTTCGTGAAGATATCGCGCAGCAACGAAAAACGCCTTTGTTTTAATCGTTGCCACCCCGACTCGCTTAACATATCCGTGGAACTCTCTCCCGTATCTGACTTCAATACAAAACGAGCTGCCCTTTGAACTTTCTCGCAGTCCTCTGTCAGTCCTACTTGCTAAGAATCAATTACTGCGCGTCAGTACTTCAGAGGAAGACGGTCATGTGTAATGTGCCAGCCAATAGATCTATTGTATGCTCAAAGTGTTCCGACAGAAAAAGCCGTCTCTAATTTGCCTTTCTTATAACATTTTCTGTATGGCGTTCCCAGTTTAAGTTGTCCGTAACTGTTATATCTATACCAGCGTCGTGTGTTTTTCCATTCTAAAAATGTGGAATATTAAACCAATGTCATGTGTTTTCTCATATATAATACATGAAATATTTTATCAGGAACCGACGGATCACTCGCTTAAATCAGTTGTCCCCCCCCCCCACCTCCCCCCAGGTATGTAACTGAATCAACAACATTTAAATTTTTCTGATGGACCTCGTGTTTCTATTCCTTAGTGCCAGTTACGACTATTTGCACCAAGCAGATATTTTTTATGCATAATTTTTGGTATTCGTTGTGATCTTCTGTTGACTTTACTGGACCGTAAAAGACAGTATTATCTGCATATTGTATAAGAGGGCTGCTCAAAAGTGTGGGGAACTGTATACATATTTCGGTTTCACTACAGACACTACGTAGCTGTGCCTGCGGCACTCTTTTTCGATTGGATCACGAATGCTTTCGAAAGAGAGGGAACTCTCATTCTGGATCAGCAGGATCCAAATCACTCTGCTCGGCAATTTCGCTGCAGTGGAGAGCTGAGATAATTACACAAACAGACCACAGCCACTTCCTTCGGCCTTATTAATTTATTCCGTGCTCTGTTTGTAAGAATTTCCGCTTTTCTTGCCTGCTTCGTTCCAGAAGCTTCCGGTTACACGCAGTGTGCGGCAGGCAGAATATATGCGATAGTGGGTGGACCGTGAGCACTCAGAACTGCACGGGCAAGACGAGGCAGAAGAGGGCGTTGGCGGAGGGAGAGGAGCGCGTGGCCGGCGGAAGATCGGGGCGGCGCTGCGCTGCGCTGCGCACCTCGGCTCTGCTCGCGGTGTGGCCCGCCGCCGCCGCCGCCGCCGCCGCCTGCGCTCGCCGCATGTCTGCCGCAGATCTTATCGCTGACTCGACTTGCCTTTTGTCCTCGCAGGCGCGCGCAGATATGATTCACGCGAAACGTGCCCGCGTGAGCTCATGTGCCGTCCCGCCACTGACTCACGCCAGGGACGGCGACGTGGCGTCCGCTGGAACGCCGAGCTCTCCGATCCTCTGGCGATACCCACGCAGATAAATTGGCCAGATTGGCTGCCTTTGGCCACACACTGTCGTGTGCTGTGAGAAGTCTTCTCTGCAAGATGAGCTGATCAGCTAAATACTATGGATACCGGAACTCCTTTACCTGGAAGACGGGTGGACGTGTTTACACGATTGTCTTCCGCATTTCCAATAAACCGTATGTTCATTAGTAAAAAATTACGAGGGCTATTCGGGAAGCAAAGTCGGCTCGGTCACTAAATGAGAACAACAGTGAAAATCCTATGAAAGTTTGCATAGATGTGTTGGACAGTTTTCCCGTCGATGGCGTCACGTCGCTCTTTTCGTTTCTCAGAGCACAGTGAGCACGTAAAGCTGCCTCAAACAATAGTGTTTCCTGCCAAGTATGAGCGCCTGTGAGAGATTTCGCCCGATTTCATGCAGCCCACACAACGTAACTGTCACGCATTTTCATTTTCTTGACCGTGCTCGGCTGCACATTGTAGGGGAAATGACGACGATCCTGTAGCATTTTCGACGGGAAGTGTTTGATCGCCCGCCCTACAGTAGCCCAAACTTGGCTCCCTCTGATTGTCATGTCTGTTCACATGAAAAGCTGGCTATGAAGACAACATTCTGGCACAGACAACAAGCTGCAGATCAATGTACAAAATTGGTTGAAAGCACAGCCGGCTACCTTCTATGACGAGGGTGTTGGAAAGCTGGTACGATGCTATGGCAAATGTCTCAGTCGGAGCGGCGACTATGTGGACAAGTAGCTTTAAGGTGTAGCTAACTGTAGCAAATTAAACATTTTTTATTTTCTCTACGGTTTCCATTTCACGACCGATCGGACGTTACTATCCGAATAACCCACGAATCTAAGAAAGCCTCTGAAAATCTGAACCAGGATTGTCCGGAAAGTGTCTGAGGTCATCTGCATTTACATATCCGGAAAGATATTGTACAGTGCAGGGCGCTTCGGTAGCTACGCGGTCAGACTTTCGACGCCGGTTCACGTGTCCATCTAATAATAACTTAAAACGCTGGAACAGTACCACAGAATCCGATTTAATTCACAGGTGCACTGCATTTCACCAGAATCCTTCCAACACATTAAGCCTCTCATTAGCCTTCCCTAAGACTGATTTTACGTTATCGTCTCACTTCATACCGCTTCTTAGTATTACACCTGAATATAAGGGACAGTCAACTGAAAACGATACATGAAAAAAAAGGAAGTGAACTGTTTATTGTTTCAAAAGTAATCACCATAACTGTTAATACATTTATCCCATTGTGAAAGATGGTCAGTGCCTTCATGGAAAAATGTTCGCGAATGGCTACGGAACCATGACTGTACCCAGGCCGGCACCTGCAAAGCGACACCCACAAATGTCTTTCTTTAGACCTTCGAAAATATGGAAACCGTTTAGGGACGATCAGAACGGTATGAAGAATGTGTAAGGGCATCCCAGCGAAACTTCTACAGATTATTCGAAGCCACCTTGTCAATATGTGGACGGGCATTATTACCCTGCAACAGAATGATGCCGTCCATCAACATTCCTGACTTGATGTGCGATTAAATTTTTGTTAGCAGCCTCGTCCCCTGTGCGTTAATTGTCACACCGCGTTTCAGATGCTCAATGAGCAGCGGTCCCTTCCAGTCAAAGAAAAAGGTTCATCAACACTTTACGTGCCTGTCGTTTCGACTACGCTGCAGAAATTTTGAAATTTGTGGTCAGTTCCTATGGGACAAAACTTCTGAGGTCATCGGTCCCTGGGTTTACACACTACTTAATCTAACTTAAACTAACTTACGCTAAGGAAAACACACACACCCATGCCAGAGGGAGGACTCGAATCTCCGACGGGGGAAGCCACGCAAATCGTGGCAAGGCGCCCTTATATCGCGCGGCTACCCCCCGCGCGGCTACGCTCCAGAAGTTTCGCGGGGAAGTCGTTTCACATCATCCATACCGTCCTGACCTCTCCCACGACATTTCCACATTTTTGGGGACCTGAAGAAAGACATTCGTGGGCCGCCGATTTGCTTCAGATGAAGAGGTATACGCTGGGGTACAGTCATGGTTCCGTTGGCAATGTAAACAGTTTTCCTTGAAGGCGTTGACTGACTTGTGTCACGTAGGGGTAAATGTATTAAAAGTTATGGAGATTACTTTAGAAATGAAAAGTTTACTTACATTCTAACATCTGTCTCATTTTTTACTGTCTCTTATATTCATACGACTTGCTGAATTCAAAATGTTCACCATTAATCTTTTACTCAGATAATATACTGCTTTTCCTGTTTGTTATAGGCATTGGCTCATATTAATCCACATTCAAAGAGAGCATCTACCAAGTGGAAGTCTTGTCCTAGTCTTCCCGCAGTTCCTTACGATCATCGAAGGACTATACTTTACTGTAACCAGTAGCATCGACAGAGACCAATCTTATCGTGCTGCTGACGCTATCTGAGAAACCATTTGTCCATATCAAAATATTAGTGTTCTATTACGCTTCGTTGAGGCGTCAACTGTTCTTGAGCTTGTAGTGATACTTGGTTCCTTAGGCAAATATTCCTCGAGGCAAACACATATTCAAGAAGACATTCCGTATGGTTGTATCTTAGTGCTCTCGACTTGATATATTCTCGAAAGTCTTTCAGAAAACGAAGAGAACGGTATCTAGCTGTTCACTTGAACCTACTGTTTGCAAGATGTAATCTATGTAATGGAACACGCTAAACCTCACACCTGCATCTTTACTCTGCAAGCCAGCTTGTGGCGCATGCCTTGCCCCGTAGCATCTTAGATCTGCCCATGCGCGTGACGATCGTGAACTTTTGTGCAACTGAGTGAAGAGATGTTCGTAGACACCCTGTCCAGCGCACGACGTCTGCAAATGCTGCTGCGGGCGCACCAGCATACGGCCATCCTTCGCCGCGACGGCAGATCGTTAATACGGTGTCCACGGGCCGGCGGCAGGCGGCAGCCGGCACTCGTTACCGTCTCATCGGCATGCGAGCAGCGCAGCCGGCCTGCTGATAGCCCGGCCTTCATTTCCTGGCGGCGCCAAGGCGGCGGACGTGCTGGCGCCAGCGCACCACGGTCAGCGCGCCGCTCGTCATCCAGAGGACCACCAGCCGCTGGCAGCAGGAGCCGGTACTCGCTCTGCTCTCTCCTTCCTCACCTCTCTACTCGTCGCTTCACATCGGTCACCCCGTTGGTTCGTAACATGTACACTGTCTGGCAAGTAAGTGAAGCACGCAGAAGACATGATTTGATACTAAGGTAACTTTCTGCACTTACACACCACTGGCGGGTATGTAAATGATAAGAGCTGCAATTCTCTGTCACAGGTAGAGTCGATTATTGTTGCTAGTGTTCAGCGTTATTACCAAGCAAGGAAGTGTTTACAGGTTTTATGCAACCTGCAACACCTTCAAAACCACGTACGATATTTTCGTTTTCTCTCGCTCGCTATGCACAAACTATTGGCTCTACAGAAGAAAACGAACACGAGCTCTTTGCGAGAAATTAAATTTAGTTAAATTTTGTACTGGGATACGTTTTTGCTGGAGAACATGGTTTTCGAGTTATTCAATAAAAGCGTGTTTGAAGGCCATTTTTGAATCTCTTGAATATTTCTTGAATATGTATTTGAATACTTCAAAAACTATGGCCTCTGGCGGAAACATATCCCAGTACAAAATTCAACTACATTAAATTTCCTACAGAAATTCTTTAGGACTAATAGTTTGCCTGTAGCGAGCGAGAGAACATGAAAATTTTGCACGTGGCATTTGAAGGTGATGAGAGCTGCATAAAACTCATAAGTAGGGGCAGCTGATCACCATTTGTAAGTGGCGTGTACAGCGTCGTATGACGAGTCATCGCTGTGTAGGATATTCAGTTGCTGCATATTCATGTGAGACAGCAATATCCGCACCTGATACACTTTTCAAAAGTCCTCATTATGGACCTCCATTCGGCTGGCTGGTCTATTCGTACAATTCCCAAATTTGTGGAACAAACGGATCCGTCAGAAGTCTGGTGTCGGACTGCATGGGGACGTGGGAGCGAGCATACACGTCGCCAAGTCTCCGGTACACCACATCTTACAACCTCATATTGTGAATCAAGCACATCGTAACTCCTCCACACCTGCTCCTGCCATCCGAGACCAAATAATGGAGTTACTGCAACATTCTGTGTCATCGCACAGCATTGGTTGGAAACCAACAGGAGCTGCGCTAGGGAATTGCCGTCCCATGTGCAGGCCGAGGTTAACACCACAACACAAATGGTTGGATTTGGAGTCGCGCCTTGACCGGAAAGCATGGGCTGATGTTGAATCGCACCATATTGTATTCAATGATAAATCATGTCCTGCAGTAACCCGGATAAACAGCGTCGTCGAATATAGTGGCGACCTGTCGAAAGGTTCCATTCTTCCAGTGTTTGGAGAGGTATATCGATGTTACTACCGGGGAGCCACCGGGTACGATTTCAAGACACCGCTGGTAGTGACTGAGGGAACTCTAATGGCACAACGGCAAATCACTGACATGTTGCGTCCTCATGCGTTAACTCCCATGCCATAGTATCGCGGTGGCATTTTTCAGCAGGACAACAATCGGCCAAACATCGCACATGTCTATAGTAAGTGTCTGCGTGATACTGAGGTAATCCCGTGGCCAGCAAGACCCACAGACCTGTTCCCAACAGAGCATGTGCTCAGACAAGCTCGGACTTCAACTGCATCCCACTGCCAGTACGCAGGACATCAAGAACCAGTTACGAAAATTATGGGCCAACTTATCTCAGGAGCGTATACAATGGCTTTGTGACACGCTTCCCAAATGTATCAGTGTATGCATCTAGGCCATACTGATAAACGGGATCATATTGCCAAGTTCTTCCTAAACCTGAATCGATGTTGAAACCACTCAAATAACATTACACGTGAAGTTTCATGTGCATTTTCTCCTCTCCTTCTTGGTGCTTCACTTTTTCTCACGTAGTGTACGCCAGTGAAAAAATGCTATTATCGGAGCACAAAAAAGGCTAATATGGTCCTGTTTAAAAGACTCTGAAAAGTAGGGTACCTGTATTATTCTACTTTTCCTCAGCGACTTTAAAAAAATTTCCCAAAAATTTTGGCGTGCGAACACATTCGTGCTCTGTTTAACATGCAACTCACAATTCTCTCACACAAGCTCACCTAACTGTAACTCAGTCACGCCCACTAGTACATCGCTGTAAGTCGTTCGTATCCACCACTTACGTTTGCCCGTTGTCACTCACTCATTCAGCCCAACTCATTCTCATTATATTTTCGTGTCGCTCTCCCACCTTCTCCTGTCTCACAACCACAGTCTCCTGTCCTACTACAACTACTACCACTACTACTGTTTCCTCTCAAGGTCCCTGTCACCCTCTTGCTCTCACTTATTGCTACTATCTCATTATTCCTTTCCACTGCTGAAGTGTCTTCTCACTGACACTAGCTCTGTCTTCCTCGTTGTCATTGTAATAGACTCTGTCTCTCATTACAACAACTCTCACCATTTCCATCTTTCTTTGTCTTTATTCATCTCCCACAAGCACAGTCTCCATCACTCTTTTCCTGGCACTGTTCTGTTACTGTCAACAAAGTTCCGCAGCCACTGTGTCCCTCTCTTTCACTCACACAGTACCATTGTCTCTTTGCTCTTTCTATAACACACCCACTGTGTACAATGTTGCAGTATTTATTGCTATTCTGTCTCATTCTCACTGACACTGTCTTCTTCTCTCACACCATCAAAAAGGTGAATATGAGAATATTTGGGAAAAGTTTTAAAGGTACAGAGGAAGACAGAATGAGGGAGCTGATTCCCAATTTTTCAGTCAGAGTCTTTTGACACAGTAGCACTTAAGCCCTTATCGCACTCTGATAGGAGCGTTTCTCCACTGGTTCCCTTCTGGTCGGAGTTGGCGTACAAGAAGTGTAGGGAAGGGGTGGTGGGGGGGGGGGGAAGTTACTAGTTGAATCTGATTACACTCAGCGGTAATGGTACACCGTTCCCTTAGTTGGTGTTGTTTGGGAAGGACGACTGTGACCAAGCGTCCGTATGATTCTGATTTCCTCGTCGCGAGACGTTTGTTAGCTCACTCTTCCTGGAACGCACGCATCTGAAATTTTAACAGGCAACTTCTCCATGGTGTCTTGTAGCTGCAGTTTCTGGACTTTGATGAGCATCTCCGTAATGCTCCCGCGCTTACTAAGCGGAACTCTTGGCGAAACGAGACGTCGTTCATTGGAGTTTCTCGCCTTCTATTTTAATCCTATCTTGTAATGGCCCCAGGACGACGACCAGTACTCGGGAATCGGTAGAGTGAATGTTTCACAAGCAATTTCCTTCGTGACTGAATCACATTTCCTGAGGATTTTTCCAACGTATCTCAGCCTGTCATCGCTCTCTCGGCAGCTGCGTTTATGTGATGCTCTGGTCTACGAGCACGTCGGCACGGAGGATACTCCTAGCCATTATACAGTTGTTACAGTTTACAGTGATGTACCACCAATGGTGTTAACCAACACTATTCGAAGCAGATTATGCGCAAGATATTACGCTTATTGACGACTCAAGTCGACTGCCAGACCATGCTCGGTTCTGTGGAAGACTTCCTCCTACAGACGAGACCAGAGTCCCGCGAATCGCCCTGACGGAGCTTAAAATGTTACCCACTCGATAATTTACAAACGCTGTAAACAGCACAACCTAGACCACTGCGCGTATACCACTGCGTTGTCCATCAAACTATTAGTCTATTTCTCAAGACCTCGACGGCAGCGGGATTCTCAACTCCAATCTCTTTTCTTTCCATATTTTGATAAACTGGAGGTTATAAGGAACAGCAAACAAGTTTAGAAGGAATGAAGGCTAGACATAGGCATCTTGGCGACGTCGAGGCCATGAGAGAAGGAACACAAGCTTAATTGTAGAAGGAAAGAAAAGGAGGAGAGGGATAAGGAGGACGGGGACTGGAGGCCGAATATGTGTAGACAATCAATGTGCTCTTCCTCAAACAGTTCCTCATCTTGCAACGCCCTCAGTATCTCGTCACATAAATGAAATACTTGCAGTTTCATCATAAATGTAACACAATGTGCAATATACCAGGTATGTTCGTCACAATTGTCCAGGAAACAAAAAAAAAAATGGCTCTAAGCACTATGGGACTTAACATCTGAGGTTATCAGTCCCCTAGAACTTAGAACTACTTAAACCTAACTAACCTAAGAACATCACACACGTCCATGCCCGAGTCAGGCTTCGAACCTGCGAGCGTAGCGGCCGCGCGGTTCCAGACTGAAGCGCCTAGAACCGCTCGGCCACTTCGGCCGGCTCCAGGAAACAGAAACGTTCATCGAGCCCCCTCGTCATTGCTGCTACCCGCCTCTGAATCTGCCACCCGCAGATTTACGTTTGATTCAGTACCATGAAAAATTTAATAAAGAGCGAGGCACTTCCTGGTATCATTACACAGAATAATTCAATATTTTCTTCACTGTTGCAAGGATTAGTAACCCCTCTTTTTTCCCTTTTGCCTTATCTTTCGAGGCAATAAGCCCATTTTACAACATTTCTTTCTTCCCTCATCTCTTGTATTTTTGTGGATTTCTGCTGCAGACTACAATCTAAGCACGTCTTAACAATCGTGATAGTTCATTATTATTATTATAACTATTATTCAGTCTTCAATGTGGATATTAATAATATTATTCCTTTACGTGGCTGTCATCATAATTTCTCCTTTTTCGTATTACCAAAGTTTTTGAGGGGCACCTGGTTGAATATAAAAGAGGCATCTTGGTCTAAAACAAAACTTAATAGATCTACTAAAGAGACTGCGTGCACTGCGTTTGCCCGTCCTCTTTTAGAATACTGCTGCGCGGTGTGGGATTCTTACCAGATAAGATTGATGGAGTACATCTAGAAAGTTCGAAGAAGGCCAGGACGTTTTGTATTATAGCGAAATAGGAGTGTCACAGAAATGATACAGGTTTTGGGGTGAACATCATTAAAACGAAGGCGTTATTCGTTGCGGCAGAATTTTCTCACGATATTCCAATCATCAATTTCCTCCTCCAAATGCGTAAATATTTTGTCGAGGCTGACCCACACAGGAAGAAATGATGATCATAATAGAATAAGGGAAATCAAAGCTCGCACGTAAAGATATAGATGTTCTTTTTTCCGCGTGCTGTACGAGATTGGAATAATAGAGAATTATTGTGAAGGTTTCCGATGAACCCTCTGCTAGGCACTTAAATGTGATTTGCAGAGTATCCATGTAGATTTAGTTATACTGCGATTGCGCGGTTACGTTGGTCCATTACCTGCACCTGTCTGAACTCGTTGCAGCAGATCACCGGTAGGAAAGCCGACAAAAAGGCATAAGTGAATTCCTGCTCCACCTCGACTGGACCAAACAAAATTAGCAGGAAAGGCTGTACAGACAGGAATCCTCTATGAAATTTCCCAATACTGAACACTCATTAACAGCGTTAAGGTCAGGGGGTGTCTAAACAGTTGATTAACTTAAATAACACGCAAGCCCTTATTATAGCTGAAAATTAATACGCTCAGTTGGTCAAAGAGACTATGAAATCCACGAAGTTATTTGTAAATAGATAGAAAAGGATTGAAAATAAACTGCCTTTGGATGTTATTCAATCATCTACCGGATCACAAGGAGCTTAACGTTATCAAAAGACGGACGAACAATTTTCTGCTTGGGAAGGCAGTCCCCGTTCGCAGTTACGTAACTCTGCTACTGGTATATATCTAGCAATGACGGGAGCATACCAGCTTCTCACCATACCGATCAATACTGCCGGCAAAATTTCACAGAGTGGAAATAACACGGACTACATTAAAAACTTGAACCTTTACATCGACATCTTTCCATCTGACAAATGCAATTAGCACCAACAACTGTATTAATAATAAAATCTGACTGTTACAAACCATATAGCTTTAAAAAAGGTTTAGATTTAATCTGTGAAGAAATTCTACATTATCCTTATTAATAAACCGAAGAATTAGAAAAACATGGGATACTTTCATAGCACAATGAAAAATGAAACGAGATGTTTGGCCTACTAAGAAAAGTTGCGGAAATGTATGTAGAGAAATGTAGGTAATAGAAAAGTGTAAGGCAAGGGTATTTTTTATCGCCTCCAAAGTCTGTTCTATATTTTGACGGATTACTGAAGAACTCAGTCATTCAGAACATCTGTAACAGTGGAAACGAAGAATTTGTAAACGTTCTATTTACATATGATTCTCTGTTGCTATGAGAAAGACAGTGGCGCTTGGAACTATTAAACAAAGCAAGTATTTCGCTTGACCAAAACAAAATCACAAGGAAAAGGCGAGAAATAACGTAATAACCACATACAAGTAAAAACTTACATAGATGCAACGAAGAAAAAGAGAGGAAGGTCCGCTAACTAGATGATATGGAGTATGAGCAAAGTCTGGCACCCTGGTACAAGATAATGAGCAAATTCTTATTTCAGAAAGAAATTACCTGACCTGGTTCAGTTTAAACAAGTGACCTACGTACAGGATTTAGCACCTTAACGGTAAATTATCGGTGCTGTAGAATCTACTTTAGCCGACTCCTCATTTTGTTGTGTCAAAACTTCCAAGTTGATTGCAGTTAGAAAATAAATTTTCTCAGTTATATGTTAGCCAGTCAACAACAACGCAAGAGCAATGATTAAAGCTTGAAAATATCTCTCATCACAGCAACATAATTCGGTATTGCCGCATCATAAACTTTTCTTTCGTGGACCTTGGATATAACTTGCTCAATATCAACAGAGGCTCCGTGCAGTGATCCAGAACTGCAGGTTTTCAAATATTTAAGACATTCCGATATTTCTCCAGTGAACATAAGCCTATCGCAGTACCTCGTTGCGGGGAACAGAAACTAGGGATACGTTCTCACAGAGTTACTCTCGTACAATTCTACTTCACATGAAGAGCGAATCGTCGAGTATTCGATTAAAAATCTTCGTTCCTACATTTTCTTTTCTCATCTCTGCTTTCCTTCAACTTGTTGTACAGGCAGCTCTCGTAAAATATGAAACGATTTGTGGTTACGATTTCTGATGAGTGGTCGGGCCTCGCGGGATTAGCCGAGCGGTCTTTGGCGCTGCAGTCATGGACTGTGCGGCTAGTCCCGGCAGAGGTTCGAATCCTCCCTCGGGCATGGGTGTGTGTGTTTGTCCTTAGGATAATTTAGGTTAAGTAATGTGTAAGCTTAGGGACTGATGACCTTAGCAGTTAAGTCCCATGAGATTTCACACACATTTGAACATTTTTTTTAAATTTTATTTTTATTTTTTTTTAAGTGGTCGGATAATGAAACCGGTGGCGCCACAAGGCCGAGCTACCTGATTTTTTTCTTGTCGAACCAAGCACCATTCTTCATTCAAATTTGATCAGCACATCAGGCAGTGACAACGTGATTCACTGTAGTTCAGTTTGGTTTTATCGGCTCATGAGCCACAGACAATGTGAGTTTGACCGTGCATGAACGAACATTTTGCTCAACGAATGTCGTCCATGACCAATAGCATCTGAAAATAGCCCTTGCAGGCTGAAACTGGTTATGGTTCTATGACAGAATGTGAATGTGTCTGAAATAAGCAAGACCTCACAACGTGAGTCACTGTTGTTCATTTTGGTT
Source organism: Schistocerca americana (assembly GCF_021461395.2). Lineage (NCBI taxonomy): Eukaryota > Metazoa > Arthropoda > Insecta > Orthoptera > Acrididae > Schistocerca > Schistocerca americana. Next base: position 372,692,838 of record NC_060123.1, on the reverse strand, counting down.
CCATCAGCTTATTTTCATTAGTTCCCATTAACCATTCGAAAAATTTCGCACTTGAAATTATCGAAAACTGATTTCGAGGGATGGGCAAAGATTAACACCCTCTTCAATGATTCTTCAAATAAACTGTTACGTCTTTTTGCAGACCTGTAGCTTCAAGAAACTTGGTGATATTCTCAAAACACGAATACAGCAAGAATATTCTATGGACATATTTAAACGTTTCTTGATTTCGTACGTGCTATGTCTGACGTCGTAATGCACGTGCTCCTACTACGAAGTGCGAGTTAAATTACGCGACATCTTGCGCTACTGGTTATCAAATAAAAGTTTATCAGCGGATCCGGCTTCATTCTTTGCGATGCTACACTTGTGTGTTGCCTAACAGTGTTAGCCACAGCATTGAGTATTATGAATCTCCTTGGCAACCGACTAAACGCGTATAACGGAAAAACCAACCCATCAGATACCTAGTGCAATATATATAGGAAAAGGAAAGCGTGCCTAGTCGTTAAGAGAAGTGCCCGTGGAAGACGATGTTCCGAGTTCGATTCCAGGTCTGACTTACAGTTTTAATATCGTACGAAGGTTCAAAACGGCGCGACACGGTTTCAGAGTGAAAGATTAAGTTTGGAAAAGTGAGCCCCTAATCCACGAAGTCTTATGCGTACGGCGTCAAATCCGCTAAAAGCCAAGTCTTCCCTCGCTGAGCTAGTATTACCTCTCAATGCGCGGTTGTCTGTCGTCGGAAGCAAACGCAAGTAAAATCATTTTCCGAAATGAAATGTAAATTAACTAATTACTTGATGATGAGAAATCTTCTCGGGTTGTCAGCCGAGTCAAGGTGTCGTCCTGTGGCAGCGTTTCAACGAGTTTCCTACTTATCATCTTGTACTATGGCAAGTGTTAACCATGAATTACCAGGAACAAGTTCTGTAGTAGTACATGAAAAATTTATCTTGTTGAAACGCTGCACACAGAACGACGCCTTGACTCGGCTGATAATCCGAGAAGACTTCATCATCGAGATTCACCGAGAAAGTCTAAATTCGCATATAACTAATTACTTCAACGAACGCTCATATGAACGATCTCAGAAACTGTATGCTGCAGTATAGCCGCTAGACTTTTCGTTGGAAACATATTCAGTAAATTTTGCGTGTGTGCCAAGTCGAGATGTATTGTGAAAACCTATATTTCGATTACTGCTGCATATAGTCCGCATAAAGGTGAACTACTTGAATGCCTGCGATAGTAGCGATCTTGCAAATTTTCAGTGTAAATCACGATCAGACACACAGCAAGAATTTTATTACATACTCTTAAGAAATTTCTTTTTCTGTTTAAAGCTCGAATTTAACATAAATCACCGAACAACAACGCTTCATAATAAAGGCAGAAATTGAAACTTCCTGGCAGATTAAAACTGTGTGCCGGACCGAGACTCGAATCCGGGACCTTTGCCTTTCGCGGGCAAGTGCACTAGCACTCTGGAAAGAAAGATATTGCGGAGACATGGCTTAGCCACAGCCTGGGAAATGTTCCCGAATGAGGTTTTCACTCTGCAGCGGAGTGAAAATCTCATTAAGGCAGAAATTGGTATTGACAGTTCGGTGCTCATTTGACCATTATTCTCAGAGTTCTCGAGCAAAGAGAGACATCAGCAGAAATGCTCATGGTGGCTGTGGCTATCCAGATCCCAAGTGCTGACGCACCCAGGCTTGCCTATGCAGCACGCTTATCATGTAACAGCTTGTTGTTGGTCTTTCTCGATACGTTTGTGTTGATGGCTTAAGCGACGAGTAACAGAAAAATTCTCAGAAGAACCAGAGCTTGAACCCCGAACCTTTGAATTTGCAGTCTGTTTTTTACCCAGTCAGCCAAGAGGAATAAGTCCATATTGAATATAAAAAACAAGAAAAGGAGAGTACGTAGCATATGATAACGATGACGTCCAGGTATGGTGTGTATTGTATGTTATTGACCAAACACGGAACTGCAGTTTTAGAAAATAATGACGCCTCTCTGGCGAGGATAATGTTATCGTTCAAATGGCTCTGAGCACTCTGGGACATAACATCTGATGTCATCAGTTCCCTAGACTTAGAACTACTTAAGCCTAATTAACCTAAGCACAGCACACACATCCATGCCCGAGGCAGAATTCGAATACCTGCCACCGTAGCAGCAACGCGGTTCCGGACTGAAGCGTCTAGAACCGCTCGGCCACAACGGCCGGCGAGGATAATGTTAAGTTCTGCGGTCAAACAGAGGTTGATTCATGTTTATAACCTTGACCAAGTTAAACCTGAGTCACTTTCTCATATCTTTTGGGACATCTGTAGCGCCAGTCTCAAGAGAAATACAAGTAAAATCGCCGCCCTCACGATCGATCATCAGCAAAAGACACAGCGTCCTGCAGCATGTTTCTCCTATGGCAAGAAGTAGCGACAGCTACGAATGTCAGTAGGACTGAGGTACGTAAAGGAACTCATTGTTATATTATAATGAAGCAAGAAAACCTTGTAAAACAATACATATACTCACAAACAAAAATTGTGCAAGCAGATTCCGTACTAAGTCTCGTGTGGAGAAGCAGAAGATAGTTGAATAAATAAGCAATGAAATCGACATGCAAGTCATCGAACGGGCATAAAACCGAAATGCTTGTAAAGCGCTGGGAGCTGCAGGACTTTTTTCAGCGTCACGTTCAACATAACAGATCTAGAACAATGTGTTTTGGTGGTGAATGCTTGTTTCGTAACGATCTACATTGATGAATTGCCCGTGTTCAGTAAGTTCGTTGGGTAAACGAGTTCTGAATGTATGCGGCCATGATTTCATTCACTGACATGTACTCAGCAGTTAAACATCTCTTCAAGTCATTTTGTTTCGCTATTAATCTGCAATGTGCCAGGGACCAATGCTAACTAGCACTGAAAGCAGGGATGCTGCGACTTGCCACCCGGTAAAACCCAGAATGAAAGAAAACAATGCAGTTTCTATAGGCTACTATAGTCCTACACGCTGCGATTCTCCGGTCAGTAGGTAAGAGGCTCACTTGCAGTGTACTTATATTCGTGAGAATTCAATAGCAGGGCACATAATTTGAGAACGTCACAAGTGACATGTCAAAGTCAGAATAAGAACTTCCGTTTTGTTTCTTATCTCTATCTTTTTTTCAACGTAACTTTGTTGTCGTTTTTTGAATTCATCTTGTCTCTTCTGGTCGCACGCCATGTGTCTACAATTCCCTCCCCCTCCGTCCCCCAATAGCTCTCTGTCTACCGAGAAAATAACTTCTCCTGGATACTTTAGTATGGATTGTCCAGAACTGCCCCTCTTTAGCATGGTAGGCCACACGTCTTCTTTCCTCGCATGTTTTTAACAGTGAACATTACTTTCGTTCTTTATCCATCCAGTAAATATTTAACACATTTCTGCATTCGTAGATTTTAAATACTTCCCCTTCTTCTCCCGTTATTTTCATACAGTGCACTCTTCATTCAGCGCAATGCTGTGCTCCAGACTCACAATTTTGTGAAATTGCCTACTACATTTTCCTTAATTATTTTATTCTATCACAGCTCTTCCGTTCCGCGGCTCGTCTGTGTTTTGAAAGCAACATATGAAGACTTTCCTACTGGCTTGCTAGGCCTAACGCAAGAAAGAATTTTCTGTTGGGGTTGTCTCTCTTAGCCTTTGGAATTTCTCCTCCACCACATGGCAATGGTTTCCTTCTCATTTAATCCCCAGAAAGGAGGGTTGCCTTCTCTACCAGCTTCACCGTTCCAAAGTCTTTCTTCTCCGCTGTCGCTGCCGTTAAGGTGTTCACCCGTAACCCTGGGACATTAGAAAGGACCTTAAACAAGAAAGTATGGAAGAAGAAATCGAAAAGAAGAGATTAAGATGGTATGGTCATGTTAAGAGGATGCGTGGGCAGAGACTTCCCAAAATTATGGAAGAACTAAAGATGGATGGAAAAAGACTTAGAGGGCGCCCAAGAACACGGTGGAAAACGGTAGTGAGAATATCTGTGGAAAGGAGAGGTGTGACCTAGCAGCAAGTCGAGGAAGAAAAGTGATGAGATGACCGAGCTAAATGGAGAGGACTCATCAGCACCCGGACCCGGCAGTAGCTGGAGCGGGATCCGGATACGTACAGCTCTGTCGTTGAACAAAGCTTTCCTTGCTGTTCCGGTTTGCTTTTGATGTCATTCTTACTTCGACTATATTTTATAATTTTCTTCCTTCACAGGGGAATTGTTTCACTTCTGCTACTTTTAAATATTCCAGCTCTGATACATGATCGCGCACCGTTTTTTTCACTTTAGCAGACCTATTACGCAGCACATCCACCTTTATCTGCTTTAAAAATTCTAATCTTTGTTTGCGCCTACAATTCCCTCCCCTTTCAAACATACCCAAGATGTGTGGTACAAAGACTCTTCGATTAGAAAGTTACTCTTAGCTTACAAACATAGGTAACAGAAGTTACGCGAATCTTTTCAGTGATATCTATTCACCTTTAGTTTTCGTTGTACCTCTGTTCGTCTTTGATTATAGTGTATTAGAATGTTGTTCTCAGCGTCGGACATGGTTCATCGAACTATAACTTTAACAGTAGTAGCAACGAAGTGGTACCTTGCACTGAAACCTTCTTACCATGGCAATTTCTATCTTTATTTTAATTACTCCTACTTGGTTGCTGTAGGTACTCCTAATTACTCACATGACTGCATAATTTATCCTCGTTGGGATCTCATTTACGAAAATCCTATTCCATCTTACACTAGAGAATGTTATTTACTATTAAGAATGCCTTTTGTTATCTGTAACTATGTACGTTGGTGTTACTTGAATTGGGCACATCTCAGCACGAACTGCAGCCACACTACCGGTGAAGACGTAAAGGAAGCTTTGTTGAATACTCCAAAGTACGGTAGCATAACTGAGATGTGATTGGGGGAATGCGCTGACTAAATTTTTGTTCTCGACCACTATAAACGAGTCTGCTCAGGTCCTTGTCCATTTTCAGTCTATGGATTATTACTCAGGGTAACGTAGCAATGGAGAACACCCCACAACGGAGTCAGGAAAAAGTCGCATTGCAACCGCCAAGAGTTGCTGATAAACGACACTTTATTTACAACCAATCCCTATCTTCACGCATCCTACGATAATTTCGAACAGTTTACACGTCGATATTAAAATCCCGGGATCAAGTAACAGAAAGATCGTCCCGTGTCAATGCAGTCAACAGTAAAATATATTATGCACTCAATGGCAAAACGTAGCAATACTGTTAATCCTCATCTACTATTACAATCGGTGTCCACCATTTCGTTTGGGGTCACTCCATATACTGTCAGTGACACAGGATGACTTCTGACTCTGCAGTTTTAATACTGCTGTGTTAACTGTTCCGAATAATTTTAAGATATCTGAAGATGATGTGAAGATCGAAACCGGTTGAAAATAAGGAATTATTTAGAAACAAAAGTAATAGCTACGATCGTAAATTTATTTTCTATCTAGTTTTGGTAATCGGCTTCGCTCATTACCACCATCTTCAGACCATCCTCTGAAATATATGACAGTGCGTTATGTATAATATACACTTAGCAACCTTAAATTTTAACATGCCTTAACGTTAGTTAAGATATAAATCGATGGCTTACCCAAGTGACGAGAGGGAGCAGTGTCTAGTGCCGCTACGTGATACCAAAAGGTGTGTGTCACAGACGGGTAACTAGCTTACAAAGGCAAGGAGTCATAAAAATGAATCTCCTCCCACCGTTTCTCACGTGATCCTTAATAACATGATTAAAATCACAAATAGCTTTTGCATTATTTGTGTGTAAAAATAAAAACCTCTAATTGTTTACGTAAGCCTAACAAAATGGTACTCAAAGTGTACTGTTTTTGTATCTTCATTTAAAAAACGATTCAAAAAGGGCCGAAAGCAACTGCCAGCCTATTGAAATACTGTCGTCTGTCGTGCATCTTAACCGAAACATTCTGTTGTTCCGCAGTTGCATGGCAACTAGAACAGAAGTTCCTTCCTGATAACTAACGACTGTGTTAGCCGGGACGCCGGTCGCCAGGAGACGCAAGTCAACCCGTGCTGTTGTAGATGACCAGTGCAGCCACGTACCCCGCCCAGAGCATGCGACGTCCTGATGTTGCGTCGTCAAGCCACAACCAGTCCACGTGCTGTCACAGACAGCCTGCTTCATCCAAATTGCCTAAAAATATTTAGCATGTTACAAGAAAATATATTAATGGCTCCAGGGAATCGTGTCATTCACACACAAACAATGGGTCGATAAAGATACTAATCCTGTTACAAGTCAAATTTTGCTAAGTATATGACCCATTCTAATATTATCTACTTCAGAGCCTTGATCTAAGGATGACTATAACTTATAGGAAGTCATGGGGTGCAATAGAAGTGATATCTGATGTTTCCCAAGGAAATGTTGTGTGTCCACTCGAGTTCTCAGTTTATATAAAAGATTTAGAGGATGATATGAGTAGCCCTCTCAGATTCTTTGCAGATGCTGCTGCCATATATTATATAGTAAACTCGTCAGAAGATCAAATGGAATTATAAAATGATTTAGACAAGTCATATGTAGGATGCGAAATGTGGCAACTGACCTGGAACAATAAAATGCGTGAGGTTCTTCACATGAGAAATAAAAATAAATATACGTTAAATTTGGGATACAGGATAAACAGCAAAAAGCTAAAGAATGTCGATTCAATTAAATAACTATGAATTGCAATTATAAACATCTTAAACTGGAACCGTCGCGAAGAAATGTTGCGGGGAAAGCGAACCAAAGACTGCGTATCAAGACTCACGAATCGACGTGCAGGCAGGGAAATCAGGACGCGCTCAGTGTAAAGACACTTCAGCTATCAAGATATTAGCAGTAAATTTTCAGAGTGTTCGGAATAAAGTTCCTGAATTTACTGCCCTCCACGAAGCGCGTGGCGCGAAAATTATTCTCGGGACTGAGACCTGGCTGAATCCTGAGATAGGAAGTTCTGAAATATTTAGTGAGGGTTGGAATGTGTATCGGAAAGACAGATTAGACACCGTAGGAGTGGTGTCTTCATTGCAGTTGACAAAAAAATAGTGTCTACTGAGGTCGAAGTAGAGTTTGATTGTGAAGTTATCTGGACACGTTTAACAGGGCTAGGAGAAATAAATACGACCTATTCTTGAGTACTGCTCGAGCGCTTGGGATCCCTATCAGGTCCGATTGAGGGAGGACATAGAAGCAATTCAGAGGCGGGCTGCTAGATTTGTTAGTGGTAGGTTTGATCATCACGCGAGTGTTCCGGAAATGCTGCAGGAACTCGGGTGGGAGTGTCTAGAGGAAAGGAGGCGTTCTTTTCGTGAATCACTACTGAGAAAATTTAGAGAACCAGCATTTGAGGCTGACTGCAGTACAATTTTACTGCCGCCAACTTTCATTTCTCGGAAAGACCACAAAGATAAGATAAGAGAGATTAGGGCTCGTACAGAGGCATATAGGCAGTCATTTTTCCCTCGTTCTGTTTGGGAGTGGAACAGAGAGAGAAGATGCTAGTTGTGGTACGAGGTACCCTCCGCCACGCACCGTATGTAGAACACTCAGAAAATGCAGCAAATCAGCTAAAGCGATTGCCTACGCCATACTTGTTCGTTTCTTCTGGAGTATTTCTACCCAGTAAGGGATTCAGTAGCAGATACGAATGAGAAGGAAACTGAAAAAGTTCAAATAAGTTCGCTTTGTATTATCGCGAGACAAGTTGGGGTGGCAATCATTAAGACAAAGGCGTTTTCCGATTGAGGCCAGATAATTTCAAGAAATTTCGTCTCCAACTTTCTCCTTAGAATGTGAAAATACTTTGTTGACACCCACCTACATATCGACAAACGACCAACATGATAATATAAGAGAAATCAGAGCTCGCACGTTTTTCCACGTGCCATTCGATAGTGGAGGGGATTACAGTGAAAGTGATTCTGTGAACCACTTGTCAAGAACGGAGAGTGAAGTGCAGAGACGTCATGTAACTGTGTATGTAGATACAATGACCGAAACCGGTCACCACCATTAGACACAAAATAAATTTGCAATCTCGATGCAACTTATTATTTGTAGAAAATTGCGAATGTTGAGATGCATCACGATTTCAAAATTTAGGTTTTTCAGAAGCTTAGGAGATGTGGGGGAGCACTTGCGCATGACATACCGGAGCGCCAGAAGTCACCACCGCAGGCGACCTCCGATCAGGCGGCCGGCTGGCGGTAAAGACGGCGCCGCAGGCCTGCCGCTCGGCGCAGAGACTGTACCGGAACCTCCTCACGTTGGCTTTCGGTTAGTTCTGCTTGGATTATACAGCGTCGGCCATCAGATTAGTCGCGCCGATTCTGTTTATGGGTTCAGCGCGATACCGAGCCAAAAAACGACTCCGGCGAGCGCAGCGCGGAGAGGCGAGTCGGTCTGCAGGGTGCGAGGAGGTTGGAGGACGGCCGAGAGGGGGGGGGGGGCAGGGGAGGGGGAACGGGCGGCAAAGGGAGGCGGGCCGCGCCGAGTGCCGCCGCCGCCGCCGACGCTTCAGATCGGTATTTTATTTACACCGTTTTAGTTAATAGCGCGGCTATCGCGCCGGCGATCGCGCCTCGCGGAGAACAAATACACTTTCAGCACGCCTCATTTGGACGCGGCCCTCGGATGAACTGCGCGGCTCGCTCTGTACCAGATCCTATTGCGATTACGCAGCAGAGTTAAAGAACACGCCGGTCTGGGCCGGCCAGGGGCGGCGGCACGGCGCGCCCAGATAGCGCCTGCCCGTTTCCGAGCCGATGCGCATCTTAAATGCCGCGGCCGCCGCCGCAGCGCGCGCTCGCTGCAGCTGCAGCAGCCCCACTCAGTTCTCACGCTGCAGCCGGGATTTCTGCGCGAGTCGACTCGTGCGCGCTAACGCGGAAAGGCGGCGGCTGCCAAGGACGCGGACCGGTCTCTTACTGTAACTGTTTGTCGTAAAACGTACTCTAACATTTCCCTCCCTCACTATTTCCAGTTAACTTCTTGGGGTGAAAACAGATATCACACTACGTGAGTCAGCCATTAGCTGCCCCACAAATATCATCGCGAGACTATACGAACGTCAAGTTATAGCGTAACCACCTTCCAGCTACTAGGATCTCTCGTACAATGTAGCGAACGTATGCTATTCTTTTTCGCGAACAACAAGTAAGTTTCACTAACATTCATGAAATATTCCGTCGGTACTTGCTGGAACATAGAAATATTAAAAACTGAAACCCACATTATTAATGTTGCACTCTAATCCTCTCTACGAAATAAAAATATAAAACAATAAGAAATGGTACACCACGAAGGAATTATTTGGATGGAACGGCAGTTGGGTGGAGTGATATACAGGTACAGATAAACAAATGATTACAAATTCAGGAAAATTGAATGATCCATTCAAGTGAAAGAGTTTCACAAACTGAGTCAGTCGATAAAGCGTTGGTCTACCTCTGGTCCTTAAGCAAGCTGACATTTGGCTTCGCATTGTTTGACAGGGTCATTGGTTGTCCTCCAGAGTGATACAGTGCCAAATTCTGTCCAATTGGCGCGTTAGATCGTCAAAAACCGAGCTGGTTGGAGGACCCTCTCCAGAATGTTCCAAACGTTCTCAGTTGGGGAGATATCCGGCGATCTTTCTGGCCAAGGTAGTGGTTGGGATGCATGAAGACAAGCAGTAGAAATTCTTTCCGTGTGCGAGCGCGTATTATCATCGTGAAACGTAGGCCCAGGATGACTTGCCACTAAGGACAACATAATGGGGTGTAAAATATCATCGACATACCGCTGTGCTGTAACGCTGTCACAGCGGTATGACCCTGTCTACCACAGGGTCCTATTGTGAAATGAAATGGCACCCCAGACCATCAGTCGCGTTCGTCGGGCCTTAAGGCGGGCGACAATAAGGTTGGTATCCCATCGCTGTTTGGGGCGTCTCCAGACATGTCTTCGGCCTGGAATCTCATTGACTGTCTTCAGCGATGAGTGCTGCTGCGACCTGCATCCCGATCACCAGCGAAAACGTGTCTGAATACGCCCCAGATATCTACCGATTTCTATCCCATTTGGATAATTCCCTCGTGGTGCGCCATTGTTTTAGACTGTAATTACTTTATCGTTCCGTTTGAGCCGGCTTCCTGCTTTCTAGGCCAACATAAGACAACTCAAGACTAAATAGACTGTTTATAGCTGTACACAAACTGTTTTCCCAGAGACCTATGACCTTTTACAACTATGTATTTATACATAAATACAAGCGTAATGAAGAACGCAAGCAAGCTATGAACAAATAAATCTTACATTGTTTTCTGTTCAAATATTGAAAGCATCAGAATGTACAGACCAAAAATGGTACGCAAATGAGTACTGGTACAGCCTACTGTGCTATATGGACAAAATAACTGCTGGGTATGATGAACAGACCAAATAAAGAGGAGCAGAGGGAAGGATGGACTCATTGGAATGCGGAAGGAAAACAATATTATGCTATTTACAGTAGGCACATATCCCTTGTATCTTAGGGTGTCAAAGTGAGTTTCGCCTGAATGAGTCAGTATTCCCAAGAAAAAATCCGTAATGGAGTATATGTGCAGGGATGCCACAGTCAGATTTCAGAGTCACCTAAACAACGACCTACACGAAGTTCGCCAACTGACACCGTAAATCCTCCTGACCGCCCTTTTCTGGGCTGAGAATATTCTTCCTGACTGCTCCGTGTGGCCAAAATATGAAATTATATGAGATAATATACTCAAAGTAAGCAAAGTAAGCAAGCCTTCCCGCTTCAGTTTTAGGGGGAGAGGATATTATTCTTTTACAAAAGATAGCAAGCAGAAAGCAGTTTCTGCACAAGTATTTGATCGTGATACTTCCAAGAAATCTTTTCATTTTCCATTATCGTACGAACTTAAAATGGTAGCTTCACTGACTGTTTCACTATCTTCGAGTAGCTGCTGTTGTATACACTTCCTGGATTGATGAATGTTCCACGCTTTTGAAACGCTGGTTCAAAAATGGTTCAAATGGATCTAATCACTATGGGACTTAACATCTGAGGTCATCAGTCCCCTAGAACTTAGAACTACTTAAACCTAACTAACCTACGGACATCACACACATCCATGCTCGAGGCAGGATTAGAACCTGCGACCGTAGCGGTCGCGCGGTTCCAGACTGAAGCACCTAGAACCGCTAGGCCACAAAGGCCGGCTGAAGCGCTGGAGAAATTTATTGTGTTGCTTGATCACCACTCGTGACGATATTAACAAAATAACAGGTCCGTACGATTATTAAATAGGATAACTTCCAATAGAATGGGAATGTGATAATTGATTTCTATCATGATTGCGAGGGTAGCTGCAACTTGTCACTCCTTCCTCCATTCTTACAGTCAAGTTGGCCTATCTAAGAAGTAAATAAGAAAAAATAAAAAAAAAAACTGCACTCTGGCCGTTCAGTATGGAGCTCGCAGTTTCCAGCAGGTGTTTCAACTGCTTTAGAAAATGGTGCCTGCAAACGTAAGCCATACAATGCGTTAATGCGTTTTGATTCGTATGCTGCGAAATCTGCATTACATAACCAAGTTTAATATATTTCGATGATGACTTCGTTTACAGAAGTCTGATCGTGCTTAACATTGTAGTACTTGGAATCGGCCAAAAACGTGATTGTACAATACAATAAACAATCAGTACTGCCAAATGGCCAAACTTTCATTTAAACTCGGTTGTTTGTGTTTCATAGGCATAGGTGGAAGGCTACAGAAGAATAACAGATGTACTGCAACTGTATTCAAAATCAGCATATTAATCTCAAACACGCTGAAAATAGTATAGCAACCTTTAAAACATGAGAGTGGCCATGAATCAATTATGCTGGACTACTACTGGCTCAAAGAAGCTATTCATCAGGAAAACACGTAAGAAAATGACAATGGGAGTTCGTTCCAGCCGATACGGAAAATTTACTGGATGTATCGAGAAAGTGATCTAATCGGAAGGAAACAAATAATATGTTGGTGAGCCATAAGAGCGACAACGAGGGCGCGAGCTCCTGAGTGCTCTGCTTACGACAGAAGCATCGATCTACTTGCAGAACTGGACGTGAGGGCGTATTGTTACAACGATCTCCGAAGAGACGACCAGCTGTGAGTTTCCTGAAAATGTGACTTTAAGTTAGTGAATTCCATCACATTTTGCAAGTAACATGGCAGCAGACTTGCACGTCAATCTTCACAATTACCGAAATCAACTGACTGTGACTAGATATTGGATCAAAGTGTACTAGGAAACGTGTTTGCCCCAGTCTCACTTTGTCGGTGGAGACTCTGCGGAGTGACTCCAGCAGTAAAAACTTTTTCCTTGCCAGTTATTTGATCAGGGACACAATGCTGACCCTCCTGCAGCGTTTCAGGTAGAATTGCAGGGAAGACTCGCTGGCTTTTAAGTTCGTCACTGTACGATGGCGCCAGCCCAATGCTTCCACGGGAAAAGGCTCCCCTTGGGCGGATGCGTCGCGAGACAGCAAGTTTGAATGCAACAGCAACTGACTTCCATTTCGAAGAACACTTCATCTGAAAATTAGTTTTTTGGGGGGACATTTGCTTATCAAATTAATTATCTACACAATCAAACCGTGATATTCATTAACTATTTCTTAACTCTTTCTTAGTAATGAGTGGGGGTTATTTAAGTTTCTTATTCACATCGGTACAGTGAAATTTCGGTCTTACAAGGGTCCCATGCCAGAAACTGCATGCATTGAGTTTTCCGAGAGCCTTGCTGATGTTATCCCCGATAACTGCAACCTAACATATTACCGTGTGTCCCAGTGACGATGTTTCACGCATTATTAGTCTGGCACAGAGGTCACCGAGAATCAGTGGAACGCATCACACAAGCGCCATGGAGTAGTCGCCTGGCAAACACAAACATCTGAAGTGCAGTGTGGTTATCATTAAAGTTTGGCTACTTCAGGGGACCACCACGATAAACGAGTGATCGCAGGGCAGTGAAACTTTGTGGAAACACTTGTAAGGACATGCGGAAGAAAATCAACGAATAAACGATTGAAAGAAACACATTTTAATTTCCACGCCAGAGAGTAACAGTTGTTAATTGCGTATCATTTTTAAGTTCTAGGTTACAAACATTGCCCAATGCAGCGACCATCTGGATCCACAGTAGCCTGGAACCATATTAGAGGTTGTTCTACCGCCGTCCGAAACAACGAAACAGCGGTCGCGACACTGCTCGTACACTGCTTGAAGACCGCACATTGCGTCCAGCATTCTCAGTCATGGCAACTTCCCCAACAAACTGTGGCGCAATTGGGCGTCGGCCTCTCCGGGAGCAATTCCGAAATTACCAGTTAATACGAACTTCTGAATCAGGTTGTTGAACCCAGTGCGGAAATAGGACCTTTCCGTATTCCCTTAGTGCGTCGATACTAGTGAAGAGCAGCATGCTATCGCTGTTGTTTTGATAAAACAGCTTTACGAGCAAAGCCCTGCTCACCTTGGCCAGACCCGTGTTGTCCGTCTGCAAATGTAATACACACTGATACAGGCTGGGGCAAATAAAAGTGGCCCGGACGAGTGTATACGACTGGACTTGAATGTCGCCATGTATCCGTACAAGAGCCGGCCGCGGTGGTCTAGCGGTTCTAGGCGCGCAGTCCGGAACCGCGCGACTGCTACGGTCGCAGGTTCGAATCCTGTCTCGGGCATGGATGTGTGTGATGTCCTTAGGATAGTTAGGTTTAAGTAGTTCTAAGTTCTAGGGGACTGGTGACCACAGATGTTAAGTCCCATAGTGCTCAGAGCCATTTATCCGTACAAGATTAACGGAGGAGGAAAAGACCTACAGTTACTTCCAACAGGATGGAGCAACTACCCACACAGATTTCCGAACCTCGGAGAAAATTTACACAAACTTCACACCTGACAGAGTTGTTAGCAGAGGTGAGTCTGGTCGCGACCGTAGCAGGTCACACTGGTCACCTGATCTGTCAGTGTGTAATTACTTTGTGTGGGGAGCCCTCACGTCTAAGGTGTTGAGATTGCTGCAATTACAGCACTCAAGCCCCGATCCTCCTTCAGCATCTTGTTGGCCGTGCCCCAAACGTGTCTAGAGAAAAATGGTGGTCACTTTCAACATTGCTATAGTCAGCTTAGTACAGTATTTCCTTTCCTCTGCTGTGTTTCTTCGCACCGTGGAACTCAGTTCTCCGGGCCACTTTTATTTGCTCCAACCTGCACTTGTGTTGCACCGTATGAACACCATTCCTTTCAGGTTGGGGATCCATACAGTGAATAGATTTCTGTCTGCAGTGGTTCAAGTAGCGAAAGGTTAATTATACACATCCGTAGATAATGTGGTAAACAACTCAAACAGGATCATCAGGCCCATTCATTTTCGCCATATGTTCTGCGCGCCTGTCTTCCTCGTCGAGATACACCACAAGCTAATAGCCATTCTCTAGTAACAGGCAGCTTTCGTCGCTATTCCCATCGCACTCGAAACGATGAAGCCACTTTGATACGGCACAATGCTACCAACTGCACTTCCGCGAACGTGACAGCTCGGACGACTCCTTGTAACCGTTCTTGAACGGGATTGTCCAGCACTGTGAGAGAATCTCCTGGTATCGCGGCCTATTGGTTGACAGCAGTTGATGTCCCCTGATACGTCAGGTCCGACATTGTTCTAAAGTCGCTTGTCAAGTAACCTCTGTCAGTAACTTCACGCATATACGTGGCTGGAATGCAGAGACGGATATGAACATCTCGCTGCTTCCTAAAAATTGCCGAAATGTGGAGTGAACCTATAGGACGCCGTCAATATGACTCATAGAGGAGAACCGCCTTCTTAGAGTGAGCGAGAAAACTGGCAGCCACGCAGCGGTGGCGGAGGTGGGAGCGTGGTTTAAGAGGAGGTGGCGGCGGTAGTTGAGACCTCTACCGGCACAGCGTGACGGCCGACACCGCGTCGCGCCCCCCGTCCACTCCCCGCCCCCGCGCTCGGACGCGAATTAGCGGTGACGGGTGACAAACAGCGGGCTCGCTATCGCACCGCGACCGGAATTTGTAAAGCCGGTGGCGGCGCGGAACAACAAATAGAGCGCACGCGATATCTCGCCGCCCCCGGCCGCCTGCCACGGCTGGTCCCTACGCAGCGCGGCCACGTGGGCGGGCCGGCGGCCGCCGCAGCCGCCGCCGGACGCTCCGGTGCTCGCCGCACCGGGCGAGGACTGCGCCGCGTGCGTCGCAAGGCTACAGACAAAGGAAACGTGTGTCAAGATCTTAGCACGATTACTGAAGAACTGTCTCACTGTCTGCGGAAAGACTTTACCAATACGAGGGGGGACCCAAAAATAACTAGAATTTCTTTCCAGAAAGCATATACTTTATTGTTTTAAAATACAACCTTAATCTCCTTCGAAGTACTCTCCATTAGCATTAATACATTTGTCCAAACGTTCATTCCAGTGTTCGAAGCACCTCTTAAATTCGTCCTCTTTGACACCTGCTAGCACTTTCATGACCTTGCGTTTTACGTCTTCCACATCCGCAAAACGCTTCCCTCTCAAGTCTATTTTCATCCTCGGGAATAGTAAGAAGTCAGAGGGTGCTAAATCCGGCGAATAGGGCGCGTGGGTCAAGGTAGTCAGTCGTCTTCGTTAGGCCAAAAAGTGGCGAACGCTGAGAGCCGTGTGCGCGGGAGCGTTGTCGTGATGCAGGAACCACACGCCAGAATCCCATAAAGCAGGACGTTTTCGCGACAAACTCCTGCGAAGCCGTTTCATAACCTCCAAATAGAATTGTTGGTTTACTGTCTGGTTTTCAGGGACAAATTCAGAGTGTACGATCCCTTTGATGTCAAAAAAACAAATCAACATCGTTTTCACATTCGATTTCACTTGTCGAGCATTTGTTGGTCGAGGTGAGCCAGGTAACTTCCATTGTGATGACTGTTGTTTACTTTCTGGATCGTACCCATAGCACCATGACTCATCAACTGTAATGATTTTGTTGAAAAAGTGTGGATCATCTTTGAACGCGTCCTTCATTTCGAGACAGGCTTGAACGCGACGATCCCTTTGATCTCCGGTAAGAAGCTTCGGCACGAATTTTGCTGCCACTCTTCGCATCCCCAAATCGATGGTCAAGATCCGCTGAATTGAGCTCCAGGACAACCCGGACAAGTTCTCGAGTTGGTCGATTGTCCTGCATCGATTTTCACTGATGAGATCACGGATTTTATCGATTTTGTCTTCGCTTCGAGCAGTTGAAGGTCGACTGGAGTGGGGCAGATCTTCAACCACCATTTCTCCCTTTTTAAACTGAGAAAACCATTCGTACACTTGAATTTTACTAAGAGCATGGCCTTTGTAGGCTCTCTGAATCATCGCAACAGTTTTTACTGCGTTCTTGCCGAGCAAGAAACAAAATTTCACTGCCGCACGTTGTTCATAAGAACTAGCCATTTCCTCGTGTCACGTCTGCACTGTTGCACACTCAAAGAACTGACAAAGAAACAACACTTCTCACTGTTGGGTGACGCCGCATGGCAGAGTGACTCAGCAGAGCTCCTTGTACAACCCTCAGGCGGCGCAACCTGCTACTGCAAGTACACGATGTGCAGCATTACGATTCCAGTTACTTTTCGGTCCCCCCTCGTATACTGCGCCACAGAACAAGCCGTATTTTAGGTGAAAATCTCTTATCATCTATTGGATACAAGACCCTACCTGCCACCTAGGTTTGAGTTATATAGTGTGTACCATCTAACCCTGTGATAACAATGTCAATTTCGATGTGACAATAGAATGTCTCAGCCATAGGATGATTGGTATTTTGATCCGAAAGCGAAAGGAAAGCATCATCGCTCTGACCACAGACTGGTCGATTGGGCCCGACCGACCGCCCTGTCATCCTAAACCAATGACGTCATCTGGAAGTGGTGTGGAGGAGCGTGGGGTCAGCTCACCGGTCTCCCGGCCACTGGGGGAATAGCAGGCCTGGTGCGGATATTTATCATCCGAGCAGCTCCTCAAATGGTATCACGAGCCCTAGTGGTCCTCATTCCAGTCCACCCACTACAGGAGAAAATCCTGGTAGTACCAGGAATCAAATCTGAGTCCAAAAAAAATGGTTCAAATGGCTCTGAGCAGTATGGGACTTGACATCTTAGGTCATCAGTCCCCTAGAACTTAGAACTACTTAAACCTAACTAACCTAAGGACATCACACACATCCATGCCTGAGGCAGGATTCGAACCTGCGACCGTAGCAGTCCCGCGGTTCCGGACTGGAGCGCCTAGAACCGCACGGCCACCGCGGCCGGCCAAATCTGAGTCCCTCGCACGACAGTCAATCACGCTGATCACCTTTTATTTATCGCTCTGTCTATCAGTTTCCTCGTCATTTCAGCGTGGATATCGCATCCAGAAGGTACCAACAATCAATTGAACGAGATATTCCAAAAAAAAAAGTACCATGATAGCTATCATTTTCTTAAGTGGACGTTTTTGTACCAGAATAGAAGTCTGTACGAGAAAAATTTAGTGATATAAAATTTTTACAGGTGGAACAAGAAAAAAATAGTTATTGCTTGACTATGAATACTTTGTGCATTTCTTAATAACCGCTGTTCTATCCCAGTTTAGAATGGAGCAAGAGGAAAATATGTGTTTATGCCTCCGCAAGCAGAACAGCTTTCTTTCTCCTGTTCTTATGGCCAGATGTTAAAACTGGATTAATACCCGTGAGCTCTGGGAGCCAGGAATCTTTTCTGAAGTATTGTTGTCACTCTTCCAGCTATTTGTAGATAGTTCTATGACAGTGGGGTTAGCATATTATGTTTGTCAGATATCCCACTCTCCTATGGGATGAAACTAATAATGCAGAGATGAATATAATCTACGAGATAGGGTTTGCCACCAAATCGGTCAAGAGACCGGCTAGAATTCTGTCAAAATTTGCTGCATAGCGTGTGTTCTTAAGAGTTTCTCGCCAGCGTATCTGTTCTGCAAAGCAGAAAACGTGGTTACCCTTTCGCATCTCAGTCATTCGATGAAGAGTCGTAGCGCGGCGCAGAACTTATTCGTCTCCTCGTGAGTTTTGTACAAAATAATGTCAGGTGAGCTGTTGTGGTATGCACAAGCCTGGTTTATATCTATTTATATCGACGGACTGTCCGCGGTATTCTTTATTCCAGTTCCTATTTCAGTCGTAACTTTAATTTATTTAAATCAAATTACGTGATTTATGTTTTGGTGCAACACTTGTTTGTAATAGGCGTGGGACTGTTTCGATTCTAAGCTATTCCCTGAGAACTATCTCGATTTGTATCTGAAACGCATATGGAATTATGTAACTGAAATTACGCAAGTGAATGGTGCGCATAAGATGGCAGCTGAAACAAAGAAGATAAACACGAACGCGGACTTACGCATGGAAAAAATTTTCCTTTTCTGACCGTTTCGTTTCAGCATGTCGGTTAGCCTTCCGTTCACTGAGGACCTCAGGGCGAGAAATTTCTGGGACGATTATTCTCAACGGTGCAACTTTTACTCAACCGGCAAGTGAACTTACACCATACAGGCTCGCCCATCCTTTACGATAGCAGCTCACTACTCACGAAAATCAGTTCATCTCGTAACTTACTTCTGTGTTCTTTTATTATGAGTGACAATTACCAATTCGTCTCACTGATAACTGACGTTAAATTTCTAACAGAATTACTTTATCTTACGGGAGACAGTCATTACCTCTACCAGTGGGAAGGGTCACGATTAATGCGCTTTAGAAATACATCTTACTGAAAACAGCTATGAAATGGATTAACAGGATTAGTTAATAACAGTCTCTCTCTAGACATGCTGTGCAGCTCATAGTTACAACTAGGAGCGAACAAAACTTTACATCCATATCTACATCTACATATATACACCGCAAGCTACCTTACGGCGTGTGGCGGAGGGTACTTTGTGTACCACTGTCACTTCCCCTCTTCTCCGTCCTCGGGAAGAACGATTGTTGACAAGCTTCTGAGTGAGCTCGAATATCTCTGATTTTTCTCTCAGAGTCGTTTCGCGAGAAATACGGATGTGGAGGGAATATATTTGTTAAATGTAAACGTTGGGTGACTAGGGCTTCCCGTCGCGTAGACCGTTCGCGCGGGTGCAAGTCTTTCGATTTGACGCCACTTCGGCGACTTGCGCGTCGATGGGGATGAAATGATGATTATTAGGACAACACAACACCCAGTCCCTGAGGGGAGAAAATCTCCGACACAGCCGGGAATTGAACCCGGGCCCTTAGGATTGTCATTCTGTCACGCTGACCACTTTTTTTTTTTTTTTTTTTTTTTTTATTATTGAACAAACGGAGAGTGCATATATATATATACACAAAGCAAAAGTTCTTCAAGGTACCAGTTAAACATATACAAATGAGTGTTAGGTAAACAAATTATTAGAATAACATGAAATACAACAAATTAGAACATATCCTGTTTTCCTTTTTTTTGTTTTTTTTTCGTTTTTGTTTTTGTTTAAAAATTTGTATTGAACAAACTAAAAGTACATATATATTCACTATGCAAGAGTTCTTCAAGGTATCATTTAAAAATATACAAATGACTGTTAGTTAAACAAAAAAAATATTAAAAAAGAAAAACATTAAATACAACAAAATATAACATATTCTGTCCACTTCCTTTTTTTTAAAAAAATAAAAAAAAATTGTGTTTGTTTTTGGTCGATGCATGAGAACGTGGATAAGGGTGTTGCATCATGTGACAGGTAGGCATGGTACACCCCAACTTTGAGGGGGGTCAAGGAAGACGCTGCGGAGATAACCGGCAAAAGTTTGTCGGTAAGATGGTTTTCGGGTGAGGGTGCTATGTGCGGCCACAACTTTGTACCAGAAGTCAAGGACTGTATGCGGACCACTCCGAAAGAGATATTCTAAAGCCTGTCCTCGAAACCAGATTAGGGTATGGTGCTTAGCAAGAGGGTAGTGAAATGTCTGGGGCAACAACAGGAAATCCGGGGTTACCGTCGTTGGCGGGGCACGGAGGTAAAAGCCCACGATTCGTTGGATGAGGAGCCATACGTTTTGTTTCAGGGGGCACGTAAGACGGTGCTCGTCGGTGTCTTCGAGCTGACAGTCAGGGCAGAGTGGGGAGGTGGCCAGTCCTATGCGATAAAGTCGACTATTAGTCGGGAATTTTCCATAGACTAAAACATACCAGAGTGCAGACACAGACGACGGTAAAAAGGGTGCATGCACACACCCCCAAACCGTGCGCCAGTTAATGTCAGGATGCTGTAGCACCATGGGGTCGCAAGGGTTGGACAGCATAAACAAACGATAATAATCTTTTGTACGGGGAGGACGGGTGACTGGAAGATCGGCCCGAACGTAGCTGAGTTCTATGAAACAATTGGCGACGTAGTACAATAATGGAGAAATAGGTGCCACATTGATCGGTGGATCGAGAGAAGCTGGTCGGAGGATATCTAAGAGACTGCGTGTTAAAGACGGGACCGGCCCCTGCCAGTGCCGCAACAGAGTGTGGACAAAGAGTGCAGAAGAGCGTGCCCGCACGTTGATGAGTCCGAGGCCACCTTTTGCAGGAGGCAGTGTTAGAGTGTTGTAGCGGACTTTGAAAAGTGCCCCTGCTGACACGAAATATCCAAAGGCTGATTGGATGCGGCGGCCAAGGAGTAACGGCATTGGGAGGATCTGGGCGACGTGTACCAGTTTAGGGGCGACATAGATGTTGACATAGGACACACGTTGGAGTTGGTTTAAGTTACGGTGCACTTGACCGCGGACATGGTGCCGAATCGACTGCAAAAGCCGCCGGTAAGCCAGGGCCACTGTGCGGTGTGTGGAGCTCGTAAATTCGATACCCAAGTAACGAAGGGTGGCACTAACTGGGAGTGGGGTCGGCACCATAGCCGGGAGGCTGCGCCCAATGTGCATCATAGTCGATTTATGGACATTAAGAATGCTACCAGAAAGACGTCCATACTGGTGGATCCATTGGATGGCGTCATTGAGTTCCGTGGAGGAGCAGGTGAGAAAGAGGAGATCGTCCGCATAAGCCCTACAGTGAAAGGTGTGGTCACGCAAAGTGAGGCCCTGCAGTCTAGAGGTAAGTCCAGTGATGAGGGGCTCAAGTGCAATGGCATATAGTAAAGTAGACATAGGGCATCCTTGACGCACAGAGCGGCGTATAGGAATCGGCCCCACAAGCCTCCCATTGACTTGTACCATCGAGACCGCGGGAAGGAGTAACCGGCGAATGGCATCGACAAAAAGCAATGGGAACCCCATACGTGTCGCCACCATGAGGAGGAATGGGTGTCGAACGCGATCAAAGGCACTCGTGAAATCGACGGATACCAGTGCTGCACGAAGGCGACAAACCGACGCCAGTGCAATGAGGTCACGGCATTCTCCTAGGGCTGTTTGTAAGGTGGCCCCACAACCACGTGCAGTCTGCTCAGGTGAAAGGACCGTAGGTAAGACGGTGCGTATGCGCGCTGCTAAGAGGCGTGCATAGATTTTATAGTCTGCATTCAGTAGTGTAAGGGGGCGATATGCAGAGACATGAGACCCTCCCTTCGGTTTAGGCACAGGTAGAAGAGTGCCAGTGACGAATTCAGGTGGAATTGGGAAGGACGGAATAAAGAGTTCCTGAATCATTTCCGTCCAGCGAGGAAGCATTAACGTGGTGAACGCCCGGTAAAACTCCACTGGGAGACCATCTGGTCCGGGTGATTTGTTCTTGGCCCCTTTGTTGATCGCATCTACCACCTCTTCTGCGGTGATTGCAGACATCATGGACGTTGACTCCGCTACGGTGAGGGTCCGATCAGGGGAAGGACGGAGATCATCAGGAATGGGCGTCGCCATCGGTTCATCATCATAAAATTGGCGATAATGTTCAGCAAAGGCGGACACGACCGCCGCCTGTGTTGTGTGGTGAACACCATCGGAGGTCGTGATGTTGGGGACGAAAAGCCGACGTCGACGACTATGGTCGGATGCGGCATGGATTGTGGATGGGGTTTCGTCGTGGAGGAGGTCTTGTCGTCGGGAACGCACCACGACACCATGCAGTCGTGCACGTTGAAGAGAGAGGAGACGAGCTTTAGTACGTTGTCGTTCCCTGTGGGTGTCAGGTGATGGAGGGAGCGCATCGAGCTCACGGAGGACGGCGTAGTGAAAATTTGTGGTGTCTCGATGCCATGCTGCTGCTTCCTTGCCACATTGTATGAAGGCCTTTCTGATCGCAGGTTTGGCACATTTGAGCCACCAATGGAACGTGGATGTGTACTGCGGAAGGCGTCTTTCGCAAGACGCCCATGTAGTGGCAATACATTGTCGGCAGTGTGGATCATTAAGGAGGGAGGTATTAAGCTTCCAGTAACCTCTGCTGCGCCACACTGACTGAGGTGGCAGAGCCAGGGAGCAAATGACGGCGCAATGGTCCGAAAATGCAAGGGGCCATCGTTCAGCTTGGGCGACTTCATTGCCGAGGTGAGCAGAGACATAAAACCGGTCCAGTCTGCTCGCAGAATGTGCTGTATAATGGGTAAAACCGGGGGTATTGCCATGAATTTTCTCCCAAACGTCCACTAGATGAAAATCTTCGATTAAGGTGAGCAGTGCCGGGCATGGCGAATAACCAGGTACTTGGTTCTGCGGATGGAGGACACAGTTGAAATCGCCTCCCATGATAAGGCGATCATAGCGTCCAGAAAACAGGGGCGCCACGTCATGTCCGAAGAAAGTGGACCGCTGCCAACGGTTCGTGGAGCCAGACGGAGCGTAGATATTGATGACGCGCGTGTCGAAGATGGTAACAGCCATGCCTCTTCCACAGGGAAGGATTGTCGTGTCCGTGAGTGGGATTCCTTCGCGTATGTAGAAAGCCACTCCACGCCCTGATTGATCACATGTGGACGTGTATGAGTCGTAGCCGTAGACTGGTGGTAGTGTGGCAACGCGTACTTCCTGAAGAAGGGCGACGTCAACGTCGGAGGCCCGAAGCATGTCACATAGGAGTTGCAGCTTGGGTGCAGTGCCGATCATGTTGATGTTCAGTGTGGCAAACCGGTATGTTTGTTTCAGTGGTGGTGGACGCGCATCTACCATCACCAAGGGAAGTAAGAGGAGGGCACCGACAGGAAGTCCCGTCCCATCAGCTGGAATGCCTCGCTTTTGATGTTAACAGGCAGCCTCGTCCGGCGGAGGTAACTCATCCGGAGGAGGGGGCGTACCTTCCTCAATGTCGTCGGCCCATGCTCCTGTGCCGTGGGTCTGTCCAATGTCCATGGGAATTGCGTCGTGGTGAGAGAGAGCTGGAGTTGTCGGCGGGGAGACAGGCGTCTCAACCGGCGCACCGATCGTTACATTGTGCGTGGCGACCTCCATAGTGGTCCCGTCCTGCGAAACGTCTTGTTCATCGTGAAAGTTGTCCGCCGACCTCTGCGTGGAAATGTCGGCTGCTTGGGTGTCGTCTTCGTCGTCGCGGGTGGCAACGCTCTGAGAGCCCGTGGGTGAACGGCGACGGCGTTTGCGCCTACGTGGCGAGCGTTGTTTGCGCACGTGTTCCTCAGTGTCGGACGACGGCAAGGAGGAGCGTCGACCTGGTTCGAAGGCGTCGGTGGGTACAATGAAATTGTCAAACAGGTGTTGTGAAGATGTACTGGTCTCCTCAGCGTCCGGTGCGGGAGCCTGTTCGGCGGCAAGGTTGTCAGGTGGGACGTCTGTACCGTCCGTTGGTGACTGGGACGGTGGGACGTGCCGATCGGAAGGACCGGGCGACGGACTGGACGAAACTGTAGACGTGGCAAGAGCCGCTGCGTAAGTGACCGGTAGGGCGGTCATCATGGGTGTGACGGACGCTTCCGACAACGGGAGCTGCGCGACACGTCGTTGAATGCATTCAGACCGTAGGTGACCTTCTTTCCCGCAACCGGAACAGGTCCGAGGTTGGCCGTCGTACATTGTAATGGCACGGCAGCCTCCGATACGTAGATAGGAAGGCACGTGTTTCTGCAACTCGATGCGGACCTGTCTAACACCGTTTAAAACTGGATAGGTCTGAAATTGGATCCATCGTTCGGCAACATGTTCCAGAACGTTGCCATAGGGACGGAGCGCCTCGATGACGACGTCTGCAGGTAGTTCGAACGGCAGTTCGAAGATCCTTATCGTCCGTGTGCCGAGACCTGCGTGATCGACGGTAACGGGTCCGACGTTGCCGTCGGAATGACAGAAGCGCAGCCCACGTTTTGCCTCTTGAAGCACCTTGTCGCACGCCGCATCGTTGATCATTTTGACGTAGACGGTACTGCTAACTATGGACAAGTGGATACCAATTAGATCCGTTGGTGGTATTTTAACTTCATCGCGTATAAATCGTTCTACCTCCAGGGCCTTGGGTCGGGCGAAGTCGGAACAAAAGTTGAAACGTAATGTCTTCTTCCGATAGTTGTGCGCCATGGTGGTCTAGAAGGAAACGGCACTTACAGCGGCCGAAGTAAACACAAACACACCGTGCGCGCCTCGCCCGCAGCGCTCTGGCGCGTGACCGCCTCGCAGCACTGCCGGCGGCAGACTGTCCACTCAGCTACCGGGGGCGGACAATATATTAGTTGATTCTTCGTAACTTCAACAGTAAACCACATAGAAAAACACACATATTTAAAATACGAAATTCGAGACATGTCGAGAAGTGGTATGAATAAGTATCACTTGCTGCATGACAACATGGGAAGTGGTCGTGGCATTGCCGTCTGCTAAAGTTAAAAATAGGCTGAGGACCAGTTCGTGATACGCGCAACTCTACTGAAATTTTTGTGGTAAAGAAGTCCAACACACGGGGGCCCAGTCGGTAACATGTGATTCACATACCGAAGACGGCAGGCTTCTTTCTCTAAATGCGTCGGCACTAATATTCGTCTCTCAGCAAAGTTTCCACTTGCACTGGTCTAAGGAGATGCTGACCTGCCGACACTAAGCAAGCTTACCTTATCCTATGGGTAGGTCTCGACCTTACCCATCAAACGAAAAAGTGCTTTGCGAGGACGGAGAGCAGAAGAAGTAAATATTTGTTATTTCTAAACACATCGATCTGCGTTAAATGCACT
Source organism: Schistocerca americana (assembly GCF_021461395.2). Taxonomy (NCBI): domain Eukaryota; kingdom Metazoa; phylum Arthropoda; class Insecta; order Orthoptera; family Acrididae; genus Schistocerca; species Schistocerca americana. The sequence continues at coordinate 372,667,568 of NC_060123.1, read as the reverse complement.
GCCAGAAAAAATAAGTACATCTGGAAAGACGAAGTCGATTTCGATCAGATGACGACATATACGACCTGGGGTGTAGTAGATGTTTGTTAGCACAATCTTCTCAACGTCGTCCGTCAACAGATAGCTAATGGCATAGCTACCAAAGCGTCATCAGTGTCTACCCTTTAATAGGATATGCTTACAGCCACAAGGCTCAGTGTGGTACAAACGTGTGAAGCAAGCGAGCAACCATGCCACGAGGCGCGCTCGTGCTTCCTATAGCAAACGGAGCGAGTTTGAAAGGGGACAAATTGTGGCCTTCCGAGTGGCAGGATGGTCCTTTCGGACAACTGCCACAGAATCTGGACGTGCCACGTCAGTTGTGCAACGATGCTGGTATCAGTGATCACGTAAACATTGTCAGACCCGTGGACGAGGTTCTGGATGTCCACGCAGCACAGGCGTCCTCCAGGATCGTCCTATTGTAAGGGAAGCAGTGGCAGATCGTACAGCTACCACAGCACGGTTAAGAGGGCTTGAGAGCCCACGCGTGTCAACACGAGCTGTTGTGAACCAGTTATTAGCAGTGGGGCTACGGACACGCACACTCTAATCCGTCTTCCACTCACGCTACAGCATCGAAGTGCATGGCTCGACTGGTGCCGTCAGAGAATCACTTGGAAGACAGATTGGCGCGCCGTGGCCTTCAGCGACGAAAGCAGATTCTGTCTGCAAGCAAGCGACAGCAGTTTGCGCATACGACGTGAAGCTGGTGAGCGCTGTCTCGTAGAATGCTTTCGTCCGAGACACACTGGTCCCAACCCCAGGCCTTGTTGCCTGCAGTGCGATAAGCTACAACTCTCGTTCAGCTTTGGTGTTTCTGTAGAGGACATTGAGCATTGCTTGATACTTGCCGAATATTGTTAAACCGATTGTTTTGCTGTCCTTGCAAGAGGAAGGTAATGTGTCGTTCCAACAAGATAATGCTCACCCACACACTGCCCGTGAAACTCAACGTGCTCTGCATGACGTACAGCAACTTCCCTATCCAGCACGATTTCAGGACTTGTCTCCAATCAAGCACGTGTGGGTGTGATGGGACAAGAAGTGACCTGTGCGACTCGTGAGCCCACAACTCTGAAAGAACTACGTAAACAGGTCGAGCAGGCGTGGCGAAACGTATCCTAGGACAGTATGCGCCGGAATAAACTCTTACTTTGCCGCACGTGAAGGCTACACCACATATTAATAAGGGTGTTTCAGTTTGGGTCGATACCTGATATCTCACAACTGCTTGTGATATTGATCTGTGAATGTAATCATTTAATGCGCTCCATATGCGCTGTTGCAGCAATTAACCTTGAGTGAAATGGAAACCTCCAAAAGGGTGTACTGACATTTTTCCGGCAGTGTATTAGGGTAACTAGAGGTTAGTGCGAAAAACCACCTTTCAGTATATGCTCAGAAACCTGAAGGTCGTAAATACTTTGTATTGTGCCCCAGAGGGCTAGTATTTGGATACCAGTGTAGCTGGAGCAGCAGAGGAAGGTAAGAGACGCCGATGACTGGCGAGCAGATTGGTCATCCATCCGTTTGGCGGGGCGGAGGAGGAGGGTCGGCGGCCGCAGATGGCATCGGCTGCTAAGTGAAATTACTCTGCGCCGCCATTGTACGAAATGTAAATGAGTCGTGCGCGCGGCGGGCCATTGTCTGGGCCGCGTCTCGAGCAATTGAGCTCCGTAATTACCGCGCAGGGCGGCGCCGGCGCCGGAGCCGGCGCGGGCCTCCCGCTAGGAGGCGCGCGCGCGATCGCCAGTACTCCCCCCCACCCCACCCTGCTCATGGCTTAATTCCACTTAATTGGCCTGGCTGTCTTCGAGGCGTGCTCCTCCGGCCAAGCTGCGGTACGGGACCTCCGGCAACGGCTCCTCTTATTATAGCTCGCTACTCTAGCGTCTACAAGCTTTCGGTTAGAGCCGGCCGTCTCTGTCATCAGATTCGTTCGTAAACTAGTGGCTGCTACGAGGCGCAACGAGGCAGGAGCTGGCAACAGATTCCTGAGGCGCAGTGAGCCGGCCGTTTCTCGCTGTGCTTGAGAGTCGCGTGCTGTTCGTCACAATGCCATGACGGCCAGCAGTACTGGTATTAGTACATATCTACTTGCTGCAGTGATCCCTTCAACTATCACCTGCCGACTGCCAAACTGGTCTTTGAATACAATCCAGGTAGATTCTTCCTTCACGTCGGTCAGGGGCCTGAAGATGGCGTAGTAAAACGCTCAAACTGGATGCCAAATAAAATAAGGTTGAAAATTGACGGCTGAAAGGTATTCAGTTCGACATCCTCTATCGAACAGCCGAGTTCTGCAACCATTTCTAAAACGATGGACATACAGAGATTTTAAACGAGAGTGGCTAAGTTATTTTCTCGTCTCTTATAGTTCTGAACAATGTTCTGCTGCAATTATAAAACTGATGCATTTATTTCGCTGATAGTCTTAAAATTATCTCGGTTCTTCATAAAGCTAAGCAGCTCAGATTCGCGCGAAGTTTCGGAAATGCCTCCAGATGGATGTTGGAACGTAAAATAAATTTTGATAACAAATTTAGAAACAATTTTCCTTTTATTTCATTGAAGATCTGATACTGTTTCTTATTTAGCGAATATACTGCCCAACATGTTTCAAGTTGGTCTCTTTATGTAAATAATCAGCACAATATTTTCTTCTTTCCTTTTTGTTCGCCCGCTTGTTTCGAAATATTCGCTTCCGTATTTTGAAATGGTAAGAGAACGGTAAAGAGAGCTGTATTTGATAGAACAAATATTTATTTATACTGTTTTTAATTTCAGGTAGTAGCTGAAAGCAACAGTTGTAGCTCTGTGGGCTAGGTTCAATACCAAAGAGAGGAATGAGAAGAGTTACTTGTATGTCACATCTTAAAGGTAATTTTTTGCACTATACAGTTATAAGATTACTTTATAAATTGGTTATGACTATGCTAGACAAAAAGATTGCTTCTAGGCACATGCTCGACGAACGAAAATTTTGGATAGTTTCTGATACTACGAAGTTTGTAAGCAAGCAGAGAAAAAAATTCAAAGACAAAAATATTATAATGACCAAATGCAGAAGTGAAACGTGGACGATAACCATTTCACGTAAGAAGGTAAAAGACACCTTTGAAATGTGGTGCTACCGAAGAATGATAAATGTTAGATACGTAGATTGAATAATCAATAAGGAGGTATTGAATCGAACGGTGGAAAAAATAAATTTATAGCACAACTAGGTTAAAAGACGGATTAACTCGATAGGTCACATCCTGATGGTGAAGGAAAAGTCAGTTTATTATTGGAGGGAAGTGTAGGAGGTATGATACGTTGGCTACACCCGAAAAGGTCAGGAGTCATTCGAAACTCCATACGCAGCTGTCCTCCCGTGGGCGGTCTAACTGTGCGAAACGTGTGGTGAGAATCCAGTTATCGAAATCTGTTACTAGGAGTTTATTTGTAACAGCATTTCCTTACGTTCTTCTAAGACGAGAGTTTTTATTACTGGAAATGAACTAAATGTCGTCAGCCTGTTGTAGAACCTAAACCCGATAAACGAGGCACCAATGATTATGTAGAATGCGGAGTTTTCTCACAGAAATGAGGAAAGATAAGTTGCGATAATACACCAACACGCAGCTGCAGAACGAGAATCAATTCAACCGCCATTGCTTGCGATTTCCATACTTGTCATTAGTCATTCGCGCCCACACTGGGCACCCCCGCAAACGATGCAGTTTCCATTAGGGAACAATCATCAGCTACCTAACTTTCAACTGAAGAAGCTTGCGCTCCATTCTGAGCTTCTAAGCTACCTTAAGGACATTCATTATCTTCAAGAGTCGTTGACAACCTCTGCTATACATATGGCCGCCTCATATTTATCTCGTATTACGGCCTCCAGCTATTAGCATCCATGCTGACCTTCATATTTTCTAACGTCATCTATCTGCCTTTTGTTACGTCGTTGTTCCGCTCCTTTCATATTTGAGATCCTGAGGACATTGTACGTGTCAAATAGTTCTTATTTTCACGACATACACGTCCTGTTGCGGATGCGGTCTTTAGTCCGAAGACTAGTTTGAAGTAGCTGTCCAATGCTAGTCTATCTTGTGCGAGCCTCTTCGTCACTGAGAAACTACCGCAACCTAAACCCTTGCTGTATTCATGCCTTCGTCTACCTTCGCAAACTTTACCCGCCACTTTTTCTTTCTTTCCCAAACTGAGCATTTCTTTGTGCATCAGGATGTGTCCTATCATCCGATCCCTTCTTTTAATCAGGTGTGTCATTTACTTCTTGTTTCCTCACTCTTATTCAGCCTCTCCTCATAGTATTAGATCTACTCATCTAATCTTCGGCATTCTTCTATAGCGTCACATTTAAAAAGCTTCTACTCTCTTCTTGTCTGAACTGCTTATCGTCCTTGTTTCACTTCTATACAGAACAACTCTCCAAAGAAATTGTTAACAAATTCCTCTTTTCAGAAATGCTTTTCGTGCTATTGGCCGTCTGCATTTTATATCATGTGTCCTTCTACCATCATCAGTTATTTTGCTGCCCAAATAGCAAAACTCATCTACTAAATTAAGTAGCCATTTTCCAATCTAATCTCCTCGTCATCACCAGATTCACTTGGACCACATTCCATTACCATTCATATATTACCTTTATTTGTATTTACTGATGCTCATCTGATAACATCTTTTCAAGACACTATCCACTCAACTCAGCTGTTCTTCCAAATCCTTTGACGTCTGTGACAGAACTATAGCGTTACCAGTGAACCTTAATTTTTTGTTTCTTTTCCTGGAACTTTATTTACGTTTCCAAGTTCCTCCTTGGTTTCCTTCACAGTTGTTCAATGTATAGATTGAATAGCATTCGGGATTGGCTACAACCCTTTCTCACTCGCTTTTCGATTGCTATGTCTTTCAGCTCTTATAGTAGAGTTTGGTTTCTCTACCAGTAGTAAATAATCTTTCGCATCCTGTTCCTTATCTCTGCTACTCTCAAAATTTCGAGGAATGTATACCAATCAGCATTGTCCAAAACTTTCTCTGAGTCTACAATTGCTACAGAAGTAGGTTTGCCTTCCCTTAACCTACCTTCTAAGGTAAGTCTTATGGTCAGTACGGTCTTGAGTGTTCCTATATTTCTCCGGAATCCATACTGATCTTCCCCGGGGTCAGCTTCTACTAGTTTTCCATTCGTCTACAAACAATTGGTGTCATTATTTTGCAACCATGACTTACTAAACTGATAGTTCGGTAGTATTACTCTTGTCAACATCTGCCTTCTTTGGGATTGGAATTACCATATCCTTCCTGAAGTGTGGGGGTATTTCGCCTGTGTTGTAGATCTTACACATGATGTGAAATAATTTTGTCATGGCTGGCTCTCCCAAGAATCACAACAATTATGTGAGAAAGTCATCTACTCCTGGGTTCTTCCACTTAAACCTTTCAGTGGTCTGTTAAATTCTGCCCCATCGCATCTCCAAAATGGTTCAAATGGCTCTGAGCACTATGGGACTCAACTGCTGTGGTCATAAGTCCCCTAGAACTTAGAACTACTTAAACCTAACTAACCTAAGGACAGCACACAACACCCAGCCATCACGAGGCAGAGAAAATCCCTGACCCCGCCGGGAATCGAACCCGGGAACCCGGGCGTGGGAAGCGAGAACGCTACCGCACGACCACGAGATGCGGGCCTATCGCATCTCCCATCTTATCTTTGCTTAGTACTGACTTACCATCTGAGCTCTTGATATTCATACAGCTGTTTCTCTTAGTCCAAAGGATTCTTTAAGTTTCCTGTAGGCAGCATTCACCTTTCCCCTAACTATGTATGCTTTAAAGCCTTGCATTTGTCCTCTTGTCGTTCATGGTTATCCATTTCGCATTTTCTGTCACTCTCATTTTTTATACGCCTGTTTTCCCGTTAGCCTGCTTCATTTGGTGCAATTTATATTTTCTCCTATGATCAATTATATTTTTTCTAAGACGTTAAAATTTTGTAAGTTACACTCCTCTCATGAACGACCCTAACTTTTTATTGAAGAAAAGCCCAATAGATTCAGGTTTGATGTCTATCGATAAAGAACAAACTAATCAACGTTTTTGTCTACCAGAATCTTGCAGCACAAGAGTTGGAGAAGAGGTTCTGGGAGAGCTGAGAAATAGCACAGGATGTATGTTATAGACAGGTGTTTCTTTTTGTTTGCAAGACGTAAGTTAATTATAACAGAACCTTTTCGCAACACCCTTTTGGAATATCTGTTTTGCGAATAAAGCTAATTTGTGTTATTGATTTTTGTTTGGATAACAACATACATTCCTGAATTCATCCTTTTTAATATTCTATATCTGTTAGCATAATTTCAACAAGGTAAACTTTTGACTGTCAAAAGTGAACGATGTAGTCTCATAATCTCGAGATATATCTTTTCAGAAAAATATTAATGAATTTTTTATTTGCTATTTGTTAGAATAACATACATAAACAGTAAATGCTCCACAATATTTACTTTTTGCGATAGCGTTACCACACCACGGAAATACTATTTTCGGACATGATGAGACGTGACTGTTACATCTAAAATGAATAAATCGCTCTGTAATTGAGTCTCACACCTAGGGTCGAAACAGAGCCCTTGTTTTTGGTATAGGAAATGCCTTTGACTCTCCAAGCAGTCCTTACGGTACGTCTTTAGCCGGCCAGCACCTTCCCTTCTTTCCAGAATCTACATAGACGTCTCCGGCACAACTTTCTGGTCTAGCACAACTGGGGAAAGCATATACCGAAAAATACTTAGTCTGTAGGACGCGGTTGAAGATAACACTGCTTCCTCATAGAATTTTGCATCATATTTTAGTAGATGCTGATTAATTAAGGTCGTTGACAACTGAGTTAAAATCAGAGGCTCTCTTATTTGGAAAAGAATTTCCTCCTTTTAATTTGCTTTAAATGGCAACTATAACATTAAGACCCACTTACAAATTGCCGAGAGCGTCTAATCATTTTCACAGACTGCACACGACAGAAGCCAATAAACTCTACCAACCATGAGTCCCACACGCTTCATTAGGAACAGCATTTTTAGCGCCACACGTGGACACCAGACGCCTTGCGTTAGCCATTTCGTAGGAATGTGACAATTCGCGAAAGAGAATGCATTTTGAAAAAATTGTTTCGATAGTGAGGATGGCCACCGTGTGAATCAATGTGAGGTCGAATAGGGAGAGGGCTAAATTCCACCGGAGCGAAAGAACGAAGTGCGGTGTATATGCGAAGAGACAGTTCCGGACAGTTTATAGTGGGGCCGCGGCCGCTCTAATTCGCAGCCCCCTCGGCCGTATTTCGTGCGACCTATCGAGTCGTTAGGTGTCGCTGCCGTATTGGCGTGCGGCTCCGGCGACGCGCTGACGCAGTCGGCCGCACGCTGACCCGCGGCGCGGCGTAAATCAGCCGGCCGGCGCGTCGCCGCCTCGCCTAATCCATTTCGCAGAAAATTGAAACGGACTGCGGCAGGCGGCAGTCGCCGGTCCGGCTCGCGCTGAAGTGTCGCCATATTTCACGCGCGCGTAAATCGGCAGCGCCCGCTGGCGCCCCGCCGGCCACCTGTAATTGACGCGTCTTCTGCAGCGGCTGCGCACAAATAGCCGCGTAATGGCTTTTAAATCACCGGCCGGCGTTTCCATTTACGTAAATCCGTCCGTGGCGGCCGGCCGACCATCTCCCGAAATCGATTTTCCGGCTGCCAAGGGAAGCGTCCGGTGCGGTCCGCTCCGGGCTCCTCTCCGTTCCGGCGGGGCGGCAATTTTCGCGTCACGGTAGCTGCCCGTGCCGGCTGCCGTAATTGCCGGCACGGGATGCCCGCCACCGCCCCACCCCACCCCTGGCTTCGCACCGTACTGGTTGGCAGTGCATATATACACGTGCTACTCACGTGGACCCATCTCTTAGTTTCTCATTTGTGTTCTGTATAGTCTGGCGGTAAACTGAGCAGCGAGCGCCGCTTATGGTTCCGGGAATGGTCCCGCTGCGGTACAGGATGACTAAGTATCAGTTTCCCGTCTGGAAGTACATTGCAGCGTGCGATAATTTACGTAGATTCTTGTGTTAGTTATATTAGTCACTAATTTTTGTATTTTATACGTTGTTAACATATTTAGTGGTAAGAAAACACTTCCAGGTGTGTCTGAACACTGCGTTGTCACTCAGTTGGAAAGCACGCTCCGGAAAGGTCAGTGCACACTTCCGTGACAAAGCTGATGGGATACCTCCTAATATCGTACCGCCCGGCGTAGTGAGGCAGCTCGACATGGCATAGACTCAGTGCGGCTTTGGAAATATCCTGGAGAAGTACTGAGCTATGCTGCGTCTATAGCCGTCCATAACTGCGATAGTGTTGGCGGCGCAGGATGTTGTACACGAACTGACCTCATGATTACGCCCCACAATTGTTCGAATCGATTCATGTCGGCAGATCTAGATGGACAAATCATTCCTTCGAACTGTCCACAATGTTCTTTCAACCAATTGCGAACAAGCGTGTTCCGGTGTCATGACGCATTGTCATCCACAAAAATTCCGTCGTTTGGGAACACATAGTCCATGAATGGCTGCAAACAGTCTCCATGTAGCTGAACATAACCATTTCCAGTCAACAATCTATTCAGTTTGATCAAAGGATAAACTTCATTTCATGTAAACACAGCCCACACGATTATGGCGTCACCTCCAGCTTGCACAGTGTCTTGTTGACAACTTAGGTCCATGGCTTCGTAGGGTCTGTGCCATACTCGAAACCTACCATCAGCTCTTACTAACTGAAATCTGGACTCATTTGACCACGCCACGATTTTCGAGTCGTCTACGGTCGAATCAACGTAGTCGTGAGGGGAGCGGAGGCGCTGCAGGCGATGCTGTGCTGTTAGCAAAGATACTCGCGTACTTCATCTGTTGGCAGAGCCCATTAACGCTAAATTTCGCAGCACTGTCCTGTCGGACTCGTTCCACATTGACTTCTTCAGTGATTTCAGGCAGTGTTGCTTGTCTGTTAGCACTGACAACACTCGTAAACGCCCCTGCTCTCGGGTCGTTGCCCGTGGTGAGAAGTAATGCCTGAAGTATGGTATTCTCGGAACACAGTGGACACTGTGGATCTCCGAATACTGAATTCCCTAAAGATTTCCGATATGGAATGCCCCACGCGCCTAGCTCTAACTACTATTCCGAGTTTAGGGTCTGCTAATTCCCGTCGGATACCTTTTCACATGAATCATCTGAGTACAGCCGCCCACTGTGGCCGAGCAGTTCTAGGCACTTCAGTCCGGAACCGCGCTGCTGCTGCGGTCGCAGGTTCGAATCCTGCCTCGGGCATGGATGAGTGTGGTGTCCTTAGGTCAGTTAGGTTTAAGTAGTCCTAAGTCTAGGGAACTGATGAGCATTTGAACTTGGCACAACGTAAACACGCTCTGGCCGGCCCCCAGTTGTGACGCCAGATCCATTCTTAGTTAAAGCAGCGAGATCAGTAGCTTCACAAAAGTCCGACAGTGATCCGGGGGCGGTAGTCACTCTTTCAGTCGGTGGCAGTATGTTTATTTCTGATTTGCCCGTGGCGGCTGCGGTGATTTTCGGTCGAGAGCGGTGTACCTCGGTGACGCGGATTGAGAAGGGAGCCCATCGTCGGGTCGCTATCCCGTCGCAGACAGGGACAGAAGGGGGGCCCTCGTGGTGGCGCCCACACAGCGAGACCCGCGCGATACAAGGCGGGCGGGGGGCAGGGGGAGGCCAGGCCGCGCCAGTGGTTCTTGGTGGCGTATCTCTGCCGGCCGATTTAGCCGCCGCCGGCCATTTATCAGCTGCGCTCCCGCCGGCAGCAGTCGTAATAAAGCTTTTGGCAACTGGCTCCGCCAACACGCCGATAGCGGCTCCCAGTCTTTCACGAGCCCGCGGACCCTCCCGAGGAAGTACCGCCTGTCGCCTATCAGCTGCCAACTGCCTTCCCGACCAGCTGCGGTAGCTGGCGGCAACAGCTTACCTACGACAATGTCAAATGCCGATGTTTCATCATCTAAGCATCTTAATGTACATTTAGCTCTCGTTTTATCAGTGCGTAGGAAATATAGTGAGGTGACAAAAGTCATAAGATAATTCCCAACATCGTATCGTACTTCCTTTCGCCCAGAGTAGTGAAGCTACTCGAAGTAGCGTAGACTCAACAAGTCGTTAGAAGTCCCGTAAAAAAATATTCTGCCCTGATACCTCTATAGGCTTCATTAATGGGAAAGTGTTGCCGGTGCAGGGTTTTATGCATAAAATGACCTCTCGATTATGTCCCATAAATGTTCGATGGATAGCCAAATCAATCGCTCGAATTGCCCAGAACGTTCTTCAAACCAGTTTTGAACAATTGTGACATGGCGCAGGAACATAAAGCTCATGAATGGCTCCAAATGGTCACCAAGTAGCCGAGCCGGCCGAAGTGGCCGTGCGGTTAAAGGCGCTGCAGTCTGGAACCGCAAGACCGCTACGGTCGCAGGTTCGAATCCTGCCTCGGGCATGGATGTTTGTGATGTCCTTAGGTTAGTTAGGTTTAACTAGTTCTAAGTTCTAGGGGACTAATGACCTCAGCAGTTGAGTCCCATAGTGCTCAGAGCCATTTGAACCAAGTAGCCGAACATAAACATTTCCGGGAATGATGGGTTCAGTTGGACCCGAGGAACCAGCAAAATTCCATGTAAACACAGCCCACACCTTTACGCAGCCACTAACAGTTTGTACACTGCCTTGTTGACAACTTGGGTCCATGGTTTCGTGGATTCTGCGCCACACTCGAATCGTACCATTACATCTTACCAACAGGAATCGGGACTCAACTAACCAGGCCACGGTTTTCCAGTAGTCTACAGTCCAACTTACATGGTCACGACATCAGGAGAGGTGCAGCAGGCGATGCTGTGCTGTTAGCAAAGGCATTGGTCGTCTGCAGCCATAGAGCATTCACGACAGATTTCGCCGCACTGTCCTAACGGATACGCTCGTCATCCATCCCACGTAGATTTCTGGAGTTATTTCACGCAGAGCTGCTGGTCTGTTAGCACTGTCAACTCTACACAAACGCCGCAGCTCTCGATCGTTAAGTGGAGTCGGTCGGCCACTGTGGAGTTGTCCGTGGTGAGAGGTAATGTCTGAAATTCGGTATTCTCGGCACGCCTTTGACACTGTTGATCTTTGACTACTGAATTCCCTAACTATTTCCGAAATGCAATGTCCCGTACCTCTAAATGCAACTACCATTCCGCGTTAAATGTTTGTTAATTCCCGTTGTGCGGCCACAATCACGTGGAAAATCTTTTCACCGGAATCACTTGAGTACTAATGACAACTGCGCTAGTGCACTGCAATTTTATATCCTGTATTTGCGTTACTACCGCCATCTGTACATCTGCATATAGCTATCCCATGACTTTTGTCACCTGAGCGTAATTTTGGTTTTTGGAAACCTGTCTCCCAGAAGACACAATAATTTCATTCTTTTAGGCACACAGACACGTTTCAAACGATACGGACCGTTTTCTGCAGGCATCTATTTATTTCTGGAAGCATGCAAACTTTTTCGTGTTGGTGTTAACACTATATTTTAGTTTTATATTTCGTTATTTGCTATTTATATACTTATTTTTTTGCCTGTCTCTATGTTTGACATCAACGTCTTTACTTATAGAATGGACTTTCTAGGCAGTTTTGCAACACTCGGTTTCGGTTCCATACCAATTTTTTCTTCCGAGACAGGTCTCAAATTTAAGGCACAACATTTGTTTTGGAGCGAAAATAATTGTATCATTAATCGCTACATTGCCGTTAACATGCTGTCAACTCGCACATTGTGCCTACAAAACATTATTATGTGAGGGGGCACTTACAACAGAGCAGCAGAATTTCTGTTAAGAGTGTCCTCTATGCTCTTCACGGCCCTCCCGATGCTGTTTGTGTAAATCATTACTGTGTTATCCCACATACACCTCTGTTCTGAAAATCTACATTGTCTTCACTGATCGTAGATAGTATCGCAGCAAGAACACGAAGGTTCGAGAAGAGAATTTTTGTGTGGTATCGGAGGACGAAACTTCTCACTATGTAGAGTTAGAAGATAAATACAGCGATCGGAGTCAACTCATCTAACCAGTTATATATGGCTTTCAAAAGTGGTGCGTTATCAACTGAACGGGATTAGTTCGCAAGGCAGAAGAAGGTCGTAATGTTTTGAAGCTTTTCAGGGATTTGCCACACGCGGTCCTGGCGGAGGTTCGAGTCCTCCCTCGGGCATGGGTGTGTGTATTTGTCCTTAGGATAATTTAGGTTAAGTAGTGTGTAAGCTTAGGGACTGACAACCTTAGCAGTTAAGTCCCATAAGATTTCACACACATTTGAACATTTTGCTACTCGCGCTCGGACGTTTAATTTTGTTCGGACATTTAACTTCAAGGACCACCGTCCACGAAACGCGGACGGAGAGGCAAACACTAGGCCATAGAATCGTTAAGCTCTGTGAATCAAACATTTCCTATTAGCTGACACAATTTTCCGCTGAAATTCGTAGTGTTCTGCGTCTTACAATATGTACTACATAGAGAGAGCCCGGTAAATGCTTCAGTCTTGAAGTTCCAAAGGTACTAGCGCTTAAATGACTGCGCATCACATATTCTTATGTGTTGTTTGTACTACAGCACCATCACTCGGAGGAACGCGCTCTACTGGCATCCATTGTGCCTGGAGAACAGTAAAAACTAAAGTGTTTTTGCAGGTCGAGTGGTTTGGTACTCACCTGACACACGAGCACATCCTGCTGATGCTATGTCTTGCCGAAGTTGGTTCTTCCCTCAAGCGAGTTAAGTTCGCTCGCCTACACTTGAATTAGTTTGGCCGCGTATATTAGATCCTTGTCAGACTGATACACCGATGGTCCTATGCGAGGAAGTACATTTATGTTTTAGGTGTCTCAGTATATGATAAATCCCATACCTATGTCATAATTAGTTCATTACGTGCACAGGAAGCGAAACAGTAATGCACGATTATATGAAACACATTACATTTGACTTTCCGTACTACACACTAAGTAAAACAACACTACTACGTATGTGGTCGGTCCACAGAAGCGGTGAGAGTTTCTGAATCTGTTGAACAATTTGTCTTTCCGTACAGACTGTTCCGATGGTCCCCAGTGATACGGTGATGTTCGCGAGCTCAACGTGACATCACGCTTTGACAGATGTGATTCATTGCTTCCGCAAAGCATCACAGTGACAACAAGCAACTGCTATCGTGTGGAAAGAGTGGCCCCATGCCTGGCTACCAATGTCTCTACATTTGCCGATGAGCCATCTGACGCGTGCTTTGCGCAATGGTTTCAGAGTTCGTCCGTTCCTATTAGTCAGCGTCTAGTTCCTTCCCATTGCGTACTGAAACTTCTAGCCAGTTACGATAGCTCTAGCAGTGAAGAAGTAAGTACATGCTTTAACGATGAAGTATTTTTGAGTCGGGTGCTCAAAATTTTGAAGTTCAAAACCACACCACATCCGAATTTGTGGAAGTCCTCCAACGCTTTTGCATACTTACTTATTCACTTATACTATGATCTTATTGGCAATTGTAGCCGCAGCGCAACTGTGCCCCGCAACCTCTGGCTACACATTACATTTTTCTTATCAATGTTCCAGTGTGCGATTAGTAATTGGACTTTCCTGATAGTTTACATAAATCCAGCCTAATGGTAAGAATCTGGGATGTCCATGGCGTATAAAGTCGCCTAGTGATTGTAATTCTTTTGGTTACTTTTTGTTTTGTTTAAATGTAATCTTACGTATGACACAGTATCATCTATTTGGTTATGCAGGGAGGAATGGGCCGACGTTTTATTGAAAAGATTGTGCTGGTGTTATTTAGGATCATCATGAGAAATCAAATTACTGCATCAGAATATGTATTCGACTTTTCTTTCGTAAAGGTCCAGTACCAAAGGTCTCGTGATTGGCTGTTTTAATGTAGCCTTTGCTTAGAATTAATATTTCTTACTTGTAATTTGGTAGTATCCAATGTAATGATACATCGGCTTATTTTCCTATGTATGTCAAATGATTCTTGAAGTTGTACTATAAATGCTATTTAATACCTGTAATTGAATGATCTTTTATGCACATGACAGAGGAGGTAAACTTAATGTACTGCGATAAAAATCAACAAAATTGTATGTCAGAATTTATGCGAGTTGTTCATAACTTATGGTTAATAAACTCTCTCGTTTTCCTTTTCAGATAGCCAGGTAATAATAATTGCATTATCAGGGAATGGTGTATAAGTATTTGCTGTAAGACTAATTACCGCCATTTTCACAGCTGACAGACCAGATAATTTGGTTAATGGGAGTACTTGTAAAGTTTTCCAGAATAATTGTCTGACTACGAACAATTAGTAGCCATTTTCTACATCTCATGCAGATCACGACTAATGGTAGAAAATTTTTCAGAGCCTGCAGTTATTATTATAATACGAAGCCCGATGTCTATGCGTGACTAAAGTTGGAGAGCCTATAAGTAATTAATATTCACGCAGTCATGAATTAGGAATTGCGAGCTTATTCTTCTGGCAACCGTATACTAGCCTACGTACTCTCACTCTCGAAATATAAATAATTTTCTTTGGCAATGCAATTTTTCTTCTCGGTCGGAGTGGGACAGCTATACCAGGGGAACGAGTCTGGGTGCGTAGGTGAAACGAAAAATTAGTGTGGAGCATGTAAAGGCGTTTTTTTTGTATATTACTGCAATTTAGAGTAATTCTTAGGGTTCCCTAGCTCAGTTGATAAAATCGGAACCTTTATAGGATCAGTCTCTCACCCATCTGTGTGCCTCTCACACCGACCAATAAAACTTCAATTTCTCAGGAAAGAGTAGAGGTTATCAGGTTGAAATTTATCTCAAATACTGATGTATTCATGCCCTTGACGGTGTAAGAAACGGTTAACCTTTTAAGTCAATGCAGTCAAAAGATGCTGCCATTTATGTCATATTCTGATGCAGACTCACTCATGAAGACCTATAAGTGAATTACCTACGCGTACGTACATGTCGGATCTGGTAGTCTAGCAGTAACGCGCGTGTATGGAAACCGAGAGGCCGCAAAATCGAATCTCGGTCGAATCACGGATTTTGCAGTCTTCGTTTCAACCTTGGCTTCATTTCTCAACTATATGAGAAGTTGACAGAAACGCCAAGTGGTTCGGATTACTCATCAAACTATAGGTCCCTTTCCTAACTGAATAGCTGGGGTAAGTTAGGAACACGATAGTGGCCGAAGTTGCGTCCAATTGAGCAACATTAAAACACTGTGATTATCTATTTACATAACCATGTTTGTATAGAACCCTCAGAGCGCAGTCCTATTCTCAATTTTCCCGAGCTTTCTGCTGAAGTGCGCAATATTCCTGCACTTTCCCTTACTGGAAATAAAGGAACGAAAAAGCGAAATACAGAAATTCGACTGAGTTCTGTTCATAAACTATACAGGGTGATTCAGCTGCCCCTGCCTATGCGTTTTATGCGGCCTGCAACGCCTTCAAAAACCACGTACGAGATTTTCAAAAAATGGCTCTGAGCACTATTCGACTTAAATTCTGAGGTCATCAGCCGCCTAGAACTTAGAACTAATTAAACCTAACTAACCTAAGGACATCACACACATCCATGCCCGAGGCAGAATTCTAACCTGCGACCGTAGCGGTCGCTCGGTTCCAGACTGTAGCGCCTAGAACAGCACGGCCACTCCGGCCGGCCGAGATTTTCACTCTCTTTCGCTTGCTACATTCAAATTATTAGCCCCACAGAAAAAATGGACAGGAACATTCTGTCGGAAATTTAATGTAGTTAAATTTTCTAATGGGGTACGTTTTCGCTGGACGGTTTTCGAGATATTCAAGAACTTGAAGGTCACTTTTGTATGTTTTTCTTGAGTAGTTCGAGAACTACGGCCTCTAACATAACTTACCCCAGAACAAACTTGAACTGCATTAAATTTCTTACAAAACAGTCGTGTTCATTTTATCTGTAGGACTAATGGTCTGCGTTTAGCGAGGGAGAGAATATGAAATCACGCGCGTGGTTTATGATAGCCAGGTATAACACTGCGAGGGTGCATTAGGCGACAGCGGTAGGGGCAGATGAATCACTTCATACACAATAGGTCTCTGAATACTGCGCTCAACACTAAATCGATTTGCCTGCCAAGCGAGATGAGTCCCCACCTGCAAGCAAAGGCGGTGCCGGTTCTTTTCGAACGGACTGTAAAACGGGAGCGCAGTGAGAGGAACGGCGAGGCTGTCAGGTAGGATCTCTGTAAGCGGCGGCCACTCGGGCAGCGGTCCGCGGCAGGAGGCGAGGCGCCCGGAAATGGAAGACGCGCCGCGCCGCGCCGCGCCGCGCCGCTTCCCCGTTGCCAGCGCGGCGTGTCGCAGCCTACCTGGCGCTCGCTTATCATGCGCCTCTGGCGGCCGTCATTAATCCGACGTGGGCGCGCGGCTCTTCTTTCATTAAGCCTGCCGGGGCGCCTATCGCCGTAATTAACTCGCCGCCGGCGCTGGCACGCACGCATCCCCTGTCCGGCGCGCCGGCTGGCGTCTACGCAGCGCCCGGCCGTCCGCCAGTCTTCCCACGCGCACAACACTTTCAGGTTAGGTGAAGTGGGAAGATAGATCTGCTGCCCTGTCAGATCAACACGACGCGTACTGTACTGTTGGCATGAAGCTGGACATTTGCCTTTCGCGGGATACGCCGTTACTGTCAACATCAGCTAGAAACGCATCTTCGCCTGACTCAGATCTTCGATCTGCCTGTACCAGACGTTCGCCGTCATACACTGATGAAGCAGAATATTATGACCACCTGCTTAATAGCGCGCTGGTGCTCTTCTGGGAGGCAAAACAGCAACGATTCAGGGTGGCATGGAGTCGACAAGTCATTAGTAGGTTTCTGGAGATATATGGATCGAGATGTGTACGTACAGTTCACCCAGTTCCCGTAAATTAGTGCCCGGTGGTTCGTGGACGCCGAGCTGGTGCCTGATAGCGACTCATATGTGTTCCATCGGCTTCAGCTCAGTCGAATTTGGTGGCTAAGACATCGTCAATTCCCTGTCATTCTGTTAAAACCATTGTACCACGATTCTGGCTTGCTAGAAGATGCCCTCGGGGAAGGTATCAGTACTGATAACATTCAGGCGATCAGCAATAACGTTCTCGAAGTCCACAGGAGTCACGGAGCCTTCGATTACCACCAAAGGTCTCGTAGAAGCCCAGGCGAATGTCCTTTATGTCATAACACTACCAACGGATTCACTACGGGACGCGTTCCGTGATTCGAGCAGTAGATTGCTTGGATGACAGTTATCTGGATACGACCTAATGTAAGGAAAATAGTGATTCGTTCGACTAGGTGACAAATTTCCACTGAAGCGCGGTCTGATCTTGATGATCCCGTGCCCACTACGGTAGTAACCGATGATGTCGTTGGACAACATCCGAACACCTAGCGGTCGTTTGCTGCGGGTCTCCATGTACAACAATGTGTCCTCAACGGTATTGTCTGACATACAACCCTGTCACCAGATCTGTCACAGATCGCTGCCTACCCTACTCCGACCTCCTCGTTATGTGATGAGGCGTGGACGTCCAACAGCTTGTCGCCTACTTGTGGTTTCACCGTCCTTCAACCACTTTCCATTGACGCGTACGACGTAGCACTTTAACACGTGACCGGCTTCGCCATTTCCGAGGTGATGTTCCCTGTACCGGGCCGCAACAATGTGCCCTTAATCAAAGCCGCTTACTCAGTGGATTTCTTCATTCGCGGGGCGTATCGTCCCTAGAATCATTCCCCGCTCGCCTCTGCCCCGCTTATACCGCATCGCTTGTTCGCAGCGTCACTAGGTGGCATTCAATCTCGCGACAGTAATAATGTCCAAATGGCTCTGAGCACTATGGGTCTTAACTTCTGAGGTCATCAGTCCCCTAGAACTTAGAACTACTTAAACCTAACTAACCTAAGGACAGCACACACATCCATGCCCGAGGCAGGATTCGAACCTACGCCTAGAACCGCTCGGCCACTACGGCCGGCAATAATGTTCCGCCTCATCACTGTATACTGCTTGTCCATCTTTTCTTAGTGTAAAAATATACTCGAGATCAGCTTGTCCACTATCTTACGATTCTCGCAGTGAAAACACCAACCACAAATCACCTTTAATTACATACCTTTCGTTTATTGGCTCTTTGTGCCTGAAAAGTACGTAAATCGTTCGCATTACACAACAAGTCTGTCAGTTTCATCTGAGAAAAATACAAGTTATGAGAACGCTGGATGTAACCTTGACAGCAAAACGTGTGTAACACTGTGACATCCCTAAGTACCTTGGACAGCACCTAGACCGCTCACTCACTTTCAAAGACCAGTGAGGGATTTTGAAGCTCAAAGCCTACGGGATTTATAAAATTTCACTACAGCTTACGAACAGCAAATTAAGAACACAATCATATGACCTACGTACGTCTGCCCTATCTCTGTGTTTTCGACAGTAAAATACAGAGAACCGGTTTGTCTGAATTTCACACACACAAGACTGGCTGGCACTGCTTTAAGAGAGACAAACCACATTGTAACAGGGCGCCTATGGCAAACTCTCACCCTCTACAGCTCCCACGATCCCTGAGCCAACCCTTCAGCGAGTGAGTAAGACCATGCGCTGTGGGACACAGGAAAACTTATGTGCATAGTAACCGAATAAATGTGATCTGTCTACTGGAAACCTGTACCTACAGAAGAACCGTATACATAAACAGGACAGAAAAATGAACGTGAGGGATAAATTGCATCCATTTATTTGTAAACATGTAAATTAAAAAAATTGTCAAGAAGCAGCATAGGATAATTAAATAATTTTCTTTATATTACCGACCACTGATGAAGAGACTAAATGTGTTCGGTTCGAAACAAAATAAACATTCAGTTACAAATGATAGATTTTTTTTATCTATGTGATAAACAATTGAAGTAGCAACTGTGGAAGAATGCGTGCAAATATTCACAATAATGTAGGTGAACATGTTGCTGCTACAACGAAAATTTTTAAATAACTATACTGTATTGTCCTAGACAGGAGAATAATAATAATAATAATAATAATAATAATGATAGACTTCCAAAGACAATACAATATTGGTGCTCTGAGATAGAAAAGTGAAAACAGAAAGGCAGTACTGTAGTGGCCCCTCACTGCAGTCTTCTTACGATTGTTATGTCATCAGAATGATAGGTGACGGACCGTACAGCCTCTGTCTGAGATAATCAGGAGAAAATACACTTGTAGTTGATGTACTTCACGAGGTTCCAGAGAACGTAAGTTAGCTGCCAGACCTTAGGAAGCATAATACCAAGCTGCTGTTACTCCTTACCGTTTCGTCCGCCTGATGCACTCAACATCCAACTAGAAATGGGCTGCGATGCACTGCGGTTACTTACCTGCAACAAAAAAAAAAAAAAAACAAGACTTTGAGAACCATGTGCAAGAAAAGGAACGAGCAAATAATTGATGTACAGAACTTTCTTTCAAATGTCACAAAATACAGTTAATATTAATAGTACCCTTGTTCCTGACAACTTCAATACATAAAAGGAAAACCATCCAGAAAGGCGGAAAATGATACAATGATTACAATCCCTGGTAGTCAGGCCTTTTGTTACAGATGTGGGTGACAACGTATTCTTACCCTCAAATGACAACAGTCCTGAAAAACTGGTTGTCCATGTTGTTAGTTATCCGTCAAATCAAGAGCTGTTTTCAGCACGCTGTAAATCTTCAGGATGCAGGTGTCACTTAATCATTTCCGTGCAAAGAAGCCAGTTTCAGCACAATTTTTTTTTTTCAAATGAAGTTGAAGTACACCATAATGATTTTTCAACACTGTCTCATAACGCTACCTGCCAGTTCGTAGGATCTTATTTACCAACGTTCAAAATATGTAAAGGACTTGTTTTCGACATTCTGTATTATTTTATTAACCAGTTCAAGTTGCACATACTTTAACATAAGCAGTAGAACATACTGAAAAAAGACATTCTGGCAGTTATAGAACAAAACGGGACAGCATTTTGAGTCTGGTCAAAATTCTTTAAACAGTTTCTTCTGTCAGGATATCGAAGTAATTGTGACTTTTTAAAATGGAA
This sequence comes from Schistocerca americana, assembly GCF_021461395.2. NCBI lineage: Eukaryota > Metazoa > Arthropoda > Insecta > Orthoptera > Acrididae > Schistocerca > Schistocerca americana. The sequence continues at coordinate 372,647,252 of NC_060123.1, read as the reverse complement.
CCATATAACCTATTAACAGCGATGGAAGCTCTTGGAAAAAGAAGTACACTGAAATAACGCTTATTATTATTATTAGTAGTAGTAGTAATACTATACGAATGTTCGATATTCAGACGTAATATATTTTGCCATTCTCAGACGTGTGCGCGCACGTATATAACACTGTGAAATTCCGACTTATCGATCTGAAGTCAGTATGTCAATTTAGCAGTTTACAGCAACGCGCCCGTAGTGGCCTTATGTCACAGTAGAAATCGAAGAACAAGATGATTAAGGTCTTCGATCATGCCACAGTCGTAGTTAGAAGTGGTGTTCCACTGGAGATGGTGAAGTTGTGAGCAAAATTTCTCAAGTTAACTCATAATCGAGCAACTAGCGTTATGAAGCTTCTGCTGCAGTTCTTGCCCTCAATTAGGGAGAGCAGGAACAATGTCAGTTTGTGTTCTGTACTTAAACTGATAAGATGGTTTTGACAGATTATTCCGCTTCGTTCTGCAATACCTACTAATTCTGTAAACGAAGGTAGAATTTTTCATAACTGCATTCGGCAATTTGAATAACGTCCTTAGCTGCAGCATCCACCGTTTTTGTCGTCAATGATTCTGTAGTGAGCTTTAATCCGACGCATGTTAATCCCTTTGGTTTGGGTTTCAAGTTTGTGAATCACTTCGCGAATCTTGTAGCAACAGTAGCAATATCCTTCGTGTGAGTTTTTTATTTTGACTCGCTAGTGACAGACGTCATAATCAAACGACGTCATGCACTAGCATTTTGTGTTATGTGCATTCTAGGCGCTGACGGGCGTTCTACAAATGACTGCTTGTGCCATGACTGTGTGATATGGTATTAGCTACTAACATTTCAAATCATATTAAGGAATGTACTCCCAAACGCAGTTAACATTTTATTCGACGTACTGGATGCAATGCTTAAATGCCGTACTATTTCTAGGATCTAAATTAAAAACGATATGGACAACTCACAAGCATAACTCATAACAGAATAAAGTTTCTTTTTCAGCTACAATTAAAGAACTTTGACGTGATCTTCTTTAGTTGTACAAAGAATGTTGGCTCTGACATCTCCGCGGTCTAGCGTCCGTAAGGGTGCTGCACCGTCCTTCTGGAACAACGTGAATCTATGAAATGTATGTTCAGTCGAGACTGATACGTGCGGTGATACTGTGATGCCTTTTCTACGAAGAAGAAAGGCACATTACCGAAGTTACACATCCCTCTACAACATAAATTAACATTGGGACTACCCCACATGCGTTCCTGAATATCACATGGACATTGTGAAACCTGTTTCCGAAAGTTGGGAGTATTATGTTCCCGAAAAGTGACACGTGACGTGATATTAGTTGATGATATTTTCCACGATAAATTGTTTATGTCAATGCAGTTCAACATTTGATTACTATTTGTGCCTGTACGGCTTGTTTTCGGCAAAACTTTCTTCGAATCTGCACTTGGTGCACTTACAGTTTCAGCCGTTTCTTGAATATGTTATGCACAATTGTCGCAGGCATCTATATTTTCCGTGCAGGCTATCCAGCTGTTTCTGTAGTACTTTTCAGGAAATTTTGGTGGACAGCTTCTGTTTGTTGATTAGAAACACAGCGTCCTCTTTCATGCATACTGCACGTTTTCGGCGTCCAGAAACAGTCTGTGCCACGAGCTCATCCTCCGACTACTGATGTTTGTTTGTATTACACGTAATTAAAGTACCTTTGCAATGCAACTCTGCACAAAAACCAGAGAATCCTACTGCCGCTTGTGCTTCTTCCTGAACAAAAGCAATCTGAATCATCCGCACGTTTTCACTTACCTGATCTTGGCAGACCTGCGACAAACTAAGTGTAAAAGCTCCTTTCGACCCATCGGATATGTGAAATAGCTATATTCCAATATCTTCATTACTATTTATTTTGAAACATAAAATAGAAAACTGCAAGGCACACATCCTGTATTTAGGCTAGGTTTCAGTTGATATAACACATAATCATGGTTAAGTCAGTGTCATGAAACAGTTATCGCATGACAGTGCTATCGGAGCTACTCGATCTGACACTGTGTAGCTTTCGCGTTGTCTTCTTGCATCGGTCTCCAGGTTGTACGATACCACTCAGTCATAAAATAAACTACCTAGTTTCTTTCTCGATCGAACTACCTTCTTTTAACTCACTTTTGATCAAGCATCTTGGTCTCTTTGTAGAGGACATAGTTTTCTTTCCGGGATTTCTCACTGCTTTGAGCAATTCTGTTACTTACCTTGACGTTATCATTCTTTCTCTCTTGCAAGTTCCGATAGTTTTTTCACTGCGGTGGCAGCAGCAAAGAAGGAGGGAGGGACTATGATGGACAGGTAGTGTGGAGAGGCTAGTAAACAGATACTGCTCGAAATAGAACTGCACACTCTTTGTAGCTCCTTCCAGTCTTGAGAGCATGTCGATTATTCTTGAACAACTGGTGGTTTAATTACATTAGCGCTGTGTACCACATTCGAAACTGTCGCGGGCGAACTGCTGTGTCTCTAAAATGTCCCACTGCTACTACAAATGGCATATCTGTTTATAAAAAGACTAAAGATTACACTCATTAAAATGTATCCAAAGCAGCCACCTTATATGTGGATCATTATAGCTTATTAACTTGGGATAAGACTTCTTGTTAAAGGAGGTAGCATATGCGCTCGAAGACAGGCGGCTTAATGCATCAATTAGGTTTCAAGTGTAGTTGTGTTCGCTTGGAAATCTTAGGTTTCTTGCCTTATTTCTCTTTCCTTTTGTTTATTTATTTGCTAGCAGAAAAGTACAAAATTCCTTTTAAAACAACATAGTTTCTCCCATGTCTCCGTAGATATAAAAGTTATAAGTATTAAATGCTCACTCACTACGTACATTCAGTTGCATGAAGCCCTGTACCGACATTCGGAATGATTTGTAAAACACGAGTTGCGACTATGCTGCGTTACGGTGAACGCGCAAGGCAGAGCTGCGCTCGCTTTACCTGCGACGCTGCAGCGTCGCTTCGCTGCTGCTCTGTTTTTCCCCTTCCCACCCCTCCCCTCCCCTTCCCTTCCCGGCCGACTCGCTTATCTGCCGCGGCCGCCCCATGCAGCACGCGTATCCTCTGGGAAGATGGCGAGTCGCGATACAGAAACGGGAGCGCGTAGCCGGGCGCGCAGATAGCAAGGAAATGGTTTTTGAGGCGAATTCGGCGACGAAACAAAGAGCTCGGCCGGGTCGCACTATCAGTCAGGCCGGGGAATGTACGTGTGGGGCAGGGGGAAGGGGGTGTCGGGGGTGGAGTGAGCGGCGATAAACGCCCGCCCCTCCCTGCAGACGCGGCAGCCACTCCACCCCCGCGGAGCGCCGGCACAGATTAATTGGCAGCGGTGTCGCATCTCGCTTATCGGCACGGCGCACCGGCGCAGGTCCTGGCGCCGCGGCTGTCTGCCACGCAGGGAAGAGGAAGGGGGGGGGGGGGGCGAAGGGGACAGTTACGCAGCCTGCACGCCGAACCAAGCAACTCTACTCTAAGCGGAGGGGGCGGCGGCGCATTGATGTGGAGAGAGGTACTAGTCACTCACTGTCAGTGCGCTACACTGTGTCCTAAACTCTTACTGTCTAATAACAAGATTTTTGTGGATGCATGTCAAGACAGGAGCCGTTAAACGGAGGTGAGAGCGTTTCGACAGACTGAGAGGGTGACGGGAATTCCGTCTTTACGACACAAGAACTACTACAATATTTAAGAAATGGAAGCAGTTTAGAGTTTCATGTCCCGTCGTCAATGAGAGACCGAGCACCGGCTCGGCCTGCACAAGGACTGAGTAGCAAAAAGGCTGTGTGGCATTTCATAGGAATCACCCCGACATTCACTTTCATTTATACAGGGGAACCATCAAATCAGTTTTCAGACTGGAGACCACAACAGAAATTGTTTCAATCACACAAAATCTCTTTAGTTTTATAAACCTAGACGTAGCTAGTTACATCGAAAAAAAGTTCTAAAAATAGTTTTGAACAGATTCTGTTACTACATTTTTATCTCGATCCGTATTCATCAGAGAAATGTAGCTAAAAGACCTTCCGCAATAACTATAATCTACAATACTAAAATCCCTTTGAAAATCCGTACACTAATAATCCAGTTGTATGTGAAAAAGTTATTAGGTTGAGAATGGTTGCTTTTGTATGTACCTACTTAGTGATAGTTTGATCAACTTTTATTTAGTAACGTACAGACTCGGATTATTTGAAAAGTTGAGCTACACAGTGTTGAAAGTCCTGTAGAAATATACAGGGTGTTATAGAAAAACGTTTTAAAAATTTGGAAGACTGCAGATGATGAAACTCAGAACATTTTCCTATTAGAAACCTATAGACGGAAATGTAAAATAAAGTTTCTACAGCACAATGCACTTTCTACGCATTAGGTAAGCTAACTGAAACAGGAGACTAGTGCAATTTGGAAAATGTTGACAGTAGAACAGAATCCAACAAACCGAATCTGTGGCTTAGTTACTGTAGAGTAAATGTACAAGGCGCGGCCATCAACTCCTTACGCGATGTGGTAAGGCGTACCATGTTTTGTCTGGTAAGCGCGCTCCCCATTGATGGTACCAAACGCTGCAAGGACGCGCTCAGTACTGTTCCTACTGGCGCTGAGTACACAAGGGACTTCACATAACCCGAGAGGAAAATTTGAAGAGGGGTAAAGTCAAGGGAGTGTGCAGACATCCTCTTCCAATTACTCTCTGCCTGAAGCTGCCTGTGCGATATTCCCTGGCTCGACGATCAAAGTGCACTGGAGCACGATCGTTATGAAACCACAAACTAGCGCACAATTGCGATCGAACCTCCTATGTAAGTTCAGTCAAGGATTTTCCAGCAAATTCAAACGATCTGGTACGATGAATCGTCTAATTAGTTGATCTCCAAGAAACCCAACAGGAAAGTTCACTTAGAATCTCTGGTAACTTCTTGTACAGGTAGTGCGTGGATTTTCAGCTGCCCAAACATGGATGCAGAAACTTTATTTCACATTTCCGGCTACAGGATCCTGATATAAAATCGTTCCGAATTTCGTCTCAAACAACCTTTCAATTTTTAAAACGTTATTCTGCGACAACCTGCATATTTAGGAGGACACAGTAAACTTCCATGAATCCGGGACAGGAATTGTGTTCTGTATTTTAGTAAGGACCTAATACTTCCTTTAATTCTCTTAGTCTCGTGGCCTTCATCCGTTTGTTAATATAATTTATTGTACCATGTTGAAATTCGAGAAAAACTAGTAACATTCTGCAAATCGTATAGTATTAACGCATATATTGAAAAATAAATACTTCCCCAACCTGCCTGCACACGGCGTAGCCACTGATTGTAAAGGTGCGCTGCGGAAGGGCCGGTATGACCCTAAGAAACACACTGTAGTTGCTCCCTGTGACGTAGCAGAGCTCACTCTTTACTTTGCTGATAAGCTATAGTACTAATCATCAGGACAGTAAATAAATAAATGTCGTGGGAGTAGGGCCTCCCGTCGAGTAGACCGTTCGTCGGGTGCAAGTCTTTCGATTTGACGCCACTTCGGCGACTTGCGCGTCGATGGGGATGAAATGATGATGATGATTAGGACAACACAACACTCAGGCCCTGAGCTACGAAAATTTCCGACCCAGCCGGGAATCGGACCCGGACCCTTATGATTGACGGTCTGTCGCGCTGACCACTCAGCTACCGGGGGTGGACATCAGGACAGTGAGGTGGTCCCGAATCCCCGTACATAAAAGTGAAAACGAGGAAATGTTCTGAACCCGAGGGCTAGTCACAGTGCTTTTCTATAGCCCGTGCACGTCGGAAGACGGGTGGTGGGACAACACCTAGTAGCGAGGAGCAGTGTACCACGTGAAGCTTCGACCAATAGCGGCAGTCTGCCGCGTCTACCTGTAGTGGGCGCCTCTCGGAAATTTGAATATTTTGCGTCGATTTTTATATTAGTTTAGATATGGTGAAGGACCACTGTAGGTAGAATAAAGCAACATCGGCTCAATGTGGCGCTTAGCCCAGCGTTGCCAGTTACCATGGTTGGCAAACGGCTGGAGCGTCTCCCGTGGGACAGAGACAGAGATCATACCGGGCGACGCCGCGATGTATGTGTTCCGTCGCTCTCTGAGCAGAACCATCGTGCACTCACCTTTCTTGCACACCACTAGAGGCGTAGTCCTGTTGGAGGTGCTACATGCCCTCGCCTTCCTCCGAACTTTGCGCTGACTGCGAGCACGTAAGGCGTAAAAACCTTTCCTGGTTTATTTTGCATCAGTTCTAAACTGTTGGCGGCTGGAGCATCGACCTAAGTGCTGAAAACCCGCACATTCGTTCTACAACAATAAATGCTGAAGATCCCCTTTCCTCCTTTGTCCCAGCTGCCAACTACATTACAGACTTTCACCTAAGACAAGGCCTACAGCCTGTATTGTCACACGATAGTGTAGCGTAGGCTTCAAATCACAGCGCAACTCCTCTGACGGTGACAGTACTACATGAATCAGGCAGGAAAATTTAGCCTACCGTGGGCAGGTATCATTGGAAAGTATTGGACGTAGAATGGGGGCTAGTCCCGCCAAAGGATGCGTCCGTGGTGGGCGTGCCAGACCTATCTTTAGCCATGGTCGGAATCCGATTCCTCTAGGATGGTTAGGGGAACTGGATGTCGATGCCAGCGGCGTGGAAGTGTGGTCCCAACGTGGAATAAACCATGGACAGTGTCCCGCAAGGCATCCACTTTCTCATAGAGCCGCCGCGCGTTGTTGCGTATGGTCGTCTTTAGGGGGACGATATCCGCTTCCTCGTGGAGAGTGACAATTCTCGTGAGTGGCGGGGCGTGCAGGCTCCACCTGAGCACCTTGTTCTGCAGGCGCTGCAATGTCCGCATCCTGGTGACACTAATCGTGGCCCATGCAGCAGATCCACACGTGAGGGCAGGCAGGATAACTGTTCGGTAAACGCGGAGCTTGTTATGCAGGTGCCGGCCGCGGTGGTCTCGCGGTTAAGGCGCTCAGTCCGGAACCGCGCGACTGCTACGGTAGCAGGCTCGAATCCTGCCTCGGGCATGGATGTGTGTGATGTCCTTAGGTTAGTTAGGTTTAAGTAGTTCTAAGTTATAGAGGACTGATGACCACAGAAGTTAAGTCCCATAGTGCTCAGAGCCATTTGAACCATTTTGTTATGCAGGTTAAGTTCCCTACTGCGAAAGAGCGGGTACAAAGCCCTGGGTTAGCTTTTGCCCCTTGTTGGTGACATACTGTGCATGACAGTGGAAGAGCAACTTGTGGTCCATCTGGACCCCGAGATAGGTGGTTGTCGGGGACCAGGGCACCTGCACACTTGCAATCGAGATATTGCGGCGGAGGACTGGGCGCCGTTTCGTGAAGTAAACTGCCGTAGTTTTGGCGGCATTGAGAGCTATTTTGTTTGTCCGGCACCAGGTGATAGTGGCGTCCACCTGTCGCTGGAGGCGGGCGACGACGGCGTCAGTAATGCGGCCAGTGGTGTATAGTGCTGTGTCGTCAGCGTATTGTGCAAGGTGGCACTCGGGGATGACCGGCATATCATTGACATAGATATTAAAAAGGATGGGAGATAGCACCGATCCTTTCGGAGTACCTGCCGACAATTGGCGAATGCGAGAACGCATTCCCCGTTGAGCCACTAGGAAAGTCCTACCACGGAGGAAGTCATCCACGATCTTGACATAAATATCCGGTATAGGGGTCGGTGTCAGCATCTTGTGTACAAGGTTGTCTTGCCAGATCTTGTCGTAGGCGTTTTGCAAGTCCAGAAAAACGGCAGCTGTCGCCTTGGCAGTGTTGAAGCCTTTGCTGATGTGTTCAGTGATCCGTAGGACCTGAAGTTCAGCAGAGAGGTGCGAAGTGAATCCAAACTGTTCAGGACGGATCGTCCCAGCTGCCACAAGAGGTTGGGAAAGTCGGTGAAGGATCACATATTCAAGGACCTTCACCATAGTGTTTAGGAGGCTGATGGGCCTGTTGTTGGTGGGGACTGTAGGGTCCTTGAACCTCTTGGGGATCGCAATCAGCTTGGCTTGTTTCCACTGAGGGGGGAAAAGGCCAGATGTGAGACAACAGTTTAAAATCTTGGTGAACAAGATGAGTGGTGTGCGGGGAAGGTGGCAAAGATGTTCATTTAAAATTCCGTTCAATCCATGGGCCGACCGGCCACGTTTCCGTCGAAGGATGCGCTGAATTTCTGCCATGGACGTAAGAAGGGGAGCAGACTGGGGTGGGCGGTTGCGGAAAGCAGCAACAGCTGTCAGGACTTCATGTTCTTCCTGTAGTTCGTTCGGAGAAAGGTCCTGGACCACAGGGCGGTTTTGGGCCTCGAACGCATCTGCCAGCGTTTCCACAATTTGCAGGGTATCATATGACAAGCCTGTTGCTGTGCGAATAGGATGGGCAGTCGCTGGCTTAGAACGCCGTAGGGTGCGAATGACAGCCCAGTCAGATTTTTGGTGGAGTAGGAAAGTGGACATCCTGTTCTCCCACTGTTCAGACCTCCATTCGGCGAGCCGGTGGCTGAATTCGCGTTGGAGGCGTCTCATTTGGCATTTGTCCTGAGGGTCACGAAACTGCTTCCACCTTCGGCGGTAGCGGTTCTTTTGCACCTTCAGCTCTCGTAACAGAGGGGCAAGTCGTCCAGGGGTGTTAAATTTCGAGGTGCAATGGAGGTGGAGAGTTTCACTGCTTTGTGTATTTTGGCGGTAAGGTAATCCACAGCACGGACTATATTGGCCGGTGTTGTCAAATCGAGGTCGAGTCGAGTGGTGTTATTAAGTACCCTGGCAAACTTGTCCCAATTGGTGAGGGTCGCAGTGGAACGAACATCAAATGAAAGGGCATCAATGGTGAGGTGCAAGAGTACTGGCTCATGGTCAGAGGCCAGTTCGTGGAGAACTTCCAGTGAAAACTGAGCGGTGATGTTTTTGAAGATGGCCACATCCAGAACGTCTGGCTGGCAGTTAGTATGGACTGGGATATGGGTAGGTTCGTGGGGGCCATAGACTGATAGTGCTTAAGTATCCTCCAGGTCAAGGAGGAGCCGGCCTTTGGTGTTAGATACGCGAGAGTGCCAAGCTGGGTGCTTGGCACTGAGATCTGCCCCAATGATGAGCCTGTCGAAGGATGACAATGTGCGGAGGTCTGCTTCCAGCAGTGGCTTGTTTGGGCTCAAATACGCTGCTGCAAAGGTAATTGCACCAAGGCGTGTGGAGATGGTAACCGCTGTGGCCTCTATGTGTTCCATTGGCTGCAGAGTCTCTTGGGTATGGACAAGAGCTTTGTTGAGGAATACAGCTGTGCCTCCACCACGGCTGTCGAGGCGGTCAGAGCGGTAACACACCATGTTGCGAAGGCGGAAATCGTTTGCCGGTTTGAGGTGTGTTTCTGTGACCAGTAAAACATCCACACGATAGTCATGGAGGAAGGTGTTCAATTCCGTATTCATATGTTTTATGCCATTGGCATTAAAAATGCAAGTGGCAAGATCCCGAGGGGGCTGGCGGTGGTGTGGAGGTCCATTCGCCATTACAACAGTATTTAACTAAGCCCTTCCACTAGGGCGATGACCTTGGAGAGCCCGTCCTCCGACTGACGGATTTTTTGTGCAGTGTCACGAATGACAGCCCGGATGTGGGTTTTGTGAAAAAGGAGATGACCTGGAGGATTTCGCGCATGTCCGCCCGAAAGGACGCATCAGTCTCCACCACTGGGGGAGGGTCCCGGGTGGTCTGCTTGCCCCTACGGCGCGCAGGTGCAGGTGTAGTAGTGGGCAGAGTGGGGATAGGGGCAGAGGGCTGAGATAGACTGGAGGGAGCTGCAGCTGGCTCCTGTAGTTGGTGAGCAATGGGAACCATCACGGAAGACAGACAATGAGGAGGAGACCGGGCTGCAGCAGCAAAGGATGTCGTGGAAGTCTGGGCAGGAAGGGGCACGGGAGCCACCGAACCATCTGGTGCCTGAGTGGCTGGTACCAGAGTGGCTGCTGAGGACAGTGCACCAGGCTGACCCCGCAAAACAGGATAGTTGGTCATGTCCCGTAGCGGTGGGGGAGGTCGATTTGTTCTTGGTTTCTTTTTGGGCAGACGAGAAGACTTCAGTGCCTTCTGGTAAACAGGGCACCCCCTCCAGGATGCCATGTGCTGGGGATCGTGCGTCGTTCCCAAACATCTGGCACAGGTAGGTTTCTCCAAAGCAGGGAGTGTGCAGTTCTCCACTAAATGTGGGCCAGCACACTTAACTTACCGCAACGGCAGGGAGCAGTAATTCCCAGTATGTCGTAAACGTTGGCATTTGCGACAGATGGCTGGCCCATTGCGGCCCTCGTACGATTCAATCCGGAGTTTCGTGTACAGAAGATACCGGATTTGGTAAATCCGCTCTATGTCCTCCCTCCGGGAAAGGGAGACGACGTGGGTAGGGCAGGGGATCAATGCCCTGGTCTCAGGATTCCTCTTGTTATACTGGTGGACCAAAGGGTCTTCGAAATCGAGTCGAAGCAGTTTCTCCTTGACCTCCTCTGCCGTAACCTCTGGTGGCAAGTCCTTGATGACGACTTTGGTGCGGCGATTACCCGACGTCTGGTGGGTTAAGTAAGGTATCGCCTTTGATTTTACGAAATCGAGAATGGTAAGATAGTCGTCCCTACTGCCAAGCAGGTATTTCACATGATCTTTTTGGTAAACAGCTCTCAATTGGCCGACAATGAGCCGCTGGAGATCAGTGTTCAGTTCCGTATAATTAGTGACATTATATACCACATTGGGGGGTATCTTCTCTTTCTTCAGAAGGCTTGACGGGATCTCTTGAGAAGGAGGGTCGGGAGCATGAGCCATTTCCTCATCCACAGGACCATCCGGTGCGGCGTCCCCGGGCAGGGGGGTATCGGAACACGATCCGCTGCCACCACAGCCCGCGTGGGCGGAGCGGCGTCTGGAGCGACGACCAGAGGACTTTCCGACTGGGTCAGGGTGTCCAGAAGACTCGCCACGGTGGCGGGACGGCGTAGAAAGAGGTGCAGGTACAGCCGGGTGGTCGTCAGACAGAGCCGATGTGTTCGCCGCCTCACTACGAGAAAGATCAATTACTAGGCGGTCAGGTGAATCGTCGGACGACGACGACGACGAGGATGAACGGACCCTGACACGCGACGGTGGACAGTCTTCATGATGATCGGTTTCAGTGCCGGTGGTGTCCACCGGCAATTTGTAGTGGTTGGCGCGATCCTTCGCCCGTTGCGAGGTGGGCGGGGCATTGTGCGCGATGGGAGGCCGGGACGAGGGGAGTTTCCGGCGCGGTTCTCCCCGAAGGGCGGCGGTGCAAGAGTCGCAGGGTCGCGAAGGCTGCTCCGCGAGCTTCTCCATAGTGGACACTGCTCCCCCTGACTTGGCCAGGGGCCTGGCACGACAGGACTACGCACACCAAAAGGCTTCCCAACTATCCTGGGGTACTAACTACTAAGACTCCAACGCCGGAGTAGCAGGTACGCCAGCGCTAATTACGCGGCGCAAGAGCTATAACGATTCGACACGATAGAAGGTATGCCAACGCTGATCGTGCGGTGTAAAATCTATGACAATACGACACGATAACACACTCGTATTAGTCAACGTTTTCAGTGGTTTAACCCGAACCACGCGGTCCCACGGCTATGAAATTTCTGTGAATCACGGTCGCTAAGCTGGCTTTCACCTGCGAGAGAGGATTAAAGACTCTCACTACTTCAAAGTCAACAATAAGGGGACCTGTAGCTATCTTAACACTCTCAGGAAGATTCCGAGATCTGACCACTGGGCTGGAATGTGTTCACCGCCATCGCCTCCAACAATCTCTCAGCAACTTCCACCGATAAACTCAACAACAACGGCAACAAAATGGGAGTACGGTAACTGTTTAAAGTAAAGCCCGGAGAAAAATCTCACTACTCTAAATTTGTACCGAATCAAATGAAATTTAGTGGTCTCACTGGAAACCTTGGAAAGTCCGTCTCGTTCCACCTGCTCCACAACCTAATCTGAGGCACAACCTAATCTGAGGCACACTGCACACTCGTCTAGAAAACCGAAATGACACAAAGCCACAGCACCCCGTGGGATAGCACTTTCGTATTATCTGAGCTTTCTGCGGATGATAACGAATGATAACGAAAGCTCATCGTCTCTTGACCCCTGAAATTAAGGAAACAACACCTCCGCGTCAGAGGGCACACAACTTCTACACTCCACGAGGGTTGACGGCCGACTCCCCGGTTTCGCTGACTCCATACTACCCCACGAAATTATTTAACGTTTAGGCCTCTCACGCAACCAGAATACGGAGCAGAACGCAGGCATTTCATCGGCCATGTCTTGCTCCACTTATAACGCTTCTGCAAGGTGCTGCTTCCTGCGAAGACTTTTAAAAATTTCTCTGGAAGAGGTGTTGGAAAATATCGTCCATCTTAGTGATATCTATCGTCCTTCAACCAGCCTGCTATGCCCAAACCACTGCCCATTCAGGCCGAGAAAACCTCTTCCCCTGGTTTACACAGCAGCTACAGAAACGAGTAAACAAGTGCGGTCTGGAAGTTATTTACAAAAACTTGACGTTTTTCATATTTAGAAAATTATGACCAGGGGTAAAAGACCGAGAGGTGGCAGCGGACAGCTTAAGGGCGGATCTGAGTTTAAGTCTCCATCTTAACTTCGCAATCCACCAGAATGTGTGTGAAGGAGGATACTTCTGGTTCCATTATCTGATTCGCCCGTCCCTGTTCCGTTCGCTGATGGTGCGTGGGAAGACTGAGTGTCGCTAGATCTCCGTATTTGCTCTGATTACTCGAATTTTCTCCTTGTCATCAGGAAAGAAGTAATGCGTAACCCGTCTCTTTCCGGAACGTACTTTCTCGAAATTACAATAGCAAACCTCTCCGTGATGGGCAACGCCTATCTCGTAGCGTCTGCCACAGAACTTTGTTGAGGATCTCGTAACCCCTCAGCGCCGACTACATGATTGCGTGACGAAATGCCCCGCGCTTGGTTGGATCTTATGTATCTCTTCTATTAAGTCAATCTGGTAAGGACTGGACAATAAAATACTGCGTTGTGATTGGGAGATATAAACTTATGTGTGTGTGTGTGTGTGTGTGTGTGTGTGTGTGTGTGTGTTTGTGTGTGTTGGCTTACAAGCTCTGTGATTAGCCTATTTCCCAAAAAAATGGCGTGGCTAAGGAGGAGGGGAGGGGCATGATGACATCACCTCGCCGCCGCTGCTGCAATTCTACATCCTCTTCCACCTGATACGGTGTGCGTATTTGGTCCAGAAATATCGTGGCATCCCAGCCAGGTACATCACTGGGAATACTTGTGCCATCGATTTCTTCATAGTCCCGTCACTGGAAATCTCTTACAGGTGTAGGTAGCCACGCAACAAACTAGTGTAATTTCGTAACATACTTCTACAGGGTGTAAATATCCTTGATGGATGCCTTCCTCTCATTCGTCGGTTATTTGCTAAGAACAGCTCTGTGTCGAGACGGTTAATAAATGCCACTTGCTCAACGAATACCACCTAATCACATGATCCATACTTGTACTCTATATTCTAGCACAAATTCATAACAATACACGTTAAATTATCTACAGAATTGTTGTGCATGCCTGCGTTTTGCGTCCATCACGGCATCACCTGTCAGTTTGCTGTAAAATGTAGAAGTATTGTGTAGAATGGCACACGAATACTAGATTCGTAAGATTGGCTCACATGGCTCCGAGCACTATGGGACTTAACATCTGAGGTTATAAGTCCCCTAGACTTAGAACTACTTAAACCTAACTAACCTAAGGGTATCACACACATCCATGCGCGAGGAAGGATTCGAACCTGCGACCGTAGCAGCAGCGCGGTTCCGGACTGAAATGCCTAGAACCGCTCGGTCACAACGGACAGCGATTCGTAAGAGAAGACACCTTGTGTGTAAGCAGGTGAACTTTTGCATCATACCGAGGGATGTGGCGCAATGCTAGGACACTTGAATGGCACTCTGAAGGACGACGGTTAAAATCACCGTGCAACTTGCAAGATTTAAGCTTTTCGTTGTCTCCTCAAATTTCGTAAAGAAGACTGAATCCCCGAATTGTGATTTTATAGTCTGGAATTTACCTATGGAGGTGTTAAGGTGGAGTATAGGCCTACTGTCCAAATAAACCAGATAGAATCGATAAATGAGAAGGCAAAGCAGGGCAACAGATGACAGTAGCAGGCAAAAAGTGCTGGAAGGCCGACGTGGAAAGGTGCGGAAGGCGGCGGCGGCGGCGGCGGCGGCGGCGGGCAGACTCACCGTGGTCGGAACAGTCCCCGGCGAGCACGCAGGCGCGGGAGCGGCGGTGGCGCGAGGCGCGCGCTCGTCGGCAGACGGTCATAGCTGCGACTGCGGCTACGGCTCCGACTGCCGAGCTGGCTGCACGCGCGCGCACACACGCCGGCGAGCCGGCAATCCGGCGCAGCGCGCCCTGCCGCTATCTGCGCTGCTATCTTATCTTATCGGCCGGCGCTCGCTCGCGCTGCCGATGGCCGCAGCAGATAGCGGAATTAATTCCGGGACTAGGGCGCCAGCTGCGGCCAGCACCGCCGGGGACAGCGACCGCGAGTGCCACTGCCGCCGCGCCGCGCCGCGGGCCGGAGCTGGCTGCGACTGTGGGCCCGCGTACCGCCATCGACCGCCGCCCTACCCGGCATGCCGCGCTATCGCAGATATCTGATCGCCAGCCTCTTCAGCGCGCTGCGCAGGCACTGCTACCGCCGCTGTCTCCGAGGCGTTACATACTTGAGTGTGCAAGCAAATAACCCAAGTGAAAGGAACATGTCTCGTAAAACACGCTGTGCAAGTAGCGAAAAATAGCAAGTTTACTATTTCAGACACATGTCTACATCTACATCTATACTCTTGCAGCCGCCTTATGATGTGCTGTAGAGTGCACTTTGTGCACGATTGTTTCTCCGCCGCCCCCCATTTTCCTGTTTCAGTCACGAATGGTCCGCTTGAAGAACCATTGTTGGTAAGCCTTTAATCTCTCGGATTCTACCTTCGTTGTCTTTTAGCTACATACGTGTAGGAGGAATCAATATTTTGGTTAATCCTTCCACGATAATAGGCTCACGGAATTTTAACAGTAAACTAAACCATGATGCACAACATACCTCACCCGCCTGCGTGCCTGCTGGGGACTGCTCCGGCCACGGTGACACGATGAGTGCGCCTGCCGCTTCCGTCCATACATTCCCACATCGTCCTTTCGACACTGTTTTTTACTTCTACTGTCATCTGCTGTCGTGCTTTATCTTGTCATCTCGTTTGTCTTGTCATCTCTCCTCGACACCGGAGTTGGATAGGGTACTTTCGCGCTTGCTAAACAAATTTGTGACGAAAAGCGCTGCTCTTCTTTGTATTTCCTCTATTTCCTGTATCAATCCTTTTGGTACGGGTCCCATACCGACGACTAACACTCAGTTATCGCTCCAACGAGAGTTTTATGACCTACCTCTTTCATTAGTGGACCACTTCCTGAGGATTCTTCCAATTAACGGCGCCAGTGTGGCATCTGCATTTCCTACGATAACTTTAATTTCGTCGTTTCCAGTTTAAATTGATCCGTGTACATACTCCCAGACATTTAATGGTTATGACTGCTTGCAGTGCTTTTTGGCAATCGTGCCATCCACAAGGACCGCTCTTTTGCATATTTATGTGCAATACGTTACATCTGTCTATGTTCAGGATTCAAGCAAATCCCTGCACCAAGCGTCCCGCCAAGTCCCCTCCCCGTCTTCGTACATTTCGTAGCAATTTTCTAGAAATGTGATACCTCTGTATACAATAGTGTCATGAGCGGACAACGTCATGGCATTTCTGTTGTATCTACCTCTTCACTCCAAAAGGTTTGGAGACAGGGTTAATAAAAGAGATAGAGCAAAGTCTAAATTGTGATTTTAATCCTTCAGGTGTTCTGCATAATCTCCCACAACATCATCACAGTTCGCATCACGTTCAGAAAACGTTAAGAAACTGAGAAAAGTCCTTTTTTGGAATGTTGTCCAACTCGCGCGGCACATTGTATTGAATGCGGGTTATATCGTCAAAGCGTTGATACTTCGTGTGAATTTATGCACTTTATCGTTTTGTGCTAGGTTCGCATTGACAACAGCAAGAGTCGTCTCCCGTGATGGTATTTTCGAGAAAAGAACTGTCCTCGTTTTGCATTTCAATCAAGTCCCGGCAGGCGTCCATGAGTCGTAGTTTTTGTTCGGAAGTCAAGGTGCGCGGGACAAGGATTGCACACACTTTTCTCTTCTTCAAAACAGTCTGGAGAGTTTCGTGAACTCTTGGTTTAGAGATGTAGCTCCATCGCGACTTGTGACACAAAAACTTTGACACACTACGGTCCGACTCCCACTAATTACCACTGCTTCGTCACTACTGATCGTTCGAATGCATATCTGTTGTTTACCATTGTCCACGCTGTCACCGCGGTTACTACGCTGACCTCCCCTTACGCACCACGTATCAAATCAGTCTCGGAACTTTTTGGTAGCATAGTACATAGCAATGCTCTGTAGAAGCCGAATGTAAAAGATATACTTCCGCTATAAACTTTAATTTTGACATGAAAACATCTTTAAGCCTGTCTAGAGCAAATCGAAATAAAATTACATTTCTGGTAAATTTTTATCGTCCTTGTTTTCGTTAAAGCTTATGTAGTCTAAGCCATATGTCGAGGAATGGAAGTGCTCAGTTAACAGGAAGCTACTTCTTTACCACATGTATCTCACCTAACAGTATGCTGACATCGATGAGGACGAAAGGGGCACGTCCGGCTGTAAAATAATTAATGGCAACTCAGTACCAGAATGATAAGGTCGTGTCGTTGTTGCGTGAGCGAAGCTCAGCTCGGTGAGATGGCCTGAACATGAATAAATAGTTACATGCCATAAAAGATATAAAAGTAGCAAAAAAACCAACATAAATTAAGAACTAAGTCCAAAAACAAGAGAAACATGCGTCGAAGCAACGGGAAGTGCTCGAGCCAATAGACAAGAGACTAAAGAATCGAAGAAGATTAAACCACGCCAGTGGAACTAATGAAAAGTAACAGAAAAACAGATAAAACTATTAATGAAGGTCGAAAACGAGAGTATTATACAACGGAATCATTTGACTGCAAATCATGTTAAAACAGAATTGAAGATCATTTGATTGTAACCTACGAGGGAAAAAAAAATCAACTGCCGCATGTATGAAAGATCATCACATCAGTATGACTTGACCGATTTGGTTGATTTTTTGTTGTTGTCGTGTTAGTTATTATCAGGACATGGTTCTATAGAAGAAAAATTTTGGAGAAACCATCGGAAAACTCGGAATTTGAAATCAGTTGTGAGAGATCATTACTTGAGAGCGGTTCGACGTCTGCTTGGATTTATTTACTTCCTTACTTTTTGCTGTGCTCGTAATTGGATGGTAATGGAATTTTTCGTACAGGAGAGAAAATTTTTAGAAATGTGTTCAGTTTGACAGTTCTGTTGACAAATATTATCATAACATCATATATATATATATTTACTAGAATTTTTATACGACACTCTAATGAACGTTCTGACGTATACAGTCTATATATTTTTGTAATATATTACGTATGTAGTTTGTATGCAACATATAAAGGGGAAACGTTGCTACCAAAAGTCTCGAAAAGATCTGACGGATTTACTTGAAAATTTTACATTATACTCTACTGAGTATTCAGACAGAAATGGACATAGAGAGGGGGCAGGAGAAGATGGGCAGAGAGAGGTGGGAGGGGTTATGAACAGACAGAAGGGAAGGAGGAGATATACGAAGCTTCTGAACATTCAGACGGGTATTGATGGAGAGAAGGGAGAGAAGGTTATTCACAGGGAATGGAGGACGAGGTGTACAGAGAGAGAGAGAGGGAATGAGAAAGTTGATGGAGAGAGGGGGGAAGAGGTTATGCACAGAGAGATGAGGACGAAATGTATAGAGGGAAGGAGGCGGGTCGATTAAGAAGATGGACAGAGAGAGGGGAGAGGAGGTTATGCACAGAGAGATGAGAGAAGGACGTGAGTTATAGGGAGAGGTGGGTGGGTGGGGGGGGATGAGGAGATGGACAGAGAGGGGGGGGGGGAGGAGGTTATGCACAGAGAGATGGGAAGAGGGCGAAATGAACAGAGAGAGGGGAGGAGGGAAATGAGAAAACTGACAGAGAGAGGGAGGAGGAGTTTATGCACAGAGAGGTGGGAGGAGGACGTGATGTACAAAAAGAGAGAGATGAGAAGATGGGGAGTAAGACGGCGGCTAAGGAACTCAGGATGTTGATGCAGTTCCCATAATATTTAGTAACTGCGAAGCATTGTCGGGTTCGCTGGTGTAGCACACAACTGCGTTCCCGCAGTTCCATCAACGATGGAAACTTAAATTTATGTTCAACTTGCACGTAAAAACAACATCTATAAAAAACAAGATGGTATGTGAACCGAAAACGGACGCAAAACACGCAGGAAATAGTGACTAGTAACGTGATTTGTGACTGAAAGTGTGGGCAGGAGTCTCCCAAAATGGGACACTTTCCTGAGCAGAAAAAAATTAACACTTTTTATGCACAGCTGACGCAATATCGAGCGTGTACCGGAATTTTGAAGCTACAACAGAGTAAAGAGGTGATTTACGCCTGACAGGCAGTTAACAAGGTGACCATCAGATTTATTGCAGTTACGTGAGCAGTATTCCGCGAGAACATTTATCAACCATCACGACAACGCAACCCCGAGTCAGCAGCGCTCCTCGCGCGTGACGGGAGCAGATGCGGGCGTCACCATCGCTCTCGGGACGCGGCCGTTCGACGTCGCGGCGACAGGCCCGCCGCGCTGCAGGGCCGCCGCCGGCCTCATTGGTATTCGCGCGAGGCGTTGCAATTTCCGGTGGAGCGCGCCGAGAAGGCAGCGGCGGCGGCGGCGGCGGCGGCGGCGGCGGCGGCGCTAAGTCGCGGCGCTGGTAATGAAGCCAGCGGGCCGCGCCGGCCCCGAATCCGTAAATACGCGCCGGCCGGCTGAAGGCGGCGCTTTAATTTCCGAGTGGCCGTCAATCTGTCCCTCAGGCGCCGCCCGCCGCCTGTCGCTT
This sequence comes from Schistocerca americana, assembly GCF_021461395.2. NCBI lineage: Eukaryota > Metazoa > Arthropoda > Insecta > Orthoptera > Acrididae > Schistocerca > Schistocerca americana. The sequence goes on along the minus strand of NC_060123.1, from coordinate 372,628,003 downwards.
TCCTGCCCGCTTCCGAGCCTGCGTCGGAGATCGTCCCGGCAGATAACGCGCATTTTATGAAACGTGGGCTGTAAAGGGTGGCGCGAAGGGAAGGCGAGAGTGCGTTGGCGTTTCGCGCACAAGAGAGGCGTAACTCGTAAACATCAGTCACTTCTACAGGGATCTGACTCGGTTTAAGAAGCGACGCATTTACTACAATATCTTCTGGGAACTACATGGAAATGCGGGGCGTTTAAACGAAAGCCATTCGCAAAAATTAATTTTATTATGTAGTGTCTCCTCTTTCTGATATGCCCGGAAGAACAGATATCATGTATAATTAAGGCGAGGATGGCGAATGATCTCTTTAGTGAAGATACACAGCAAGCTTCAACTCTTACGGGAATCGGTGAAATGCCACGAGTAATGAGGATAATGGGCAAGGGGCACTACATTAGTAGTGTGTAGGTGAGTTGAGAATCTTGAGAGCCGTTCTAGGGTAGTCCGTGCAGTTACGATGACCACTGTGTCCAGATGGCGCAGTGGTAAGCGCATCTGCCAAGTAAGCGGGAAATCCGAATTAGAATACCAGAGCCCCACAAATTTTCAACATTCGCCACTGGTTTACATCAATGCCAACTCGCAACCGCGGATACCTCCCAGTATCGTGTGGGACCTCCTTCTGCCAGGTGTAGTGCAGGAGCTGGACGTGACCTTAACCCAAGAATCGTTGGAAGACTCTTGCAGAAATAATGAGCCACGCTGCCTCTACAGACGTCCATAATTGCGAAAATGTTGCCAGTGCAGAATTTTGTGCACGAACTGACCTCTCGATTATATCCCATAAATGTTAAATGAGATTCATATCGAGCGGTCTGGGTGGTCAAATCATTCGCTCAAATTGTGCAGAATGATCTTAAAACCAATCACAAACAGTTGTGGCCCTGTGACATGATATCGTTGTTTGGGAACGTGAAGTCCATGAATGGCTGCAAATAGTCGAAGATAATCATTTCCAGGTAATGATTGGTTCAGTTGGTCCAGAGGAACAAGCCCTTTCCATGTAAACTCTGCCCCCACCATTATGCATCCACTAACAGCTTGCGCAGTGCCTTGTTTACAGCTTGGGCCATGGTTCCGTGGGGACTGCGGCACACTCGAACCCTACCATCAGCTCTTATAAACTGAAATCGGGACTCATCTCGCCACACCACGGTTTTCCAGTAGTCGAGGATCCAGCTGATATTGTCACGATACCTGGGGTGGTGCCGCAGGCGATGTTGTGCTGTTAGCAAAGGCATCGGTCGTCTGCAGCCATAGAGCATTAACGACAGATTTCGCCGCACTGTCCTAACGGATACGTTCGTCGTCCATCCCACATAGATTTGTACCATTATGTCACACTGAGTTTCTTGTCTGTTAGGACCGACAACTCTATAACTGACTACCACCGTCGTTCACTGACCGTCCAGTGTAGGGCCTTGCAGATAACATCAGATGGTAAAGTTCGTTACATGTTTGTGGGAAGACTGTTAGAAACAGAAAAAAATAACCAACACTCTGATGTGTGTACATATCAAGGTATCACATACAAAAATATTCGCACTTATACCCGTTACACCCGGTATTTTAAAATTGCAGCAAACTTCCGAACAAGCGACATAATGCAGATCTGAGACTGCACGGATAACCGTAATGCATAATTAATGCAAAATACTCACTTTTTACCGCAAAACTGCTATTTACGGCATTTAAAAAACATGCTACAGGTGGCGTTTGAAAGTCTACTGCATACTGAATGTTACATGTCGCGTTTGAAAGTCTACTGCATACTGTAAATTTATTTAAAAAATTACACTTAAAGCACACTGAATTTTGTATCAAACGATCTCAGTGCTGTTTCAAGAAACAGTAATTGTCAATGACGCATTTTAGCAACTACGACTGTCCTGGTGATGTTTAACAACAATTCTGAAGGAAATCTTCAGAGGAGAAAACTTTAATTTTTTTCTTTATTGCCAACTTTAAGAGGGCTGGAAATCTCGACTTTAGGCAAAAGCTAGGCAAATACACAGTGCGAATTCGTAAAGCAAGCTCTTTGCTTTATATATTTTGAGATGTGGTAGTATGGCCGGGATCAAGAAAGATGGTCCAGTAAACATGGGCTCTAGAGTGCATATGTTCAAGGCAACGAGCTCTTGCTTAGTAGAACAGACGTGTTTCACAGTAGCAAAGATGAACAAGTGGCCAGAGCTCTTAAGGTATGCACTTCAGTGCCCATGTTCACTTGGTATTTTTTTCTGAGGAGGAAGAAATACAGGAAATGTTTAGTGGGATGAGCGCCTCTAACTACAGACTGTGGATTGAGATGCACGGCAGATTGACACTACTTGTAACACACATCTATATAGGTTGAGTGATAAATATCAAGGCTAATTACACGAATACAGCTTTTAAGTTATAATTGTTATGTAAGTAACATGCAATCCTCTCCCCCCTACGCAGATTGTGAATATAAATCAAGAAAAAAGAACTTAGTGCGCACTCAACGTAGGCCATCTCATGGCTTGAATCGATGAGAAACAGTCTTTATTCACTTATTTGCCCAGTCAGAATTTCTCCGCTTTAACACAACTATACAGATTAAAGAATCACAAATTCTGAAAAGATGTTCAAATCAAATGTGTGTGAAATCTTATGAGACTTAACTGCTAAGGTCATCAGAGTCCCTAAGCTTACACACTACTTAACCTAAATTATCCTAAGGACAAACACACACACCCATGCCCGAGGGAGGACTCGAACCTCCGCCGGGACCAGCCGCACAGTCCATCTGAAAAGATGTTAATATGGTAGGAAGTAAAACATTACAACCGACTTTATTATACATTCATCTAGCATCTTTTGTTAAAAATTGCAAAATGTTTTTGCTCAGAGAGGGACAAGTTGTCCTATACTTTCGGCAGCACGCTAAGCCCCCGATCGTAAGGCCACAGAAGTTACAATTACGCCCAGCAGTTTCAGGAAGGCTTCGCTTTTGGGGATCGCAATCAAGTTAACATACTGTTGGAATACACTAACGGGTGAAGGCAGGAATATGTGCAGGTGAAATTACAGGTGGTAGGTTATTCGCTAGAGACCGCCTGCACAGGGTATTTTAAGCGAAGTTCTACTTTCGGTCATACGGATGGCGGCTGAAATGAACTAGCACACGACACCTATGGGGAATTCGAATGCAACGACGATTTAATGAATTTACTGATGTAGCATTTAGATGTGATTGAGGAGAGACCGAATTCATTAACAGCGTTCATACAAGTTGAGGTGTTAAAGACGCCTGAGTAGAATTTGGCTAGTAATATCAACAAGCATTTCTTACTATAGCCTTACAGAACCCACTGCTTTTTTTCAACAATTATTTATGACTGTGGACCGCAGCATGAAGAAAAGAACTTACTTAAAGCGAAATGAAGCGAAGTACCAAGCGGGTTATATCCAACCTACCACACCTTCAAACACTTTACGGCAACAAGGGGTGCAGGAAGAGGAAGAGGAGGAGATTCGTGATTAACGTCCCGTCGACAATAAGGCCATTAGAGACAAAAAAAGGTTGCGTTGGTACTTGGACTGGAACTAGGATTTAAAATGCAGAGCACTGTGATCAGCCTCCTACAATCCGACAAAAAAGACAGACCAGCGTTCGCAGCCAGCGGCGAAAGAATTAATACCTTCGCCGAAACATTATATTGCAATGGAAAACCTTGTGATAAATCAGAATGAATGACAATACGTATTACATAGTATCGATGCAAAGTTTATTTTTCCTTCTTAGTATCGATAAGCCCCTAATTTAGCCGCAAACTATATGAATACGCTCTTTTCTTCGTACTTTATGTAAAATGGCAGGTGGTAACACAAATAAAGTAGCTCCAGATGTGAAGATGGGGAGCCCATTCTCGGCAATTCGGCGTAATTAATGAAAGTAAGAAAACACCGAGTGTTTATGGTGTCATTTTTTGTGCACTAAATATTGTAAAGACACAGATAGGGCCAGTGACACTCATGATTATTAAGTTTAAGGGAATATCCGCTGCAAGGCTTAGTTGTAATAAGCCCAGCTGACATTTGCGACACGAATAACACATAATAAATTTATATGTCACCGCTTTGTTACTTAATTTTTAATTTATATTTTACTTCCCCATTTCAGATATTTTGTTTGTGTTAAAAGGACAACAAGGTTACAAAGATACTGGGAGTCCATTCAGCGCAAACCTTTGGAATGCACAATAGTCTGCTAAAACGTTCACCAAGGTAGACACTGATACACAATACGTTTCATTGACAGTGAATTATTACTGCCTTTCATCCCGCTAATAGAATAATTATTTCTCCTGAAAGCGGCTGTGGAACTGTGTTTTCCTTCAATTTGTGTAACAGTTCAATATATTTTAGACAAAACACTCGATTTAGAGACTCACTGGACTGTTTTGCGCACACAATTAACTGTTTGTTTTCGGAAAATATAAGTCGTGGGTCTGTCATTTCGTCATGTTTTTCTTCCATTCGCTAGGGACCGTAACCAACGTGGCGAGCGCGGAACAATGGGGGCCGCCTGTTGTAAACCGGGACACTAGGTCTCTTCCTGCCGCCTTGGACACCGCACGTGTCACTTTGGAACAACAAAGAGCTGGAATTATGTGATCTGTTTGTAGCTTCGGGTGTTACTGTTATTCTTATTTATAAGTATGCGTTTGAATTCAAGTCCTTAATCTCTTAATCTTATTATTTATTTTCCTTTGTTGGTATTACGAGAACTGCTTGCTGGTATGCTGTTGATTTTTACAGTCTGCGATCTGCTACGGCAAGCTGATGTAACTCTCCAGTATTGTATCAATCTATGCTATGTTCCGATATTTATTAACGCTATAAAATGAAATACTGAACTCGAGTCGTTAACGACCATCCACGAGTGCCTATTTTACTTACCGCTATTAATTGGATCTACATCTCCAACGGTTCTCAAAAAACGGTATTAATGTCAAATAACATTGATCTTTTGCTTTCAGCGGAAATACGTGCTACCTATATCATACTACAATTAACGTAAATATTTCTTAGCAGTGAAAACTGAAAAAACTATAAACAGCCTGATACACTAACACTCCAGGTCCCACTCCTGACAACCGCGATTCTTTACGCTACAAGATACCTCCTTTTGACTGAAGTCATTCAAGTAGATCGTCTCCGCGATCAAAGCCAAGTTTTGCAGGCATCTAAGACCTCCTTGTGTGTTTCCCATCTTTTCACTGATTGCTTGTGACCAAGTGGAATGACGCAACTGGTGAACTGGTTAAGGCAGTGGACTTCCATTTGAGAAGTACGGGGATCAAAGACCCGCTCAGTCAACATCGTACAGGTTTTAAGCTAAACTGCGTCAGTCCTTTCAATAAAACCAAACTGTCTTTAAGCTTTGTAGAACAGGTCTCCATAACTTACGGTTGATGATATGTAACAGCTACGAAATTACGAAGGGTTACAATAGCGACATACGCCTTTTGGCAACATAAAAGTGCTATCATTCTAACATAAGTTCAGTACTAGAAGTAAATTATCCTATACTGGATATAAGTCTGTGCCTTATCTTCTTCGTCTTTATCGTCTCCTAGGTGTGTCGGTCCAGTGTATCGCAGCAATTTCACATAATTATAAAGTTTTATTTGCGAGAATTTATTTGTTAGTACATTCGTGGCAATTCATTTTCGCTATCTCGTAGCATGCTCGAAATCTCATGGCTCCGTGCATTTGTAGATGACAATGAGAGATTCGATTCACTGCTCTAGAGAACAATAAATACGGTAGGTCAAATCTTCGCAACTGCGTCATTTCGCTTGCCTATTACTGAGTGTTCGGATAAGATCTCCGCAAGCCGTAAGATGCAACATTCGTTTTGCTGGCATGAGACTCCTTCCCTTGCACGCACGGTGCAAAGTGATGATTATACTTCGTCGTGTAGCTTTCATTGCGTGATACACATGACCTACACGCTAGTCTCTACTACAAATCGAGAACTACAGATGACATCAGCTGAAACACGGGCGTTTCCACGCGGTCATTTCTTCTTTATTACGAGAAATCAAGCATCAATCACTTGCTCCCGGAGAGTCTTAGTTACAAGTGAGTTTGATCTGCTAGGTTAGAATATCTGTAAGACGTTTTGCGAGTGATGCCCTGTTCGCACGCAGAGCTTTGACCTGTTATAGCCAAACAGGTGACAGGCAACACAGTACGGTTACTGAACGACGTAGTTCGAGGACAAAGTTGCACTCCAGCAATGGCTCTTGTTCTTGGCAGCTCATCGAATGGAAGTGATGTTTGCCTTGTATTTTGTGAGATGAGCCCCATCCTGCTACTACAAAGCATTTGCTGAGATTGAGCTGGTTTTGCGCTTTCGTATTTCATCTACAGTGCTTGAGTTTGCATATATTATCAAACTGTGCGAAATCGAGATCGTTTCTCGCGTTCCATATTACATTCGAACCCCTGCAGAGAACTTTGTACATTTGTAGTTGTTCGATTTTACCAGAGCATGCAGCAGCCAGTAATCAGTTCAAGTTCAAACATCCGTGATTTTAAGTGATTTACAATCGTCGTGTACCACTAGTGAAATTAGGATCTGTAACTTTACTGTGCAGTTGATTAATTTTCTTTGTATGACGAAGGACGTCTGGTATTATGAAAATGTTGGATCTGATACTTGTGATTACCTGTGAAGGGTAATTCATACTCTACTCTCATTTTTCCATCATTATATTGCTTTTACAGTAATTTTGACATTCGTGAAGGTCATTGTTCGCATACGTGCTTTTGTCACGTGATTCCGACGACATGTATCCCACGTACCTATGTGCATAGTAACTAATGCATCTAATTGCGCAGCGCTCCCGCTTTTCTCTTCCGTAAGATGTTTCAGCACCATAGCTAAAATACGTGGTGCAGTACTACAAAACATGCGGTTTTAGAGACGACGTCACCACACCAGCTCAGTCATTAACAGGTTTTTTACTCAGTATGGGTTACAAATGGCAAGCACATTTGACCTGTAATAGTCGTCTCTGAAAGGCACGACTTAATACACGACGCGTGTTCATTACTGGCCGTTAGCAATCAGTATTTAAACATAAATTATTCTGAATTATTTCAGATTAATTGCACCTGCTAAGATTTCTGCCCTCTCCGTAGCACTTGTAATTCAGTCAGATTGCGTTATAGAAGTTCTTATTCAATATCTTGGGATAAACCTCAGAGAAAAACCATGTGGATAATGATTCATGAACATCCAGCTTTAAAATTACGAGGAGCGGCAGGCTTTGACTACAACTTTAGTTTTTAATTTACACCTATGAAAGGACTATGAAAACACAGTAGAAATATTAAAATCAAAGAAAATTCAATAATATATTATGCGTTAATTAAGAACTATTTAAAATTTGTAACAAAAATGACATGAAAATCACTTCTCCTAGTACTTGCTAATTTTTAAATTTATGTCACTGTATTTAAACACTATGCGTTATACGATTTTTCCGACATGGTTGCTGAACATACGGTAGCCACTTCTTCCTTCCCCTCATCCACCTTCATCAAAGACTGTGGTGCAGTGGTTAAAACACTGGACCCTCATTCTGAAGTAGCAGATTTAAATTGTTGTTTGTACATTCTGTTTAGCTTTCCCGTGGTTTCCCCATATCGACCAAGTCCGATTCCTGGATGTCTCTTTTGGAGAGTATATGGCCGATTTCCTTTCCCACCCTTGCCATATCCGAGCTTCTGCTACATAGACGAGCTCGCCGTCGACTTGAATTTAAAAACTCAGATCTACTTTTTTCAATTTTTTTTTTCATCCACTCCAACACAGATATGTACTGCATTCCTTCGTAGCTTTAACAAACGCGTTTTATGAATGGTACTGAAGGGGAAACGGAGATGGCAGTGATAGCTAGAGAAAATACTATACCATACTTGTCATTAGACACATTCTTCTTTACGTTTTACGTAAGAATTGCGATTATTTTATTACGCAACTGTCATGCTATCTGGAACATTCCATGTTTCCCAATGTGAGTCAGTATCACAGTACTTCATAACAGTTTCTTATACGATAATTACGCATTCTAGATCATCACAACAAAAAAATAGAGTCTGCATAGTGGTCGCAAACTGTGAGAAACGATGTTGAATGCATTTGTGTGGGGAGCAGCTTGAGATCATAGATCTGTGTGGTTTCATGAATCGAAAGTTCCCAGCATTCAGCCAGAGAACGATTTATGCGATCCAAATGCGGGAGACTTTACATATTATTACACCGAAAAACCAAAGAAACTGGTAAACCTGACTAATATCGAGTAGGGCCCCCGCGAGCATGCAGAAATGGCGCAACACGACGTGGCATGGACTCGACTAATGTCTGAAGTAGTGCTGGAGGGAACTGACACCATGAATCCTGCAGGGCAGTCCATAAATCAATGAGAGTACGAGGGGGTGTAGATCTCTCCTGAACAGCACGTTGCAAGGCATCCCAGATATGCTGAATAATGTTCATGTTCGGGGAGGAAGCGTTTAAACGCAGAAAAGTGTTCCTGGAGCCACTCTGTATCAATTCTGGACGTGTGGGGTGTCGTATTGTCCTGCTGGAATTGCCCAAGTCCGTCGGAATGCACAATGGACACGAATGGATGCAGGTAATCAGACAGGATGCTTCCGTACGTGATACCTATCACAGTCGTATACAGACGTTTCAGGGGTCCCATATCAGTCCAACTGCATATGCCCCACACCATTACAGAGCCTCCACCAGCTTGAACAGTCCCCTGCTGACATCCAGCGTCCATGAATTCATGAGGTTGTCCCCATACCTGTACACGTCCATCCGCGCGTTACAATTTGAAATGAGACTCGTCCGATCAACCAACGCGTTTCCAGTCCAATGTCTGCGTTGACGGGACCAGGCGAGGAATGAAACTTTGTATCGTGCAGTCGTCAAGGGTCCACGACTGAGCCTTCGGCTCCGAAAGCCCATATCGACGATGTTTCGTTGAATGGTTTGCACGCTGACACTTGTTGGTGGCGCAGCATTGAAATCTGCAGCAATTTGCGGAACGGTTGCACTTCTGTCACGTTGAAATATTCTCTTCAGGCGTCGTTTGTCGCGTTTTTGTAGGATCTTTTTGCGGACACAGCGATGCCCGAGATCAGATGTTTTACCGGCTTCCTGATATTCACTATGCACCCGTGAAGTGGCTGTACGGGGAATTCCCCACTCCATCGCTACCTCGGATATGCTGTGTCCCATTGCTCGTTCGCCGACTATAACACCACGTTCAAACTCACTTAAATCTTGAGAACCTGCCATTGTAGAAGCAGCAACCGATCTAACAACTGCGCCAGACACTGGTTGTCTTATATAGGCGTTGCCGACCGCAGCGCCGTATTCTGCCTGTTTACACATCTCTTTCCTTTGGCGCTTCAGTGTATATTTCACTGATTCTATTCCTCCTGAAGTGTCTGAACACTGCCGCGCTTCCCAGCCGCGGGTGAAACCCGATGTGAGTCACACGGTTCCTGGCTGGAAGTGGGTCAGCCGCGGTGTGTGGCAGCAGGGACGCCGTGCAGATAGCGGGACGACGCGACGCCGCGGCTACAGCACGGCCCTGCGCGGCGCCGTTGTTAAGTTTCCTGCAACATTCGGCACACGAGCCAGATAACGTATATTTGCATACAAACGCGGTACACGGCCGGCCCCGGCATTAACACGTGTTTAATAAACATATTCCGGCCAGGAAACCGGGCCTCCCTCAGATAAGACCTCGGCTGTCCGTCCAGCGCCGCAGCGGCCGCCGGCCGGCGCCGGAGGAATCTCGTCCTTCTGCCCCGACACTCCACGCCTCTCGACTCGTCTAACGGTATGCACTGTCCTGGAAGGGCTACGCATGACGCGACGTGGGCTGAGTAGTACTCGGTTCCTACCGAGAGCAGAAGTCTACCGTCGCAGAGCAACTGCTTCTGTCTGTAAAATTTCTGTGCATACCAACTCGCAAACCCAGCACGTACTATTTAAGCAGCTTGTAATAACCAAACTGGGGCTGAAATCTTGCCTGCACCTATGTCGAAAGCCTCTAGATTGCTTTATCACTATACTGACAACGAGACCGCAGACTTGCACGAAACGTAAATAAACGTCGTATCAGAAATTCGTCATATACTGACAAATAGCAAACCATATCCTCACAAAATAATGGATATTATAAGTAGGTGCGATCAATCACATAAATCTGGTAATCGATCAAGAGGCTGGTAAAGGGACGTTTAGGACATACACAGTGCGAAACTTAAAGGATCTTCCAAGTTCACGAAACAACATGTGACACGGCGATAAAGTTGCACTACTTGGTGTCCATGCGACATTGTGACGTACGAAGTAGATACAAGCAAAATCGAAAAACCAGCTTTGATTTCTACCGTAAATTACGTTATCTCCGTCGGTGGCTTACAGCTCCTCCCTCCCCCCCCCCCCACCCCCACCCCCACCCCTCCAAATAGTGTCTGAGGCCGTCAGCGCAACTTTGGATAAAGCCTTCCATTACAGGTCAAGCGCCATCTGGAGGTCAGCTTGGGTTCGTACTGAAGAAGTTCTGGCTACAGTCGTTCGGCCTCGTGCGTTGCACACATGTCGAACTTGGTTTAGCGCCGTGAAGGGAAGGAGCTGACCACTCTAGGCGCGTCACATCCTCATATTGCAAGTGTTCGTCCACTTGCCCATTATCGCCCATAATTGTGATATGCAATGGTCAGGAGATCAAGCAGGTAATCGGTCCGCCACTTATGCTAGTTCATTTACCGTTACACAGGGTCCACCACGAGGAGACGAACTAATACGTAAGTTTCTTCGTATTATTCCCTGCCATTTGATTGAAAGACTGCTAAAAAATACGCTTAGAAATAGAAAATTCCTTGCTATTATTGAGAATTCACTGGGCAAGCAAATTAAATTAAATAATCATCTCCCTCAAGGCTCCATCTTATCTCCTCTGCTCTTCCCTCCACCATAAATCATCATCATCATCCTCTGCTCTTTAGCAGGAATATTGCTGAAATGCCTGTAACAACATCTCTGAAATTTGGATACGCTGACGATTGGCACTAGCTACACAACACAAGGAAATTAAGAAGGCGGAAGATGTTCTAACAAATTATCTGGTTGCAATGGGTAACTCTTTCCGTGAAACAAGACTCTACCCCAGTTCAACTAAAATGCAAGTTTCATGCTTCCTCCTGCACAATAAACTTGCAAACATGAAACTTACAATTCATTTCAACACCGTCATCTTGACACACAATAAACATATCTAGGAGTTACTTTAGAGAGAACATTAAACTATAACCGACACCCGACAAAGGTAAATGCAAAACTCCATACAAGGAATAACATCAGAGAGAAGCTATGTGGCACCTCATGGAGCTCTTCGCCACCTAAGTTAGTTATGTTACGAACAACAGCTTTTGTTCTGGTTTGTTCAGTAGAATACTCCTGGCCTTTCTGGGTTGACAACACAGCCGTCATACCAAGTTAAGAACACTCCCGTCTTCTGGCTACCAGTCCTAAGACATATACCTCAACCATAACAGCGAAAACATCAAGTACTCATCAGAGAATTTTTTAAAAAAATCAACAAATTTCCTATCATACATACTGTGATTACATGAATATCAATCGACTCTGCTCTACAGAACCACAGTTTGCGGAAGCTACGTACATGCTTAGGAAATAACAGCTTCTGTAGAGTGCAATACCGGGAAAGAGCCTAGGAAGATACTATAACCGCGTATCTCAAGGAAGTCCGCTATATATCTCAAAAACAGACTGACTTTGACCTCACAAGAAAATCTGCGGTAATTACAAACCAATTTCGAACCAACCGTGGCAAATGTGCGGTGTCACTGTATAAACAGCAACTAAATAATCTTCATAATGCGACTGTGGAGCAGGAAGGCAGACAATCCAGCAAAAACTGCAGACGTATTGACTGAGAGCCTACACGGGACAATTTGAAGACCACACGTATGCGAAGAAAGTTCAGATAACTATGTTTGTAACCTGAATGTTAGTCTAAGTTCAGGTTCACCAACGTGATTTGTAATAATGCCAAAGGATAAATAAATAAAATCGCCCGTCAGATGGAATTCTAACAAATGCACCAACGAAAAGAAGGCACATACCATTTGAGGACTTCATGCTCGTGCACGGAAGGTGTCGCAACACCAGTGAAAAAGAACATGCGTCAAACAAGACGCGGTATATGTGCTTAAAATGATGATACCTAGATGATAGCGATAATCTTTCTCCAGAAAAACACCGACTTACGTGTAGGCAGAACATTATCATCTTCTCTCCCAGATCAAACCCACGGTGTCAAATGTCTCTGCATCTGTATGAGTACACTGTAATTCACACTTAAGTGCTTCACAGAGTGTTGATACTATCGCTTACAGGCTTTCACTTTTGCTATCCTGTCGTCCTCAGTTGCGTGTGACATTATGTCGATAATTTTTAGGTTAGAGCATCTATATAAAACTGAATAAAACTGGCCTTTCTAACGCAAGCGTCCTGACTGTTAGTAAACTGCGTAACTTATTGTAGAAGCAAGTGTTGGATCATGTAACAAAGTCTCAGACACAGCCTGAAATCCTTGATGAAAGGAAGAAATTTTTAAAGCTTCGTGGTTGGTTTAAGAAAATATTGAGCTCATGAGCTCATTCGCCATAAGATTTATGTAGTCGGCGATTAGAAAGCTCCGCTTCTGCCAGATCCGTACGGAAGCCGCGCCAGCCAGACCGCGGCTGACAGGTTCGGGCAGTCTCGCTGCTTACGTCAGATGTCCCCACGGAACCGGATCTCGGTATACGTGTTTCTTTGGAAGACGGGAAGGATAGGAAAAGCCAGTGATGGGAAACACAGTCACACGCGTATCAAGGACAGGCGTACGTGTGCGTCTCAATCAATGCGAAGCGAGTTACTGAGGATGCAGTTATTTCTTCAAAACGCACTAGGTTCGGTAAAGCTAGTAGAGCTCCATTAACAAGATCAATAGGATGCCGAATCGCTGGCCTTCACTTCTCTACATACCCTCCAAACCGAGATTATATCTCAAAATGGTTCAAATGGCTCTGAGCACTATGGGACTTAACATCTGCGGTCATCAGTCCCCTAGAACTTAGAACTACTTAAACCTAACTAACCTAAGGACATCACACACATCCATACCCACGGCAGGATTCGAACCTGCGACCGTAGCGGTTATATCTCAAAAGATCCGACCTCACCACTGGGCCTAGATCTCAAACAAGTCGTCCCATCTTCAGGAAGGAAATAAATAAATAAATAAAAACAGAGAGCATGGTAAATGTCACAAACATTACAGGCCTTAGTAATCAAAGAAAAATCGAAAAACAAGCGGCATTTGTTGTCAGTCTTTCCTCAGGCGTACCAGGAGTTAAATAGATCTGATATCTTCTAGTGAGTTTGGTGGTGCAGTTATTAAGGTAGGATTTGTATTCAGAATTGCGAGCGCTCGTACCGATATAGATTTTTTTGTGTCTCTCTACATATTTCCTATCCCTTCTGAGTACCATGTGTGGGTTCAGTCATCTTCTTTTTGTGTACGTGTAAGTCTGACTGACAATCAGACATTTTGATAACAGTGCCTTACGTCGCTGATTCTGTGCATATGACAGTTTTCAAGGTAGGTACGGGCTCTGCTGCCGGTGAAACTTTCGACAATTCAAATTGCACCTAAGTACTTTCGGCCTCTTTATTAAATTTTGGGTTGTGAGTGAATAACGGTGGGCCTCTTCACAAACTCATACAGTGTATTTCTATAGTCAGTATAGACTGCCGTTATTGGGAACTCCTCTGCACGTCAAGTTAACATGAAGTTCCGCCTCTCTGGCCAATGACTGGCCAATAGCGACCGAGCGACAGACGTGTGATTCTCTGCCATATGGCGTCATACGGATGCGATAAAGCGGGAGTGGGGTCAGCAAACCGCTCTCCCGGTCGTTTTCGGCTTCGAGGACCACATACTCGCTACTTCTGATTGTAGTAGCTCCTCAGTTGGTATCAAAAACTCCCTGGAAATACCGGAAATTGAACCTGGGTCCTCCTTGTGGCAGCCAGCCGAGCTGAGTACTCAGCTACAGGCGCGGACAACTTATCAAGTATTGCCCACACATATAATTTCAGTCTAACAGCACTGAAAATCAGTGACGGTGATTAAGATATCGTTGGGACGCTTAATTTAACGTATTCTTATAGTATAAGTGGGCATCGGAACCTGCATTCCAACAATCTTTGTAAAGTAATATCGTTCCGGGTCTTGCGGAAACGAGTTTTCTGAGTAGTGAATGCCAAAACCTTTAATTTCGGGACTGATTTTATATGCTTATGTTTGACACAAGGGATCACCGCGACAAGGCCGTAATTTCTTGTAACTAAAGGAATGGTAGGCCTTCTAGGACTCTTAGAGGGGATGCTCTCTTTATTGGTATACCCAAATAGAGAGTTGTTTCCTCTACGCTGAAGTGACTGAGATAGGTGTTGGATATATTTCCATAACGTCTGGGAAAATTTGTCGGGACGATATGATGTAAATAATAGTAATGGCAGATTCTTGCAACAAACTAATCTAAATATCGAATTCTGATTAGAGGAATAGGAGCAGGGAATAGAACATTCAAAAATGAGGTAACGTCTCTCACTCTGTAACCAAAAAGTGTTAAATAACGGAAAGACCGAAGGTATTCTATCATCTAATGGACAAAATTGGAAGTAGATTTATGTACAGTGTGATGGAGAGATCTCGGCATCCAGGTGTTCGCAGTACGCTTACGATAATTGTTTAAGATTTTTGATTTTTAGGACTAGAATAGAATTGGGGAGAAGAGGAGTTTGTGGGACAACTTGACAAGAATAAGGGATCGGTTGGTAGAGCATATTCTGAGGCATCAAGGGATCACCAATTTAGTATTGGAGGGCAGCGTGGAGGGTAAAAATTGTAGAGGGGGACCAACAAATGAATACACTAAAAAGATTCAGAAGGATGCAGGTTGCAGTAGGTACTGGGAGATGAAGAAGCTTGCACAGGATAGAATAGCATGGAGAGCTGAATCAAACCAGTCTCTGGACTGGACCAAAACAACAACAGGACGTTAAAGATGAATTACAGGGTTCCGAAAGAATTTGGATCAAAGTTCGTGCAAGCAGCGAGAGTCCGTGTTCACAATTCTTACCGTGGATGGCAAAGACCAAGAGGACAAATGTTTGCTATTTGTGTCGATTTTAAAGTAAAATGTGTACTTCGCGTCCGAATACTTTTATTTTATTTTTTCCGGTTTTTATGAATTTTGAAGTGCGTTTATATGAAAGTTTAACAGAAGAGAGCCAGGCGATGGAAATTTGAATACCGAGACTCGTAGCTGTGGAAACATGCCTTACAGTTACACATTAGAGAAACAGACTTTGTTCGGTTCAGTTACAGATATAAACTATATTGCTTTTGTGACGAGTAACATGTTTAAATCTGTGTGTCTGTGGACTCACTCCTTTCCATTCCACTGAAACTTTACAGTTGATGAACTCGTCGTCGACGGGACTCCTTGACGTGCCAGACCAGGGGCAACAAATGGTATAAGAATGCGTGTACAAAGTAAAGTTTCTGCTAGAAATTTATTTATGACCGAGCTGAAACACAGCATCGAGCAATGACCGCTATAGTGTCACGCGTACTGCACACGCTACCGTTGGGCCGCCAAAGTTGGCAGAGACTTCTACCTATCCAGTGCTAGAGAGACAAGAAGTCATAAAAATAAGGACGCACAAGAGATGATGTATTTAATTATTTGTCAGCAGAAGTGCCACTTTGAAATCACTTTTCATTCCGTTAGCAAAGTTCCCAAGATGTGTCTGACTGAAAAGCCAAATTAGTTTTGAGAGAAAAGTAGAGCTTAAATCATAAAACCGATATATATTAAGTTATAAATTCTTGTAAAAATGTATCACTACTTAGGCTGCATGCAGGGGAAACGTGTGTTTCAAGATACCATGGTGATACATTCGACTGGTCGAACATTATCTGTATAAGCGTATAGAGAAGTGCACTTGGCACGGAAACTTCGTAGCAGTATGGATAATTTGTAGTGGTACGATTTTCCTGTAATTACCCGATGTATAAAATCTAGGTTTCTCGAAGATAAATGCTTCAGACAAGAGCTGATAAACAGTTTGGATGATTGGCTTCCAAAGTAAAATTAATCTGAATGTAGCTGCCTTGTTGAAGCTTTGCATGTTCGTTACATGTATATGCCTGTACAATTTATGTTGTGCGTCCGCAAAAAGGTTCAATCAGTATTACGCTTTTCATTTAAGTGCCACGGATTGGCAGAACTCAGATGATTGTTGATGGCATACCTTCTGACTGTCAGGGTTGCGTTTTCTTAAGATTCTTCCGAAAGGGGACGAACTCAATCGTTCTGCTCGCTTGCTCGCTTATCGTCTCGTCTCGAACTGATGCTAAGCAACGGCGTGGGCCGCAGCAGGGAACTGCGTCATGTCGCGATATGGTGTTTACTCGAGGAGGAAATGCGGAAAACAATCACTGCTCACCACCGGAAACTATCCAGCGATAACAAAACAGAGCAGATATCTAGGTAACCTGACGTCCGCACAGCCATCCTGGTGTAGCTAATAGAACGAACAGCTTCTTTCCGCCCCTGATTATAATTTTTCGAGACAGTCAACGACGTAAAAAAAATATCGCTGAAAAAAATATAAAATATTTACGTTGCACATTGGAAAAGGAACGGTTAGGTGAACAGGAAAAGGTGGCGGATTGTTTCACTCGAGAGCAAGCGAAACGGAAATGTTGAAAAATCCTTTTCGGCAGTACTCGAAGTAAAACGCCTCACATCTGGCAAGAACGTACTGCGAGAGATGATTCGTGGGCGATGTTTTGTTGACTAGAGGATGGGTGGAGGCAGGGAGGGGGCATTTTAGGAACTCGCCATGATGGTAGCAGCCTCTAGCCTAACCCTCAGCAGCGAGAGGCAGGTTGCCGGCTGCAGACCGCAGGTCCCCGCGACACAGAGCGGCCGCGCTAATAGCGGGTATCGCCGCCATCTGGCCTTCTGGCGCTCGTGATGGCGAGGCCGCACGACCTGCCTTCCTTCTCCACTCCTCTCCACTCCACCTGAACCTCCCCACAGCCGCCAGCTTCGTCTGCTCCATTCCTGGACTCCTTTCCTTGCACTATATATGGCACCAACGTCATCTTCTCTGTCCTCCGATTATACATTTTATTTGAATCGGCTGAACGCTCCACAACGCTAATCACGTACCATCTTCATTGATAGAAAAATGGTTCAAATGTCTCTTAGCACTATGGGACTTAACATCTGAGGTCATCAGTCCCCTAGAACTTAGAACTACTTAAACCTAACTAACCTAAGGACATCACTCACATCCATGCCCGAGGCAGGATTCGAACCTGCGATGGCAGCGGTCGCACGGTTCCAGACTGTAGCGCCTAGCCGGCTTCATTGATAGTCTTCTGGAAAAGCTGACCTCCAACGTCGACACACACGAAGTCGTACAACTGAAACGTATCAGAGCTTTTTACACTGAAACGAAAAATAATCTGATATAGGTATGCGTATTCAAGTTCATAGATGCGTAAACAGGCAGATTACGGCGCTGCAGTCGGCAATACCTCTATAAGACAAGTTGCTGGCGCCGTTCTTAGATCGGTTACTGCTGCTACAATGGCAGGTTATCAAGATTTAAATGGGTTTGAACGTGGTGTTATAGTCGGCGCATGAGCGATGGAACACAGCGTCTCCGAGGTACCGATGAAGTGGGGATTTAACTGGCCGACCCTTTCACGAGTATACCGTGAATATAAAGAATCCCGTAAAACATGAAATCTCCGACAGCGGTGCGGCCGGAGAAAGATCCTACAAGAATGGGACCAAATACGACTGAAGAGAATCGTTCAACGTGACAGAAGTGCAACACTTCCGGAAATTGCTGCAGATTTCAATGCTGGACCATCAACAAGTGTTAGCGTGTAAACCATTCAACGAAACATCACTGATATGGACTTTCGGAGCCGAAGGCCGTCTCGTGTACACTTGATGACTGCACGACACATAGCTTTACGCCTCACCTGGGCCCGTCAGTACCGACATCGGGCTGCTGATGACTGGAAACTTGTTGCCTTGTTGGCCGAGTCTCGCTTCAGATTGTATCCACGGATGGACGTTCATGGATATGGAGACAAACTCATGTATCCATGGACCCTCTATCTCAGCAGAAAACTGTTCAAGCTGGTGGAGGCTCTGTAATAGCATGGGGCGTATGCAGCTGGAGTGATATGGGGCCCCTGTATAGTCTAGATACGACTCTGACGGGTGACACGTAGTAATCACTATGTCTGATCACCTGCATCCATTCATATCCATTGTGCATTGCGACAGACGTCCCTCCAGCACTACTTCAGCCATTAGTCGAGTTGCGGCGCTTCTGCGTGCTCGCGGGGGCCCTAGACGGTATTAGGCAGGTGTGCCAGTTTTGTCGGCTTTTCAGTGCAGTTCAGTGATGTTTCTTCTATTTTGGAGTCACAGACGATGCACGTCTATACCTGATACGGTAGAATGCTATTCCACAATACCAAATCTTTACACAAACAGAAATGAACACACTAGGGTTGCTTCTCTCCTTTACTAGCTCGGGCAACAAAGACTTCTTGCATACGAACCGACACCACCATCTATCTTTCTGGTGTACGACGGTCACCTAGAAAGTAATTCTCCACATTTTTTCCGGCTGGAAAGAATTTTTCGAATGCAAAATATTAGGTGCAAAAACCCTGGGTGCGCGCACAAAATACCAGTTTCCTCCGACAGATAGCATAACTGCAGCAGTGTCTCAAAATGGCGTCTGTAGGTGAAGCACGTTGCAAACAGCCTATTGCGGTGAAATTTCTCATTACGGAGAAAGAAACTTTGGGGACTGTTCACAAAGGTTTGCGTCAAGTCTACTGTGCACCCGCAGTCGACACTACAGTTGGTTGCTGGGTACAGAGGGTGAGGCCATCAGAAGGTGCTTCGGCAGAGCTCCACAGTTTGTAGACATCTGGGAGACCTTCCACGGCTGCTGCTGCGAGCTGATGTTCTCATTCGCGAGGATCGACGAATTACATCTCGGAATTTGGCACTGCTGCTATTAACAACCCAGGAATTGTTTTGATTCAATACGATAACGCTCAGCCTCAGACAGATTTAAGAATTTATGAACACATCACGAAACAGAGTTGGAGCACCGATTAGTTCCGTCGGACTTGTTTTAGACATTGAAAGATAGCATTCGTGGAAGACATTCTGAGGACGACGAACAGACTATTTGCGCAGTGAACAAATGGCTTCGTGGCTAGAGCAAGGGCTGATACAGACAGGACATACACGCCCCTGTGTTTCAGACTGGAAAGAGATTACGTGGAAAAATAGGGTGTGCGGGTGAAACAACATTCTTCCATGCATATAACTTCCATTCTGTGGAATAAATAATTTTTGAAGAAAACATGTTTGGCATTACTTTCTCGGTGACTCTCGTATCTTAATATCCGATGTAAGCGCCATCAAAGAAAGTGTATGAGCTACGGAGACCACTTATCCGTGTTACATCTACAACGCTTAAACAGACGAATGTTTCTATATTTGCATTAAAAAGGTGATAACACGCTTGAGGAATATATATACCGATAACAAAACGAGCGCGGAATATCTGAGAAGCGGCTGTCAGAAGACAAGACCCACCTCTTCCACCTCCCGCTCTCTGTGCCCCTCGGCCTCCTCTCTGTCCATCTCCCTCTCCCATCTCCTTGTCCATCACCTCCTCCTACCCTCTGTCTGCCGCTCTCTGCCTCCCCCTCCTTCTGTCCATCTCCTCCTCCCATCCTATCAATGTTCAACTCCTCCTTCTTCTCTACAAGTTTCCATCTCCTCCTTCCTCCACTCTGTGTCTCCGGCTCCTCCCCCAACTCTCTTTCGCCATCATCTCCACCACAATAAGACAGTGGTGGGGTACACGAAAGGAGTCTCCGAGAAGACTGCGATGATCTGCGATTAGAATGATAAAAGCAATCGGGCGTACCCTGGGCAACGTCAGAGTGTGATTCAAAATAATCTGACGGATGATCCTTTCACACCAAAAACATATATTCCCGAGGCCTTTTCAGGGCCACAGTTAAAAATTGTATCTATTAACACAGAAGGCAAAACACCAGCCAAAGAAGAACTGCTACGAGAACTATGCAGTCAACACAAGTGCCATATAATGTGCATACAGGAGACACATAGAAGTTGTGACACGCGCAGACCAAAAATAGACGAAATGCGTCTCGCCAGCAAAAGACCACATGATAAAGATTGAAATGCTATCTTTGTTCATCCAGATATCCCGATCTTATCCACGGCATTCACGGAGGAAAACAACATTGAAATTCTTACTCTAGAAACAGTTAATTGCGCCATTACATCGCTTCATAAACCACCTGCTGAATTCACTGTTAACAAACCACCCAATTTTCTAAATAGTCATGTGCAGATTGTGATCGGCGATTTCAGCAGCCATAGTACCGTTTGGGGCTATGATCATGAAGATGAGAATGGGACAGCAGTAGAAGTGTAGGTAGAAGCAAGTCACTTGACTTTAATTCATGATGCAAAACTGCCTGAATATTTTAACAGCGGCAGGTGGAGGCTACCTTACAATCCTGACCTAATTTTTGGTACCACCAGTATCAGCCAATAATATGTAAAATCTGTTTGCTCCCCTATACCCAACTCGCAGCATAGACAAATAATGTGTCAATTATTTGCTGCTATAAGACCACAGAAGGTATTTTTTCGAAGAAGGTTTAATTTTAAGAAGGCTGATTGGTCAAGATTTGCGGAATTGCTGGACATTGAAGTATCTTATACTCGTAGAACCAATACCCGAATGCTATAACACCTTCACCGCACCTGTAAAGAGATGTTCGAGAATGTCTATTCCTCGCGGCTGTCGAACATCTTATATCCCCGGGCTTACTTTAGACCAAGCCACCCTACTAATGGAATACAGCTACTTATTTGAAGAAAACTGTTTCAGTGAAGCAACTGTGGAAGCAGGGAACGAGCTTTTTTCCTCTATAAGGGAGACAAAGAGGGATAAGTGGATAAAAACTACAGAAAACTTGGATCTGAAAAGAGACAGCCGTAAAACCTGGAGACTTCTGAGACGCCTAAACAATGATCCGACTAAGACCATTACATATCATAATATCACTCCCAGTCAAATAGCACATCAGTTACTGATGAACGGGAAGCCAACATACAAACCACAAAACCCGAAATTGCAAAAGAGAAGAGCAAGAGGAGAGTAATGCCCTAACATCATCAGTCAGCATGGAAGAGCTACAGAAGGCTATCAAACAAAGTAAAAATGGGAAATCAGCACGCTTCGATGATGTACGAACCGAGCAAATGAAGTACTTCGGCTCAAATACAAAGGAATGGATCCTCCAACTTTTTGATAACTGTGTAAGCAGAAACCAAATTCCAAAGATATGGCGGAAGAGTCGAGTGATTGCTTTGCTGAAGCCTGGCAAAGAAGGAAATGTTCCAAAGAATTTTAGACCAGTTGCAGTACTTTGTCATCTTTACAAATTGCTGGAAAGGCTGATTTTGAATCGCCTATCACCTGCAATTGACCTCTCACTTATGGCTCAGAAATCTGTATTTCGTGTAGGTAAAAGCTGTACTGGACAATTGCTAAATCTCACACAGTTTATAGAAGATGGATTTGAAACCCAGAAGGTGACAGGAGTGGCACTTGTCAATCACCAGTTACTACTAGTTAAGGTCTACAATCTGACCAAAGATTTAGGTCTAACCAGACCCATCGCCTCTCTACTGCAGAACCGCAGGTTCTTCGCCGACTTTCAAGGATAACGTAGTCGATGGAGACTACAGAAGAATGGCCTCCCGCAAGGAAGTGTTTTGACTCCAATTCTGTTGAATATATACACGAACGACTAACCTATAGTCTCAAACACCAGGCGCTTCTTATATGCTGACGACCTCGCTCTAGCCACCCAGAGCACAGATTTTTAGTAAGTGGAGAACAACCTCACGAATGCCCTTGAAGATCTATCCAAATACTACAACGCAAACCAGCTTAAACCAAACCCTTCAAAGACCCAAGTGTGGGCTTTTCATTGGAGGAAGAAGGAAGCCACTCGCAAGTTGAAAATAGTATGGTCGGGGGTTGAATTGGAACACTACGAGACTCCAAAATATCTAGGAGTGACACTTGATAGATCTCTCACTTTCAAAAAGCACTGCATGAAATGTGCAAGTCGAAAGTCTCCACCAGGAACAATCTCCTACGGAAACTCGCCGGATCACAGTGGGGTAGTCAACCTGAAACAATCCGAACATCTGCAATGGCACTATGCTATTCTGCGCAGAGTATTCCTGTCCTGTTTGCTATAATTCAACTCATGCCAAACAGGTGGATGTAGGTATCAACGAAACCCGCAGAATTATAAAAGGTTGTCTGAAACCCATTCCAGTCGAATGGCTTTACCACCTCGCAGGAATAGTACTACCACCTGTTCGAAGAGAGATAGCTGCGAACAAGGAAAGAAAGTCAGTGGAACAGGAAACAACTCATCCTCTGTATGGGCATGAACCGTATCAGCAACGACTGAAGTCAAGGAAGAGTTTCCTAGCACAACAAAGGAACTTAGAACCACTGCTAGGTTACAACTATGGAGGCCTACGACCTACCTTTCCCCTGGTTGGAAAAGACTTGTTGAAGCTTTACCTCCAGGTCATGACAGGGAATGGACAACTTGGAAGTCCCTGAATAGACTGAGATCCGGAGTTGGAAGATCAAAAGTTAACCTGGCAAATTGGGGATACACTGATCCGAATGATATTCGGTGTGAATGTTGAGAAGAACAGACAGTCCGTCACATGCTCGGTGTCGATTGTGTCCAGTCTCCTGTACAGAAGATGACCTTCAACAAACAACAGTAAATGCACTGGAAGTAATTTAATCATAAATGTGTAAAATGTATTTACGTGTACCTGTATGTTTCTGACACGAGAATAATAAGAAAGAGGTTGGTGGTTCTTACCCCCACAGTATTTCTTTCGGATAGTAGGCCGGCCGGAGTGGCCGAGCGGCTCTAGGCGCTTCAGTCTGGAACCGCGCGACCGCTACGGTCGCAGATTCGAATCCTGCCTCGGGAATGGATGTGTGTGATGTCCTTAGATTGGTTATGTTTAAGTAGTTCTAAGTTCTACGATCATATGGATGTATGTTGCAATGGTTTTGCGGAAATTTGTAGGCTTGCACAGTATGTGCCAGCAATGAAGTGCGTTCATTTGGATGTAGGCTGCGGTGGTTGTGCGGAAATTTGTGGGCTTGCACAGGGGGCACCATTGGGATTCAGATTACAATACAGAATTTCATAGCACATAACGCTGGACTGTTCCCTACAAGTGTCAGCCAACTTCATTTGACGGACTGATTACCTCAGTTAAGTCCCATAGTGCTCAGAGCCATTTGAACCATTTTGGATAGTAAATAAAATGTGTACCGAGTTTGGCTGAAATCGATCCAGAGACTTTCAAGATTTTTAATCGCGACTTCACTAATATACGAGCATGTCACATGTGTCACAAACAATGTACCTATCTGAAACATATTTGTTTCAGGTAGCGAATTTCGTCTTACAGTTTCGTTCTCACGCAGCTTTGTGTTTAAGACATCTTGCTTCATGAATTAAGTGTCACATAATGGTATAATTTTGGAAGTACATTCATTGATATAATTATGTGAATGCTGTCTGCAAAATGTATTGTAGTAAAGAAATGGTAAATTAAAAATGGTAAATTAAAACTTCATGACTGATTCGGTAGTTATACTGCATGAACAGCGAAAATCATTTTGTGATTGGTATCCGCGAGAAAAAGTTTTGTAAAGATTTGAAATTACGTGTAAAGTTTGTTCCAGGTATGTAAGTGCTCTCATTCTCAAATAATGGGTGAATAAAGTCTGGGTATTTGCGCGTCGTGAGCTACACTTCTTCTTCAGCCCTAGCCCACCACTTCTTTGATCGGCAGGCGCTTCTTAACCCCACAGTGCTTCTTTCCATAGAGTAAGTGATGTGTGTATCAAGTTTGAACCAAACAGAGCCGGTAGAAGGAGATGTGGGACATACATATATACGTAGTTAAAATTTGGTGCAAAAATGAGAAATACTAGATAGAAAATGAAATATTTTTTTATTTCTCGAGCCTGATCAGTGTTACTGATGTATATACTTTGTTTTTCATTAAAGAATAAGGAATTTCGCATGTTAGTATCAAAATTTAATTTATTTTCATACAATCAGTAATTAGAATTAAGTATGTTAGTTCCCTTAAAGAACACTGATTACATATTTGTTAACAAACATACCCATTCAATAACGCATCAGTTACTGGCGACTATGTTAATAAGCTCGAAATGTTTTCTACTTAATCGCGGTCGGAAATCGTCTGCTCTTCAAAGACAACTTTTTTGACTTTTCATTTTAATTAAATGGTAATATTTAAAATTAGTTATTTATTTTGAGAATTTCAGCGTACTGTTTCAGGGAACCGATGTCCGAGCACTAGGTTTCAAAGTCTGGCTAGAATTATGACAAAAACCGAAGAGGACAGCGCCGTCTATAGATCCTTTTGCTAGATGCAGAGAGGAGAGTCACTGGCGCACAGACGAACCAGCGACATCGTCTTCAATATTAGTCAGTTTTTATCTGCTGCTGCATTAAAGCCTCCTGCACACTGTCACCTTTTCACTGCATCGTCGCCTCTGTCTTTCCTTGTCTAGCAAAGAGCTTCCATTTCTATGGTGGCTTGTCCTTCCCACTTTAATATACTACGACAGCGATATCGACTCGAGACGAGAGAGACGCTACTAGTCTCCAAATGGAGCCCTACAGTAGCTCTCTGGTAGCCGTGCAAAAGGAGTGCAGCAGTTGGAGCCTGTGACAAGGCAAGGCCGCCCGACCCTCCGTCACTCACTGCGGCGTTTGTGTATGCTGCCCATCACTAAGTGAAATTCACGTAGCCGTATACTACCCGCCTCTTCTTTGTCTGCGCTACGGACTTTGTTCTTGGATTTCGACTAGTCACCTTCTACTTTGGTTAAGATCTGGCTACCGATCCTCTTTTTAAATATTTTATTAGCGACTACCACTCCTCTGCCTTTACAGTGTTCAGAAATTTGTCATTACTGAGCGCGATTGAAAGCCCACCTCAATTAAAATTATGGTTATAATCATATCTTTCAACTCAGTTACCTTCCTGATCCTTTTATTTGTTATCCCGTATCCCCTAGTAATTCCCTTCATAAATATCTCCGATAGTAGCCGAACAACCTTCTATCTTTGAAATGGCTCTCCGACTTCTTTTATAATTTGCACTATTTTCTTTTCGAGGTGTTCGTTATACGTTCCTTTTATCTTATTGTAAATGATTTTCAGGCCTCCTTTCAAACTCACTTTATTAAATTCTTCCATTAGTTGTTGAAGTAAATCTGTATTAGAAAGTATATAGTACAGTGTCACCATCAAAACAAACCTACCTCCAAATTTGGTGAATGATTCTTCTATAATAATAAAGCGTTCTTTACAATGTTAGTAAAATTCACAAAATAACAAAGACTTCAAATTACGTACATTTTGTTGCGTATTAAAGTACGTCGCTATGCATTTTAAGCTCGTGATCAGACAAGTGCTAAAAATATACAGAGTGTTTCATAATTCTTGTTGTCCGTCACCGGTAGCTGAATGGTCAGTGTGACGCATTATCAATCCTCTGGGCCCGGGTTCGATTCCCGGCTTAGCCGGGGAATTATCTCCGGGCAGGGACTGGGTGTTGTGCTGTCCTCATCATCATCCCATCATCCTCATCGACTGCAGGTCGCCGAAGTGGCGTCAAATCGAAAGACTGGCACCCGGCGACCGGCCTGCCCGACGGGGGGCCCTAGCCATACGATTAAAAATAAATAATAATTCTTGTTACAGCATCTAGGAGTTGTAAAAGTGGACTTAGTAGATGAAGTTTTGATAAGGAATTCATTCCTGGAAATGTACCATTTGCATGTAAAATAAGTCTGAAAACTGGACCACTTTTAAATCGCGGTACGGCGGAAACGAGCTCTACCTGTTTGGTCTACAGGGGCCCGCGTCGTAGGCAATATATCGAGTACTCGTCGTCAGAGTCTCTTCTGCGTGACGGAGGATGTCCTCCTCCATGTCGAGCGTGAGGCGTGTCAGCGAAGCACCACAGTCGAGCCTTCTATCTGCGAACGTACATGTTTTCCTCAGCCGTTGCTGTAGTTGGACAAAAGAGTTATGTGATGTCATAATTCCAACAGGGACTGACGACGACACCCTCTTCTCTGGTCGTGTACGTGCTGTGACGTAGGAGATCTGGCCATGATCCGCCCATTAAACTTATTTTATAGGCAAACGGTACTTCTCGGGATACGGGTTCCTCACCAAAACTTTATCTACTTAGTCCCCTGTACTACTCCTGCAGCCAGCAACGACACGTCTTCATATGAAGCATTTGTATAACGATTGGAATTCAAGACATCCAGTGTTTTATGGCGCTATACGATAAGTTCGTTTATTTGGATAAAAGCGTATGGGGCCAAGAGATGGCAAAATGAATTGCCGAAACTGGTTGCTTTCAGAATAAAATAAAATATCTTAAAGTATACGGCAGTTGGTGTAGATTATTGACACTGAAAAATTTCTCGAAGCCAATCTACAGTCTCTTCTAACAGCCTATAAAATATTTTGGCATGTTGTCTATCTAACATCCTCCCTGAATGCTAGCCAAATGCCTTTTTTTTTATTCGAAGTTGGAAACTGATATCGTTTTTGGAATTTCCGGTACAACAAACACGCCTTTTTTCATTTTTACTTCAGACAGATGCTTTCTTGCAAAGATACGTGAAACATACTTTATTTCTTTGGAATAACAAATATGAAGGTTTTTTTTTAATTTTCTAGGATCTTCAATATATGTATTTTATACCTTTGCAGCACCGACGACTCATTAAAATATTCATGTTTACTATCTTCACTTATAATATCTTCACTAAGACTGCAATATTTTTTACAAAAATTTATATTGAGGTAACCTCAGATGAAATTAGCCACTCTTGATAACTAGTTGAAAACATTTAATGAACATCAATACGTCTGAACATGATAAGTAAATGTGATCGAAATTAGTTATCAAGTGTTTCTAATTGCAAGTGACACTGTGAAAATAAATCTTTTAAAATTTTATACATTTTTCAGCAACTCTCATAACAACATATCATGTATTATTGAAACGTGCAATGTCGCTCTATAGTTTCATCATCACAAACTCAAATCACTAAAATCATTAAAATTTAAATTTTTAAAAACTGAGTGTTAACTGTATACCATTGTGGGTGATACAGCGTTTTGTTATCATATTAGAATTCACTACACTGAAAACCACAAGAATAAGCCACTTCCATTAAAAAAAAACCTTTTCATCGTTTGTCTCTATAAATGATACGGATTCTCTAATGGTTTTGTTCTTTGCCAAGGCAGGAAGGAATTTTCTTCGGCCATGGAGAGGCAAGGAACATTTTGTGTCAAGTCAAACATGTTTCAACAGGTATGGAGAAAAATTTCCGGGCAGCGATTACCAGTGCATTATTATGCGTATATCAACAACTGGGGACCTGTGTATCTCAGTAATCGAAATAATTAAGTTCACTGTTCCGATGATGGCAATTTATGTTTCATTGCTACAAAATTGTTGATAACCATCTGATAAATAGTAAAATCTGTTTTTCGTGTAACAATTTATTTGCAATCAGTGCTCAGGGGCACTTTACGCATGCTGCAAATAAATCTGTTAACTTTATAACACTTAACCGTGTTTTTTATGTCACTCTTCCATGGACAAACACAACAGCAAGCTTGTCTTGCAGTGATCTCTTTTGGGAGGTCATTTTCCCATAATATCTCTTGATCACTGACCATCGCATCCTCTTCAACATGGTAATTGTCAATGCACTCATCTTTGTGTATTTTTATTGCGACCAGGTTGTCTCCTCCTCCAGCATCACTTCCATCTTCACTGTTAAGTATCCTGCAAATCTGCTCCTTATATTATTTTTCCCATTTTCTGCAAATCTGACTGATATAATAAAAAGAATCTGTTACGTTTTGGACCTGTATAATTATAATCATTAGGCTTATTATTATTATTGTTGTTGTTACCATTATTACAGTTACTGAAGCATTAGCAGAGTTTTACGAAATTTCATAGAAACAGAGAGATGGAAATACGAGGGTTGTACTGAAAGTAAATTTCGATCGGTCGTGAAATGGAAACCACAGTGAAAACCAGAAACATTTTATTTGCGACAGTTAGGTACACCTTCCACCTACTTCTCTACATGGTCGCCGCTCCAACTTCGAGTTTTGTCGTAGTGTTGTATCAACTTTCCAATATCTTCGTCATAGAAAGCCGCCCCCTGTGCTTTCGGCCAGTTATCTGCACTGGTCTGCAGCTCGTTGTCTGTGGAAAAATTTTGTCTTCATAGCCAGCGGTTCTTGTGAGCAGAGATGAGACTCTGGGGGAGCCAGTTACGGACTGTATTGTGGGTGATCAAACACTTCTCATCGGAAACGCTGCAGGAGCGTCTTCACTGCCCCTGCACTGTGCGGCCGAGAATTGACAGGAAGAAGGAACTGCTCGACAGTTGTGTTATGTGGGCTGCATGACACAGGTGATATCTCTAACCAGGCCCTCATACTTGGCGGGAGACGCTATTCCCTACACATCTTTCGTGCTCACTGTTCACTCAGAACTGAAAAGAGCGACGCGACACGGTCGACGGACATATTAGAGATACTGCCCAACACATCTGTGCAAAGCTTTACCAGATTTTCCCAGTGGTTTCCATTTCGCGACCGATCGGGACTTACTTTCTGGACAACCCTCGTAAATACACTAAGTTGACGAAAGTGAAGGGATACCTCTATGCACATGTAAAGATGGGGGTGGTACAGCGTACACAAGGTATAAAAGGGCAGTGCATTGGCGGAACTGCCATTTGTACTCAGATCATTCGTGTGAAGAGGTTTCCTATGCGATTATGGCCGCACGACGGGAAGTAAGACTTTGAACGCGGAATGGTGGTTTTGGCTAGACGCATGGAATTCGTTAAGGAATTCAGTATTCCCAAACCCACAGTGTCAAGAGCGTACCGACAATACCAACTTTCAGAGATTACCTCTCACCACAGACTAACCAAGAATAGTGGCGTCTCCGTAGAGTTGTCAGTGCTAACATACAAAGAATACCGCGTGAAATAACTGCAGAAATCAATGTGGGGCTTATCCGTTAGTAAAGTGTGGCGAAATCTGGCGTTCACGGGCTATGGCACCACCAGACGACGCAGTGAATCCCAGCAGCACGACATCGGCTGCACCGCCTCGGCTCGTGATCGTTTCGGATGGGCCCTATAAACAGTGGCCTGGTCAGATGAGCGCCGATTTCAGTTTGTAAGAGCTGATGGTAGGTTCCGAGTGCAGCGAAAGTCCCACGAAGCTATAAAGCAAGTTGTTAACAAGGTACTGTAGAAGCTGTTGGTCACTCCATAGTGATGGGGCTGCGTTTACATGGAATACAGTGGGTCCTTGTTATGTTCTGCTCCTTGGAGAACATTTGCAGTCATTCAGTGGCTTCATGTTCCCAAATAATGATGGAGGTTTATGGACGACGATGAGCCATGTCCAAAACTGTTAGTGATTGGTTTGGAGAACATTGGGACGGCTCGAGCGAATGATTTGGGCACCCAGGTCTCCCGACATGAATCCCATCAAACATTTATGGGACATAATCGAGAGGTTAGTTCGTGCACAAACTCCTCGACCGGCACCACTCTCGCAGTTATGGACGTCTATACAGACAGCATGGCTCAAAATTTCTGCAAGGGACTTCCAACGACTTGTCACGCCGGCGGTGGTGGGTGAGACAGGAGCGACAATTGAATTTTTGTTTGAGGCTATTAAAGGTCTTGAGGACACTATTTATCTTTTGGAGGGAATCCAACCTAGTGACAGCTGGATAGGGTGCGGGCACAGTTAATGCATTTAACTAATCGGATAGCAGATTTAATCACGTTAGATTTGGAAGATCATCACAAAAAATTAACCATAGAGTTGGGAACTTTGGTGAGCGCATTACAGTTTAAGCTTACGTGTTTGGAGTTGGATGGGAGGAAGGTTGAAGATATGGACTTGCGGTGTCAGGGAGAGACTGAGAGCCAGCACGGGGGTGTTACTGTTACATCCTCTGTCATGTTAGATGCTGTGTTTGCCAAGTTGCCTAATCCTCTGGTCTATTTCTTCCGAGATATTACTGAATTGGTTGTGGAGCGACTTGATCAGGTGGAAAAATTATTGTGGCTATTGGTTCGCCTAGAACAACACGTGGCCGCCTTCCTTTCGTGCTCCGCACCAAGTAATTTTGTCGTTGTTGTACCCGTTAGCTAGAAGCGAGTTGCAGAACCTCCTCTCGCGAGCCATGGCGGAAGGGTTTTCCTTGCAGCAATTAAGGGAGCTCGTAATTAGGCTAAGGTTGGCCACCGGAGTTCGTAAACAGCTTGAGTGTCTTTACATTTGGGAAGTGCAGCGGGGTGAGAAGCAGTTACATCAGTATGTCGATAGAGTTCAGACAGCCTCTTTGGCCTTGCTAAGTGATTTACCTGAACAAGAATTGGTCTCTATCGTTCTTAGGGGAATTCGTGTGGCGGGCAAGTCGCATTTAGTGTTCCCTAAGCAGTCTTCAACCTGGGAAGAGCTCCTTGACGTGGTCGTAGCAGCATCCGCATTACTACTTGAGAACCGTGTACGTCACGAGGTTAAGGGGTGAGACGTCGGCGCTGATTCCGCAGTATCTATATCCGCTGAAGTTATCAAAAGGGAACCCCGGTGTTATTTCAGGTGCGCCAGTCGGCTCATTTGGTGCGCTCTCGTCATCATCATGTTGTCAGTTTCTGTGTTACGCCGGGCAAAAGGGGATATGAGAAGGTATCCCATGGTTTCTGTCACCTCAGTATATAGTAACACTGTATTGAGGTACGTAGTTTCCCAACGATGCTACTAGTGAAAAACACAACCATTTGAAGCAAGTTTGCACCTACTACTTGGTTGGGGTCTACCTGTCCAAAGGTTAGCTGCAATACCAAAGTGCTGCCATTTTCTCGAAATATTTTTATGAAGTGAGTGGGGAATGCAGTACTGTCACAGTAGTCCAGGGTTAATTTAGAAGTGTCAACCGGATGACAGTAAGGTGGCGAGCGAGTGTGGTCGCCAGTTTGGCGGGCAGGGAGCGTACCCGGCGAGAGAAGGGGCAGGGCACGACCGCGGACGGCCCCTTTGATCGGGAGCCCGTGAGTCATTACGAGGTATCCGCGCGCCCATCTGGCCGCGGCCCGCCCCAGGCCACGCCGCCGGGACCGCGGCCGCAGCGCCGGCCAGCGCCGCTTCCGGCTGCCGCCCGCGCTCACCACTCAGCCGGCCACCCGCCGTCGCGCGTAGAGCCACAAACCGCCAGTACTTCAGAACGCAGTTAAGGAATTGTGTAGACCGAGACGTGAAATACAGGCTAAAGTAAATGACGACCTCAACCTCATCTTGTCGCAACTGAGGCGTTTTTCTGCATGGTTTATAACCATAGGACGCCCAACATACTAATGTATTCAAGAAATATCGAAAAATTTAACTAATTTTTTCATTTATTTTAATTTTGGATGTGAATGAACTATAGACAGATTGAAAGAGAGAGCTTCAAAGATAAAAAAAAAGTGTGAGGTATAAGTTGAGCTGCTTAGCATACCCTTAAGATGCTATAACTTTTTATGCGACTTATGCGACGCGCATATTGTCGAATTCTTTACCAGTAAGTCAATCCATACCGGCGTGTGTATCACTCCACGTTACGGTACAAACAACGTACACCGTACCGTGAGTGAATGAAAAAGTTTGGTTTCAGACAAGATACACAGCGCAGTTGTATCGTTCGGCAGATAGTTTTAATGCAGTACTGGGACGAAGATAAATGTCGGTAAGAAACGAAACGAAATTCAATTACTCTAACGAATCACCGGAGATCATGGGTCCCTTGTACCAAAATAATCAGGAAACATCCGTCGACAACCATCGAATTTTGTTCTATGGCTCTGAGCACTATGGGACTTAACTTCTGAGGTCATCAGTCCCATAGAACTTAGAACTACTTAAACTAACTAACCTAAGGAGATCACACACATCCATGCCCGAGGCAGGATTCGAACCTGCCACCGTAGCGGTCGCGCGGCTCCAGACTGTAGCACCTAGAACCGCTCGGCCATCCCGGCCGGCTCTATGGAGATCGGGTAACCTTGAAAATAACTGTAATATCCCTAAGGAAGCTGGTTTATTCGAAATGCAAAAAGCAGGCAACAACTAACGACGAACGAATGCATGGTTGCACGGCAACATATACTAACAAAGCTTTCTCGAGCTTCCAGTTTCGACAAGTGGATAAAAACCCGCGAGCTTTCGGCCGAGTACTCTTCCACCATTCTCAAGTGATGATTCCCGCGTGATTGCTGTAGGACAGACTGCGCGCACAATAGAACAACTCCATATAGAACACGAGAGGTGTTTCCACATACGGTATGCTACAAATGAGCGCTAGCAGAACATGCTCTGGAAACCAGAAACAGATTTTCGTTTGACGAGACATCTGTTACTAATTGGTCAAATGGTTTCTGGGACAGGTTTATAAAAGAAACGACCGAGACGAAAATTTCCTGTAACACCCACAATAAAGAAGGAGGTCTGCAGCTATGCACATCTTCAGACTCTAGCCACGGGGTGTGGCCGCGCGGTTAGAGGCGCCATTTCACGGATTGCACGGCCCCTCCCGCCGGAGCTTCGAGTTCTCCTTCGGGCCTGGGTGTGTGTGTTGTTCTTAGCATAACTTAGTTTAAGTAGTGTGTAAGTCTAGGGACCGATGACCTCAGCTGTTTGGTTCCCTAGGAGTTCACACGACTATTCAGACCCGGGCGTTGGGAGGTTTTAGTGAGTGCGTTGTCTGTAAAATGAAATGACTACCATATAAGACACCTGCGACTTCACCGACCACAGGTAACTCACCATTTTACAGTGGTGTAGGAGCATTTGTCCGAAAGCTCGTGGGTGTTCACCCAACTGACGCAGTTGGAAGCTTAAGATACATTTATTATCAAGTAACGACCTTTTAATTTACATTCACCTAAATCTCTTTCCTTACATTTTGTAACAGCTTAACGGCAGTAGCTTTTGGTAACAGTTTATACCATTACGTTTTCCTCCGATGTTTCATATTGTCATTCATACTATAAGGAGCAATCAATAAGTAATGCAACACTTTTTTGCTGAAAGCAGATTGGTTTTATTCAGAATTGCAATACACATTACTATTTCGCACTCCATTGGTAGCAAAACCCCTATTTTTCAACATAAACTCCGATCAACGCGACGGCCTTACAGCAGCTTAGTGGGAGGGCCTGCACGCCCTCAAGGCACCGCTCTACTTCTCGATGTCGGGGCGAACGTCTTGCTGCATCAGTAAGCTCCCCAGTATCCATGTACTGATTCTCGCGGAGTGGATCCTTGATTGGACGATCCAGATGGAAGACTAAAGGTGTGAGATAAGGGCTGTGGGAATGGTTGGGGAAGAACAGTCCAACGAGGTTTTGTGAGCTCCTCTGGGGTGTGCACACTTGTGTGGGGCCTTGCGTTGTCATGGAGAAGGAGAAGTTGGTTTGCATTTCATGCCGATGAACACACTAAAGTCGTTCCTTCAGTTTCCTGTGGGCAGCACAGTACACTCCAGAGTTGATAGTTGCACCATTCAGAGTCCAGGACACCGTCGTCTTCACTTTATCGGCTGACGGTGCGGCTTTGAACTTTTTGCTGCTGACAATTCTTCCGGGTTGTATGGCCATGGTCCATGGAACTCTTCAATTGATTGAAGAGTTCCATGGACCACGGCCATACAATCCGGAAGAATTCTCAGCAGGTGAAACATCCGGCCGTGAAGCCTTTCATTGTATGATTTGAACATTATCTTCGGAGGAGAGGTGCTGTGGCGCCACTCCATGGATTGCCGTTTTGATTCCGGTTCGAGGTGATTAACACATGTTTCATCGCCTGTGAGGATGTTCGACGAAAATTTGTCACGATCATCCTCCTAACACATAAGCAACTCCGTACAAACGGTCCATCGTTACTCTTTATGATCTTCTGCTAGCGGCGAGGAACCCAGCGAGCACACGCTTTTGAGTACCGCAACTGGTGGACGAGTGTCTCAGTACTACCAACAGAGGCATCTAAGTCAGCAGCGATGCTTCATTCTGATCTGTCGATCACCTCGAACGAGAGTGCCCACACGTTCCAACATTGTAGGGATCACGGCTGTGTGCCTCCGGCTGGCACGCGGGAGACAGGTTTGCGAACCTTGTTGTGGTAATGACCGACGCCTCGCCCAACGACTCACCGTGCTTTTATTCACTGCCATGTGTCCGTAGACATTCTGCAATCGCCCACGAACGTCTGCGATGCTCTGGTTTTCCGCCAAAAGAAACTCAATTTGCTTGGAACGCACTTCCGTTACAAACGTCATTATGAAGTCTACGTAAAGCGCTGGCACCAATCGGAACTCCATGAAACTATATCGGCTGAAGCGGAAATATTCCACGAGGTTGGAGAACAAATTCCGTATTTTTTCAACTGAAAGTGACTGACAAAAATGCATGCGTTACTTATTTGACGCTCCTCGTATGATCTCTTAAAGTACGCTAGCTTCAAATTCATTTTGCAGTGCATATATCATAAGACTCATTATCCACATTAGATGCAGACAAGCACATGCAGGACGTAGTTACAACGGTGTAATACTACGGGGAGGATAGTACGAAGGTGCACAGCACTGGCTGGGAACGCCGCAGCTAACACAATCGTCCACGTTTCGCGTTTGTTATTCAGCGGCGGCGGAGGCGCGCGAGACAGGACAGGGCAGAAGCCAAACGCCGTAAAAAAGGCGAGCAGCACGAGGGGGCGAGGGGCGCAGGCGAGATAGCGCCGGCCCCAGGGACGGCCGAGCAGGTCCGGCACTGGCTGCGGCGGCGGCGGCGGCGTCCAGCGGCGTCGCGACGGAAGGAGATGGATGGCCGGCCGGCCGGCGTCGCTCCCGCGGGCCCGCCATCACGTGACGCGACGCCGGGTCCGACGCCCGGCGTCGCATCTAATCTGGACGCGCATTTAGCGGACGGAGCGCGTGGGGCTTATGCAAATTACTCTTCCCCGATTTTTACACGGCTTCCCGCCTGCGCGCGCCTGTCCTCCGATAAAAATATACAAATTACATTATAGACGTCAACTGCTTTCCGTTTGTTTTGCGGCGCCGATAAACGCACGCGAGCGAGTGCGACGCGACACGAGCCGGCCCGGCGCTGTGTACACGCCGCCGGCGCCGGTCGCTCTGCCAGCCCTTATCTTGGCGGAGCAGGTTTCGATTGTGGTCCGTCGCTGTTTTTTGTTTCCTCTGAAAGGACGGACTGATACGCGCAGAGGGCAGGCGCAACGACACAAAAAATAATAACAAATTAGCTGTTTGTACAGGCGGCGCAAACACGGTGGCGGGTGATAGGCGGCGCGTAATGACCGCCGCTCGTTTCGCGCTGCCCGCCGACGATACAGCACTGCGCCGTCAGATAGCTGCCCGCTGCTGCCTTACACTGCAGCAGGCAAATTCGCAGTCGGCCAGTCGCTCGAGTCGGGCTGCGAGAATTTTTTGCATTGCCAGGAACGTTGCGACATCCTTGACACTTCGTGTGAGCTTTTCTGGAAATGACAGAAATGTAGTCATACGTCTAAACCTTCATATAATAGAAACAAAATAGTAGTACATTGATGGGATTAAGACCTTTTTCTCTTCTTGTCATCGTTTCTTTGAAACCATTTCGTTTTGTTTTACTTTTTGTGTTATATTGAGCATTTTGCTACAAATAAATGTACGACAATAGTCTAAACAATCCCCTTGCGACCTATAACAGATTTTCAAGACGGTAGGTTCAGCGGAAATAGAAAGAAATAAATAACTTTCACAAATTTGTTGAAGCTTTCATGGCCCTTTTGACTTCAGTCTCTAGATCTTCGGCCGAAATTCCTTTAACGGTTTTCCTGACATTTCGCCAGCACTAGTGGTTGGTATTGTCGAAGGTTCACCCTCCACTGCTGATGGCGGAACAGCGTTAAGACTGCGGCCAGAGGAAATATTTACTCGTCGTGCCAACGTCTGGGGGCTTTTTCCTGGCCATTATCACTGTCGTTGTGCGCTTGATACCTGCAACGGACGTTCACTGGAGCACTAGCATCCAGAATCCGTTTATCTTGAGGCTTTCTTCGTTCTTGGAATTATTGTATTGTTTGTGGCTTGCCTGAACGAGCTGGCGGGTTAGCTCTTCTCCACAGCGAGAATCTCCGTGTCTGCGAATATGATTATTTGCGTTTTCTGCAAGGTCAATTTCTCCACCTGTCCCAACCTCCAATACCGTTTACGCTCGGTGATCCTGTTACTGATGGATGTACATGTACACGATAAGAGACAAATTATCGACACTGCGAGTCTCCCATTTGTCCTTCGCTCTTTGATATTCGGCTTGTAAACAACTTTTACGCCGTGTTTGCGCAGTATACAGCCGATTCTGTTCGTCACCCTCGGGGCTTGTGGCAGAAAGGTCAAGTCTTTTACGTGTGCATCAGTCTTTCCGACGGGTGGATGAAGCAGAGAGTCCAAGAGTTTCGCCAGTTTATACGTCAGTGATCCAGAAGCGCTTACGATCGGTCTTAATGGTACACCATCTACATGGCTTTTTGCAACACATAGGACTAGGATGGTAGGGCTTCTATGTTACACAGGTTCCTCTGCACGCGTCCATTAACCATTTCGTATTCCATGTGATTCGATGTGTCGGATCTGTGGTTAGCTTTCACCAAGTCATCAGCTTTAATAGGTCACGTGCCTTCTGCTCAAAATTTTCGGTTTTCATTACAATGCTCACATTTCCTTTCTCAGCAGGCGGTACCAATACGCTCTTGTTGGCGTTAAGGTTCTTGATAGACTGAAACTCTTCTCTTTTCAGATTGCAAGCTGGTGGTTTTGCTCAACGCAATATCGTGGCGGTTTCAGTCCATAATTCCTCAGCTTTTTCACAACAAAGGATCCAGATGGTCCCTTCGGTGTTTAGCAATGCATCCCACATAGGTAAATTTCTAGGAAAGACGGAGAAATTCCCTCCGCTTCGAACAGACAATTATTCTGAGGTCAGTGGTCGTTCGCTTAGGTTGAGTACTGCGTTCGAACTGACTGCATATGTCAAACTTTTTTATTCTGTTGCTCGCTGCAGCTGTCGAGTTCATTCTGCATGCTACTATGAGTGATGGTGTCGGTTTTATCCCAGTCGGATAGAAGTATGCAGTCACTAAGTTGATGTAAAATATCCAAAATTTGCTCATCGCTTTTTTCCAAGTATCTTCGTGCTGCATGGACTGGCCGACAAAGACTCCAGTCCGCCACCAGCAATGAAAGGTGAACCATTGACAATGCCAGATTCGTCAGGAAAATCGTTAAACAAACGTCCACCGAAGATCCGGAGACAGAAGCCAACAGGCAATACATCACATTTCGCCAACTTTGAAATTTATTATCTAAACTTTCAATTGCACAGAACCGACAATAAAAACAATGTGGTATACGAAAAATCAAAGTTCCAGGGTTAAATTACCAGTTCTTTCCTGGAACTCAAGGTCACATTCTTCACTGACAGTATTTTGTACTTGTAAAAATCTGCAGCTGAACTGCGTTTGCTATCTACGGTAAACTGAACCTTCCCTTGTAATTGTCATGGATACTTTTTTCTTCGAACAGAATCAAGCTTAGTAAAGCACAGTGATGTGCAAACCATCCAGCGAATTTCGGATTATTTTACTTTAAGAAATACAAGTAAGACGACACTGGAAACATTTTAAATTGAATGCTGCAAAAAAGTTAAAAACTGAGTGGATTGGTAAAATTATATTTGTAGAAGTGCCGGTAATGTAAATAAAAGTGAGTAACGAGATGTAATGAAAATTCTTGCTTCAAGGCACACGTTAGTGGAAAATATTAAGTTATCCAGGAACAGTTAATTGGCGGTAAAAGAAGAAAATAAAAGGGTACATATATTATATAAAGTAAATCACAAAAAATAATGGATGTAAAAAGAATACGACCGATAAAACAAAGGAAGGAAGAAGTAATCATTATGCCCAATAAATCTTTTAATTTTGGAAGAAATCTGCTTTCGGCAATGTTTTTATTGAAAGTAATTGTATGTTTGCAAACCGAAAGTTAATTCGTGTTTTTCCACCAAATCATTGACTCAAAACTGTTTTTCTTAACATCTGCTGTTGAGAATTATCTACACATTCAAACGCTGGCATCTGTGTTGGAAATTTTCGTGAAAAGATTGAACCATTGTACCAACTGGATCTAGCATACCACGGCCGTTTTTAAGCAAAAATGAAAAGATTCCTACCGTCAGAGAAAGAACCTCTGAGTTATCTCCATCATTTCAGCAGCTGTAGGAGATCTTGTGACACTTCACTAGATTCGAAATTGATATTATGAAGCGCTAGGCTGCATACCAAATAAAATTTTTTGTCATGTTTGCCATTCGGGTACATCGGCATAGTGAGAAAGGAATGGAGATAATGGTAAGTATCTTAATGGAATGAAATTCTTCCTCTAACAAAGGATTATTTGCCGAATATCATGAGTTGTTTTTTGTCTGTCACTAGATGGTAGTGTATCCAAGGACGTCAAGTGGACGGTCAGATTATACAGTTTTCTGCAGGCACACACCTAATTGGTTTCGTAACATGTTTACTGCGGAGATTTTTTTGAGGCGTAAACAGTACTGCTGTCGGTTATTAAATTATTTCTTCTATTGCTATTGGTGACGTTACAACGAACTGACCTGCGCATCCACTTCCCGTGTAGTAAGTCATACTAAAGATATGCTAGTATATGAATCGATGGGAAAAAGTGCATGAGTACAGATAATTAACCCATTATTACATACACCATGAGGTACAGATCGTGTTAAAGATAGCAGCCACACAGCAATTAATGCTCATAATACGATGACTTAAAACTGAAGTAAACTCCATCCGGACAGGTCTCGGCAGACCCAGCAGCCTAGACGTTACTGGATGCAAATTTGGTGGGCGTGAGTACAGCACACCGCTTTCTTCTCAATTAAGTAGCTTCTCAATTTGGCTCACAAGGGCTGAGAGCAACCCGCTTGCTAACTGCGCTCCGCAGACCGGACGGTCGGTCACCCAAGCCCGTCAGCATTTAGCGTCGGTGATCTGACGGGAACCGATGTTACCACTGCGGCAAAGTCGTTGACAGTACGATGACTTACATTTTAAAAATGTAGATGAAAACATACAAAGATGAAAAATGGTTACCAATCAAATTTAGCATAAGTTCCTATCATTACTCATGTCAGTTTAGGTTCCGGAATAATGTAGGAATACACGAGGCAATACTTACCCTACGACTTGGAAGATAGTTTAAAGAAAGCTAAACCTACATTTATAGAATTTATAGATTTAGAGAAAGTTTTTGACAGTTTTGATCGAAAAACAGTCTTTGAATTTCTGAAGGTAGCACGTGTAAAATACAGGGAGCGAAAGGTTACTTACAACATGAAGAGAAACCAGACTGCAGTTATAAGAGTCAAGGGACATGAAAGAGAAGCAGTAGGTAAGAAGAGAGTTAGGCAACGCTGTAGCCTATTCCCGACGTTATTGAGGCTGCACCTTGAGCAAGCAGTAAGAGAAACCAAGGGGAAATTTGGAGAGGTAAATAAAATTAGGAGAGAAGAAATGGAAACTTTGTGGTTTGCAATGACATGCAATGACTGCGATAGGCTTGGCAGATCAGTTGAACGAAATGGATCGTGTCTTAAAAACACGTTATAGGATAAGTATAAACAAAAGTAAAATAAGAGTAATGTAGTGTAACGCATCGAATGAGGCGATGCTGCGATAATTAGATCAGGGAATGAGATATAAAAAACTGTAGATCGGAGTTGCTATTTGGGCAACAAAATAACTGATGACAGCCGAAGTAGGTACGATATAAAATGGAGACTGGTTGTAGCAATGAAAGTGTTTCTGGAAAAGAGGATTTTGTTACCATCTAGCATAAAATGAAATGAGGCTACAGAAATACGATAAAGGTTATGGATAGATAAAGTAAGTAATGAGGAAGTACTGAATGGAATCCGCGAAACAAGAAATTTAACACAGTATGACTAAAAGAAGAGATTGGTTGATACAGCAAATACTGAGGCATGAAGTAATCGTCAGTTTGGTAATGAAGTGAAGCCCGGAGAGGGGAGACGAGGAGGTAAAAATTGCAGGAGACGAATGCGTGAATACAGTAAGCATGCCGCAGTAGCTATTTGGAGAAGAAAAGGCTTGCACAGGATAGACTAGCATGGAAAGCTGTACCAAACCAGTCTTCGAACCGAAGACCACAGTAATGACGACCCTGTCTGTGCCGTGCGCCCTCTGGCGTGCAGAGGACCTCAAATAGGGCGCTGACTTACGTACTTGTCATCGATGAGGGTCATGGATGGCTTCTCATCGGTTATTATTATCCTAGTTGGGACTGGCAAGTGATTTTCAGCGCTGTGGCCCGCCTTTCCGATCTCTGCCATTAATACGTTGTTGACCACAGGTATAGATTTTTGGAGGTAGTTGTCCGCGGTCAGAGTCTCTCATAGTGCACCCTTGTCACGATGGCACATAAAATGCCCCTTTCATGAACAACAACTGAAACGGAGACATCCATCATGTGGCATCCAAGATTTGGCCGCGATCAAATGCGCCGGTGGCTGGCGCCTGCCAGTCCTGGCCTGCAACCGCCTGTCACGACGACGCCATTAAAAGGTCTGAAGGCACCCCAGTCATGTGACATGGCCAGACAAAAACTGGAGTCCCCGTGGTCACAGGAGGGCTCTCTCACACACAGCAGCTATCAGTAGACCAGTTATTCGTGAACGTATACGTTCTATAGAAACTATCAAGAACTGTGTTTTGTTCCGAGTCAGTCTATCTGTGTTTCTCGTTTGTTGGGGAATTTCCAGAAATATTGTCATTAGGAATCTCACAAAAGTGTTGTAATATGCATTAAAACGCATTTTCAATTCCCGTAACACAATTAAAATATTCAGCCTTATCTAAACTTTTCAAAAGGTTGCAGGGTGTTTTCGTTGTCATACTTCGCTTCAGTCATTTTATGCACATTCACAGTGATAAATAAGCGTGGTCTAAGAATGAACGCTATAGGTTTCCTTGCAGCTGAAAGTGAAGATCGCAGTTGTATATGATGGTGACGATACATAGGATGATGCATTTCTAATACTACGTGCAAGAGCAATAATGCGTGCCTAGAGAGTTATTATACATAGTGGTGTCAGAAAATTTTGCGAAATAGAAAAGTAATGTGGAACCTAACGTAAAGAGAACGAAAAAAATAATAACTATACAATGCACGCTGACAATTTATGAGCAACCAGTCGCGGCAGCAGTTCACAGTTGCCAGTGTCAGGTCGTCTCCTTGAAAGAACGTGGCTGCATGTGCCTCAAGTGGACTAGAGAAACCACAGATAAACCCTTTTGAGCATGTGTCCAGTTGCCAAGCTAATAGGTTCCTTTCCAGCTGGTTGGCTATTCCGACAGCGTATCGAAACGGTCCAGCTGCGCAACGGGAGGGCAGAGCAGTCCATCGTAACAGTTATGTAGGGAATGAGTATAAAATAAAAGTTTGCACAATGGACCCCTGTGTACACAGCAGCTTCGTAGTGACCAGCAGCGTAATTAACGGTTATATATTGACATGTCTGTATTTAACAGTCTGTACTGGGAAGTTGTATGCACAACCTTTACGTACTGAGTTGTTGTGTGCTGAACAGACGCATACTGAACAGACATGTACGGTATAGTGGTGCAATGTAGTGGCCAGTCGCACACTAACATGTAGATACTGAACAACTGGTCATCCATAATAAACTCTTCGTAATTGGGACGCTAAGCTCTGTTCTTCCTGAGCAGTTGTGCAACGTTCTTATTTTGGGCGTTAGCAGTGAACTGATCTAAGGGTAACATAAATATTTGTATGACGGTATTTAATTGCATACAAAAAAATAGAATTGTTAGAACAGTGCTTCTGATTCCTTTATTTGGACAAAAACAGTACTTGCAGTTTCGGTACAGGCTTAGAGTTTAGCGCGCAACACAAAGTTCCGGCTTGGCTGCGTTATGCAAAGAAGTACTGCAGGTCCATGAATAAAGCCAAAGTCCGTCTTACTTCAACGAAAATTCTAACACCAAGTATTATAGACCAAGCCCAGAGCGTATCTAGTCAACAAGAGGGCAGCCGGCTTGCGCGTTGTAAGCATGTATACTGATAATTAGTTGACCACAGTATCATTGTACCTGTATGTGCGGGAGCTTAGATTGGCTTATCGTGAGTTTCTATCGTGATATTTTGCGAGGACACATTGTGCAACTTGGCAGTATATGCACGACTGTCTTGAAGTCATACACAATGCGACGCGTTTTCCTTAGTCACCATTATACTTGTTGACTGTAGGGTCACCACGTGTTTCAGGTAACAGCCATCTGAAGCAAAGTTCAATAATATCATGGTCGGGTAGAACGACACCGCCTTGTTTTTCACTTTGCGGGCAGCTTTGCGTATGTAGTCCCGCCGTTCATGGCAGCTAGTAAATGCTCTCACTATCTGAGTAGCTGTCTACAGCAATAAGCAGATTAAGGCCAGCTGTTTAGCCGAGTAAAAAAGAAATATCGAGATATGGGACATTGGTCTTTATCACCGTTGCATTTATCCACGGTCCGTGGTCGAGTTTGTTATTGCAAGGTAACACGGTGACATTCGACCCACAGTAAATTCTTTGATTCTGGTGGTGAGAGAACCTTGTTTTCGTCACAATGTGG
The DNA here is from genome assembly GCF_021461395.2 of Schistocerca americana. Classification (NCBI taxonomy): domain Eukaryota; kingdom Metazoa; phylum Arthropoda; class Insecta; order Orthoptera; family Acrididae; genus Schistocerca; species Schistocerca americana. Next base: position 372,584,645 of record NC_060123.1, on the reverse strand, counting down.
CCAGCTAAAGGATGAAGCACATTCGCTATCTAAGTATACCTGGACACTTTGTGTAATGCGGAACAGACCAGTAGATCAGTAGATGTCATGAGAAGCGGGCCCACCAGTAAAAAGGAGACGAACAGTACTGCGTTATCAGTAGAGACGCAGTGATTACTCAAGAGAGCTCAGTGACTAAGACATGGAGTAATCATTGGGTGTCACCCCAGTGAGAAACGTATCAGGGACATATCAAACCTTCAATAGCAGTCCAAGCTGACTTTTACTGTTGTGGTTGTGAAGTGGAAATACGAAGGAACAACAGCAGCTAAACTATTACTTCGCAGAACGCATATACTAACGGGCAGAGATTCTCGAGCATTGCGAAAGGTAGTTGTAAAATATGGCACGAAATCAGAAGAAGAAATCACTCGTGATTCCAAAGTGTTACCAACAGTCCAGCTTGAACAACGGCTGTGAATGCGGTACAACGGCGGAGCAGCTCCTCATAAGCCACACATTTCTGCTGTCAGCGCTAAGAGACGGTTTGGTTGGTGTCAAGAGCGACACCACTGGACAGTGGAAGACTGGAAACGAGTGATTCTGAGTGGTGAATCACATCATACCCTGTGGTAATGCGATGGAAGTCGTTGGGTTTGGTGAGTGCCGTGACGAGCAGTGACAATAGTGAAATATTGAGGCGGTGGTGTTAAGGTAAGAGGGAGTTTTTGGTGGTTTGGGTGCCGTTTCCTCACTGTGCTTAAGAAAACGCTAAATGCGGAAATACAGTAACACGTTTTACACCATTGTGTACTGTGTACAGCAGAGAAACAGTTCAGAGACGAATATTGTTTGTATGAGATTGACGATCCACTTTGTCGTGAAGTAGAATGAGTGAGGCAAAGTTCTCTGGACAATAACATTCCTGAAACTGACTAGACTGCCCAGAGTCCCCACCTGAAACCAAAGGACTGCCTTTGGGATGAGTTAAACATTCGATTTCCCTCCAGATCCGAGCGTCCAAAACCGGAAACGTGTCTGGTTTCGGCTCTCCAGGAAGAATGCGCTGCCGTCCTTTCACAGACATTCAGAAACCTCTCTGAGAGTGTGCTCCGTGGAGTTCAAACTGTCAAAAGTGAAAGTTGGACACAACCCTTATTAATGTCCACTTACTGTTGTCCGGATACTTTTGATCAGATAGTGTAGGGGCATTCCCGCGGATGCTTCGCTGTGAATTGAAGCACGCATCTAGTGTGGGTGACGAAATATGTGCCGTAGGTGTTTTTCGTTAGGTACGCTCAAAATTCCGCACTGATACAATGGTCGGAATACTTGGAGTATTACAGTGGCTCGTAATGCAACGTGGCGGCGTCAGCGCTGTGGCGACAGCCCTCAGTGGGGCTACGCATCGGGTGTGGTGTTATTAATGAGGACGGCGGATCTGAGGCTGGCATCTGGTGATAGCGTGATGGCGGGCACGGGGGCGGCCGCTATCTCTTTCGCAGGCAGTTCGTCCCTCGGGAGGGCCTGCGGCTGCGGGCGCAGCCACGGCCGGCGATTAATGGAGCCGATTGCGGCAGACGCCGCGCCGCGCCGCGCCGCGCCGAGCCTTCTGCGAAGCGCGCCCACTGCCGTGTCGTTGCCGAGCCGTGTCGCCTGCGTTCACCGCACTTCTTGCTGCCCTCGGCAGCAAATGCCGTCTTCGAACTTCTCCTGGCGGCGGAATTCTCGTGCGCTAAATGCATCGCCAAAATGTGTCGAATGGTACTTTTACATTGCTATTACTATAGTAGAACAAGACAGATTGTCGCCAGAGTAATATGTTGTTCTGAAACAGACAAGACGGATTACTGTAGAGAAGTCGAATGCCTGAGATAAATTACTAACTTCAGATCTGACGATTGCTTTAACAAATCTAGATGGTTTTCATGTGCCTCAGCTGCAACTGTAAGACAATGTGTGTACAAAATCTACCACGTTCTAAGATGGTGTTACGCATACACTTTTCAAAATACTAAGCTTTCAACGCATTCGGGAGAACGACGGTTCAAACCCGTGTCCGGCCATCCTGATTTCGGTTTTCGTGACTTCCCTAAATCGCTTCATGCAAATGCCGGGATGGTTTCTTTGGAAGTGCATGGTCGACTTCCTTCCCCATCCTTCCCTAACCGATGACCTCGCTGTTTGGTCGCCTCCCACAAACCAACCAACCAAGCAAGCAAGCTTTCAGTGAGGCATACGACACCAGTGTCTCAGTCACTGAAACACTCTGCAGTACTCCACAGTCTATTAGTCTAGAGGAGGCACAAACAGACTTACGTACATCCCAAATGCTGATGCGTGCATTCCGTGGCCATCATTTAATTTCGTACTTACCTGTCCATCTATTGTTTCTTTACTAGTTTTCCTGCTTCCCTTCTGTAAGTTTTACACAACCCTGTGGTCAAGAGGAACTTTTATACGAACTACTTGTTCAAATGAACATGTATTACAAGGTAACCCATATCAAATATCGGTAATTTTAATATTTGATTTACCCGCATACTGATCATCCAACGGAGGATTCCGAACAAGGGCGGCCGAAGTGGCCTTGCGGTTCTACGCGCTACAGTCAGGAGCCGAGCGACCGCTACGGTTGCAGGTTCGAATCCTGCCTCGGGCATGGATGTGTGTGATGTCCTTAGGTTAGTTAGGTTTAATTAGTTCTAAGTTCTAGGCGACTGATGACCTCTGAAGTTAAGTCGCATAGGGCTCAGAGCCATTTGAACCAGCCATTTAGGATTCCGAACAAGCCCCCCACACCGACGCTCCTACTTCCACAACAACAGTCACTTACATGTTTTCTTTCTCTCGTTTTTCTTTTTTTCCCTCAAGAACAGCTATATCCATTAGCTATTCTACTGGTTGTATCGTCCTTGATATAGTTATGTCTTTTCTTTATCCAAGTTTCGCTGCACAGCCATCAGAAATTTTTTGATTGACTAAATAATTTGTCCCACGACTTTATATGTGCCGAAAGTACAGTTTCTTTATACCACCATTGGGAAATTTCAGCAAAGAGCAATTCCGAAGTACTTTTAAAGTACTTAACAATACAGTACATTTCAGAAACCTCTGTAGCGACCTGACCTCTGTGGCCGAGAGGTTCTAGGCGCTTCAGTCCAGAACCGGGCTCCTGCTACGGTCGCAGGTTCGAATCCTGCCTCGCGCATGGATATGTGTGATGTCCTTAGGTTAGTTAAGTTTAAGTAGTTCTAAGTCTAGGGGACTGATGACCTCAGATGTTAATTCCCATAGTTCTTAGAGCCATTTGAACCATTTTGAACCTCTGCAGCGTAAACTACCGAATAGCCTCTATTTTCAACAAATATACAGCAGAAATAATATGCTGGCTATGAATTGAATACCCGTCATCATTTCCACTAAGTGCTCTCATTGTAGACCAAAGAAATCATGGATGGCAACTGTAAGTGGCGACTTCCCAAATTTCTGAGTTTCACACTCCCATCATCGAAAGCGCTGGTCGTGTAACGGGGTAGTTGGCTTACTCTCGTTATTACGATCATAAAGCAAGCGAGAAATGGACACAGGGCGACATGGGCAGCCCGTTACAGTCCTCGCTGCCTCACCTGGAGGTCACTGGCAGGTGCCCAGTTGGAATATCTTGCTGGCAAGTAAATGGCAACCAGCTATAATCCTGTAATTTCTTGGAACATTTGTCTTCGTGTCATTTTAAGTTCACTTTTACTGCTTTTTCTGGTTATTTAATTTCCAAGCAATAACCATTGCTTGTTTGCGTATCTCATATTTCGGATTCATGCACTTCCTGCTTTCATTTTTTCATATTATTTGAACGAAAAATTCAGTCTTGGTTGCGGAGGTTTTTATTTTAATATTTCTACCTCCGCAACCAAAACTGTATTTTTTTCTCAAGTCTTACACTGGTTGCTGTATCAGTCGCAATGTTGGAACGGAAGAAATTTTAGATAATTATTCTTCTTATATTCCCCCTTAGGGGGACATGTTGGTAGCAGTCATGTTATCGTTCTTCATCCTCTTATTAAAGTAGTTACATAAAAACACATTTATAAAAATAAGAAAAATGTATAATGAAATTTTCACTCTACAGCGGAGTGTGCGCTGATATGAAACTTCGTGGCAGATTAAAACTGTGTGCCGCACCAAGACTCGAACTCGCGACCTTTGCAAAGGTTCCGAGTTCGAGTCTCGGTCCGGCACACAGTTTTATTCTGCCAAGAAGTTTCGTAATAAAAGTGACTTTAGTCTTTATGGTACGTTGGTGAGTGTCATCTTGAGACATGTGAGGATGATGGTCTTGTGGGCTTCTGGTAACATTCTCTAACTGACAGATTTTTGACGCAGGTGGAACTGAAGAGGTAGTGATACGAGAAAGCATGTGCGATGAGTAATGGAAAGGATATAGTTACTGGGTGTAGGTGGCAAGAGACCGCTAGAACTGTAGCTGCGAAGGGAGAGGGAGGATACGAGCCTCCGACTGGAAGAGGCAGGATAGGCTATAGTTGATAGGATAGCCAGAACTCAGTTTAGGAAGTTGAAGCGGTTGAAATTAACCTGAGGAAGGACCTAGTAAGTGCGAAGATCAGGGAAGGTGCGACACGTTTATGCAGGGTGTCTCTCCTAAGAGTCGTCAGGCGCATTTTCTCTGGTATATCGGCAGTTTAGTTTCTAACCCAAAAAAATACTGCTCAACACGTGTTTCAAGCGACGCCCAGTGTCCATGGAAAGCGTCGGATTTCCTCTCGTTTTTAAAACGGAATTTTACGTGCCCATTCGACAGAGCAGTCCCAAATTAGTCTAGTGCGATATTTGTTTTATCGAATGTATTAACAGGTACAGTAAAACAGGAAGATAAGCAGTATTCCAGCAGTGCTCTGACACGTGCTAATTGCTGATGCCGTGCAGCAGCGCTGCTCAGTCGCTTCTAGACTACTTGTTATTCTTCCTTTTTTACTGTACCTGTTAATTCAATCGAATGAGCACATAAAATTTCACTAAAAAAATAATGTTAGTAACGGAAAACAAACCAGCCGACACTTTCCGTCGACACTAGGCATCGCATAAAAGATGTGATGGTGCCGAATCCAGCTACACACTGCAACAACTAAATTGCAAATAACTGTCGATATACCAGAGAAAATGCAGCTGACGACTCTTAGGATGAACACATTATAGAGACAAGGCAGGAGGCCAGAGCTTTCACGGAGGGGTGGGGGAGGGGGGGGGGGGGCACAGGAGAGTGATTGGATTCGATTTTCCACGAGACTTACAACTGGGGTAAGCGTTTGAATTGTTTGAATAGATGTGGAACTTCTGTAATTTGGTACAGGATACGGGCTAGGGAGATAGAGTACACGGCCTTCAAGGATCTTGAGGTAACAGTAAAACTTGGCAGAGTATACCACATTGGCATATGTGAGTTTGGGGCGGTCGAGAGTATTCTACATTCATCAGCATGAAAATGCAACCAGAGTATATTTACTAGCACAATGAATTCGTGAATTACTGAATTTGTCTAAGTGACTTAAGCGTCTGATTGTAGATATGGGCGTGCATGAGATGATAAGGAGTAGCCCAGTGCCGGTACCCTGCTGACTCTGAAGTTGTGGTCTGCCTTCTCGGTAAAGAGAGTCTACCGCAGGTATTTCACTCGGCACTGGTGTGATATGCTCTCGTATCGCACGCCGCCATCCGAGTAAGGCAGCTGAGAGAATTAGAAGCGGCGTGTCGAGCGGATCCCAGCGGGCTGTCCGTCCCATTAGGCGATGCGATCGGTGGCGGTGTGCGCGCAGCGGGGGGTGGACGTCGGCCTCACGTGGGCCGCGGTGGCGGAGGCGGAGGCGGCGGCTCCACTCGAGCTGCTCACGTCGCTCCCAGACGGTGGCATCGTCTTGGCTGCTGGCAAGGGTGTACAGCTCTACCGGGTCTAATGGCTGTCCTCAGGTCTCATACGACGTTGCTAGCGAGGAGCAATCGCGACAGACGCACCTGTCAATAGCGTTATTCCGCCACGCCTGTCTGCAGCTTCCGCAATGGGCACGATCTGGACATTTAGCATTGATTTCTGTGATAGTTTTGGTACGTTGAGAATTTTTAGCCGTAGTAGCGTTCATCTGTGAAGTAGGAAGTAATCACGCCAAGCATTGCGTTACCAAGCGACAGCTATAGTTTTCCGAGTACACTATTTTTCTTGGGGAAGCGGAGGAAAGTGTCAGTTACCAGGGTAGGTGCCGGCTGGAGGGTGAGATGTGGGATACAGAGAGCACTTTGGCGTCGCCACAGAGTATTCTGCATCCCTCTCTGCTCAGAAAGCATTGTTCACCCTCATTCTTATTGGCACACCACTATAGAAATAGTCAATAGTGTAGTTGCAAAACTACTGTAGGCTTCGGTAGACTATCACAACTAAGTGTACACTACGGTAGTTCTCCTAGTACTTTTGTTCAGTTAAGATCGTAACTGTATTACAGGTACGTTAGGCGTGTTGCATACCCATCGGGCGTTAACCTCATTTCGATCGTTTTGTTTCTATCTGCGATCATTGTCTTGCTAGATTCCCATAGAAACTGGAAGCTATGAACCGTCTAGTAACTGAGAGGGGTTATATACCAAGTAATCTATGGAACATTTTTGTATTATATAGTTATTTTCGTGTCTGTTACTTAAAAATGAACAGTGTTTATAGCAAAATTAAAATTATTAATATTTAATTCAAATTTTATCTAAAAATTGTTAAGACAAAGGGGGTGTTGTAGTAAAAATAAAAAAAAAATAGAGATTTATCATATAATGCTGGGAAACGCAATAGCTGTAAAAGAATGTAAAATAAAAAAATAAAAGCAAAACAAATCAAACTTCTCTTCAGTACTTCATCTAGCTTACACAAACATATTTCCGTTGTTCTTATTAATAATAACAGGAAACTCTTGCCTTTGGTGATGATGAAGAACGTTGTATTGAACACAAAAAACAATAATAGTAATACAGTTTCTATATGCTTGTACATGGAAAACTATACTTGCATCAAAAGTAATTTCTTTGGTTACACAAAAACGCAGCGTTATCCGATCAACTAATGTTTACTACTTATAAAACGCAGTTTATATTTTTTAAGGATGTAGAATACACATGGACTAACACTGAACGGTGCATGTTGCTCATTATGTGTAAAACAAACAAAAAACAAAGAGAATTCGTCGGACCCTACTTTCTGTCTCACACACCAATTTACGTTTCTTTCCCTTCCAGAGTTACTGATACTACCGGTAATCCTACCATTTATATGTATTTATGTATTGCACCAAAACGATCGAGCCCCTCCCCCCTCCCCCCATGGTACTGCGATACTGATAAGACGTGACTTTATGATTAAAACGTTTGGTCAGATCAGTTCTCCCAGGGTTGCTTCTTGTGCAGTATCACTGTAGAGCCCCCATGTAATATGCGAGGATTGCAGCGGTGTGACGCAAGCACTTCAGCGACGCCACGAAAACAGGCGCAGATCGCACGTACTGACAATCTGAGACGAGGACGCCCATTGTCGAGATCGTCTATCTTAGAATTTCTAAGTGCCTGTCGTCGCATCAAGAACAGCTTCACGCAAGCGACAGTATCTGCGAGTCAAGGACAGACCACTCTGTAGGAAACAACGACGATTCTATTCCTGAGAACTCGCCCTTACGTAAAATGACGTTAAGAAGAGACAGTTACGTCATATTCGTGTAATAATAAAGAAAAGTAATTGTTTGTTCATGGGGGTAGTCAGTAGTTATTTTTTCCTCCTAAATTGAGATGCAGAAAATGAGTCGGAAGTTCCTGACGTTGGATAAATCAGGAGAGTGAAGTCGTGAAGTTACTCATTCACAGGTCTAGAGCCTGTAGTGTGTGGTCGGGCTCCAATCTATTGATAATTGGTGTTAAGATATTTCTAACTGGTGCTGTCACCCATCTAACTTACCTACAAAGTACTGTGCAGTAGCTGTAGCTGGACAGAAAAGACCCCTTTGCTTTTATCTGCAGTAGTACTTGTAACACTACGTCAGCTCTTGGCCTTGCCAACACCTAATATGTGGCAGAGTCACCGTATTGCTCCTGATCCACAGATGACGCTATTAGGTTCACTAGTAGCCTAAGCCGCACTGGGTAGCCGAGCGGTCTGGGGAGCCCTGTCACGGTTTGCGCGGCTCCCCCCGTCGGGGGTTCCAGTCCTCCCTCGGGCATGGGTGTGTGTGTTGTCCTTAGCGTAAGTTAGTTTGAGTACGTAGTGTGTAAGTTTAGGGACCGATGACCTCTCACACACACACACACACACACACACACACACACACACACAAACATACACACACAAAACACAGTAGCCTATCATCAGCATATCATTCTTCAAATTTCCAAGCAGATTCTGTTCAGTCTCAGTGCTGTAATTATATAGGACAAGTTCCTTTATTACTTTTAACAAAATAGTTTTTACACAATTACAGAATATTGCTTCATTTTTCTAAAACTGGATTATTGCTTCGCTGTGAGTTTGTAGGAAGAAATTTGGGAATGAGGCAAGCATCTCAGGTGACAGCGAACAGTTGACTAAAAACCCAACATTTAGTTTGCGCTTATTTCACGATAGTTAACAGTGACGAGATACTGTGGATACATATTAGTTGGATCCTTCCAAAATTGCAGAGTGGTGAAACTCGTAATTTATTGTAATATTAATAAAAAATTTTGCTAAGTCTAAACTATTATTATAGTGCAACAAAAGACCGCTACATTTCATAAAGCATTTATGCAGCAGATCCCTAAAATCAAGTCTTGTTAAACTTGGTATCCACACATATCATTATTGACGTGGAGACAAATATTTCATTTCACAAACAATTTCACTGAACTGCATAAATAATGAAATATAGGTATTACTTAGAATTCCTCCAGGCTAACTTTCTAAGGTTTCCAAAGACTATTGAAAGTAGCTTAGATGGAATAAAGATAAAAAAGACGAAAGACAACGAAGAAGTGCAAACAGGATACATGATATGTGGACCTGTGCTCTCGTAGCTAGTGCCACTCTGGTGTGGCATGTCGTCACAGGACCCAGCTGTCCGTCACCTGACGTGCTCACAGACCACTTGCTCCCTATCGCTAAATTGTTTTCAAAACTTTCTTACCATCAATTCACAATTAGGTTCCGTTTCCGCCATTAAATTATTTCCGAAGTAATCGAGCGGGCTCCAAGTAGTCTGGAGATTGTGATAGGCGCCTGTTGCTAATAGGCGCAGATTTTTATTAAGATGTGAGGGGCGAGGCAAACATTAACGACCGGTTTAGTCGATCGGGGACGTGCGATAGAAGCGGCATTAGAGGCGAGGAGGACGTGTCGTGCTCCGGCGGAGCCCACGCAGCCTGCCGCAGTTCGTCTCCCTTCGCCTTCTGCCCTGCATTCTTTGCTTCTAGCGATACCGCATCTCCTGTATTGGAAACGCAGATCCCGGATCTGAAAATAGATCAATTTCAATACGTTGTCCGTATTTTAGCACTGCATTCCACCGAGGATGCCTTGAAAATTCCACTCTATCTCTCGACACGGCACATCATACTTACGTTTCCCACAAAATTTATTTCGCTATAAGTGCACTGCCAGGCTTAAAAAAAGACGGTATTTTGTGACATCTGTAGCACCGGCCAGCTGTTTTTCTGACAACAGTAGAACTGCAGAATGGACAGTAAAACTTATAAACGTGATTATCTGATGTAATACTTAAACCATTGTAGTTACAAAGTATTGTACTGATAACTTTCACTTCAGACAGCTTTTCGAAACAACCCAAGTCGTCGGATTGCCTATATTTACTCTCGAAAAAATGCATAGCGTGATACTGTCAGTATTACATTGTCTTCAAATTAGTCGTCTAAAGCTTATATCAAACGATTAACCGCAAGTTCAGTGCTGTATAATGAGATCACTGTCCACTGAGGTCTTTCAGTTAACATTTTTACTGTCTGTCTATACCTTTCCCACAATGTCTCTGTTGGCCTACAGTCGTCTCTGGTGTGATGTGTGACGTTTGTGTTATTATCCAGAGATATACGTGTCAAACAACACCTTCTAATTGAGAAGCGATGACAAATATGCTAATGAATCTCAGCCTGTAGTGGAAGAATGTGCTCTCTATTGAAAATTCTTGCAAATTAAAACTGTCTGTCCACTCGCAACTTAAGCTCCTTTCTCAGAAATGTAGCTGTTAATGGGGCCGTGTATAGCTCAGATGGTAACAACATGATCCGCTAAATCTCTTTAGCGGAAAATGCTACTACCGTCACCGCACTGGGGATCTTAGAGGGAGCCTCTGTTGTTTTACCCATGCTTGTGTTCATGTCACACCCCTCCGTTATCACGCCACAGGTATGGGCCACACACGAGGACCGAAAAAGCACAAGCACCCTTCGCTGCTTCGGATGTCGACCAAATTTTGTCCAGTAGCTATGAACAGTCGCTACTGGTTCCGTCCTGTACACCAGAGAAAAACTGCGATCGCACTGCGTTCTAAAAGAGTGCGATACCGTTCAGTGGGGTAGCTGACCCACAACGCCTTAAAGAAGGGTTCATTCGTCCGAGGGGTTGGGGGGGGGGGGGGTCGTCAGGAAGGAGGGGTCAGCAGCGTCTAAGCTTGTGAAGAAAGTCCTCCTGTTGCTTACCACAATGCGAACTGTCGCTTGGACCACGATATGTGTGGGAATCAACGCACCAAAGAAAGAGGAAAGAGGTAGTTTCATTGACGTCTTTTATGCCATTTCCTAAGGCTTTTTCTCGTTGAGTCTGAACGCTGATGTGTCTGAAATGTTTTCCTCGGCCGCCCATAAGAAAACAGCGTGATTTCAAAGTGGGAGTGACAGTTCTGGCCTGCATCGCAGAGGCGTCGAGAGAAGTGGTGAGATGTGGGTGAGAGAGTATGTGACGATCTTTCCATCCTGAGACACGTCCAGGGTGGCGTTGGGCAGAATTGTGGGGAAATTTGCTGTCAGTGTGACGTCATTAGCTCACCGTACACCTCATATGAACTTCCGAGCTCTTCACTTTTGTTCGTGCGTCTTAACATCTTGCTGTTGGAAGTGACGCCGAACCCGAGGGTGACAGTGTGCCCCTTTTGCATCACTACAGAGGAACGTTGTAGGCATCTTTGAGCCAAATTTAAAACTTCTACGTCGCAATGAGAGACAATTACGACATTTCGAAAGAGTGATCCTTTAATCGTGTTGTGCAGTGTATTTCAAGATAAGAAAAGCTTTTAACGTTCCATTGACGTGAAGATTAATAGTGCGGACGCAGAATCTCTCATTGGATAAGAGCTATATGGCAAGTGGCTATACTGTCGAGCGAGTGAAGCTGTTTTTTCCTTAATTACGAAATTTTAAACAAAAAATGCCTAACGAGGACCCATATTCAATTCCAACGGAAACAAACTCGGGGACTTCAACATCGCGCCACCTTACCCGCGTTGGGGAAGATGGGCCTGGACAGCTCAGCTGGTAGAGAAATTGCCCGATAAAATTTAAGGGCTAGGGTTCGTGTCCCGTTCCGGGACAGTTTTAATCCGGCGATGCGCTTTAAATCATTGCACACCGCTGCAGAGTGAAAATGATTTCTAGAAACAATGCTCTAGGCTGTCTCTAAGCCATTTCTCCTCAGTATCGTTTGTTTTAGGAGTCCTAGTCCGCAAGGTAAGCCGTACAACCTTTGTGAAATTTGTAAGGTGGGTGAGAGGTACTGGTGGAGGTGATGCAGTGATAGCGGGTCATGAGTCGAGTCCGCATAGCTCAGTCGGTAGAGCAATTTTCCGCCAAGGGCTCGGGTTCTGGCTTGACACGCACTTTTCACCTGCAAGAAAGTTTCAAGAACGCCACGCTAAAAATCACCAATTTCCAATGGTACGGGTAACCTAAAAAAACTTGACAGTACATTAATTCTCGCTGACCGACATCAAACTAACTAGTTGAACAAAAGGCACGTGATACAACGGGTTGCAAATGGGACCTACTGCTGGCATTGATGAAGAATCGCCGACAACTTCTTACAAAAAAGTAGTGTTGGAAATGAGAACCATAAAAAGAAATTCAATGGTCAGGAGCGAGTAAAAATGTGATGCGTGCGTGAATGGCACGCTATTAATTTGATGATGCTGTGCAGGAGTGAATACGGAAGCTTCGCGCTGGCGTGGAGCTATGAGGTGGAGCTATTAACGCCATAAAGGTCAGCGAGGCGTGCCCCGGCCGCATATGTGAGCCTCTCGCGTGGACACGGAAACGGCGCGCTGATATCGCTGCAGCTTATCGATGCAGTTAAAAGCAGTGCCACCTTAGCGCGCAGCCTAGCTGTAAAAAGGTAAGCTCGCGGCGCGGCGCTAAGCCAAATACCCCTGCAGCCAACAACTCCTACCTCATGGAGTTGTGGTCATAAATACGTGCTTAGCTTTTCCAGGAAGTAACGTGATTTTCAAAGGCACCCCCAGCGTTGTTGACAAGTAAAATGTACGAGAAGTAAGTGACCAAATATTGTGAAAGCGTGTTTGTTGCAGCGGTGAACGCAACGTCGCTGTCAGAAGTGATTATAATCTATAGGTGGAAGGGAAGTTGATCGGCCAAAGGCGGGCTAAAGTGATGGCAATGCTATAAAGTGTGTATTTACAATTCAAGAAAGATGCCACACTGAAGAGCCAAAGAAACTGGACACCTACCTAATTCCGTATAGGGCCCCCGCGAGCACTCAGAAGTTCCTTAACACGACGTGGCATATACTCAATTAATGATCGAAGTAGTGCTGGAGGGAACTGAAACCACGAATTCTGCAGTGTTGTCCCTAAATCCGTAAGAGTACGAGGGTGTGGAGATCTCTTCAGAATAGCATGTAGGAAGGCATCCCAGATATACTCAATAATGTCCATGTCTGGGGAGTTTGGTGGCCAGTGGAACTGTTTAAACTCAGAATAGTGTTCCTGGAGCCACTGTGTAGCAATTCTCGAAATGCAGTGTGTCGTATTGTTCTGCTGGAATTGCCCAAGTCCGTCGGAATGTACAATGGACATCAATAGAAGCATGTGATCCGATAGGATATATGCGTACGTCTCACCTGTCAGAGTCGTATCTAGATGTATAAAGGGTCCCATATCACTCCAACTGCACACACCCAGACGCCATTACAGTCTCCACCGACTGAACAGTCCCTTGCCGGCATGCAGGGTCCATGGATTTATGAGATTGTCTCCATACCCGTATAGGTCCATCCGCTCGATACAATTTGAAACGAGACTCGTCTGACTAGGCAACATGTTTCCAGTCATCAACAGTCAGAAGTCGGAGTTGACGGGCCCAGGCGAGGCGTAAAGCTTCGTGTCGTACAGTCATCAAGGGTATACGACTAGGCCTTCGGCTCCGAATGCCCATATCCATAACCTTTCGTTGAACGGTTCGCACGCTGGCACTTGTTGACGGCCCAGCATTGAAATCTGCAGCAATTTGCGGAATGGTTGCACTTCTGCCACAATGAACGATTCTCTTCAGCCTTCGTTGGTCCCGTTCTTGCAGGTTCTTTTTCCGGCCGCAGCGTTGTGGGAGATTCCTGATATTCACGGTAAACTCGTGAAATGGTCACACGGGAAATTCCCCATTTCATCGCTACATCGGAGATACTGTGTCCCATCGCTCGTGCGGCGTCTTTAACACACGTTCAGACTCACGTAAATCTTGATAACCTGCCATTGTAGCAGCAGTAACCGATCTAACGACTGCGCCAGACACTTGTTGTCTTATATAGGCGTTGCTGACCGCAGCGCCATATTCTGCCTGTTTGCATGTCTCTGTACTTGAATACACATGTCTATGCCAGTTTCTTTGGTGTTGGAGTATGAACGTTTGTGCAGTGCGCGAACGGTGTGCAATATACAGAGAAGATTAATATACAGTCTACCTTACACATGATGAGTTAGTTGCTATTGCTTATTTTTTATTACGTCGCATCAGACAGTGACGTTTTGCTAGAACCGTTCCACGAAGACGGTACAGTGTGCGGGCTGTAATCCATCGCTGTGTAATACATTGCTGCGACTTTTCAACGTCGTGATTGAGATCGATTTTTGCATCCTAAGGCGAGGTTCTCTAATGTATTTTCCATAACTGGAGGATATGGTATCACGTTTCGTAAGTATGTAGTAAACGGGGCATAATTGATACATATCTTCTTCACTCCTGCTGTGGTAACAGAGGGAAGGTAACTGTATGTAGACAGTGCAAGGATATGTCCGACTTTGCTTTATTTTATTCGATAATAAAGTATTTCGCAAAGCATGCCGCATCCTCGAATCCTTCAGGACACGTTCATCTCAATGGAGAAAGAATGGAACAGCATTTGGTTCAAATGTCTTAGCACTATGGGACTTAACATCTGAGGTCATCAGTCCCCTAGAACTTAGAACTACTTAAACCTAACTAACCGAAGGACATCACACACATACATGCCCGAGGCAGGATTCGAACCTGCGACCGTGGCTGTCGCACGGTTCCCGACTCAAGCGCCTAGAACCGCTCGGCCACTTCGGCCGGCGAACAGCATACCTTCAGAACCTCTGACCAGCCTCATGGTGGATGCTTCAAACAAATGCAAATAGTGAAATGGTGTATTACTGTTCACAGTGGACATCCGTCTAACTAATCTGTTGACATGCACGACACAACGACAGTCTCTGTCACCGCACAATACTTCTTCGAATGTGGTCTTCTTACACTGCTTTTTATTTTTCATTACTTTTGTGTGTGTGTGCTTCCCCTCCTGTCTTAGCGTGAAGTAAATGCGACACATCTAAAATCTTCAAGCATCTCAAAATATACTTCGTAGCAGCTGCCAAAAGATGCTAAAGGTTTCGCCGTTTTTCAACGCAACTGCTCGTTCCACAAACATTGATTACTAGTTAAAAAAGATTTATCCACCGTTAATGACTATTATTAACTAAGAGAAGCGGCGCAGGGTAGCTGCGCTCTCCGAGGCGCCTTGTCACGGCTCGCGCAGCTCCCCTCGTCGGAGGTTCGACTTCTGCCTCTGGCATGGATGTGTGTGTTGTCCTTAGCGTAAGTTAGAGTTAGATTAAATAGTTTGTAAGCCTAAGGACCGATGGCCTCACCAGTTTGGTTCTACAGAACTTACCACAAACTACCAAAAACTAAGAGAAACAAAAGATATTACTCATATACACTCCTGGAAATGGAAAAAAGAACACATTGACACCGGTGTGTCAGACCCACCATACTTGCTCCGGACACTGCGAGAGGGCTGTACAAGCAATGATCACACGCACGGCACAGCGGACACACCAGGAACCGCGGTGTTGGCCGTCGAATGGCGCTAGCTGCGCAGCATTTGTGCACCGCCGCCGTCAGTGTCAGCCAGTTTGCCGTGGCATACGGAGCTCCATCGCAGTCTTCAACACTGGTAGCATGCCGCGACAGCTTGGACGTGAACCGTATGTGCAGTTGACGGACTTTGAGCGAGGGCGTATAGTGGGCATGCGGGAGGCTGGGTGGACGTACCGCCGAATTGCTCAACACGTGGGGCGTGAGGTCTCCACAGTACATCGATGTTATCGCCAGTGGTCGGCGGAAGGTGCACGTGCCCGTCGACCTGGGACCGGACCGCAGCGACGCACAGATGCACGCCAAGACCGTAGGATCCTACGCAGTGCCGTAGGGGACCGCACCGCCACTTCCCAGCAAATTAGGGACACTGTTGCTCCTGGGGTATCGCCGAGGACCATTCGCAACCGTCTCCATGAAGCTGGGCTACGGTCCCGCACACCGTTAGGCCGTCTTCCGCTCACGCCCCAACATCGTGCAGCCCGCCTCCAGTGGTGTCGCGACAGGCGTGAATGGAGGGACGAATGGAGACGTGTCGTCTTCAGCGATGAGAGTCGCTTCTGCCTTGGTGCCAATGATGGTCGTATGCGTGTTTGGCGCCGTGCAGGTGAGCGCCACAATCAGGACTGCATACGACCGAGGCACACAGGGCCAACACCCGGCATCATGGTGTGGGGAGCGATCTCCTACACTGGCCGTACACCACTGGTGATCGTCGAGGGGACACTGAATAGTGCACGGTACATCCAAACCGTCATCGAACCCATCGTTCTACCATTCCTAGACCGGCAAGGGAACTTGCTGTTCCAACAGGACAATGCACGTCCGCATGTATCCCGTGCCACCCAACGTGCTCTAGAAGGTGTAAGTCAACTACCCTGGCCAGCAAGATCTCCGGATCTGTCCCCCATTGAGCATGTTTGGGACTGGATGAAGCGTCGTCTCACGCGGTCTGCACGTCCAGCACGAACGCTGGTCTAACTGAGGCGCCAGGTGGAAATGGCATGGCAAGCCGTTCCACAGGACTACATCCAGCATCTCTACGATCGTCTCCATGGGAGAATAGCAGCCTGCATTGCTGCGAAAGGTGGATATACACTGTACTAGTGCCGACATTGTGCATGCTCTGTTGCCTGTGTCTATGTGCCTGTGGTTCTGTCAGTGTGATCATGTGATGTATCTGACCCCAGGAATGTGTCAATAAAGTTTCCCCTTACAGGGACAATGAATTCACGGTGTTCTTATTTCAATTTCCAGGAGTGTATTTTCTGTTTATTATTGGCGATTTAATTTGAAAGCAAAAATCGAGAATGGAAGTGTGGTTTCGTGATTCCAAAAATAGTAATGCATCGTACGTATGCTGAAATGTCTTTGCTTAGAAACTCAACAATACTACTAACTTTTAGGTTATGTTCAACACTGTTTTTAATGAATGTAGCGGCACCTAAACTGAAAAATATGTCTACAAAATTGTTCTAATTTGACATAGATATCAGTTTTCGTCTACGGGGTTAGTCCTGTGCTATCATAGATATCAGTTTTCGGTCACGGGGTTGGTCCTGTGCTATCATAGATATCAGTTTTCGGTCACGGGTTGAGACCTGTACTATCCGCGGTAATCTCAGAAAGAAGGGACCGCTACTCGTTTTGCCATGATTTTATCTCGCACAGTAATGTAAGATTAATCAACCACAACGTCGTAAATAGCATTCTGGAAATAGATCTTCAATTAATTTTTTAGAGATAAATTACCTTACAATCAGAAAAATTGATGGATATATGTCGTTCTTATATGCTGGCATCTCCAAATTGCATAAAATTTGCGTAATACGTATCCCATTGCCTTTGTGAAGCAATCACTAAGAATGTGCCCTAGGTTAATGTTCACTGTATTACGCAGTTAGGTCAAACTGTCATCAACATGAAGGTTCGTGAAAATGATGAACACATCTCTCCGTATAAACAAGTTAACATAGCGCTGTATTATGTAGTTACGTTTAGTGCATCCGATCGTCATGAAGAAAGAATTTATTCAGCAGGTACGTGATATAGAGAGCTGAGTGTATCCGCTCAGATAGGGAATGATAATTCAGCCAATCGGTTACCTAAGCGTTTCTTTTTCTTCAAAGCACAGCTTTGGACTAGTATTCCCTTTGTCTACAGCTCTACAATTGGTAGTGCAAGACATTACTGTTTATGAAGGCATCCAGCCAGTGACGAATAAAAGCCAGGAAGCTATAAAGCGTTGTGGAACAATCTCAATGCTACATCGATCGGATAGTGACTCATTTGATCAGTGGGAGCGGATATATGTGAGACTAGAAGTCGCTGTATCTTGTATACTCACGTTTGGTGTACTATGAGCCCTATTTTTAGCCGATTTTACAACGGAAAATATGATATTAATCAGCATGCCAGTTACCATACCTTAAGGGGTGAAACAGCTAATGCTTCTGACTTCTCTACCCATTTGATGTTTCAGATAATAATGAAGTATCAACGCCCCCAACATTACTGCAGAGACGTCACAGAGGTCGTCTTTATTTTAGACCAGACGGACGACAAATATGTCACATACCCGAATATCAGACCGCATTAACCAGAAAGGGAGTGCGAAAGAATAGTCCTCCCACTGTGAATAAGGTGAATTTAAGTGATAGTCTATTTAAAAAGAATGAACGCCGTATCAAATAACGTTATGAAGAAGACTCCATACTACAGAAAAATTACTTACATCCAAAATTCAAATTTAAGGGAATCCTTTGTGTATAATCCAGAAGCAGATGCTACCTTCGTCGTACCGTCACTTGTTGACGCAAGGGATTAGCCGAACTCATTACAAGCAATCATTTATCGTAAATAAGCGTTCCCGCTCTCCAAGTGTTCTGTCGTAGCATTCTCGGTACCCCTTGTCATATGATGGCACCTTAAGTGGTTTTGACACCTAGAACCTACTGGTTCGGGCTCTGAAATATTATTGAAAGGCGCTTGATTTCTTTTAGTTCATACTACACCGAAGTGTTATTGGAGAATTTCAAATCAATATTGCGAGTCTGACGCTAACCAAAAAACTATGAGAGAATCACAGAACGGCTTTCGAGTAATGGCCGAAAGGAACTTGGCTTCTTTCAGTTCATACTACACCGAAGTGTTATTGAAGATAATTTCAAATCAATATTACGAGTATGGCGCTGTCCAAAAAACTATGAGAGAATCACAGAAATGCTTTCTTGTACTGGACGAGACGTCGTCGACCAAGGGTTAACAGCATCTTTAACCAAACTTGTACACAAACGTTACTTATCAACTTTCACCAAACTTGTTCACAAACGTTACTTATCAAGCTATCAATACACAAGCTGTTTAATAGTGTTTTGATGCATCCTCCAAACTTTCATGAACTAGCCGACATTTTCTAAGCAGAAATGCCAAATTTGTAACAGGAAAAAGGGAAATTTACGTTCAGTTCCAGAATTCTTCATTACGCTATCGACCTATTTTGAAAATGACTGTAAAAAAATTCAGAGTTTCTTGCTACGTTACGGTTACCATGTCAGACTTGAGGAAACAGTTATGTCATGAAACCAGAATCAACGGTAAGTTGAGCAAAAGTACGAAGGCCATGAAAAATGAAAATGCGGTAATTTCTCCCGTAAAAACTTCCCTTTAGAGTGTCAGTATTCAATCGTTGACCTGTTGAGTTTTTATATTCGTCTAAATCGGAAGTGACAACGTCAGTTGATTATGGACGCTATTATTGTCTCCATATAAAATGCCAAATTGCGTGAAGATCTGGCAAGGAAGGTAACATGAGTCCATAATGAGATATCCGTGTGTTTCTCTGAAAGAATGAAAGCTCAAAGACAGAATATTTCAGTTATTTGAAACGGCATTTTTGTCTAATACTAAGAGTCAGTGGAGATGTAGTAAGACGTGGGAGTGCAGCGATGCTTTCATTTAGCGAGCATTAAAGCATCGGCGACCGGGATCTATCACTGGGTCAGAGGAAACGTGAACCTGTTCAGAAACTCGTTTGTGTTTCCGGCGTCAAGCTGTTACGTGTGCGAGCTGCTTAACGGTGCAGGCTTGTAAATCTGCAGGTGGATAAATGAAAGCTACAGCGCGAAAGCCCTCCCTCTTCCGTTCATGCCAACTAAAATGATTCAGTGGTTCAGTTACTTTTATCCGGAGGACAAACTCGACGAGCTAAGCTCAGAACATTTTCGTGGGAAACGGCAGCAATGTACCATTTAACTAAACTTTTACAGTAAGCGATAATTCTAGAACCCAGAGAAAAGAGCTTCTACGTCATTTGAACCGATGAGCACTGCACACTGCGACCTGTAACAGAGCAAGTACGCCTTCTCAGAAGACCGCCTGTAATGACTTCGATCTGGAATTCTGCCTTGGTTCTAATTTTTTTTATGACACGTTGTTCTTTATGGTAATTCCCGCTGGATGTATAAGTAAGAAGCTAAATGCAAGTTTTCAGTTTTGTCTCTCTCTCGCACATGTCTACATTTAGCCTTCATTTTGTTGCATGCGGTAACCGCAAATTTATTTTAATCGAACCGCAGTGTCGAGAGTATCTCGTGCTGCAGAGAAGTGTTAGGGATAGATTGAAACAGAATGGAAGTGAGGAAGGACTGAGAGAAGCTTTATCTCACAGCTACAGATGGACGTGAAATTTTTGGGAGAACGTGGAAGTACCAAGAACAACAACCCAACTATGGGGCAAACGGCAGGAAATCTAGGAAACGTTTTGTATAGTTGTTACTTGTATTACTTGGGTACAGCATCAACCTCTTAGAGAAGAAGGACGCCAACTTCTCTTTAACTCGTCATGTGAACAACGCAAGAAGGTTGTAGAGTAATAGACACATTCTGCTATACCACAGAGGAATATTTGAATACGACCAAGTAAAATACAAACTAGTAAATAAACAGAACATAGCTGTACTAATATATACTTTAATTGCCTCTGCAATCTTCTGTTCAAATGACACCTTCCACTTCGTAATGTTTATCGTGAATATAATCTGTTTAAGAGGGAACTAACAAACAAAAATCGGTGGCTTCAACTAGCATCTGAAGGGCTATCAATACTTTATATTTCGGAGGATAGAGTAAAACGAGTTGCAGGCTTAAAGGGAAAGCAGTTTATAAAGTTCTGAAATTCCAGTACACATTAACATTCTTCAAAAATCTGACATCAGCTTACTATTAGAAACTTCTGTCAGAAAAATCACCAGAAACTCTGTGAGAAGTGGTTGGGTAGGGAGAAGGGGATGGGAAAGATGGGGTGAGAAAAAACTGAGGGGGAATGGAATGAAGAGTGGTAGAGAAAGAATAAACGTGCAGAAATATTGAGCTGGAAGAAATGACGCAAATTCAGGAGAAGAGACACAGCTTGTTCTAAAATGTACGGATGAAGGTTTTCGGAAGTATCGTAAGTTTGACAATATTATGAGCAAGAAGTCTGTTAAAGAGGGGAAAACATTCGTTTGTTGAGGATTAAAGATTCTTTTCGTTTAGATTAATAGAGTCTCTATATGTTATAACATGTTGTCAGTGGTATAACTGGTAATATCACGTTTCGGTTTTGATCTAATTACAAGAATGTCTCAGCATTTAACAAAAAGATTACAACACATATGTTCGTAAGGAGGGTCACAGAATCTTGGAGAGGTTTTGAAAAGGGCACTGATTCTCATACACGACGTAACTTCCGCCATGTCCCATACAGTATATTGTAGAGTACATACATACAGGTAGATTATTAGTTTTACATTTTCGTATTTTATAAGACGCGTTCAAAAAGTAGTACAGTACTTTTTTCTGAAATCCATTTGGTTTTATTCAGGATTCCAATGCACCATATTATTCGCCATTCTTTGGGCTATAAAACTGTATTTTCAACATAATTCCCGTTCAATACAACGGTCTTAAGCCACCTTGCAGGTAGGGCCTGCCTGCCAATATGGACCACTCCACCAGTCTACGACGGAGCCAACGTCTTGCTGCACCAGTACTGCTTCCGGCACTCTTCAGTGGGCCACGCAGGTGGAAGTCAGAAGGTACAAGATCCGGGCTGTAGGGTAGATGAGTAAGAACAGTCCAGTGAAGTTTTGTGAGGTCCTCTCGGGCGTGAGGCCTTGCGCTGTCGTGGAGAAGGCGAAGTTCGTTTGCATTTTTGCACCGACGAACTCGCTGAAGTCATTCCTTCAAATTCCTGAGCACAGCATTGTATACTTCCAAGTTGATTGTTGCATCACGATGGAGGACATCAAACACAATAGCCCCTTCAGTGTTCCAGAAGACAGTCGCCATGACTTTACAGGTTGAGGCTGCGGCTTCGAACTTTTCTTCGGAGGAGAGACGGTGGGCCGCCACTGTATGGATAGCCGTTCGACGGGATGAATCTAGGTTTCATCGCCTGTGACAGTGTTAGACACAAATTGTCACGATCAGCCTCGTAACGCGCAAGCACTTCCGCACAGATGGTCCTCCGTTGCTCTTTTTGCTCTCCTGTTAGGCAGCGAGAAACCCACCGAGCATAAACGTTTGAGATACAAAGTGGTGGGCGAGTGTCTCAGCACTACCAACAGAGACGTCCACTTGAGCAGCGAGTGTTTGTGATCCGTCGATCACTTCTAATGAGAGTGTCCGCACGCTCCAACATTGCAGGAACCACAGCTGTGAGCGGCTGGTCGGCACGCGGGAGATCGGATAGGTATACGCGACCTTGTTGCGATGATGACAGAAGCTACACCCAACGCCTCATCGTGTTTTTGTTCACTGACAGGTCTCCGTAGACATTTTGCAAGAGCCTATGAATACCTGCAGCCCTCTGGTTTTCCGCCAAAATAAACTCAGTGACAACTCTCTGCTTGCAACGCACCTCCGTTACAGGCGTCATTTTGAAGACTACATATAGCGCCGCCAGGGACAGGATTTTCATGAAAATATAGGGGCTGGTGTTGTAATATTCCACGATGTCCCAAAACAGTAAGACGAGTTGATTATTTATTGAAGACCCTCGTACGTATGCAAAAGCTGGAGAAAATCTGTAAATCAGATGCTTACGACACGGCTTCAGAGCGAAGCATTTCCACTCTTTTCGTCACTTGCGCGAGGTATTTTACAATTATTTTTGTTTACAGTCAGCTAGTAGTATTTATAAGTTTCTACAACCCTGCACGTTTCTCCTAACTGTGTCCTAAAGACGCGACGTCCTTGATACAGCTGCGCCGCACGCGGAGAGCCTCGGAGAGCCACAGCCGCTGTAAAGTGGCTGGGGCGCTGGGTGAGGGAGGGTGCAGCCGCTCAGCACCCGCGTCACGCCTCCGCCGTGACGTCCCGGGTGTCCACCCGGCGCCCAAATAAATAGGCTGCCAGCCACCTCGAAACAAATGGCAGCCTAAGACGGCACGCCGCCCCTCGCAATTTGCTGGTATCTGCGAGCGCTCGCTCCGGCGCGCGCGAATTTCCTGCCGATGATGCATCGTCGGCCGATACATCACGGCGCCCGCTGGCCCAGCAGGCCCGCGCCACACCTTGCCAGTCGCCCGGCACACGGCGCCGTCAAAGGGCGACAGCGCCCACGCTACTGCAGCCCCTGCTGACGACGCTCGGGCCGTCAGGCTTCTGACTGCAGAGAGCTCCATTGCAGTACGTATCACCCACCTCTATACTCCACATGCCTCCTTACCGAGTTTGGTGTAGCATATTTCCTGTAGCATACCCCCTCCGCCCCCCGCCTTTCACTGCTACGTGGGAAGGACGGTAAACTTCTGTATGAAAATTTTCTCCGGTTTTCTCGTGTCGATCATTTTACGAGACGTATGTGGAAGGAAGTAATTTGTTGCCCGACTCTTCATGGAACGTAAGCTCTCGGAATTTCAACAGTAAATGTCTCTGTCATCCACAACGGCTCTCCAACAGGTCTGCCACTGCCGTTCGTCAAGCGTCTCCGTAATGCTCTCCCAGGAACTAAACGATCCCGTGACAGGACGCGCCGCACTTTGTTGGTGCGTCTCCATCTCACCTATTAATCCGATTCACTAATTCTTATGGCTGCTCCACTTCAGGTCTCTCTGGATGATTCTTAGGTATTTTGTGGTAGTAGCTGTTACCAATGATTTGTCACCAACAATGCGATAGAACAGTAGTGGATCTCTTCGCCCGTTTATGAACAATACGTTAGACATATTTACGTTCAGGGTCAACTGCCAGTTCATGCCCCAATCATGCAAGAATTTCGGAAAATAAGAGGTCATTTGCTAACTTAATGACACTCACTAGTTGAGGAGAACTTGATAAAGAATTATTAACTACACTTAAAAACATCTGCAAAGGTATTCTGTTAGCATATGGATCTCAGTTGACGGCTCCATTGACTCGTACATGACAAACAAAACACCGGCTACCTCAGATGTTAAGTCCCATAGTGCTCAGAGCCATTTGAACCATTTTACAAAACTAAAATCTTACCACAATGGACCCCAGCATACAGGCAACCTTATCCCTGTCTATTGTCTTGCTCAGTCTGCACATCAGTGTCACGTAACACATGCAAAATTCTTCTAAATATACATGTTACGCAGATGGAAACAGACAACGTGAGACGGACTGCAATAGGAAATGGGAAACATGAATTGATAAATTAATTAATAGAGTACATAAAGGAAGAACACGCCATACAAAACTGGCAACATAACTAGTAACAATAACAAAAACGTCATCTAACTTCAAGCTTACTATGTGCTGAATGTATGCCATAGGAAACAGTTAGAGTGTTCAATATGCGTAGCATAGAAATAGCCTTTTCTACAAATATCATAATGTGCATTGGAGTACGACACTTTGCAAGTATTGGAACAGATAAGCTTTCCCATTCTGGCATATTATAAACTTAAATACCTAACTTTTTCGTAATTGTGTAAATGGGACAAATTAGTCACGTGAACTTACTAGATATAAAGCAGAGCATACGCTCATGTATAAAGCTATAAGATATTTTAAATATAGGCCATCTCTCAGCACTAGAAAAACGCAACAGCGTCACTGGCAAGGAAGTTGAAGAATCACACCAATTATGCAAAGGTCACATAATAAACTTACATGAGAAATTAGAACTTTCCATGCAAAAATAGTCACTAAGGTTTCTTAAATGGTAACATCTTCGCTGACGTCGGGTCTCAAATCGAAGCGGGGCTCAACACGATACTCCAGTCAATGAAGTTGCAGGCCGAAGATGTGTCTGGAGATGCCCCGGACAATGGTGGGACACCAACTGACTGTCCCCCGCCACAGGTGAGGGTTAACATTTCTTTTCCTAGCAGGACCCCTTAGGTTGTTATCCGCGGCACCCTAGCAACACAGCGGCACGTCGACGACATTCTACGCCCTGTTTTGTTTTCCTTCACGGCAAGCCACTCCGTGCTTACATTTCAGCAAGATAACGCCGGCCCGTACACGCCAAGCATTTCTACGGCTTTTCTTAGTGCTTACCAAACCCTAACTTGCCTAGCATGTTCGCTGGGTCTCTCCCAATCGACAACCAGCTCCGGATATTGACGATATAACACAACAATTGGACAGAATTTAGCCGCAGTATCTTCCAGGAGGACACCCAACAACTTTATCATTTAATGCCAAGCCGGATAACTGCTAGTATGTGGACCAGAGGTATACCACCACATTCTTGAATTGTTCAGTCTGTGAAGTTCTTTCTCTTGAATAAATGATTCAATGATTCTGAAATAGTAATCATTTGCTTGTTTGTACACGTTCATCACATCTATCGATTTCGGTCTCATTCGGATAATTCCTTCATGGTACAACGTTTTGTTTTAGTGTAAATGAAACATTATAAGAACAGGGGAAACCAAGATAAACCAACAGGCCCACAACTAATTAACTATACAAGATGGATGCGGCAATAAAGGGGCAAGTTCAAGATAGAATCCACAAATAAAATTAACTGAAAAAACACCACCTCATGCTCATATTAATTCTGCCAATCACCTTGGAAGTTCTTAGTCTGGTGGTTAAATTTTGAAGCCAGACCTGTCCACGACCAACTTACATTTCTAGGGGAAGTGGACTGAATTCCCCCTTGTTCGTAAAACCAAATGGTAGTAATACAAAAGACCGATTGCGATGATGGGTGTTTTAATAATACAATAATCAAGTTATCCTTGTACTAGCCCATTGTGCATAAGAATAACACCGATACAGTGGATACACATGAAGTTAAATTTCTTTTTAATGAGTAACGTAAGCAGGAAATGTGTTTGGAAAACTTATATGATCTTGGAATTTAAGTCAAGCCTGAGTATAACGTGAGCTTATGTACACACATCAAAAAAAGTTTATCATCACCCCGGTTGCCAGAACTCCAGAAGATAGACGTTGACTGTGGATATTGTATCACAGACACAGTCCCTTTGACTGTTCAGAGATGTCACTAAACTAGCCCAAAGATGTAAACAACCATGCATGAGCAGCGCCTATTAGACGGAGGGGTCCCACAGCCGATCAGTTCCAGTCATTCCACCAGGAAGGAGCTACACGGCTCGTGTTGTCTGTAGTTCAACCATGCCTGGACGGTCAATACCGTGGTTCGATCGCGTCCGCTTTGTTACTCTGTGCCAGGAAGTGCTCTCAACAACGGAAATGACTAGGAGTCTCGCAGTGAATCAAAGCGATGTTGTTCGGACATCAAGAAGACAGGAATTGCCGATGACATACCTCGCTCAGGCTGCCCAAGGTCTACTACTGCAGTGGATGACCGCTACCTAGGATTATGGCTCGGAGGAACCCTGACAGCAAGGCCACCATTTTGAATAATGCTTTTCGTGCAGCCACAGGACGTCGTGTTACGACTCAAACTGTGCACAATAGGCTGCATGATGAGCAACTCCACTCCCGACGTCAATGGAGAGGTCCATCTTCGTAGCGACGACACCATGCAGCGCGTACACATGGGCCGAACAACATGCCGAATGGACCGCTCAGGATTGGCCTCACGTCCTCTTCACCGATGAGTGTCGCATATTCCTTCAACTAGACAATCGTCGGAGACGTGTTTGGAAGCAACCCGGTCAGGCTGAACCCCTTAGACAAACTGTCCAGCGAATGCAGCAAGGTGGAGGTTCCCTGTTGTTTTGGGGTCGCATTGTGTGGGGCCGACGTACGCCGCTGGTGGTCATAGAAGGTGCCGTAACAGCTGTACGATACGTGAATGCCATCCTCCGACCGATAATGCAGCCATATCGACAGCATATTGGTGAGGCATTCGTCTTCATGGACGACATTCGCGCCCCCATCGTGCACATCTTGTGACTGACTTCCTTCAGGATAACGACATCGCTCGACTAAAGTAGCCAGAATATTCTCCAGACATGAACCCTATCGAACATGCCTGGGATAGATTTAAAAGGGATGTTTCTGGTCGATGTGCCCCACCAACCACTCTGAGGTATCTACGCCGAATCGCCGTTGAGGAGTGGGACAATCTGGACAAACAGTGCCTTGATGAACTTGTGGATAGTATGCCACGACGAATACAGTCATGCATCAATCCAAGAGCAAGTGCTAATGGGTTTTAGATGTACCGGTGTGTATAGCAATCTGGATCACCACCTCTGAAGGTCCCGCTGTATGCTGGTACAACATGCAATATGTGGTTTTCATGAGCGATAAAAAATGATGTTTATGTTAATATCTATTTCAATTTTCTGTACAGGTTTCGGAACTCTCGGAACCGAGGTGATGTAAAACTTTTTTTGATGTGTGTATGTTTACTAAAATTAACAACAACAACAAAAAAATGGTTCAAATGGCTCTGAGCACTATGGGACTCAACTGCTGTGGTCATAAGTCCCCTAGAACTTAGAACTACTTAAACCTAACTAACCTAAGGACATCACACACATCCATGCCTGAGGCAGGATTTGAACCTGCGACCGTAGCGGTCGTGCGGTTCCAGACTGTAGCGCCTTTAACCGCTCGGCCATTCCGGCCGGCAATTAACAACAAACCGACAGAGACTAAAGTTATCTGAATACTCAGTTAAACTGATCAAGAATGACGGTAACAGTGTGGGGAGTAAAGCACGATGATCTCTTTATGCGTGGTTCACGAATTCAAAGTTAAAGACTCCAATATTATAGTTTTCAATAAATCAAATCGGCAACGCAAGTTGTGTATTAGAAACGCACAAGTAAGCGAGCGGTTCAGAATATGTATCGCGCTACCGCAGACAGCGATCTTGCAGTTCGTGAAGAACAGCAAAGTGTGCCCAAAAGAATCAGACGGGCACTAGATCTGCAGACAGTAGCCGGCTGCCGAATTATTCTCACTTACTTGCTCCTTCCCATCACTCATTTCAAAAAAACTCTAGGTGTAGGGGGCGATTGTGTACCCTTTGCAGTATGATAGGTGATAAATGTTGCTAAATTCATGAAAAAGCAGGTGAAACCACGACTTAAACAAGACAGATAAAGGGTCACACTGTGCTGGAATATAGGTATGATATACAGGTCCCAAAAAATAAATATATAAAAAACAGTAGGCCAACTAGTTAAATAAAAGATCACCCATTTAAACACGACTTAACAATAAGAGCACGTGCCCTCTCCTTCCCTTCTTTCCCTCCCCCTCAGGATCTTATTCACATAAAGCTTCAACAACTGAAACATATTTCAGGCAAACACGCTTGGGACTTGCAGCAGCCCCTCTGTTAGGACAATAGTAAACAGAAAAACACTGAATGCTTCGTCTGCACAGCTGATGTTTTCGCCAAGCACCAGTGCTCAAGAGCACACACCACGGATAGTATCGACATCTGTATCGTCAGCACGGCATCCCCCGGAGCCAAGACGCTGGTCACCATCCACCCACCCGCAAAAGCACCCGATGTCCGCGCGTTGTTAACAAGTGCTGTTAGCTGCTGACTCAGACCCGCACTCCGCCAGGCTTCCCCACAATTGGCCACGCAGCCTTGCAGCTCTGCCCGTACTGCTCATGCCTGCGTCTGTTGTTTCCTCGTTGTCTTTCCTCGCTACCTCTCCACAGGCTATTCTCATTTCTGGCCAAGGCTCCTCGCAGCACGAGCGTTGCGGCGCTGCTGAAAAACCGCCACCTCTGGGCGACCAGCGACAAAGGAACCACTGGTACGTCCTTTGTAGCGGGCGGGAACTCAAGGTGCCGTAATTCAGGTAAGATTACCATTACACGACCTACCAATTTAATATTCAGTATTCTTATGTAGCATCACCTTTCAGATGTTTGTATTCTGTTGTAGCCTGCACAGGTTATCGTCAAGATTTCACTCCAGACAATAGCTGCACTCGAGACAATCTTCTGAAATGACGCATTAATAGTCGAATTTGCATTAGACACGTTGACAAAGTCTGTTTTTCAGGACCGATTTTCC
This sequence comes from Schistocerca americana, assembly GCF_021461395.2. Lineage (NCBI taxonomy): Eukaryota > Metazoa > Arthropoda > Insecta > Orthoptera > Acrididae > Schistocerca > Schistocerca americana. The sequence continues at coordinate 372,555,796 of NC_060123.1, read as the reverse complement.
AACTGTGTACGGTTAGTGTTATTCTTCCGCGCCAGCAGCACTGTGTCATCGTCGTATTTAGTAGTGCCGGCAGCTCTCCATCCGATTGAATATCTCCCTTTCCTTTTACGGCTGCCTCGGAGACGAGAATTATTCACGGCAGAAGGAGAGCGTCGTGGTGATGACGCGAGCAGCCGCAGCAGCAGGCTGGCGAGATGACAGACGGGTGGAGGGCGTGGCCGGGCCGCGGCCGTCTTTGTGCGGCCAGCAGAGCAGGCCAGGGCAGAGCGCGGCCGCCGCCATTGTGGCCGGCGCGCCAGATTTATGTGCGCCGCCGCCTGCCACGAACAATAAACAATGGGCGACTAATCAATCAGCGATCGGCCTGCGAGCGGCCTCGCCGCGCCGCGCCGCGTCCCGCCTGTCTTCCCGGAGCCGCGTCCGGGCCCCCGGACCCGCCCGTCACTTGGCGCACTCTGCCAACGGAACTGCTAATCCTGTCATAGCTCTACCACGTCCCACCACTTCATGTTCACTGCAATGACGACGACCGTCCACAGACGGAGGAGCGGGTGTCTTCCTTCGTGCAGAACTTCCACGTCTCCAAATTGCCTTGCACGCCTCTACAAGGTGTACTGCGTATTTAAATATTACTCGCGACGTCCCCCTTACTTGGATTACCACCAGTCCCTTGATTCTTGAAGTGTTGTGTAAGGCTTTAAACCGTTTTGCCGCCTGCTTTCATTGTTATATCTCCTAATTCTGCTTTTGACTTTTCTGTAGGCTGCAGAGCGGGGTATTGTGCTGCTACCAGCCCGCCCCCCCTCTTGGGGGGGGGGGGGGGAATCGAAATCCAGTAAAGGAAAAAAAATAAGACTTTGTACACAACGGTAAGGGCAGGTGGGCTTCAGAGTCGTGCAGCAACTGTCATCGTAATAAAGCTGGACAGGAGCAGAAATGATTAGCGAAAAAGTTGACACAGTAAATAGAAGATTAAACTTCTCCAAGCATACGATGACTCGTCACAAATAACGCAGCAAGAAATAGAATCCACTCATACATAAGCAACAAAGATGAGGCTCTCTGAACTAAAGCAGCCGGAGCCGCGACTAGGGGGTGTCTGCGTAGCGTGCCGTAGCGGAAGTGACTTTTAGTGATGTTATTTTTCTTATACTTAAATAGCTTATAATTAGAGCGTGACACTGAAGATGTTAAGGATGTATTTTTACTTTTAGGTATTTATAAATATGAATACATTATTTTTACAGTGAAAATGTAATGTCTTATTTAAACTATATAAATTTTAGAAATGTTAACGGCGAGTGCGAGTGCGAGTGGGCTGTCTGGCTGCCCCGCCGGCCGCCCTACACCTCGGCGGCAGAGAGCGTTCGTCGTACAGAGTCGCTGGGGGCATGGCTCGCAGGGCGTGCTCAGTTGGATCTGCCAGATCCTGCACGACTGCTATCTGTGTCTGACAGAAACTTGCAATTCTGTTGCCAACTCTGACGCCTGTGGGGTGGTACTGATACGTGATACAACACGAAGTTTCACATCATGTTTCCTGAACTTTGCTGGAAACTGACTCTAACAAAATGTGTAGTGCAGAATGATGTACCTCACTCAGTGCTGGGAGTTACGTACTTTCCCCATTTTTTTTATTAGCACTATAACATTTATGATGGTCAGTTCCAGTTTTAGCGTACACAGTATATACAGGGAGGAGACCGTGCCCCTTACTTTGTGAACATACCAAGAAGTGAATTATCCAGTTCTTGTTCGGTAAGACACGATTTTTTAAACCTGACAGTAGCAAAATTGGCGATGGTAGATCAGCAAAATCACCACAATGATAACATCAACTGCTACACACAACACTACATATCCAGAAGTTCAATGGTAGCTATATGGACATATATTTGCTCAGAGCCTCGATACACCTAGATGTTATCCTGTTGAGAGCGCTACGCAGACTTTTTCATACCAATAGACATAGCTGTTACTCGTATCATTGTCATTTGCAGATTTTGTTCAGGAGAGCCACCAGAGAATATTTTAATTTTCACTGTCTATACATCTACAAATAAATTCATGGAACTTTGTCAGCATGACCAGGAAGGATTCAGGATAACAATCATAGCAGTGGAAGTTAAAAAACATAACAACATAATTTTTTTTACATGTGAAACTTCATCATTTTTTCACTTACTATTGGCTGCATTTGTTGCATAGCTACGCTTTTCTTCATAAGTAAGAGAGATTCTTCGACGAATTTTGCGGAGCATACAATCTATACTTACACGTGACTGAAACTGTACAACTTTCCAGATATATTACAAACTGTGGTAAAAACTGAAATAATTAACTATAAAATTTGAGTTTTTTCTAAACAAGAAGTTTAAAATGTAACAGCTCATTCGTTTTTTCATAACTCAAATAAATTCTAGAGTTTCATGCCTCTGTAAGTATCGTTTGTATGCCATGCAAAATTCATCGAAGAAGCTCTCTTACTTAGGAAGAGAAGTGGGCCTATAGCAACAAATGCAACCAACAGTAAGTGAAAAACTAATGAAATTTCATATGTAAAAACAATTATTTTGGAAATAAAAATGCCCTGTGGTGCCTCTGCTGCTTCAAGCCGGCCTGTTTGACGTCCTACCCTCCTTAAGTATTGCGACGATACTTGTCACCTGTTCTTACGTGAATCGACGTAGCCGGCCGCTGTGGTCGAGCGGTTCTAGGCTCTTCATTCCGCAACCGCGCTGCTGCTACGGTCGCAGGTTCGACTCCTGCCTCGGGCATGGATGTGTGTGATGTCCTTAGGTTCGTTACGTTTGAATAGTTTCTAAGTCTAGGAGACTGATCACCTCAGATGTTAAATCCCATAGTGCTTAGAGCCATTTGAACCATTTTTTGAATCGACATAGAGATGTTAAGGGGCTTCGGAAAGCTCAAATGTTAAAACAGCGTTTATAAATTACATGTTTTGTCAGAAAGTATTTGAGCTAGGAAGTCGAAATTTTTAAAGGTTATTTGTTGGAGTATTGGCTACAAATTAAAACAGGGATTTTTAAAAATTTGAATTCAGTTATTAGAGATTAATTTTTTCTATTGTACTGAAAATTCACTACTTTTATGTGCCCGTTTTTGTTTATAAATTCAACAATATACAGGTTTTTGAGAAAAGGCTGTGTTAAGTTACGCAGAAAGGATTGCGTAACATTTTCTGAAAATTATAAGCAAATTACTTTGGTATTTCCTGAGAAAACACGTAATTTGTATGAAAAAGTGAAACTATTCAGTATCAAGCGACCAAGTTTGGATTCCCTTTTTAGTGCATTCCAGGTCCGTAGTATGGATTATATTCATCTTCTGGAAACTTCTCCTCCAGCTCCCTCTTTGTCCTCCTCCTGTTTGGCCGGCCGAAGTGGCCAATAGGTTCTGGCGCTGCAGTCTGGAACCGCGAGACCGCTACGGTCGCAGGTTCGAATCCTGCCTCGGGCATGGATGTGTGTGATGTCCTTAGGTTAGTTAGGTTTAACTAGTTCTAAGTTCTAGGGGACTAATGACCTCAGCAGTTGAGTCCCATAGTGCACAGAGCCATTTGAACCATTTGAACCTCCTCCTGTTTACTCTGGCTTGTATTTCTAGGCTATTTACAGCCTTGTCAGCAGCACGAAGACGCCACTTGTCTCAAGTAAGCACCTTTCGTACCTTGTTGAAACCTGTATTCATTCCCATGTTTCGAAATACTTTGCAGCTTACAACGTTGCCATCACTGGATGTAACAACAGCATTATACACACCGAAGTGAAATGTTCTATTCCAAAAAACAGTCTTGGGGATTCTTGACCATATAACACTACTTATACTTTGATTGTGGTTTTGAGTTTTTCCATGAACACATTTTTTCAACAGTTCAGGTGCTGCTAAGTCTCCGAAAATAGGTTACCGTACCAGACATACTATGTTTATGAGTGTACACTACACCAATTAGCAATCCCTTGTTGTAATTACACCAGATGTTTTCTCCTTTGGGACACAAGTAATGATGAGGAGTATCATTGGTTGAAAAAGTGTGAAGAAAAGAGCCCAAACAGCCATCTTCATCTCATCAACACTGTGTGTTTTGCCTAATAGCTATTCCATAATAGTTCTGTATTTTGTCAGTTACACTGTCAGTTAACCTTCCCTTCCTATGCAATCCTTTACCATCACTGAGATTTTGTTTTTGTACGAAGCTTTCAGTCGCCGAAGTCTTGACCCCATTCGCTTCTGTGCATTTCCAATACACTTAAATTTCTGCACTACAGCTTCATTACCATAGGGCTTTAGTTCTTGAATACGTTTGAAACTTTTAGAATCACAGGCTCCCAGGTAATTCACATATCGCACTTTATCACACCCAGCAGCATCAGCTACTTCCATTCCTCCAATACTGCCACTGTAGTTAGCGGTGCAATTGTTTTCATGTGTACTTTGATTTTCTGCGGACACCTACAATATTTAAATATTACTGCTACATATAAAACTTGACCTGTATACATACTGGTGGCAGATACTACACCATGAAGAGATGTTTGTCCCCGTTTACGCCAGGTACCATCGAATGCTGCAATGAAGTCTCTGTTACCACTGTTTTCTATTACTGCCTCTTCCACAGCTTTCTTCATAGATTCTATACAGACATCTTCTACTTTACACTCTATGAATCTATTACAGTTCGTAAACTTTGTTGGGGGATTTGGAAGATTCATCATGCTACAGAAAATTGCATCGGCAGTAGCACCCTGACCAGTTGTCTGCAAAGCATAAATAAACCTAATGTGTTCATAGATTTTGCTACCTATTTCTTCATTTTGAGTTCCTGCAACACTGTTCCAGAAGGTCCTACGTGATTTTTTATAGCGAGTTCTAGACTGACTTCACTACACTAAATACAGCTTACACAGTTTGCAAAAATTCCGTTAAGTACTGGCATATCAAATATTTCACTCACACTCGATTCACCCATAAAACATTCATACTTCTCACTAACTTAACCAAGCTTCCTCTGCGAAGTGCTTTCTTTCTCACTTTCAACGCAATGGACACGTGTACCATCAAGGTTCGGTTCACACACTTGGCTATCGTCTTTATTGTTTATGGTAATAACACCTACCTTTGGCTTTTCAACATTTCTCCTTTTCTTAAAAGGCTTCACAGGAGTTCTAGTCTAGTCCTTCAATAAAACAGAGACTTCAATGAACACAATTCACTACGAATATTTTCAGGTTTTACAAAAGACTAAATAAACATGAAGCACACGACAATAGAGCGAGCGATATATCTCGAACCATAAGAGGTTAGCACAACACTTGTTTTGTAACACGTATTTGCTCTCACATCACTAAAATGTACATGATGAGCATGTAGATTCAAGAGTACAACATTTGACATCAGTTTAACAGCGCCAAAGTAAGTCATGCTCATGCAGAATATATTTCAAAAATATTTTAAAAATAGTTGTAGTCTTCTGAACTGAATAAATTACTATCAATTGAAAGGGGACAGTCTGCAGATTTTAAAAATACAAAAAGTAAAAACTGAACATTTCATGATTTTGAACCTTTTCGGAGCCCCTTAACACGACAAGTGGACCCCACGGACTGGCGATGTTGGAGTGGGTGGCGATTTGAGCAATGGTGTGCAGATATTTGTACATCTCGGAAACAATGTAATGTTTTGAAAAATGGCTACGTCTCATTCTGATATTCTGAACGGACTACGAATTTTAACAATTGCTTGGTGTATGGAATGTGTTGAAGATTAGTAATTTATAAAAGTATATAGAACCATATAATGTTTCCACATTTGGAATATCCTACCTGCGAATATGGTTGCTATCTTGAAAATTATCCAAGATCTTAAATAGTGGCTTAAACAATTAATGATAATAATCATCTGACTCCAAAAAAATATAGCTACCAAAGTACAATATCAAAGTTCAGAATCTAATAAGAGCAGGGACAAAATTGGCAGTGGTAAATTATGAATGTCTAAACTTTCAGTATCAGTTAACGCGTAAGTTAATGAGTTTCAAGTAATTCAAAGTATGTGACCAGGAAGTCAGAATGTTTGCCTTTCGAATACTGTACGTCCATACTCTTATATCTGACTTTACATATTCGCTCACTAACTATTGTACATCAGGATCTCTAGTATTAACTTCAAAATTAGCCATATTTTATAATTACACAGTTTCTTGCAAAACTAACTGCGTCATTGAAATCAGCACGTTCAAAAAAACCAAATCAATAAGAAATTTTAACGGAACAGAGTTAACATAATATTTCGAAATAAGAGCCATACGTGACTCATTACGTAAGTAACTTTATTGAAAATATAATAAAATTCACAAAAAATAGTTATTTATAAGGATAGAAAACGAACAGATCGACAGTAGCTAACTTCCTACGTCTTATACTCCAGGTATACTATTCCGTAAATCTGACATACCACGATCAGCTCATATACACTGTCAGGAACGGCTCCAAAGAAAGAAGACGGAATTATAACACCCTCTAAAACAAATAAAAAGCTCACCAGGCACAACCCTAGTCACCGTCTTAACAGGGCACACACCTAGTCTTGGAGCGCTTTATATGGTGCAGAACTGCTACCTATGGTCACGTCACCCTCCACCGCTGATGTTATATCATGGCAGTGAAGTGGTGTATGTAGTCGGCTGGACAGAGTCTGCGCAGTAGGATGCGTCCACGTGGAAACGTGACTGAATCGCAGGCAGGAGCTATCGTGTTTGGACGTGTCCATGACAACGTAGTTAATGAAGTTGCTTGATTTGTTTGCATATCGACGCGAACTGTACACAGTAAGTACAATGAATGTTGTACCACCATAGCTACGTAACCCATCGTAAGAACAGCGGTCGTAAAAATACGCTAACCGAGGAACCGCAGACGAGCGTCACGTAAACCAGTTTCAAACCTGACAGGTATCCACCTCAATCAGTTTCTGAGCAAATATAGCGAAGGCAACTGCATACAATGGACATTTGTAGTCGGATACCTCGCAAAATTCTATTACTCACAGTGACGCATAAAGCTGCACCTACTCAGTATATCAAACAACACAGAATTTGGACAGAAGGTGACTGGGGTGACACAGAGTGGTTCGATGAGTGACGGTTGTCTCTTTTCCTATGAGCCAAGGCATCGAATACACTGACGGGTGTATGAGACGTGTACAACACTGTGTGCGGACAGTGTAGTTCAGGCCAGAGGTTGTTCTGTAATGTTTTGAAGCGTTTTGCTTACAATGACTTGGGCTCACTCATGCAGGTTACCGTGAACATGAACATCTACGTTTACTTTGACATTCACAGTGACCGAGTGTTAGCCCTTCTTCTACATCTCCAGCTGTGGGCATTCCAAGATGACAACATGAGAGAGGACAAGTTACTCTCTCGCCTTTTTTTGTATACAGAAAATTTTTAAAAGGCGGGCGGTGTGGCCGTGCGGTTCTAGGCGCTTCAGTCTGGAACCGCGTGACCGCTACGGTCGCAGGTTCGAATCCTGCCTCGGGCATGGATGTGTGTGATGTCCTTAAGTTGGTTAGGTTTAAGTAGTTCTAAGTCCCATAGTGCTCAGAGCCATTTGAACCATTTTTGAACCAAAATTATTAAAGATTTTTTTACAACCTGACGCACCTGGAGCGACACTCCAGAAAGTTAACGGCCTGAGCAGACATTGATGGAGCCTGGTAGGGCGGTAAAAGCATGAGGTATTTTTATGGTTCTTAGCTCGTAGAAACGGCATGTTTGGAGTTCGAAGCAATTGGCGGCGAGCCATCTCTCAGTAAATCTTGCCGGACAGGCCCACAGCCGTACAGGGCAGACAGAGCAGCCCCTTGTCGAGACAGGTCTGCAGCAGAACAATGCCGCTATAGCTGCACTGGCACCAGATGCATTGGCGACAGACTGAAGCGACGCAACTACACAGTGGAGTCGTGAACTGGGCATTGTGTGCAAGGCCACCCGTAATAAAAATTCACAAGTTTTCGTGTATGCCGATACTGCAAATAGGCCTGTGACCCACTTCCATCGGCTGCCTCGGTTGTATAAGAATCTCTGGCGTCTGAGAAACATTTAGAGATAGAATCTTTATTACACCTCATAGCTAGGACTAACAGACTCCAAGGCACAGGCGATTTAGATAAAGATCTTTAAGATTGTATCTGCTCGCTTGTTGCCGCGGGAAGCGCCGCGACTTTTTCCAGAGACGCGGGTTTCTTAACTCTTGCTCTGGTTCGACATGAGTTTGTGCTGTCGTATGGGAGAGGAGATTTAGCGCCTCTAGAGCCTTGTGATTGGCTCAAGACGGAATGAAGGCGGTGTCGTTCGTGCACTTTGCGGGAAAACGGATTTTTTTTTCTCTGAGCTGGTGTGAAGCACTCGGGTGATGGACTTTGGTATGGTAAGAAGACTTCTGGTCGAAGCTCTGGCATGTGTGTTTGGTACTTGGGACCTGTCCTGAGACTGACATCAGTTGTGAGTAGTTGGACTGGAGAGCCTGTGGAGAATGTGGAGAAGTTCTTACTGTACCAACAGCATGACTTCAAACGTTTTGGACTACTTGTTTGCCCTGAGCACACTAATTCGTTTTTCGTTTACCAGTCTTTACGTTTGGAATCCTTGTGTGCTCTGTCGTATAAGTGAGCCAAATTGGTCCTTGGTACGACAAGCGAACGGGTGTGTCACACACTGAAATCTACCGTGATTTCAGGGCTCTGGTAGGAAATAAATTGCGATCCATCTGCTTGATCGCTAGACCGTGAGATTTTTGTATTTCTTTCGTGGCCGCGATCGATTCACAGGTGCCGCCTCACGTCTCGTCTCCGCCGCACACATCTCGCCAGCTGCAAGTCACATCGCCGCACGATGAAAACAGGGTAACGTACTGCTGCTCCGACCTTGTCAGGGCACCCAGATCTCAATCGCCACTTGCTCTCAGCAGCACCTATATAGAGAAAACTCTGTAGATTTCAACTCTCAAAGTCTGCTTAGCGTCAGATCAATTCAGACTGCGTTGTCCACATTTTTAGGGTCAGATTACTTGACTCGATTCTGCCACCCAGGATCCTTGTCCATTGTGGTCTTAAACCACCTGTTAGTTGGTTACGGTATTCGATCATAACTTGTTTAGCATAGTGTATGTCTGTCTTTGTTTTGGGAAAATAAATGTTGTTAGTAAACTAAATTTTGCATACATTCTCAATCTTTTTATATAGTCAGCCCCACGGGTTAACTTTCAAACACACGTATTCGCAGGGCCACACGCATACATTCCTGTTTCGAAGAATACTCAGTCACCACGTGCTACTCAATTGACCTGCTTAATCTTCCGACTTCACTCCCATACAAAATGTCTGGACTTATTTGGAACAGTAGTTGAAATGTATCAACCAGTACCTGCAACTTGTCAGCTCTACGCTATCTCATTAACAGTGAGTGGCTTAAGATGGATAAGGTATAGACGAAATGCATTCGCAGTTGCGAATACGATTAGACTTCACCTGCACAACTAATTCATGACATCTTAAATTTTTTGTACTGGACCGGTACTCGAACCCAGATTTTCCACTTCACGCGAGCAGTCGTCTTAACCATTTCGGTTATCCGAGCACTCTCCCCCAGACCGACCCAAACATCCATATGTCATCGTGTGTCCACCTCCTGCACTCATACAGCTGCTGTGATTCTCACAAAGGGAGACACTTATGTATTATTGTCGCGGCCTGACAAGACGTTGTCTGTGTACTATGCAATGTCCTTCAAACATTCTTGAGGATTTACGTTGTTGGTAACGTTACTATCAGACTTACCGTTTGGCGGCGATTTTGGTACGGCGACGTAGGTTTGAAACACAAACATCAGTATCCATTACAGATGCAGATAGTCAACATGGGCCTGGACAAGATGAGCAGGGCTTTACTCGTAAAGCTGTTTTATCAAAACAACAGCAACAGTACTGTAGCTCTTCGCGAGTATCGACGCATTAAAGGAATACGGAGAGGTCACATTTCCGCACTGGGGATGAAGAACACGATTCAGAAGTTGGAATTAACTGGCGATTTGTGAATTGCTCCTGAGAGAGGCCGATGGCCAATTGCGCCACAAATTGTTGAGGAAGTTACTGTTGCCATGGCTGAGAATGCTGGAAGCAATGTGCGATCTTCAAGCAGTGCACAAGCTGTGTCACGAAAGCTGAACACTCCATGGTACACCGAAATGTGCTGCGAACGTTATGAAGTGGTATCTCTAGTGCGGTTCCAGGTTGTCGTGGATGCAGGTGATCGTCATATTCAGCAATGTTTATAATCTGGAATGTAAATATGGTACGCAGTTAACAGATTTCATCTTCTCAAGTGGAAATTGAAATGTGTTTCTTTCAATCGTTTATTCACTTTCGCAAGTCCTTGCAAATATTTTCACCAAGTTTCATTGTCCTACGATTGCTTGTCTGTCATGGGAGGTCTCTCAAGTACCGATACCGCCGTGTATAGTCGATTTCATCCTTAGGTATCGCACCTGCATCAAAAATCTGGCGTATATCAATATAAATTGTGACGCAGATGTACGAAAATATTGACATCATTAGTGCAATAAATTAGACGTCTGAAAAGGTCCACAATGGACTCTTAAGAAAAAAATACAGTTCAAAAGAAACAAAACACTGTAAGAGATGAAAAACATAATAGCAATAGTTAAGGAACATATGAATTAAAATATGACAGCTACGACTCTAAATACGTAGCAATAAATGCCAGGAACTTAAGCTAAAGGTCCGCCGCTGCATGACTCCTGCCATCAAGAAGTTAATACGCAGCCACGGTGGTTGTGGAATACTGCTACGAGGAAGACTCTTCTGCGGCACGACAAAAATATTTTGGTAATCGATCACATCTCTTTCTTTGTCAGTTTCGCTAAGTATTCAGTGACAATGGCCCACTAATAGCATACGGAAAAAAAATAATTTCATCCAATAAACCTACTTATTCTGAACAAGATAGGAAAAACTTCGTTTTACAAAGACAAGGATACATTGGCCTTTGACAATGTTCATCCATCCCTGAACACCAGCAGATACTGAAAAAGATCTCAGTACAGGGCTCGTAATGCCGATTGCGTAAGACGAAACTGAATGAGGACATGGCCCGGCCTAAGAGCCAAGAATGGCTTTTGTCCAATGAGAAAGGCCGCGAAAGCCAGCAAACTTACATAAAAAATCTTAGCTTACGTCTGTCACTCCTCTTGATTGTGCCTCGAAGACAACGGAAAACAATAAAGGCTTATGTCAGAGAAGGGCAGTCGTAACCAGCCTTGTACGCAACTGACGATGCTGCTCCGCCGAATCCTCATCGGGAACACGTGTCGTTGTTCGTGGAGAGATGCTGGAGGGATACGCAAGGGACATGCGGAGGAAAATTAAGAACACAGATTTAGGACGAGCGATCTCCCGCACCGGCCGGATCTTCCTGCGTCTGATTAGTGGCTCACTTAATTAGAGAGCTCATTAACATGGAGACATCTGCGAGCTAACGCGCTGTCCCACTAAGCACCCTCGCCCCATTCCCTGCCCACCCCCCCCCCCCCCACTTGCCACCCACAGCTGACTTCACCAAATATTGCAGAGAAAAAGGAAAAACTATAATTAGCTTCAGGGTGGTTGGCACAGAATATCATCGTGCAGAAGCCCCTCATGAATATATCAGGACTCCAGCTTTCCCGAGCAAGATAAGTTCTCGAGGAGTTAGTCTGAGCAGGAGGCAAAAATCAGTAGGAAAAAACGTGGTGCTACTTAAGTCGATTCTTCTTCTTTTTCTTGTGCCTTTGTCCCGCATCATCCGCCTCCTTGGCTAAGCAGTCAGCGCGTCTGACTGCCACGCAGCGGCCCCGGGTTCGATTCCCAGCTCTGTCGGAGAATTTTCTCCACTGGGGGAGTGGGTGTTGTGCTGTCTGCATCATTATTTGGTCATCATAGACATGCAAGTCACCCAACGTGGGGCATCTGAAAAGACTTATAAATCAGCGGGAGAATTTCCCCAGGTGTGGACCCCGTGCCATCAGTGCAATACGACCATTTCATTTCATTCGTTCCGCAACTGTGCGGGATGGGCGTGATTGGTAAGAGATTTGTGAGGATTAATTTAAGGAGTGGTCGAATGCTCCTCCTCTCGCTACCCCCTCTTGGTTGGTTCAAATGGCTCTGAGCACTATGGGACTCAACTGCTGAGGTCATTAGTCCCCTAGAACTTAGAACTAGTTAAACCTAACTAACCTAAGGACATCACAAACATCCATGCACGAGGCAGGATTCGAACCTGCGACCGTAGCGGTCTTGCGGTTCCAGACTGCAGCGCCTTTAACCGCACGGCCACTTCGGCCGGCCCCCCCTCTTGGGACGGAGTATGTGCACACAACGTATCTGCGTGTAGGATTATTCGTGTGAAAGTGTGCAAAAGTTTTATAAATGTCTAGTCGGATGCAGGCAACCGCTTAGGAACCACGTTCAGGCTGGCAGCCACACTGACCTCTGGATTCGGTTCGGGGCAGGAACACCTCCCCATAACTGAAGCCGCTTTATGACGCATGGCTATCCGGGCAGGTGTGCCAATGAAGCGGATTCTTAAGGAAAGAGTCATTACCAGTTGCTCAGATTGCTTTCTTACCCATTGTTTCCTGCGTACTCTAACCAAAAACCTGTTTGTTTTTCTAGCTGATTACAGGTAGAGTCTTCTTGCAAAAAATATAAGGAGTGATTGTTTCCCTTGGAGAACCACACCGCGTAATTTGAACCACTAAAAATATGCCGTAAAACTGATGGCTTGCATTATTGTTGACTGTGCTTTGAAACGCAGAGATTGGTGTTCCAGTACCCAGCTAGTTTACAGTGATTTTCTACGTCCTTTGAAATAAATTACTACTCGAACAAGCCCCGTGGCCGGTTTACGTCGCCACCACTGTGCTGTTTAAAGTTGTACTGCACACAAATGCCAAAGTGGGAGATATTGAGATAAGGCTCGTGGAAACGAAAATTAGTTCAAATCGTGGCAAAGGCATCTGTAAACTGAAGGCGATCGCTGCTGTCAGCAGCAGCGGGTCTTACGCAAAATCAATGGCGAAGAGGAAAAATGTGTACCGAACCCGGATTCGAAGTTGGGATCTCCTGCTTACTAGGCAGGTGTGTTAACTACTGCGCCATCCGGTACACAGCATTATGGCAACTGCCTCACGGCCGATCCACATTACCACCGAGCGCCATCTATCCGCAGGCCATGTCCATTGTACTCTCGTTTGTTACTCTGAGATTCCCACAGGAGGACGCACTTATCTGTGCATCCGCACTGAAGAAAGTGGATCCATTGTCCAGCTGGGCATATCAATGTCAATGATATGAGTGCATGGGGTCTGTTCTTTCGGACATGTCCGGAAGAGCAGACACCACGCCTTCGTATAAAGGCATCTGTAGCTGACGAGATACTTACACGGTTCTATATAGACTGTGCAGAGAACTATGCAGAGTAGCTATGAGAGAGGAGTTGTGCGTAATGCAAAGGATTACAGACAAAATTCCAAGAGAGTTAGTTCCAAGAACTCAGGCTACATATTACTTCCTCATATACAGAAGTCGCGAAATGATTGCGAAGAAATAGTCAGAGAAATTATAACTCATAAAAGTTTTCAGGAGTCACGAATTGAACAAGAAAGCGGGAAATGACAACTGCATCTGAAGTACCCTCCACCACACACCGTAAAGTGGATTACTGAGTATAAATGTAGATGTATCCTGTACACTTCAGAACGACGACGACGAGATGCGACCCTGTAATTTCTCTTAACGCCTCCCTTGCATTCTATCTTAGCACTGTTCCCGCAGACGTGTCGATCTTAGTCCGAACACATTTATCTGACGTGAAAGCAGAAGAAAATTTCTGCGACCATGTAAAGTTCGTGGAGAGAAGTGGAATGTTAACCCGGTACGGAACTCCTCTGAAATGACGTTCTGCAAATAATTTCATAGTAGATATTGAACGCATCTCACGGTAAGAATGTATTCATTACAATGAACTCCGAGACAGCGAGTGAGTCAAAATGATTTGCTGTCAGAAAATATGTATGAGGAACAGGAAAAATTTCAGATGAAAAAGTAGGTTGTTTCTTCCACATTTGTGATTTTACACACGGTCGTACGACGGAAAATATCCAATAAAATCAGCACAAAAAAGTCATCTTATTGCCTCTCACATGTTCTAACCCACCGTTTTGTACCGTGCGAGGTGGCGCAGTGGTTAAGAGACTAGACTCGCATTCGGGAGGACGACGGTTCATACCCGTGTCCGGCCGTCCTGATTTAGGTATTCCGTGATGTCCCTAAATCGCTCCAGGCGAATGCCGGAATGGTTCCTTTCAAAGGGCACGGCCGACTTCCTTCCCCGTCCTTCCCTAATCCGATGAGACCGATGACCTCGGTGTCTGGTCTCCTTCCCCAAAACAAACCAAACCTAAATCGCTACAGGCAAATGCCGGGATGGTTCCTGTGAAATGGCACGGCCGACTTCCTTCCCATCCTTCCCTAATCTACTGGAACCGATGACCTCGCTGTTTGCTTCCCTCAATCAAATCAACCAACCACTGTTTTGTAATAACATAACAGTAATAATACTTAACATTGTTCAGCATATCTCACTGGAAGAGAAGCGTGGTTTGTTCAAATAATTCCCAATACCCTGGGAATACAAAAGAGTAGTGCATCGACGTTTTCTTGCTAAAAACAGTCTCAAAAATTGTGAAATTGTTTTCTTGTGAACTTTCTATATTCTTCGTAGTTTACTCAATATTCCTTGTTGACAAAGTACGTCTCGAGGCATGATAATTCCTGCATTAAGAAGAACAGTCCAGGGTCGTGTTTTTTTATATGCAGGAATATAGCTCCCAGAAATAATTAGTACACTCTTTTAGAGGTTTCCAATTCACTCAAGATTTATTGTTGCAAAAGTGCTTATGGAATATATGAAGTGATTATATTTACAGATCAATATCAAAAGCGTTTCTGAGGTACCAGGTACCGAAACATGTTAAACACCCCCACGCCGGCATTGACACCACAACAGCTTACTACAAAATTCGTCACACAACTAACTGCCACCTGCCAAAAGCAAAAAAGTAAGGATATACACAACTATACAAACGTACTATAAGACAGTACTCAAAAATTATCTCTTGAGTAAAATTTATAGTCTTGAGTTTGATATTATAGGTCGCAGAATTAATGCTGAAAGTAATAACCAATAACTGTAAAAACAATAATAATAATAACTAATTTTGTTAATTTTTTTAAGATTTCAAAATATGACTGACAATTATTTGCACTTCGACCTGCATCCAAATCCACTCTTCATTACATATTTTTACATTCGCATATAAACAATTTGTACTTTAACACCAGCTAGAATATAAATGAAAATCATCAATTAATTTTGTACGAGAAATGTTACTGGATCGGGTGGTGACTTTCTTATATGTATCTTGTTCTGTACTATAAAATAAGTATCAGGTCTATATAATGTGTAACCAGATACTCTCGTTTGAGACTCACGATTGCAGCTGGTACTAGCAAGTTACCGATAAGGAGATTTAGCTGTAGCGAGTAACAACGCGGTACTCACAGATACAAGCGTCGAAAGCGTAAATGCACCCAGTCTTATCCGAATTTCATAATATTTCGCTTTGGCGAGAGTTGAGCGCTTACGCGGATTGTTGAAATGCTTTCATTTGCCGCCGATAAGGAAGCAGAAACAGAGAGGCGATCCGGCATTGGGAGCTGTGTAGATGGGTGGCGCTAAGCTGCTGTTTGAGCAGACATTGGCGCCGGTCGGCGCTGTTTGGATTCGTTCCGGCGAGTTAATATTTACGGGCGCGGATTACTACGGCGCGAACACGCGGCCATTGTCCGGCCGCGGGGGGACGCCGCGCCGCCGATCCATCAGGGCCGGCGGCGGTGGAGGTGGCGACTCTGGCGCCGCGGGGGGCTGCGCGCCCCGGGCAGCGGCCAGTGCTCGCTCCGAGGCAAAGCTTGCCGGTCACAATCGCAACTTTCGGAACTGATCTTCCTTCCGCGAATGCTAAATCGAAGACAGTCTGAAAAGTTGATTCTGTACCGAGCATTTGACCATTGAAAACATCACAAATGGTTGGTTCAAATGGCTCTGAGCACTATGGGACTTAACTTCTGAGGTCATCAGTCCCCTAGAACTTAGAACTACGTGAACCTAACTAACCTAAGGACATCACACACATCCATGCCCGAGGCAGTGAACCTAACTAACCTAAGGACATCACTCACATCCATGCCCGAGGCAGGATTCGAACCTGCGGTCGTAGCGGTCGCGCGGTTCCAGACTGTAGCGCCTAGAACCGCTCGGCCACTCCGGCCGGCCGCAAGGGACATTCCATTTCTGAAATCGTTAGCGAATTCAATATTCCAAGACCCACAGGATCAGAAATGTGCCGATAATACTATACTTCAGGCATTACCTCTCACCACGGACAACGCAGTGACCGACGGCCTTCACTTAACGACCGAGAGCAGCGGCGTTTGCGTAGAGTAGTCACAACTAACATACAAGCAACATCGCACGAAATAACAGCACAATGTAGGGAGTACGGCGCACGTATCCGTCACGACAGTGCGGCGAAATTTGGAGTTAATGGGCTATGGCAGCAGACGACCGTCGCCAGCGTCTTTGCTAACGGCACAACATCGCCCGCAGCGGCTCTCCCGAGCTCGTGACAATATCGGTTGGATCCTAGACAACAGGACAAAGGTGGCCTCGTGAGATGAGTCCCAGTTTCAATTGGTAAGAGCTCATTGTAAAGTTCGACTGTGGCCCAGACTCCGCGAAACCATGGACCGAAGTTGCAATTTGGAAATTTGTGGTAAGATTTTATGGGACCAAACTGCTCAGGTCATCAGTACCGATGCTTACACATTACTTAATCTAACTTAAACTAACTTACGCTAAGGACAACACACACACCAATGCCCGAGGGAGGACTCGACTTTGGACGGGGAACCACGCGAACCGTGACAAGGCGCCCATAGACTGCGCGGCGGACCGAAGTTGTCAACAAGGCGCTGTGCAAAAAATGGCTCTGAGCACTATGGGACTTAACATCTATGGTCATCAGTCCCGTAGAACTTAGAACTACTTAAACCTAACTAACCCAAGGACAGCACACAACACCCAGTCATCACGAGGCAGAGAAAATCCCTGACCCCGCCGGGAATCGAACCCGGGAACCCGGGCGTGGGAAGCGAGAACGCTACCGCATGACCACGAGCTGCGGACGCGCTGTGCGATCTGGAGGTAGCTCCATAATGTTGTGGGCTGTGTTGACTTCGAATGGACTGGATCACTTGGTCCAACTGATCCCAACATTGACTGCAATTGGTTATGTTCGGCTACCTGGTTACCATTTGCAGCCAGTCATGAACTTCATGTTCCCAAACAACGAGGAAATTTTTATGGATGGTAGTTCGTCACCTCATCGGGTTTTTTAGTAACATTTTGGGAAATTGAAGCGAATGATTTGGGCATCCGCCGAACATTTTGGGAACATAATAGAGATATTACACTTTTGCAATTATGGACGGCTTTAGAGGCAGCATGGCTCAACATTTCTGCAGGGTACTTCCAACGACTTATTGAGCCCATGTCGCGTCGGGCTGCTGCACTGAGCGACATGATATTAGGAGGTATCCCATGACTTTTGTCACCTCAGAGTATTATAAACATATTCCACACAGGGTCGATTGTATGATTATTATAGCAATGAGTATGCTTGAGATGAAATAATAACTACTTCAGTCAAAGTTTATAAGGTTTATTCCCAATCCAGTGTCACTTTTAAAAGCTTCTTCTAATTTCACGATAGTGCATGAACTTTTCAACCAGCTTCGAGCTACCACACATAACTTTACAGATTTTCTGCATTCAGTAGGTATAGTAATCTGAGTGAGCCACTATTATAATCACTGTATATTATTCTCAAATTAATCCAGCAAGCAGTGTGCTTCAGGTAAGAGAGAACTGCCGGTACCTCATCTTATGTACAACGTGACTGCTGCTTGTGTTTAGTTTTCTAAATAGAAAACGTTACATTAAGAGACTGAGCCATGTATGCTCATTGCACGTAACATGTGTACAACTTTGAATACTTATACATCCTTGGAGCCAGATTATGAACTTGTTACATGTTAGTAAGATCGTAACATTCGTTCCAATGTTCGTTTATGTCCGCTATTAATCTAGCGCAACGTTGTACCTATCCTTAGATACGTTGTATTCATTGTAAAATCGCAGTCACATAGCGCTATAACATCATTTCTTTTATTTATACTTCATGTAGAAGAGGACATTTATTCAGGGAACGTCCAGTATATTTATGTATTCCGAATAGTGAGCAGAAGGCAGAGAGCCTACAGCTCCTCGCTTCTGGATCATTCACAGCAATAGCTTCAATAGGCGGACTGTCGCGAGATGGCTTATTGACGAAAAAAAAAAAAGGTTCAAATGGCTCTGAGCACTATGGGACTCAACATCTGAGGTCATCAGTCTCCTAGAAAGTAGAGCTACTTAAACCTAACTAACCTAAGGACATCACACACATCCATGCTCGAGGCAGGATTCGAACCTGCGACCGTAGCAGTCGCGCGGTTCCGGACTGAAGCGCCTAGAAGCGCTCGGCCACCGCGGCCGGCTATGGACGACAAACTACGGCTCCTAAATGCTAATATGCTAATAATGACTGTAATATATCTCTTGCTTGCTATGTTGATGGGATGCGTCCTTTATTATTCTGTACGCCAAAGCCGACTTACGGCGTTCAGGAGGATGATCATTTTATTCACCACGGAGAAACTTGCTTAAAGTCATGTGACTTCCCGCAACTATAGATGTTTTTCAGAACCCATTTGATAGCTAAGAAAGCCCTGGTAGGAAGCAGCACTGCACAGTTAGTGGAAGCAGGAACTTGCCTATGCTCCCGAGTCAGATAAGCTAGAAGGGCTAAATGTTAAATAAATTGGTGGAACCGTATGCGGCTCGCGAAATTGAAGGGGCAGTCAATAGTCTTCACGAAATCTTGTACCATCTACTGCCGAGCTGATGTTTTATAGTGTTTAACTTCTTCCAGTGCGGAGTTAATGCTTCTTCGTGACCATGGAAGATAGTTTTCAAATATGTAAAAGCTATAAGAATCAGAAGTGCGTTTCATGTGGGGCGTGGAATTTTGTTTAATACTTTTCCGGTGTGCACACATACTAAGCGGGCAGAAGCTTTAGATGTGGCGTTCAACAAGATCGGCTCGACAAGGTTTAATCAAAGCCAATAAAATCCGTTTGTTTCCGCGGAAATATGAGTGTGGTGTTACAAAACATCCAAGGTGTGAGTCTATTCTGGTGATGTGGGATACCGCTCCTTACTTCAAACTTCAGGCGGTACTCTAAGTGACTGCATCACCCTTGAGCAACTCCAATGTAGAACTGTGCACAATGGAGATCTGACTTCATCTAATTAATATTTTGGCCCTAATGAGGTGAGCGTAATTTAATAGATTCTCCACTACTTCAACTGTCTCCTAAGCAAATTTCTTTAAAAAGAATTGTAGGCTCTAATTTCTACTGAAATTAAATACACATATCATGAAAAGTTTTGCATCACCCCGGGTCCCAGAAATCCTGAAGATAGAAGTTGTCTGTCAGTATTGTATCACAGACGCAGTCCCTTTGACTGTTCAGATATGTCACTAAACCCGCCCAAAGATGTAAACAACCACGCATGAGCAGCGCCTATTAGACGGAGGGGGTCCGACAGCCGATTAGTCCCAGTCATTCCACCAGGAAGGAGGTACACGGCTCGTGTTGTCTGTATTTCAACCATGTATAGACGGTCAATGCCGCTTTATTACTTCGTGACAAGAAGGGATCTCAACAAAGGAATGTCCAGGAGTCTCGGAGTGAACCAAAGCGATGTTGTTCGGATACAGAGGAGATACAGAGAGACAGAAACTGTCGATGACATACCTCGCTCAGGCCTCCCAAGGGCTACTACTGCAGTGGATGACCGTACCTACGGATTATGGTTCGGGGGAACTCTGACAGCAACGCCACCATGTTTAATAATGTTTTTCGTACAGCCACAGGACGTCGTGTTACGACTGTGCGCAATAGGCTGCATGATGCGCAACTTCACTCCCGACGTCAATGGCGAGGTCCATCTTTGCGACGACGACACCATGCAGCGCGGTACACATGGAACCAACAACATGCCGAATGGACCGCTCAGGATTGGCATCACGTTCACTTCACCGATGAGTGTCGCATGTGCCTTCAACCAGACAATCGTCGGAGACGTGCTTGGAGGCAACCCGGTCAGGCTAAACGCCTTAGACACATTATCTAGCGAGTGCAGCCAGGTGGAGGTTCCCTGCTGTCTTGGGGTGGCATTATGTGGGGCCAACGTACGCCGCTGGTGGTCATGGAAGGTGCCGTAACGACTGTATGACATGTGAATGCCATCCTCCGACCGATATCGCAAACACATCAGCAGCATATTGACGAGGAATTCGTCTTCACGGACGACAATTCGCGCCCCCATCTTGCACATCTTGTGAATGACTTCCTTCAGGATAACGACATCGCTCGACTAGAGTATCCAGCATATTCTCCAGACATGAACCCTATCGAACATGCGTGGGATGGACTGAAAAGAGCTGTTTATGGAGGACGTGACCCAACAACCACTTTGAATGATCTACGCCGAATCGCCGTTGAGGAGTGGGGCAACCTGGACCAACAGTGCCCTGATGTACTCGTGGATAGTATACCACGACGAATACAGGCATGCATCAATGCAAGAGGACGTGCTATTGGGTATTAGAAGCACCGGTGTGTACAGTTATCTGAACAACCAACTCTGAAGGCTTCGCTGTTTGGTGGTACAACATGCAATGTATGGTTTTTATGAGCAATAAAATGTGCGGAAATGATGTTTATGTTGATATCTATTCCAATTTCTGTACTGATTCCGGAATTCTCGGAACCGAGGTGATGCAAAACTATTTTTAATGTCTGTATGTTGAATGTAATTACATAGATGACTGCACAGATTTATTATTAGAAAAACGTAAGTACGAAATACAATGAGCCAACATAATTATTCTTAATTATAATGAAGATGGAAATCGGTACATTGCAGCTGGCAAAGTAGGGAAGGGATGGAGTCCTACACTACTGTTCCCAGTTAAAATACGCAGTCTGACCATTATTCCCCGGAGTGACAGATACACTATGTGATCAAAAGTATCCGGACATCTGCTGAAAATGGTTTACAAGTGCGTGGCGCCCTCCATCGGTAATGCTGGAATTCAATATGGTGTTGGCCCACATTTAGTCTTGATGATAGCTTCCACTCTCGCAAGCATACATACGTTCAATCAGGTGCTGAAAGGTTTCTCGGGGAATGGCAGCCCATTCTTCAGGGAGTGATGAACTGAGGAGAGGTATCGATGTCGGTCGGTGAGGCCTGGCACGAAGTCGGCGTTCCAAAACATCCCGAAGGTGTTCTATAGGATTCAGGCCAGGACTCTGTGCAGGCCAGTCCATTACATGGATGTTATTATAGTGTAACCACATCGCCAGAAGCGGTGCATTATGAACAGGTGCTCGATCCAGATGAAAGATGGAATCGCTATCCCCGAATTGCTCTTCAACATTGGGTAGCAAGAAGTTGCTTAAAACATCAATGTAGGCCTATGCTGTGATAGTTCCACGCAAAACAACAAGATGTGCAAGCTCCCTCCATGAAAAACGCGTCCACACCATAAAACCACCGCCTCCGAATTTTACTGTTGGCACTACACATGCTGGCAGATGACGTACACCGAGCATTCGCCATATCCACACCCTGCCACCGGATAGCCACATTGTGTACCGTGATTCGTCACTCCACACAACGGTTTTGCACTGTTCAATCGTCCAATGTTTACGCTCCCTTCACCAACCAAGGCGTCGTTTGGCATTTACCGGCGCGATGTGTGGCTTATGAGCAGCCGTTCGACCATGAAGTTTTCTCACGTCCCGCCTAACTGTCATATTACTTGCAGTGGATCCTGATGCAGTTTGGAATTCCTGTGTGATAGTCTGGATAGATGTCTGCCGATTACACATTACGACGCTCTTCAACTGTCGGCGGTGTCTGTCAGTAAACAGACGAGGTCGCCCTGTACGCTTTTGTGCTGTACATGTCTCTTCACGTTTCCACTTCACTATAACATTGGAAACAGTGGACCTTGGGATGTTTAGGAGTGGGGAAATTTCGCGTATAGACGTATGACACAAGTGACTTCCAATCACCCGACCACGTTCGAAGTCCGTGAGTTCCGCGGAGCACCCCACTGTGCTCTCTCACGACGTCGAATGACTACTGAGTTCGCTGATAAGGAGAATCTGGCAGTAGGTGGCAGCACAATGCACATGATATGAAAAACGTATTTTTTGGGGGGTGCCCGGATACTTTTGATCACATAGTGTATTCTAAACGGCTAACTGAACACTACTGCGCCGTATGTATGTCGAGCTACGACTGTTGCTATTTGCAGAGGCGAACTGAAAATCGACCAGAGTTGCCTTGCTCCTAGCACCGAGTGTACGGTGGACTTTGTGGCTGCCACAAAACACTTGCAATTCTAGCAGTCTGATCACAACTCCTCTTCGACACTCTAATCATGACCCACGTTCCCTACTCACAACAAACAAAATGGGGATCTCCTTTCTGTAACCTTGAGTTCCTTCCAAAACCATACGCTTCATGTGGAGCTGCTTCAAAAATCACAATCCACCAACGGCTGCTGTGAACAGTGTTTTTCGTCACTAGCGTATTTTTAAATGTTTGCTACTTCCCCCTCCAACAGACCGACAGATCCTCTGCGACCAACCCTCTCTGAATTGCGATACTGAATACGCGCATTCCGGTACACCCTTCGAGATCACAGTCAGCTCGCCAATCAAATCATCTTTTCTCTTTTCGTGGAAGAAAACCAGGTCCCTGCAGAACATCAGCCTACCCCATCCGCCACTATTCCACCCGCAGGGGAAAGTGGTAACGGAGAGACTTCACATGTCACCCAGCTTACCTGAACTCAGCCGTTCCGTTTTCTAAACTGCCCGCCATAAAGTGACTGCTTTGCTGTCTATGACAGCAACACCCACTGCGCCCAACAGCCGCGTTAGCTGGCCATGAGCGAAACAGATATCCGCCATGAAAACGGTTCCTTCACCTCGAAATATAGCAAAAAAACTACGTTACGACCAATAGCGAGTCTGATCACTGTCAGTCCTCCAGACCGTTCACTGAATTGCTAACAGTGTCTCCTTAACGTGACAGGAGTGCCCAAATCTGCATACGGACTATCAATGAGATCAGTTACGTGAAAAAGAGCCGAGCCCACAGGAATAGCCTTCAGTGTTTCTGAGTGACATTATCCCTATTCACTTCAAACTGTATTCGTTTTATGTCGTTGTAGACATTATCCGCAGAAATTGCTAGAAGTGAGCTGGATGTGTTTTTATGAACTGTTGGTGGTATGCATATCTCAGTCCAGTCGTCTGATTTAAGAATCATTCTGAAAGTAGGCAGCTACAGCGCTTTTAATTATTGGCTTTAGAGCAGTAAGAAGTTTAACCCTGTCTCGCAAGTCAAAGTCGGATTGGCGACCCTTATTTAGTGTAGCAGGGCCGCTAATAAATGTTTCCACGTACATCAGCAGAACAGTAAGTCACGTATTTTGTGTCGAGCATGCTGTTTGATAAGAGTGTATAAATCGCGGCCGCGGCTGCGTGATGCCACAGAAGCTGTGAGGATGGACGAAGGGAAAATTTCATAGCACTCATCAACTGTGTGTGCGCGTGTGTGCACCTGTCACTAATTGATATTGCAAACGGCGGAGTGTTTTCTGGATGAATAGGTTTTCATTGAGTATCTTAATTAAGTGTAGTGAAAGCATTTTTAAGTGACGACAGGCTTAGTATGTATTGAAGAAAATTTGTAAGGAATAAATTATGCAATGCTACCCTGCTACATTGTTTCTATGCTACAATGTCAGTTCATTCTGGAAAATAACTCACGGACAACGGAATTAAAAGCACAATATGTATAGTTTATTTCAGGGCATTTAGATTCTTTAGCAGGAAATATCGATCAATAAGCCACAGTCTAAAGCCTGTATACTGTCCGCATCACATTGTCTCTATGGTATTGCCTTTATATGTCCGCATCACATTGTCTTAATGATACAATGCGGTCCGGACAGTATACAGGCTTTAATCTGTGGCTTATTGATCGATGTTTCCTGCTAAAGAATCTAAATGCCCGAAAATATACTATACATATTGTGGCCGGCCGGAGTGGCCGTGCGGTTCTAGGCGCTACAGTCTGGAACCGAGCGACCGCTACGGTCGCAGGTTCGAATCCTGCCTCGGGCATGCATGTGTGTTATGTCCTTAGGTTAGTTAGGTTTAATTAGTTCTAAGTTCTAGGTGACTGATGACCTCAGAAGTTAAGTCGCATAGTGCTCAGAGCCATTATACATGTTGTACTTTTAATTCAGTGGTCCTTGAGTTATTTTCCAGAATGAATTGATATTAAATTTTTCAGAGAACACATAGTGTGTAGTGGTACGATCACTCTGTTGTAGAAATAATTCAAAGCCAAGATCGCTTAAATACTGTTTACTGGATGACCGATTTCAACGCAGTGAAGGCGCCATCATCGGATCTGAATGTAGCTAAACATTTATAAACCATTTGGATATAACGATACTTGAGGCAGACCAGCTGATATAAAATCATTGTCACAAAAATAAAAAATTAAAAAGAACTGCTCTCATGGTCTGATGGATTTATTTTTGTGACAGTATTTAAGCGATCTTGGCTTTGAATTATTTTTTATATGAGAGAGTGCTCATTTCCTTAGCGGTGGCCGTAGCAGTAGACATTTTATTGCAGTCAGATGATAAATCTAGAGCCGTAGTTATGATGTCATATGCTAAAAAAAATTCTAAGCGATTTTTTAATTAATACCCTTAATGCAGTAGCTCAGAAGAGCCAAGTGTTAAGAAATAACTCACATTTGTATTGAACTTCAGCGCTCGGGATTGGAGGCAAGTCTAGATACTTTTAAATAAACAGTTTCCATTCCAAGAAAGAGGATCGCACTGTCGTTTCAGGCGACGTATCACCGAGTGACGTCACGGAGCAGCACTAGCAGATTGCCGAGAGCAGTCGGTCCGCAGGAGGAATACCGCAGCTCGGGCCGGCCACCGTGACAGCTACAGCTACGGCTGCGAGGTGAGGTGAGTGTGCAGTAAGAGGCAGCGCGATGGCCGCGCCGATACGGGCAGAGGTGGCGCTGCGGCTGTTTTGACTGGCGCGCTAATCCGCGCGGCACGCCCATAAAGCGGCGATAGCGATCCGGCAGCGGCGGTCATTATCGAGTGCGAGCTGCGAGCGGAGGCTCCATTTGTCACGGGCGGGCGGCGTATCGCGGCCGGCTGACTGATGGCGAGCTAATCGGCACGCGCAGCCGCCACCTGGATTACCCGGCCTGGCTGCCCGCGTCCGCGGATAATAACGTCCGCCAGAGGCGCGCCGATACGTGCCGGCCGAGCCCCGCTGTCTCTGCGCGCTGCGGCTGGAAGGCTCCGGAGCGAGAGGCATGGGGCAGGGGGCAGGGGCAGGGGCGTGGTCCGGCAGGCGCGCCGATAACGTCTCCTGCCTATCTGCCCCGGCATGCCGTGTATATTACCGTATGCTGCGCTCTCCAGATGCAAGTGTTAATGCCGATACACAACTGTCGAAACCGGACACCAAACGGAGGTGATGAATCGGACGCTTGAAAGTCGGATACTGTAAACAACTTTTACAGTGTACTTACAATACTTGCAGTCGGTCTTAACCAGTTGTTACTTTTTTGTTGTACGAGGGGTGTTCATAAAGTTTAATTAATACACAGAAATAAAAAGAAATTGAGGAAAGGTCAAATTATTTGCAGAAAGATTTCTGTATCTAAAAGTAGGAAATAAAACAGATTAGAGAATCATTTGATGCACGTTTGAATGCTGCTCGAAATCATATAAAGCAAATGAGACTGTATGGTCTACATAATCCACTAGACAAGTAGCTTCTAGTACTCTTTAAAATTCTAAAAGTCTACGTACTACGTCCGCCTGTTCCGGAGTGCAGTCTGGCGTTCACGCCATGCGACCACCTCGCAGCGGACTACTTAATTTGTACACCTGAAGATGAGAACCTAATTTTCCCGAAACCACGCTTGTTTACAATAACACAAGGTCACAACAAAAGTGGAAAGTTTAGTCAAATTGGGGGAAAATGTTACATTGCTACTAAACGAGCGTAAACTTTACTACTCCACGTTTTATTTAAAAAAATGGTTCAAATGGCTCTGAGCACTATGCGACTTAACTTCTGAGGTCATCAGTCGCCTAGAACTTAGAACCAATTAAACCTAACGAACCTAAGGACATCACACACATACATGCCCAAGGCAGGATTCGAACCTGCGACCGTAGCGGTCGCCCTGCTCCACATTTTATTCAAAGGTAGACACAATTTACAGGTTAGGCACTCGTTAACTATCATTAATAGAACTCCAATGGTATTTTACACAACAAATTAAGTACGAAATGCCCCGCTTTATTCCTAATTCAAACGTAAATTTTAGGGAAGTTTAGTAATCTAGAGTTGAACACCAAACCTTAAATTCTCAGTTGGCACCTCATTTGTTAAATACGATATCGGGCCTCATTCAAAGGCCCGTCAAACGTTTCTATAAATTATTTCATTTTTTTAGACAAATCCATTCACAAAACAAAACAAAAATAGTTTCAATACTGTCAGTCAAATATCACATCAACGTAACATTTTCGCGCAAAATTGTTAGGCCTTGGAGAGAAGAATATTGTTTACACAGTAGATGCTGTTCGTGAAATATTTCAGTTTCGTCTCCAACCAGAAGTTAAGTTTCCTTAATTACCCCTATTACCTGCAAGCATTTAAACCTTTTTTGTCCTCAACTAGACCTTATGTTGGTCAATTTCATGCCCCATTTTTCCATTTCCCATTCCTCGTTTGCCTACGAAAATTCGAACAAAAATCTACTGTGTAATTTATAGGGACAGTTACTTCCCTCCGCTCAAACATTTGACCAAACACAAAGTTCCACAATTCATTTTTTTACATTTTGAAACGGTCTGCTTTTCGCCTCCTTCCGTAAAATTCGCTTTGCGCGTGTTTTTCTATACCACACAGTGTGTGATGAAGATACGCGCTGTGAGTCATTGTACCTCGCGCTCGTCTTTTCTCGCGGATGCTCAAGGCGCCGGCCTTACGGTAAGATCCCGTCGCGACCTCCCCTTTGTCATCTGAATCATTAACTTACGATTCAGTACTCTCTCTCTGTCTTTCTCTCTCTCTGGTTTAAGTAAACACCCTTCAACATTACCATCTAGCGCAACACCGGTCATTGTGCTCAAGTTAATTTGCATCGAACTGTGTAGTTTCTGTGCATTTCAGCTAAGTTTTCTACTCACGTACTGTTTGTTCTTTGGTGGTGCTGAATGTCAGTGAAGACTGCCCTCTTCTGAGTATTGTGAACCTATACCCCCTGAGTGCGTCATTTTTTCCTCTTAAACATGCATTTATTTTTAGTTGTGACCTGTCTCCTCAACGTCCTTCAGTCTCCATACCGATCAAGATTTCCCTGCAAGCAGGAAAGTTTCCGATACCTTACACGGTCGGATACTGAATACATAATCATTATTAGAAATCCTGTGGCCTGTTGATCTTTGCCGCCTCTGCAAACAGGGGCAAGTTGCTTTTATATTAGCAGCCAGGACTGGAAGCGCTATTAACAGCCAACGAGGGAAACGAGCGCACTTCATGTCCACGTGGTGTGTGTATCTTACGGATCATTGTACTTACATAGGCACACCTTCAGTGCATAAAGTATCTAAATTCTTTTTCTTGAATACAAAAAACAGTTGTTAAGCTACATCGTGTTTCCGGCAACTTTTGTTAGAAACCATGGCCACGTTTCCCCCTATCCGCCACAAGTAAAACTTACCTGATTCTGCTCGATATTAGCTTAGAACTGAATAGTTTTCAATGTACTTTTTTTTTTTTTCACAGCAGCGGGCCGTTTCTATTTTTATGGTAACGAAAGTCAATAATCGTACGTAAGTCAATTCGCCACACACGTGGCTGACAAATCTGCAAGGGTAAGTCTGACCTACACTCAGGTAAGATGGCTAAACAAAGTGATACGCGGCTTGATACGGAAGGGCATGGTTTGTATGGTCAGTACTCTCACTGACTGCATACTGCTTAGTGTAATCAGTGTTTGTTGTACATATTTAAGGGCTATTAAATGATGTTTATAAAAAAATTGCCTTTGGTTTATTTTTCTAGGAATGACCAGTGAAGGTAGTCACATTCTTTGCTTTTACATGTCGGCATTTAGCATAACTAATTAGACAGGAAGCTTAAAATTTGTGGATACACATCTGCATTGCTGCTACACACTGGAAACACCAAGTACCGTCTTACGCCGCTAGAGGAGCCGAACAAAGTTGCAGAGTCCGCTCAAAAAACAGAGAACCGTGCAGTTATTCGTCATTTTTACATTCATCATTGTGCTGAGAAGCAATGCCTTGTGTAAAAAGGAAGTTAGTAGCGTGACTGCTACAAAGAGACCGCAGAATTCATAAATCTGGTTATTGTTGGGGTTTACTAAAGTTTTCGCTTCTGCTGGCTATGCAGGAATTATGAGGTGCACTCGGTGAAACACATGCGAACAAAAACTATTTACTTTATGAATGCATAATACTGCTCTCAGGAGACTTAATTACGATTACAGAAATTTGATATAGAGCTCGCTGTCGTCTGAACTTCCTTTGGATGGTGTGTTGAACAACGACTGATGTACTTACCATAACCGATGACTACGCAAAGTAACTTCTTAGACCAACTTCTTCCACGGACGCCTCGTGCGCTGTACTTACCTGTAAGAGAAAGGAACATGTATTACGCATTTTACTACTGCTGTCAACAGTTGCATAAATATTAGATAATGGTTGCAGAAGAAAGATGATCTAGTTGACATCTTTAATTAGAGTTTAGTTGAACGACAGGAGAGAAAGATAGAGATAGAGAGAGAGAGAGGAGAGAGAGAGAGAGAGAGAGAACGACTCGTTGTACAGCTCTGAGAGTGCTAGATAGCACGGGTGATACTCCCAGTGACAGTTTTCACAGAGCGGTGCTATTAAAACTTATTGACAGAACTTATTTGGAACACAGAGCAAACGAAACCTGAAAAATGGCGTACTCACTGGCAAAGGGCCAGAAACACCTATGTTACTAGGTATTGTAAGCGGAGAAAAAAAAAACATTTTACAACTAAAGCTGTAAGCCCTGCTCGACTTTACGTTGTATGTCCTTTCACGTGTACTACACGATCCAGCCATATTACTGTCGCCACTGCCTACGTTCTACATCAACGTGTAATAGCCATTACAGACAGCAGGTGGCAGCACAAGCAATGGAGGGTATATAAAGCGTGTCGGTGGGACGCAGGGAACAGTGATGTTGTTGTCGTAATGTGGAGGTGGAGCGAGTAATCTGACGTCCAAATAGGCATGATAGTTGATTTCGGGCCAAAGATGGAAGCATTTCCGAAACGGGTATGTCTGTCACTGTTGACGTGCCGTAGTAGTAAAAGTAAACCGTGCACGGCGAAATGGCGCTATCCAAAACCGGCGCCGAGGCAACTGTAGTGCACAAGGACTCATCGATAAAAGGGGTGAAATACGACTGTGGAGACTGAAAGGTCACTGTTGTATTCCTTTCACGTTAATTTCTTAAATCTGTTGTCATTTACGGCATAAATTCCTCTTCTAAATTTACTGTGGTGTTTCTGACTATCTGGGAGGAGACTGTTACTTTTACACCTAAACAAGAACGATCTGTCACACTACTGCACTTTAAAACACAGTTTATATGTAATTCATGTCACACAGTCTCATACGGAACCTACATCCGCTTTCTTTTATATACTGTATATGATAAGATACTGTCATCCCCCTTCCCTTCTGTGTGAAAGGATGAATGAGCAATGTATTTCTAGTTGCATGCTTGATGGTAGCAGACAAGCCTATCTGCTAGAGAACAGTAGGACCAACGTCGGAACAGGTAGCTACGCTTTCTAAAAGCAAAGAAGTTTCTATTCTTAGTATGGTCCTGTCCGTTCCTTGTCATGTTGGTGTAGGAAGCTGCCTCTCTGTCACTTCCGTTTTGTATCTGGAAGCACCCTTGGTAGGGGCCCACGGGCAGTCTGTCCGCGGCGAGCGTCTGAAGTGGTAAGATCTCCGGCTAAGCGCGTCTCTGCTAAGTCCGTAGGACAATGGATTTTTTAAGTTCAGCCTAACTGAAAATTTAATTACCTTTATTTCAGGTTTAGATCTAAAATATCTAATGTTATCTTAAATTGCAACGCAGTGTAATTCGAGTGTAAATTTCAGAATATCTTCCAGTAGTTGCTTTGTCACTACTTTGTGAGTAAAGTGGAACCACGTGTGGATGGTCCGTAACTCTAACTAAGATCATCAATCTTAAATGCGAATGTGCGTGAGATTATAACGTCTCGTCTTGGCAATATTTTTCAATATAGCAACTTTTCTTTATGTTCAACCCACGTGGGGTGTACATTGTGAGACCAGTACCACGTGCTTATACAGTTGTTTGACCCATCAGGTTAATAGTAAGACGATAGTAACCAGTTCGAGGTTTTTCTTTTGTAATTTGTGTTTCGATGTAATTTATTTTAATTATCAAAATTATTGTGGAGTTACACTCTTTGTGTAAACCAAGTTGACCACGTGAAGCATGTAGTGTGATCATGAAAGTAGCCCTCAGCTATTCTTTTCGGGAAGATTTCACAGAGAGTTAGTATGAATTTAGTATACCAGTGTGTGGTAATTTCATGACGGACAGGATTGCGCTACGAACGTAACTTCTTTGGGTGGAAATTGAGTCGGTTGGTTGTGGTTAATTTCCTCTTGCATATGTTTCAACGTTCTTCGTGTGTTATTTTATGAATGCAGTGTTGTATGCAGTCTCCCAATCTTGGCTCCATATTTGATGTTTCCGTAAGATTACAAACTCACATTTTCACAATCCTAAATAAGGCACCAGTTTAGTTACGAATCAAGTTAAATATACTGAAATTTTAACGGAACAATGATCAATGTTAAAATAAATGTAAGATGACTACTAAAAGATTATAATTAATGTTAGTCTGGTTGGGAATTTGGTACGCTAGACTGGATACCTGGTGAAACAGTTGCTCAGTAATACAAGGTTAACTTCCCCAGATAGGTCACAGCTTTTAACCCGCTTTCATTGTCTTGAATATCAGCACCACTTTCAGAACAAATTAGTGCTTCAACATTACAAGATGTGTACGGACGAATAGACTAGCAACTGTTGAGCAACTGACTGCCCAGACGAATCAAGGGGCTACCAACAGTGTGCCGTCAATGACCGTTCATCAAATGTTGAAGCGTACTGCCGTTTGCAGCTGGCACCTGGTTCCTGCACGCACCCATGCTGACTGCTGTTCATCGGAGATGATGGCTGGAATTTTCAAGTCAATAAACCAACTGGACGTCCACGGACTGGTGCCAAGTGGTCCTTTACAGATGAATCACGTTTATGCTTCGTGGGACGGATAGCCGTTGGCGAGTACAGAGTGAAACGTCTGAAAGCAAACACACTGCAACAACCATCGGAAGGGTCCAGGCCGAAGGAGAGAGTGTTATGGTCTCGAGAATGTTTTAGTGGCATTCTCTGGGTGATCTCGCCATTCTGAAAGGCACACTGGATCAACATACGTCTGCATCTATCTTTGGGAACCAGGTCCACCCTGCATGCAGACTATTTTTCGTCGGCACCATGGCATATACCACTGGGTTCATATGACTCCAAGCACTATGGGACTTAACATCTGAGGTCATCAGTCCCCTAGACTTAGAACTACTTAAACCTAACTAACCTAAGGACATCACAAACACCCATCCCCGAGGCAGGATTCGAACCTGCGACCGTAGCAGCAGCGTGGTTCCGAACTGAAGCGCCTAGAACAGCTCGGCCACAGCGGCCGGCATACCACTAGGACAATGCAGCGTATCACACAGCTTGTAGTGTACGTGCGTGGATCGAAGAGGGCTAGGACAAGTGTACTCGCCTGGCCACCAAACTCCACAGATTTAAACCCAATAGAGAATCTATGGGACCATCTCAATCGGGGTGTTCGCAGCATGAATCATCAACCGAGAAACGTAGCGCAGTTGGCCACAGCACTGGAGTATGTAGCAGATGTAGCACATAGATGCGCCTTCTGGGATACAGTTCGTAGGATTCACGTGGAATCTGTTGTTACAGAATGAACATCAACAGTAATTATTTCTTGGCCACAAGAAAATGGCGTCTGCGCTAGTCAGCAACCAAACAACTAGAGAAAAATCGAGAACTCAAATAAAATGCAATGTTAACATATGCCACTGATACGGATAACCAACGACGTAGCCGTCTGGAAGAAAATAAGGAAGACTAAGATTACCTGTTGAAAGGAACAGACAGTTAACTTACCTCAGTGTTGGATTAAGCATAACCAAGCAAATATGATCGATGATCAGTGATTTGTTACATAATACTCGGGGAACGTACAGCAGAAGAAGAATTAAATGGAAATAAAAGCTTCAAAAAAAGTTTTACTTGTATCAGATTTTGTCATGTAATCGTTGTCGTTTCTGGAATTGAATGCTTATGTTACAGAACTATATAGAAGTGAAAGTGAAAGCGCTTGCAACGCGTTATAAGAAATGGACATCAGAATGATGTACAGCGCAATGTGGTACTGCAAGTAGAAGGTCAGGGAAAAAGTGTATGGAATGTCCTTAGCAGATATAATAACGAGTTGGTTGTACAACTAAAGTGCCCAGGAATAAGTAACTAAACATTAGAATTTGCGTAAAAGGGAAGCATTTTGGCGCAGAATGCATAGAACAGCGTAGAGAGGATGACTCATGTAACAGAGATAGATAGTTGGAAAGATTTACAGAAGATATGAAGAGATAGAGAATAAAATC
This sequence comes from Schistocerca americana, assembly GCF_021461395.2. Lineage (NCBI taxonomy): Eukaryota > Metazoa > Arthropoda > Insecta > Orthoptera > Acrididae > Schistocerca > Schistocerca americana. Next base: position 372,522,480 of record NC_060123.1, on the reverse strand, counting down.
AAGTCTGTGGCGATAAAAACTCTGACAGTACCCGACTAAATGATAGAGCGTTACAACACATAATCACAATCGCACTCTACTTATTGTTTTGTAGACTGGTTCGTATCTACAGAAAACCATGTAACAAGCAAGCACACTAGACAAAAGATTCACCACATCTGGAGACATGACGCTAATACCGTGTAACGCCGCCCTCTAGCTTTGGTAACGTCCCCAAATACGGCGAGCAAGAGTGTCCACGAGTTTCTTCGGTTAGGCCAAATCCAACGTAAGCCATTTGTTGACGACTGAAATGCACAGTGCTACCAAACTGCTCGGGTGTTGATTGCTACGTTTCGGCCGCTCTTTCAGACAGTGCTAAGTATTTTAAGATCGGGTGATTTAAGGACCATTCGAGGTGAGATAAGGTATTTGAGTGTTTGTCAAACTATGAACGTATGTGTGCAGCCCTTTGGAAACGACTGATGACATCCACAGTATATTCATCATGAAAATATAAAAGAAAGGGTAAACCTTGGTCACCGAGACTGCTTATATGAACATGCTGGTTTGTGTTCACGGAGACGTGAATCAGTTGGTCCAAGTGATGGTAAGAAAAGCACCAGATAATATCACAGAAGCACCTCTAGCATTCACATTGCATCACTCGAAAACAAGCAAAATCAGAACTTGTCAGCACGGAGGTGCTCGTTCAACTCCAGTGTCAAACATTACAAGAGAGGCGTTGTGTGTTACAGCGTTATTTACCGTTCAAATCCAGGAGAAAATTTTTTCTAGAAGAGCCGGTCAATACATTACACCCTCTTACGTATATGTCGCGAAAAGATAGCGAACGTAAAATTAGCATGGTGCCCACATGGAGCCTTACCAACAGTCGCTGCTCTTATGCACCATTCGCTACCGGAACAGAAAAAAGGAGGAAGTGACGGCGGTACCAGTGGTTCAAATGGCTCTGAGCACTATGGGACTTAACATCTGTGGTCATCAGCCCCCTAGAACTTAGAACTACTTAAACCTAACCAACCTAAGGACATCACACACATCCATGCCCGAGGCAGGATTCGAACCTGCGGCCGTAGCGGTCGTGCGGTTCCAGACAGTAGCGCCTAGACAGCGGTACTGGAAGCACCCTCCACCACACACCACACGATGGGTTGCGGTATACAGATGATGATTTTGCACATTGATCCTAACTATAAACTGATGAGTAACACTGGCATTTCTTTCGGCGAAGTTTTGCCTCCTATAGCCAGTATTTTATTTCTGAAAATATGAAATGTGGAGACGGAAGTACGATGAACAAACAGCGAAAATACATTAAACATCATAAATTTTAAAAGCATCACGACATACGACCCAATCACACACTTCTACTACCGGCAGCACTTGTCTCCTGTCATCCAAACTTCACTGAAGCTCTCCTGCTCACCTTGTGAGATTAGCACTCCGAGGAGAAAGAGAGTGGCAGACAAGTGGCTTAGCCGCAGCCAGGGTGATTGTTTCCAGTACGAACTGCCACCCTGTAACGGAGTGTGCGCTGGTTTGAAACTTCCTGGCAGATGAAAAGCGTGTGCAGCACCGGGACTCGAACCTGCGACCTTTGCCTTTCACAGTCAAGTGCTCTGCCGACTGAGTAATTAAAGAACGGCTCACGACTCCCTTTCAAGTCTCTTCGAGATAGCTCGGTCGGCGACACATTTGCCCGCGAAAGGCGAAGGTTTTAGGATCGCATCCCAGACAGAAGGCACGGGGTACCTCCTAATATCGTGTCTGATCTCCTTTCGGCCGGCGTAGTGCAGCATCTCGACGTGGCATGGACAGAACAAGTCGTTGACAGTCTCCTGTAGAAATATTGAGCCACGCTACGTCTATAACCGTCCATCATTGCGAAAGTGTTGCTGGTGCAGGATGTTGTGCACGAACTGACCTTTCGATTACGTCTAATACATGTTCGATGGGAATCATGTCGGCCGACGTCGTTGGCCAAATCATTCTCTCGAGTTGTCCAGATGATGAATGGCTGCAGATGGTCTCCGACTAGACGAACATTACCATTTATAGTCAACGATCGGTTCAGCTGGACCAGATGACCCAGTCTCTTCCATGTAAACACTGGCCACGGTATTATGGAACCGCCACCAGCTTGCCCGGTGTCTATAAGAAGATGGTATCTTCTTTCGGACATGTCCGAAAGGACAGATACCATCTTTATATAGATAAGGCTTACCGGCTAATGATCTTCTTCAGTGCGGATGCACCCACATTGCCCGAACGCTTACGGGAATCGGTAGATTGACTGCCGCGAGTAATGAGTATAGTGGGCAGGGCACTACAAACGTAGTGTGGGTCACACGGAGAGCGTGCCAGAGATAAGTCCTTGCAGTCGCACTACCCTCTGTGTCCTCCGTGGCTCAGAAAGATAGAGCGTCTGCCGGGTAAGCAGGAAATCCCAGGTTCGAGTCCCGGTCGAGGAACACATTTTCAACTGTCCCCGTTGATGTTAACGACGCCTGTAGGCAGCTAAAGGTCTGGATTTCATTGTAATTTCATTGCCTGGTGTCTTGTTGACAACTTGGGTCCATGGCTTCGTGGAGTGTACGCCACAGTGGGATTCTACAACCAGCTCTTACCAGCTGAAACAGGCTCATCTGGCCAGGCCAAGGTTTTCCACTCTTTTAGGATTCAACCGACATCGTCACGAGCCCAAGAGAACGCTTCAGGCGATGTTGTGCTGGTAGCAAAAGCACTCGCGTCGTTCGTCTGCTGCCATAGGCCTAGTCATATTTCGCTGCACTGTCCTAACGGATACGTTCGTCGTACACCCCACATTGATTTCTGCGGTTATTCCACGTAGTGTTCCTTGTCTGTTGCCGCTGACAATTCTACGCACGCGCCGCTGCTCTCGCTCTTTAAGTGAAAGCTGTCGGTCACTGCGTTGTCCGTGATGAGAAGTAATCCCTGAAACTGGCTATTCACGCTACACATTCGACGCTGTGGAGCTCGGAGTATTGAATTCCCCAACTATGTCTGAAATGGAATGACCCGTGCGTCTAGCTCCAACTACCATTCCGCTTTCGAAGTCTTACTTCTCGTCGTGCGGCCGTAATTACGCCGGAAACATTGCTGTCATGAATCATCTGAGTGCAAATGATAGCTCCACCGCCGCACTACCCTTTTATACCTTGTGTATGAGATACTACTGCCACCTGTATATGCGCATATCGTTATCCCATGGCCTCAGTATAGTTTTAACCTTCCAGGGCGTTTCATGTCAGAGCGCGATCAGTTGCACAGTGAAAATTGTTCTGAAATCATACACTACTGGCCATTAAAATTGCTACACCCCGAAGATGACGTGCTACAGACTCGAAATGTAACCGACGGGAAGAAGATGCTGTGATATGCAAATGATTAGCTTTTCAGAGCATTCACACAAGGTTAGCCCCGGTGGCGACATCTACAACCGATTTCTCATACACAAACAGCAGTTGAGCGGCGTTGCGTAGTGAAACGTTGTTGTGATGCCTCGTGTAAGGAGGAGAAATGCGTACCATCACGTTTCTGACTTTGATAATGGTCGGATTGTAGCCTATCGCAATTGCGGTTTATCGTATCACTACATTGCTGCTCACGTTGGTCGAGATCCAATGACTGTTAGCAGAATATGGAATCGCTGGGTTCAGGAGGGTAATACGGAACGCCATGCTGGATCCCAACGGCCTCGTATAACTAGCAGCCGAGATGACAGACATCTTATCCGCATGGCTGTAACGGATCGTGCAGACACATCTCCATCCCTGAGTCAGCAGATGGGGACGTTTGCAAGACAATAACCATTTGCACGAACAGTTCGACAACGTTTGCAGCAGCATGGACTGTCAGCTCGGAGACCGTGGCTGCGGTTACCCTTGACGCTGCATGACAGACAGGAGCGCGTGCGATGGTGTACTCAGCGACGAACCTGGGTCCACAAATGGCAAAACGTCATTTTTTCGGGTGAATCCAGGTTCTGTTTACAGCATCATGATGGTCGCATCCGTGTTTGGCGACATCGCGGTGAACACACATTGGAAGCGTGTATTCGTCATCGCCATACTGGCGTATCACCCGGCGTGATGGTATGGGGTGCCATTGATTACACGTCTCCGTCACCTCTTGTTCGCACTGACGGCACTTTGAACAGCGGACGTTACATTTCAGATGTGTTACGACCCGTGTCTCTACCCTTCATTCGATCCCAGCGAAACCCTACATTTCAGCCGGATAATGCACGACCGCATGTTGCAGATCCTGTATGGGCCTTTCTGGATATAGAAAATGTTCGACTGCTGCCCTGGCCAGCACATTCTCCAGATCTCTCACCAATTGAAAACGTCTGGTCAATGGTGGCCGAGCAACTGGCTCGTCACAATACGCCAGTCACTACTCTTGATGAACTGTGGTATCGTGCTGAAGCTGCATGGGCAGCTGTACCTGTACACTCCATCCAAGCTCTGTTTGACGCAATGCCCAGGCGTATCAAGACCGTTATTACGGCCAGAGGTGGTTGTTCTGGGTACTGATTTCTCAGGATCTATGCACCCAAACTGCGTGAAAATGTAATCACATGTCAGTTCTGGTATAATATATTTGTCCAATGAATACCCGTTTATCATCTGCATTTCTTCTTGGTGTAGCAATTTTAATGGCCAGTAGAGTAAATACATTCCTTCCTTTCGAGAACGCGCTGATCAATACATATAATAGTGTTCCGCAGCTAGCAGCAGAACAGAGCGGCTGGGGTGCAGGCAGCGTGTGGCTCACAAAGACATAGAACACACAAACATAGTGCTCCCTGAACTCGAAAAACTAGAGGCAACCGCCGTCAGGGTCATGTTCAACGGAGCCTACACTACACTGGTGTCAGTATACAACAGCCCTAAAAACATCAAAACACGCGACATCAGCACAATACTCAACATGTCACCGCGCGTAATAGCCGCTGGAGATCTTAACGCAAAACACCCGGACTGGAACTCACGAATACGAAACTCCAACGGCAAGAAACTATACGAACATGCACTAGGACGAAACTACATCACACTAGCGCCGACCGAACCGACGCACATTCCCTACCGGAGGGGACACAGGCCAGACGTGTTAGACATGGCCCTCATCAAGGGCATAACAACGACACTCAACGTTGCCGTTGAAAACGATCTGCCCTCAAATCACCAACCCGTTATACTGTACATTGAAGAAACACTGCAGAACATGGAACAACGCAGGATGTTAGACTACAGGCGCGCGAATTGGACCCAGTTCAAGGAAACGCTTGACAGTCGCATCCCACCAACCCACGCGATTAACGAGACAGCCCAAATTGACGAGGCAGTCGAAACCCTCACCGGCGCCGTCCAGAACGCAATAGCCGACACCATACCAATCCGCACGCCACAACAACACAGTGCTGCCCTGCCCCAGGATATCCTGGGCCTAATCTCAATGAGGAACCGCCTCAGGAGACACTGGCAGCGTACCAGGCGCCAGCACTTCAAACGGCACATTAACAGGCTCCAGGGTATAATCCGGGAAAAAATACAAACATTCAAGACACATCAGTGGGACCAGAAACTCGAAGGGCTAGACACCACGCGGCCTGGCGTGTGGCAGCTAGCCCGACACTTCACCAGGGAGAAACTGTACACCCCCACGTTACAAGGGCCAGACGGACCAGCATATTCTGCGGAAGAAAAAGCGGAACTGATGGCCCTCACACTCGCAGCGTCATTCACACCGAACCTGGATCCCTCAGACCCAGCATTCACACTTGATACGGACCAGGAGGTCACACGCATCTTGGCCCAACCAGCGCGCAACAACATCCGACCAGCTAGTACAGCAGAAATCAAATGGGCCATCATGCATACCACCGCTAGGAAGGCCCCTGGTCACGATGGCATTCAAAACCGTGTCCTCCAGGAGTTCACGGAAAAAGCTGTAGACTACCTAGCACACATTACGAATGCCATACTCAAACACCAACACTTCCCCGCCTTTTGGAAGACGGCCAAGGTCCTGATGTTCAGGAAGCCGGGGAAAGACCACTCCCTCCCACAAAATTACCGACCCATCAGTCTGCTGAGCGCGCTCAGCAAGATCGTTGAGAAGGTAATATTAAAACGACTCACCAGGCACTGCATCACAAACGACACCCTGAGACCGGAGCAATTCGGTTTCAGGAATCACCACTCAACAACACAACAACTCCTCCGCGTCGTTGAATACATAACACACGGATACAACACAAGCAAGGCAACTGGGGCGGTGTTCCTGGACATCGAAAAGGCTTTCGATCGTCTATGGCACAACGGCCTAATACGCAAACTCAGTGACGCAGGGTTCCCCGACGGGCTCGTACGTCTCATACACTCATATCTCACGGACAGGAGTTTCAACACTGACGTGCAGGGCAAACAATCGACACGACATGGTATACAGGCAGGAGTACCCCAAGGAAGTATCCTAGGGCCCTTACTGTTTAACCTCTACATCAACGACCTCCCAGCTACACATAACACGACGGTAGCAATCTACGCGGATGATACTGCCATCCTTGCGCAAGATTGGAAGCCGTCTAACATTAACTCACGACTACAGACCGCACTCAGAACGGCGGAGCCTTGGCTGGTGAAATGGCGTGTTAGAGTAAACGTCGACAAGTGCGAGGCCGTTCTGTTCACTAGAAGACCGAAGCAACTGCGCAAACATCAGCACTGCAACCCAATAACACTACACACACGCCCAATACGTTTCCGCGAGAAGGTCAAATACCTCGGTGTCTGGCTGGACAGGAAACTACTCTGGGGGGACCACATTCAACACGTGACCAACAAAGCTAACGCGAGGCTCAAACAACTCTACCCTATGCTTAACAGGCGTAGCACACTAAACAGGAGGGTGTCTAGGTCCATGTACATGACACTTATTAGACCCCTGATGACGTACGCAGCCCCTGTCTGGGGATACGCTGCGCCAACTCGCCTGCGCCGTCTGCAGCTCATACAGAACAAAGTACTCAAAATCATAAGCAACGCTCCGCGCTACACACGCATCGCGGACCTTCACCGGGAATACCGGCTAGATACTATCTTGCAGGTATTCCAAAAACTCTCCACACGACTGTACAATAACACGAGACACTCGCGCAACCCGTTTATCCTTTCTCTGGGTAACTACGACCACAACCATAGATGGAAGCATAACAGACCAAAGACATTACTGGCTAGGAACTGAACATCTATGGTCTATAGAACGCTAACACGACAGTACTGGCGAGCCCCTGCAACACAGTTATTACTGGAAACCCAGATGTGCGACTAGCCGAAAAACAGGCAACCGCAGGGAAACCGTACTGTACACAGCACGCAAACCAGCCACACACACCCCCTTACACAGTCCGTGAGCCGATCTATGACCGATCGCCCACTAATCCACAACGACCTTGAACTGTTGCAGGGACGCAGCAACTGCAGCAAGCGCCGCAACAAGCTCCAACAACGACAAAGGTAACGATGCACGATACCTCGAACTAACACAACCACACCTTGCATGCACTGTCGCAGATAGCAAGCCGCTACTGCCCTTACTACCCGTCCTACTGTCGCAGAGGTTTTTTCCCTTGGCGCTGGCCTTGGCACTTTTTTTCCTCTGCTCTTACAACCGCTACCCTTCGATCGCTTTCGACCACTTCTATCTCCTGATGGACCATGTTAATGAGTAGTCTTACCCAGACGCATGGATAACATCACAGCCTGCATCCTGTGACGCCTGATTCAGAACTAACATGCATACGGAGGTGACAGTAGAACTTTTGTGTTGGTCACCACGTTGGTGCTGGCGTGGAGGGGCCCCATCCTTAGAAGAGAAAAATTGTGACTGTGCGCCACCGCCGCCCGCCGCCGCCGCCGCCGCCGCGACCTGCTCCACGTCTCGCGTACTCGCCGGGAGAGCGGGCGGAACAGGGGCGCCGGCCGCCTCGTGATGGATAGCGGCGCGCCGGCTGCAGTCGCGGTTCATTTCCGGTGGGGAGGCCCTCCTGCACTGGCCGGTCGCTCTCTCTGCTGAGGAGCACCACTACTGAGGGGACGCGCTCTGCAGCTGCTGTCGCCAGTGCACGCTATCAAAAGCCGTACACGGACAAGCGAACCGGCAGCAGTGGACAAGCTCAGCCTCATCGCCTCCCGTATTCAGAACGGGGCAGACGTGTTCATCTTTCACGGTAAATGCAGATACCATGTAAGTTCTCAGCGCATGTTAAAACACAAGAAAAGGATTGCAGACGATGACGGGGTATGTTAAGTCATGACGTGACGACAGACTGAGTAAACAGTAACAGCCTCTAAACAGGAAACCACGCAGGAAAAGCGATGAAAGAGTTGGATTGTTAATTTTTGCAGCAATAAATTACATTACTCTTCTTTCCCGTACTGGAAATCCTTGTCTGTTTTTGCACTAAAAATCGAATGAATACTGTAGCCAGCCAGTCTATAAACAGGCGATAATGGAATATGCTACAGCAGACGTGGGCCGCCTTTAGTAACCCGCAGGCCTGATTCATATACAGTACTTATTTAAGCTCGCGGACCGGCTCGTCGCGCATAAAGTCAAAACTATAGCGTCAGAGTACGATCATGTTCGCTACATCCGCAGATGTTTACGTTTGTTAAAGTGTTGTGAACATAGTTTCTTTACTTACGACGTTTTACGGTAGCTATCTCGAAAACTTCCACTGTAAAATTCTGCAACGCCGTTTGTAAAGAAACTATGTTCATGACACGTAAATAAATCTAAACCTCTGAAGATACTGTGCCAAGAATCTATAAACGTCATCATAGAAAAATAAACGCGTCTAAAAGCAACTGGTGTAGTTAATTCACTATACATTACCTACAGTTTCAACAGCTGATGTGCTCTAGTACTTTCACATGAGACAAGAATAATTTACTAATGTCAGTACAAAAAAAAATTGAAAAACAAAATACGGTAATGAGACAGACAAGTCGACAAGCAGTTACGAGTAACTTTGCGATTTTTGGCCACAGGCACGTCACTACAGTTTTTTAAGTTAGTTTTTTAATATCCACAAACACTATTAGCAATGATTTCTTCAAAAAGTTCTCTAAAAATACTAAATATTGTAAAAATACTTACAATGACTCATCCAATAGGCATCGGTTCTTTCCGTAACACTAAATAAATTAAACCATTATTTCTTTGTTAATTTTAAAAGTCTAATTCGCCTTAACTTAACAAACACTGAGGTGACTTAAGTCATGGGACAGCGATATGCACATATACAGATGGTGAAAGCATCACGTAACAAGGTATAAAAGGGCAATGCATTGGCGGAGCATCATTTGTAGCCAGGAGACTCACGTGAAAAGGTTCCCGACGTGATTAGGGCCGCACGACTGGAATCAGCAGACTTTGAATGCGGAATGGTATTTGAACTTAGGCGCATGGGACATGGGAATTCAATATTCCAAAATCCACAGTGTCGACAGTGTGCCGAGAATACCAAATTTCAGGCATTACCTCTCACCACGGACGACGCAGTGGTCGACGGCCTTCAATTAAAGACCGAGTGCAGCGCCGTTTGGGTAGAGTTGTTAGTGCTAACAGACAAGCACCACTGTTTGAAATGACCGCAGTAATCAATGCGAGACGTACGACCAATGTATCCGTTACGACAGTACGGCAAATTTTGGTGTTAATAGCCAATGGCAACAGAAGACTGACGCGAGTGCCCCTGCTAACATCACCACATCGCCTCGCTCGTGACCGTATAGGTTGGACCCTAGACGACTGCAAAACCGTGGCCTGGTCACATGAGTCGCGATTTCAGCTAGTAAGAGATGATGGTAGAATCTGAGTGTGGTGCCGACCCTACGAAGCCATAGCACCAAACTGTCAGCAAGGGACTGTGCACGATGGTGGTGGCTCCATATTGGTATGGAATGTGTTTACATGGAATGGATTAGGTCTTCTTGTTGAACTGAAACGATCATTGACTGGAAATGGTTTTGTTCGGCTACTTGGAGACAGTTTGCAGCCATTCATGGACTTCATGTTCCCAAATGAAGATGCAATTTTTAAGAATGACGATGCGCTATGTCACCGGGCCACAGTTGTTGGCGATTGGCTTGAGGAATGTTCTGGACAGTTCGAGCTAATGATTTATCCACCCAGATCGCCCGACATGGATTCCATAGAACATTTATGGGACATAATCGAGAGGTCAGTTCGTGCTCAAAATCATGCACCGCAACACTTGTGTGGACGACTATAGAGGCAGCATGGCACAGGATTTCTGCACGTGACTTCCAGCGACTTGTTGAGTCGATGTCAAGGCGAGTTGCTGCACTGAATCGGTCAAAAGGCGGTCCGACATGATATTAGGAGGTATCCCATGACTTGTGTCGCCTCAGTGCATAGCGGCTGTATTATGCAGAAGCCAAACTGAAAAAATGGGAACAACTGGATAGTGCATATTCGAAATTGCCCCACGGGTGGATTACAATGCGAACGCTTCACTCTCTCTCCCACGAATTAATTCCCCAGGCCGGACTGAAACCAACTGTGGATCAGATCCGTCCCGCAGGTCGCCTGTTTCCTAGCCGTCTGCTACACCGTGTTGCAGCAGTCCGACATTTATCAAATTTTCTGGAAATGTTCATCACACAAAGCTCACTAAATGATTAAACTGCCATTCCATTTGGAGCAGATGACCATCATCATCAGTAAGGAGAAGTGACTCCAACGAATACGAATACGAACTTCTGTTCGTCGTTATATGGAAATAAACGGCTTCTGATTGTCAGCTTTATGAATTTCTTGCAATTCCTGAAAGACATACTATGTCAGTTTCTGAAGATTTCTGACTGTAAGTTTGCGTGAGGATACACGTCGTCCCATCGCATACCAGCCATGCTCTATGAGTGACAAATCAGGGGACCACACAGCCCAGTCGAGGATCCGTATATTCCTACAAAGTATCTGTCATGTGAAGTGCAGTGTGGATTCTTCAGTATACTAATGGAAGACTCCATTTGGTTTGATGATCATGGAGGGTATGTCAAAATTTTCGTAGATGCGAGCTATGGATAGAGATGGCAACTCTGTTGGCGGTGGTTGAATTTTTCTTCGGGAAACGTCATAATAAACACTAGCTCAGCGTATATACGAAGCGTTACACAAATCCTCTTTTAGGTTTCTAAGGGTAGTGGGGCCGCGCCGGGACTAGCCGAGCGGTCTAATTGCTCTGCAGTCATGGACTGTGCGGTTTATGCCGGCGGAGGTTCGAGTCCTCCCGCGGGCATGGGCGTGTGTGTTTGTCCTTAGGATAATTTAGGTTAAGTAGTGTGTAAGCTTAGGGGCTGATGACCTTAGCAGTTAAGTCTCATAAGATTTCACACACATTTGAACATTTTTTGATGGGTTGTGGATCTGGACACAGTATACAAAATTTTGGTAAGAAACTGATGTCCGAAAAGGTAACATTTGGATATAAATTAAGTCTGAAGATAGTATCACTTCTAAATGTCTCGCCGCACGGTAAGCACACAAACTGAGAAGAGGGAACCGCTGTCAGTCCCCTGACGTAATGTGCCCTCTGTTTACGGTCACTGTTTCAGCGTTTTGCCCATTTGTTAGTCCGTCATTGATCAGTAATGACAACCAAGTCAGTACAGGATAGCGGAATACACGACTGAAAAGTGCACCGAGATGTTGATAATTTACAGTTAAGATGGATATCCCGGCAGAGCTCCACAACGTATGTATCTAGAATGTTTTCAGTCAATCGCATACCATTTTTGTCGGACATCAGAAACAACAACAACGACTACGAGTGATGCGAGGAACTGCTACGTTCGTAACTAGGAGGACGGACTGTGGTGCTCCGTGGACGCGTCCTACTCTCGACTTTGGAGAAGTTGTCTTTCGTCACTGACGATGAGTACTCAAAATTGTCCATGCCATGGACGTGCCCCAAACGAGCGTCTGCCTGATCCGAATGACCAGCAAGTCTTCCCTTATCATAGACAGAATGTGCGTGCGTTGACTTCGGCAAATTTTCCGCAACGTGCCAATTTCCGTTCGTTGTAACATCACTGTGTCGAAATGTCCTAATTTCCACGCCATGTTTTCTACAGATGTAAGTCACTTCACCATGAGGGCTAGGAAACAGCCACATTTTGGATTATGGAAATCCTCATGCCACATATTGCTGTGGATTTCATCAATGCTTGAGTGTCAATGGCTCTGAGAACAACTGGACTTAACATTGGAGGTCAACAGTCCCCCAGAACTTAGAACTACTTAAACCTAACTAACGTAAGGACATCACACACATCCATGCCCGAGGCAGGATTCGAACCTGCGACCGTAGCGCTAGTGCGGTTCCATACTGAAGTGCATAGAACCGCTCGGCCACACCGGCCGGCTTGAGTGTCAACGTATCGGCTGGGATCAATAATGGTCGTGTTATTGGGCCGTACATTCTTCCATACCGCCTAACGGCTTCCATATACTTGCCATTGCTGCAGGAGGTACTGATGGAGTTGAAAGATTTGCCTCTGTCACTCCGTCAGCAAATGTAGTTCCAACACACGGCGCACCCGAGCCTTCTGCACGTAGCGTTCGCAAACATCTCAGCCTAACATGCGGTGGAAGGTGGACGGGTCGCCTCCTTGGTAAGGTCGGGCGCCAGATTTAACTCCTGTCTATTTTTTCTTGTGGAGCATCCAATATGAGAGTCGTGCACGATCGGAAGAAGATCTTGTTGCAAGAGTTGTGGTGGCAACAGAAAGTATTTCAGCACAAGCCAGGGTTTGTGGATCGTATGTATGAAATTATGTGTCGCAGTCACCTTATGCAACGAGCACCAGGGTCGCCTCGTAGAGCAACTCCTGTGAAGCACGCGCGTCAGAGCACATTGATTCTGCTGTATGTATCCTATGAATTAGGGGATCTATAGTCCGATCCACGAATGATGGCGACTCGTGCACGTCGAGGCGCCAACGGGGATTGTATTGTTGACAATTACAAGCGACAGTTGCGGTGGGCGCATGCGCGTGCTTTCGACTCGAAGAAAGCATTATCCTGCAAATTACGTCTCTCGTTTGCTTAGGCAGAGTTTATCCCTAACCATCACAGTCAGCGATCATAACCCGTAAGAAACGGAATTGAAATTCACTAAATAACTCGGTACCATCACGTTTAATGCTCGCATTAGCTACGGAATTCAGAGCAGAGCGCTCAGAACATAGTGAACGCTCATTTGCTGTCGGAGCATACGTGACGTAGGTGCGCAGAACAGGCCTAACTCGATCGCCATCGGTCGTAACTGCAACTATAAAAGTGATTCGTTCTTCAAATTTATTTCACACTCAAATGGTTCATATAAGGACATGGGTTCTTCGTGAAAAATTTAGCTACCATCTCCCCGGGAAGTCTGTATTTCCAAACACTACGCATTTACTATCACATGCTAAATAACTTAGAGCAAGTCATTCCTGCGTGTGATTCCAAGAAATATTAAAAGTTACCAAATCAATAGCGAACTTTGCAGTTTGATGACACATCGCATCCCAGTGTCCCTTGCAATTCAGGATCACCTATTTTCCCACTTGAAACTTTAAGGATCTATGCATTGGTGGCGCAAGTAAATATTTAGCTACCGCTGATTAGTGAACTGCAGTGGTCTGACTGTTGACAGACCCTAATGGCGCCAAAACAACCCCAAAATTTCTACGTGGCGACAGTCAGATGGAGAGTCAATTTCGTTTACTGGTGTAGTGGATTACATAACAAATTCTTATATTCGAAAATGATCGAGAGTTAATGATAGAAGTGTTATATTTCCTTTCCATTGCCTACTCTGATTATACAGCGAACTTACATGTCAATGAATCTGCTCTTTCAAAGTGCTTTGAGAGGAACCAATGTCACTACGATCTTATCGGTGAGTTAATTTAAAATTTCTCAGGCGACAGGAGCGAGTAAGGCATAAAGCGCGGCGAAGCTGCGCTTCCAAAGTGCTCGACAGCCGACGCGGAATACATTTCCTAATCTTTTCCATTTTCAGCCTCCGCGGCGACAGGCGAGCAGAGGAATCCAATTCCACTTGTCGCGATGGGATAATTATATTTCGGTAAAATAGCCGTCCCGTTCCGAAGGGAGGTACGAGGGGGCCTGCAGAATAAGCGAGGGAGGTAGGGAACGGTGACGGCGCCCGGGCGGAGCCGCGATCGCCGCCGAGTTAAGGAAATGGAGTAAATCGTTAATTCGGCGGCGGCGGCGGCGGCGGCGGCGGCGGTGGGTGCGCGTCCTCCGCCTCCGGCAGGTCCGGGCCGCAAAGACGGCAGATATACTGCCGCTGGCGGCGGCGGCGGCGGCGGCGGCGGCGGCGGGCAGCGGCCGGCCCGCGCGGGGCGCCTCCTGCCTGCGTGCCTTTGTTTTCCATTTCCAGCGCGCCCGGAGCTCGTTTCCTGCCAGATTATAGCCCGGCCGCCATCTTGCTTATGGAATCGTGAAGACTTGCCCAGGAAATGAATCCGCCCGGCGGGCCGAGATGGCGAGAATAAATAGCCGAACGCGCGCCGGGGCGGCGTCGCTTCCAGGCCGGCGCGCTTGATGCTGATGCGTGCAGCCGTGCGGGGGCGGCGTCTGCCCTCGCGTCTGCAGCCCGAGGGCGAGCGCGAGCGCCCCTAACGGCCGCCGCGGTGACCACCAGCTGCCGACGTGACGCTGGCCCGCAAGCGATACACAGGCGCTGCCGTAGCGGCATATCTTTTGCTCTTAAGCTCCTTTTACTCGAGCGAATTTCTTGTCTCACTCCACTAGTCGTGGCTAGGGACACGAGGTAGGTTTTTCTCGGTACCGATATTTTCTGCTCGGCACTATCCGACTGATACCTAAAGTTATATCACTACTTTATACCAGGAATGGTATCGAATGATCTAAGCAATGATTTTGTGACGTACTGTTACGCGATATTGTTTCATTTTTCTGCCACTGCTTTGTGGTTATTTTATGAGAGTTCTGGGCACGTTTGCTTGGGAGTAAATACGTATTTTTGGCTGGCAGGTGTGCTCCTCCTGTGGCCCCTAGTTCCCATTTGTAAGCAGAAGGCAGTCAGTGCCCCTCCTAAGGACGGCAAGCATCCTCACAATTTCACAGAACTGGGACTGCGGCCTGCTTCGTGCTTTTGTTGGCTAGAGCCAGTATCTGTCCTCACTGAGAACCATTGCCGTTCCCTGAAAATAATAGAGCACGACCTCTTTTGTCTTTTCTGTATGGACATAAAAAGACGGAACGCTGTGGCATCTCCAGAGCTCCACGGGAATGTCAATTGCTTTCCGTGCAGAGCTTCGATATCTCTAATCGAATTAATGCTAAATCAGACTGCAAGTCCTTGTAGCAGCATGCAACCATTATGAATATAATTATTGGAAGTAATGAAAAAAAAGCTGCTTGGGTGCTTCAAGAAAGTCGCTGATTTTCTCTGAACTTGTTTATTAACTGTCAAGACGCGTTTCGGGTATAGCCCATTAACTCATGACCTGTTATAAACAGACAAAGTAATAGATGTTATGTTACAAATGTTTGCAGAAACGCAAATATCTTACAAAAAGGCAGTTATAAACAAACAATATTCAATAACAATACACTTTTTCTGATAAAAAATCTATATGCCATTCTACACTCCTGGAAATGGAAAAAAGAACACATTGACACCGGTGTGTCAGACCCACCATACTTGCTCCGGACACTGCGAGAGGGCTGTACAAGCAATGATCACACGCACGGCACAGCGGACACACCAGGAACCGCGGTGTTGGCCGTCGAATGGCGATAGCTGCGCAGCATTTGTGCACCGCCGCCGTCAGTGTCAGCCAGTTTGCCGTGGCATACGGAGCTCCATAGCAGTCTTTAACACTGGTAGCATGCCGCGACAGGGTGGACGTGAACCGTATGTGCAGTTGACGGACTTTGAGCGAGGGCGTATAGTGGGCATGCGGGAGGCCGGGTGGACGTACCGCCAAATTGCTCAACACGTGGGGCGTGAGGTCTCCACAGTACATCGATGTTGTCGCCAGTGGTCGGCGGAAGGTGCACGTGCCCGTCGACCTGGGACCGGACCGCAGCGACGCACGGATGCACGCTAAGACCGTAGGATCCTACGCAGTGCCGTAGGGGACCGCACCGCCTCTTCCCAGCAAATTAGGGACACTGTTGCTCCTGGGGTATCGGCGAGGACCATTCGCAACCGTCCCCATCAAGCTGGGCTACGGTCCCGCACACCGTTAGGCCGTCTTCCGCTCACGCCCCAACATCGTGCAGCCCGCCTCCAGTGGTGTCGCGACAGGCGTGGGTGGAGGGACCAATGGAGACGTGTCGTCTTCAGCGATGAGAGTCGCTTCTGCCTTGGTGCCAATGATGGTCGTATGCGTGTTTGGCGCCGTGCAGGTGAGCGCCACAATCAGGACTGCATACGACCGAGGCACACAGGGCCAACACCCGGCATCATGGTGTGGGGAGCGATCTCCTACACTGGCCGTACACCACTGGTGATCGTCGAGGGGACACTGAATAGTGCACGGTACATCCAAACCGTCATCGAACCCATCGTTCTACCATTCCTAGACCGGCAAGGGAACTTGCAGTTCCAACAGGACAATGCACGTCCGCATGTATCCCGTGCCACCCAACGTGCTCTAGAAGGTGTAAGTCAACTACCCTGGCCAGCAAGATCTCCGGATCTGTCCCCCATTGAGCATGTTTGGGACTGGATGAAGCGTCGTCTCACGCGGTCTGCACGTCCAGCACGAAAGCTGGTCCAACTGAGGCGCCAGGTGGAAATGGCATGGCAAGCCGTTCAACAGGACTACATCCAGCATCTCTACGATCGTCTCCATGGGAGAATAGCAGCCTGCATTGCTGCGAAAGGTGGATATACACTGTACTAGTGCCGACATTGTGCATGCTCTGTTGCCTGTGTCTATGTGCCTGTGGTTCTGTCAGTGTGATCATGTGATGTATCTGACCCCAGGAATGTGTCAATAAAGTTTCCCCTTCCTGGGACAATGAATTCACGGTGTTCTTATTTCAATTTCCAGGAGTGTATATACAAATACAAGAGACTGATGTAGACGACAATACTGCCATTACCAAAGTGTACAAAAACAGGTAGCCCCATTAACTCTACAGCTTGACGGCTACTACTGAAGTTCCATGCAAGCAATGACCAGCACAGCCGTGTGTGTTGGGAGGAAGACTAGGTCACGCTGAACCCCTAGCTGCGTCGATGCACGTTTAAAGAGCGACACACATATTGATACGCACTTGTTGTAATTATCTATGAAGAATTTAAAAATAGTACATCGGTCACTAAACGATCTGTTTATTGTTATTGTCTGTTTGTAATGGGTCATCAGATGATGGGGTAAACCCGAAATGCTTCATGACAGTTAATAAATTCAGAGAAAACCAGCGACTGGTTTTAAGCAACCACACAGTTTTTCTAAAATCCTTCTAATAATTCGACCCGAATGAGTCGCCTCACCCCCCCCCCCCCCCTCCCCCCGACCAGGACTGATGGGAAGAGGTTGAATAATCAGTGGAACACTGTTCCAGGCCAGTACCAACTTCTTGTTCCTTAATATGTGTTTTGTTCGCCAAGAGTGGGAAGTTTTAGCTGCGGTCCCCAGTTTTCGCATGAAGTAAGCAATATTCTTATTCCAGAATGGCTGTGGCTAAGCCATGTCTCCGCAATATCCTTTCTTCCAGGAGTGCTAGTTCTCCAACGTTCGCAGGAGAGCTTCTGCGAAGTTTGGAAGGTAGGAGACGAGGTACTGGCGGAATTAAAGCTGTGAGGACGGGACCTGAGTCGTGCTTGGGTAGCTCAGTTGGTAGAGCACTTGCCCGCGAACGGCAAAGGTCCCGAGTTCGAGTCTCGGTTCGGCACACAGTTTTAATCTGCCAGGAAGTTTAATATTCATATTCGTCACACTGGCAACAGCATTGAGTCATTCCCTCCATGTGTAGTTTTTTCGGAGATTGAAGTTGAGGGTGGAGAAGGAATTTTCTGTTATTTGCCTCCCGGATGCTATTTGACGCCGATTGGTACGCCCTAGCTGATTTTTAGAGAAACGTAAATGTCGCAATTTCAGTTGTACGATCCATATTCTAACCATATCTGAACTCACGGGTGTTGCCTATTTCATTGTCATGTTTGGTCTCTTTTTATGTCGTTAAATTTGAATTCGCGAGTTGCCCAGATGAGCTGCGTTTTATCTGTGCAGCATTCTGTATACTCTGGTACTCCCAGTAGTACTGGCGTCATCTTATGTAATTTCTATTGCTATTTTAGAGAACGTTGCTCTTTGTTAGTTTGACGTGAATTGTGTGCATCATAAAGAGCAAATGAAGACTGTTGTACTCACACCTGACTTAAATTTCAAGCTCCCCTAATTGCCCTACAATTTTTCCACAGTTGGTTGACCCAATAATAAAAAACATAACCCGTTGCATAAGTCAGTTGTTATATCTACTGTGTCGTTGTTTTCGTCGTATACAGTGGCCAAACACAACGAACTGTTGTTTGAAGTTAAAGAGACACTCCAGCGACTTTCAATTTATTATTATATTTATTAAATTTGGGGAGAATGAAATGTTTGGTAAAATCTCTATTATTAATGGACTCAAAAAAGGATGTGTCCTCGTGCCAACATTGATTTCCCTGTATCTTGTAGCCATGCTTGATGAGACGTTGTCTCAAAACAGTGAAGATACAGACCTTAAACGCAGTTTGGAGGAGGACTGTTTAAAAGCAGTCCAGACTCCAGGTTGAAGAAAATAGGCAAAAATGGACATCCATCTATTACTAATGGAGAAGTCAAAATTACCACAACATTTTTGGAAATATATCCGGAAAGCTAAGAGATGAACTGAAACACCATCAAAAAGATGGAAGGACCAAATGCAACTGCAGTGGGCCGAACAAGGCCTAACGCATGGCAGAAGAAGTAGAAGATCACATTCTAAAAGATTCACAAGTCTTTCTCAGATAAATGAACTGCAATATGTAGACGACAATGCTTCTCCATATCATACATCCACAGATCAGTATCGGTCCGCAAATTGTTTCAGAAGCGTACGTGAACGGTTTGAACTTTTTGGCCTGACTATCATCTGCTCAAAAGCAAAGATATTCACACAGCGGCTTTGCGGATTCAATATATCTATCTACATCAGTCCTTTGCATCATGTGGATCATTTCCTGTATCTAGGAAGTATTTTATTCGCAAATTTTTCATCGGAAAAGCGCGTAGAGCACAGAATACGTACACCAATGTTGCTTTCACATGTCTGCCCCCCCTCTCTCTCCCTCTCCCACTCTCTCTCTCTCTCTCTCTCTCTCTCTCTCTCTCTCTCTCTCTCACACACACACACACAGACTCCGGCTCATTCTGAATAAAAATGCACTGGACTAATGCTGTATCGAGCAGTTGTTGCTGCCAGCCTGCTCTGTGGTTGCGAAACCGGGCACTGTATCGGCGTGGTCTTAACAAACTGGAAAGCTTCAACTAGCAGAAGCTTTGGCACATTATGAACTTCACTTGCGATGACTTTGTATCGGACACAACTGTTCCTGAGAAGGCGAAGATGTACAGTCTAGAAGCTAGCGTCATTGATCACCAACTTAGATGGGTAGAGCATCTCCAGTGGATGAGAAACGACATATTTCCTCGACAAATCTTTTCGAGGCAGAAGATCCCGTCGTACTTCTCTGAAGCGCTGTATGAATCAATTCAAAAAGTCTAAACAGTTATTCGAAAAACAGGTGCGTCGCAGCACAAGATCGTGTTTACTGGTGCACAACTACTTCTGTTGTTGTTTTACATTTTGAGCAGGAACGTTGAAAACTTGAAAATGAGAAAAGTCAGAGTCGTAAACTTCCCCCGGTCCAGTCACGTCCTCCACCTTCTAGTGTGTGTAATCTACGTGGCCGCATGATTCAGTCTAGGATTGGTCTACTAAGCCATTAAACGTATATACATACCCGAACTGTGAGGCAACGAAGAAAATATAAGAGGAAAATGTAAGCTCGGATACGAGTATCAGCCAACGATGACTACGACTTACCCAGAATTTTGGCCTCATTACTCAGTTCCAATACTTTCAACAACTTTTACTGTGAAACCTTATTTTTTGCCTAATTTCATGATTATAGAAATTTGTGGTAAGTTCCTATGGGACCAAACTGCTGAGGTCGTCGGTCCCTATGCTTATACACTACTTAATCTAACTTAAATTAACTTACGCTAACGACAACACACACACACACACAGATGCCTGAGGGAGGACTCGAACCTCCGACGTGGGGAGACGTGCGAACTGTGGCAAGGCGCCTGAGACCCCGCGGCTACCCCGCGCAGCTTCATGAACCTAGGTCAACGAGAAGTACGATAAAGGTTTTGATGACAGAGTTTGCGAGGGTCAAAATATGTAATGTAAATGGCCGTATCTTTTGATTGCATTGACTTAGAAATTCCAATTTTTTACATCACCAAGGGACCAAAAGTTTAATATGCGACATAAATTTCAGCTTGATCGCTCTAATCGTTCTTGAGATAAAGGGTTTCTAACTGCCGGACAGACAAACGGACGGACCGGCGACAAAGTGATCCTATAAGGATTCTGTTTATAACGAATGAGATACGAAATGCTAAAAATGTATTTTTGAGATGACTGAGTTTCAAAAATTACGGTATTTAAAGGCCGTCCTAGGAAACCATACGAGTATCTTAGCAACGCGATCTGCCGTGATAGGCTCGATTAGCTTTAAATACTTTTAAAAATTTGGGAGTAATCGGTTGTTTTTTAGATTGACTTACGCCTTTATGATAGATATGGGCGCATTTGGTACTGCTTTCCAAAAAATGGATCAGCAGTGGAAAATATGTGTGTGTCCAACTCTTAAAATATCACTCTAATCTCAATGAATTTGATATGTAGGTTGTACTCCCGAAAGACACCTCAGCGTTGTAATTCCGCTATCTACATTTTGTAATCTGTAATGACAGTAATCTGCAACGAAAATAAAAACATTGCTTGATTTAGCGCTTGTATCATTATATTTAAATCTACTGTCACTATCATAGACAGATTTTAAAAACGGTGATGGAGAGATTGGATCCGTTAGAGAGTATCTACTCTAATTTTCTTATCAATTGTAAGTGTCGATACCTCTAGGTATCGATACTTTTTCGATGATCAGACAGACCACCTACCTAACAGCCGGTACGTCCATCTCTGGCACGGATAACAGTGGCGACGCGTCGTGGCATGGAGGGAATTGGTATCACATATGCACACAAAAGTCACCTATTTCCCGTAAATTCCGGGGAGGGAGAGGGACGATTAGCCACGTTAAATCGTATCTCAGATGTGGTCGATCGGGTTCAGATATGGTGAGTTGGGGGACAGCACATCAACTGGAACGCACCACTAAGTTCCTCGAACCACCCCATCACACTCCTCGCCTTGTGACGACGTCTGCAAGAAGCGTACGCTACTCCTTGGTTGTCTTGGTGCCTTGTACGGGCTCCATTGTTCCCTTTGATGCCTAAGTGGATGTTCCCAGGGCGTAATGGAGCAGCCGCCAGCGTGTCTCCGCCCTGCACCGCACATGTCAAGGAGTTGTTCTCCTGGAAGACAACCTATTCGCTCTCTCCCATCGGCATGTCGGCGCCATATTGCTTCTGGCTGTCTGATGTGAAAGTCAGGTTATGTAGGACCGTCTTTCTTACAAACTGTTGGAACTTTATATCATCAGTTAGGAACTAGCTTATGATATAGGGGGTGAGTTATCGCTTCCCACGCCCGGGTTCCCGGGTTCGATTCCCGGCGGGGTCAGGGATTTTCTCTGCCTCGTGATGGCTGGGTGTTGTGTGGCGTCCTTAGGTTAGTTAGGTTTAAGTAGTTCTAAGTTCTAGGGGACTTATGACCACAGCAGTTGAGTCCCATAGTGCTCAGAGCCATTTGAACCAATATAGGGGGTGATAACATCTCTCGGTTTGCCGGCCGGAGTGGCCTAGCGGTTAAAGGCGCTACAGTCTGGAACCGCACGACCGCTACGGTCGCAGGTTCGAATCCTGCCTCGGGCATGGATGTGTGTGATGTCCTTAGGTTAGTTAGGTTTAAGTAGTTCTAAGTTCTAGGGGACTTATGACCACAGCAGTTGCGTCCCATAGTGCTCAGAGCCATTTGAGCCATCTCTCGGTTTGAGGGCGTATACACAACGTAGTGCGACGCCGATGCGGATATCTAGCCGCCGATACATAGGCAAAGGTGTAGTGTGGCATTCATGTCTTTCCGATGTGTTGCGGTAAATGTGGAAATGTGAACTGTGTCGACATTGTTACCAAATGCGTCCAAGCGACCAACAAGCTGTTATTTTTTTCTTTACTGCCGAAGGACAAACATCGGCAGACACCTATCGGCGAATGAGAAATGTGTAGGGGGCAGCACGTCTGCCGAAAACCACCGTTGTGGAATGATGCGCGACAAGGGGTGCTGCTTCGTAGCAACGAACGTCCCCGATTTGCAGATGTCGTAAAGCAGAAGTTACGCCAACTCAAGTGGTAGACACTCGAGCACACGCCCTAAGGTCCCAGTCTCTCCCCATGAGATTATCACCCCATCCTTCCCTTAGAAAAGACCTTGAAGGGTCGAAGATTCCTGTCGGACGAAGATGTGCAGCAAGCAGTTACGGACATTATCGCGTAGCACAACAGTGTTTTACCAGACGGGTATCTTCAACTTGGTGCGTGGCAGGATGATTGTCTGAATGCTCACGGCGATTTTGCACGATTGGCATACCAGTTCTGGACTGTACAGCATTCGAAGGGAAATTTTTTGATAGCCCCTTATGGCAGAGCCAAATTCATAGTGAATGTTTGTAGCATGGTCATACAAATGAAAAATTTCTTGACAAGAGTGTATGTAAATTCTCCAGATTGCTGAAAATGAATCAGTAGGGGAAGTGTCTTCCAAACATCACTAAATATCATCATACACAGAAAACAAATACATGCAAACACGTCAAACAGTGCGATTCTTGAAATTTTCCCGGAGTTAAGATTATTTCATGAAGTTTCGATACTGCAGCCGAATAACGTCGACTTCTTGACACGATATTTCGGCTGCCACATCGCTACCATTATACAAAAGATTGGTGAGAAGACGAGAGAAGACAAACGCTATATGAGCGACATCTGTCGAGTTACACGCCCTCTTCGAATATTGCTCCACTTATTGAGTGCAGGTTCATGTGTAATGAGATACTACATGCGCGTTCTCTGTCGGAGTGCGCACTCGCGAGGTTAAAATTCATGTATCAAAATGGATAGATTTAGATGTCGCCAAACTTTTCATTGGTCATCAAATGTTTTCTTTTGTTGCGTATGTGTCTTCGCGCCAATTTCTTGCGCTAAGGTAGCGGTGTAAACTAGCAATCTCCAGTGCTAAACACTCATCGGAAGATGGCTGAATGGTTGTCAGCGGAAATATCGTGGCAACGCAATCCCGAAACTTCATGGAATAATTCAAGCAATATTTAGAAGCCAATACACAGCTCCTTTTTACTTTATCCTCTGTGTATTGCTTATATTCCGAGTGCCAAATAATGCCCTAACCTGCTTTCCTCCTTGAATAAGTTGGGTTTTCACTACTGAAACATATTTCAGGATAAAGTTTCATCTATGTTGTTATCTGTACACAGTGTAGGATTTTTCTTTGTAGAGTTGTTGTGAAACATAATTTTTTTTTCTTTTTTTTTTTTTTTGCTTTCAGATATTTGGACTCACTGGTGGGAGAATACCCTAGAGCAAAACAGCAAGTCGTGACGCAATTTTCACACTGTGCCACGAAAAATGGTGGACAACAAAATGAAAATTAAGGAGACTTAAAATATATTAACATCAGTGAACAAGGGGAGATCTGATTAGCAGAAGACACCCATCATCCACTGTTTCTGTCCATGCACAGTGTTCAGTACTCTCAGGATTGTAGAACTGCACACTTGGAATAATCAATTAATCATTGACGTCACCGATCACCTGCGACGTGTTTGGTAGCTAATCATTTACAAGCAGTTGTGTGACTTGCACCACTACGAATAGTCTATTTTTCACCGCAAGTTGCTCGCATAAAATTTTCATTAGATTTTATTAAGATATATATAGCACAGAAATAATGCATCAGTTTTAAGTATTTCGCCGTGATAAATCTTAGACTTGCTGTAAATAATGAAATACCAACATAAAATTGTTGTTTTATTAATGCAGGTTGCCCGCTATAGATTTTCATGTCCATCCCCTCCATGAAAGATAGAAACAGAAGAATGTTTCAATAATGGCAACATGTAAGAAAAATGTTATACTATTGCGTGAGAAGGAACGATTTTCGCTTATCCTTACTCGCCAGTCCGTGTCTTTATGGTGCTGTAGACGTAACTGCACAGAATTTCTGAGGTTGAAGTCAAATTTAATTATTCGTCAGGCTCCCTAGATAATATAAGTAGCAAATATGGTAGGGAGGTGGGTGTTGAGAAATGGATACGTAAAATTAAGTGCAATTATATGTTTAAAAAAGCACGGATAACTACCGTACGAAAAGGCAGACAGAAGAGAGGCCCCTTTGGAGCAAAGAACTTTTTTGGGTTTTTATATTTTTTACTACACAGCTACATCAGAATTTCAACCAGTCGGTGACCGTTTTCAGACTGTCAACAGATATAAAAAAATCTATACAATCTGCCAAGTACCTGCTTAATGGAAAAAATAAACAGAGTTATACCCAAAAGCATATGCTACAAGCATCGATGGAACTATGCTAACGGTATCAGTAGGTAGAGGGCGAGGTTTTATAGGCGCAGTCAAATCGTGTGTCCGTCCATTCATATATGAGAGGACTCCACTCTAGCTGTACGTACTGCCAACACTTGCACTAGTACCACACTCTATCTCCCGGTAATGGTGTTCGTACCCAGTGCTAAAAGAATATTGGTTTAACTGGTAGTCTGAGTTCCTGATCTGACCGGTTTTGCTGATTATCGATTCAGCTTCATCCAGAGTAGTCTTTTTTTTCAACAAGAAGTCTGCAGTTTGGATGCTCTATTTGTACTGTCATTAGCTACGCCGTGACATTTATTATGCAGATTTTTTTACTTTTAAGATGATCGCTTCAGGTTTTTACACTTCTATGTCAATTAGCAAGGCGAATTTCTAATCGGGAGGTCGGCTTTCGACGAGACTAGACTCACACATGCAGGGGACTGTGAACGCAGCGTGTGTAGCATTTTTCATCTGCGGTTTGTTTACGAAAAACACTTAATTTCTTAAGTTTAAAAGTGCCCGTAGCGAAGTCGTATTCGTATATTAACGTGTAGTAGCCTCGGTATTATAGACATAAGATATCAGATCACTTAAAGTTTGTTCTTGTAGTAACTAATTAATTAATTTATTTTATTTTGTGCTCATGTTATCGCCAGTTTGATGAAAATATTTGCCTTATGTCGACTTTAACGGATGTAAACAAGAACGAATTACATCACTGAACAAAGTAGCCCTATGCCATGTCTTTTTGTCATGATCTTTGTTACAAGCAACAATTGTGTAACACATGCTGGATGGTGGCAAAGTTTCTCTGTCACAGTGTAAATGAATGCAGATTGTGTAAAAGTGTGTGGAGTGATGTACCAACTGGCCATCTAAATGGAGGCATACAGATGGACACTAACGAAAAAAGCCGCCCACACTGCCGCAGTAAGTAAAATAATTAATTTGCTTTCACATCGACAAAAATGGCTCTGAGCACTATGGGACTTAACTTCTGAGGTCATCATTCCCCTAGAACTTAGAACTACTTAAACCAAATTAACCTAAGGACATCACACACATCCATGCCCGAGGCAGGATTCGAACCTGCGTTCGCGCAGTTCCAGACTGTAGCACCTAGAACAGCTCGGCCACCCCGGCCGGCCTCACATCGACAGATAAACAACAGTCAAGCGTGTTCCATCTTCTTGTGACAGAGCCATCACCCAGCATTGTGCTAGAAAGAGTGATGTAACTTCCAGGAAATTATCTGAAGATGAACCTGGAAAGGTTCGCAAACAGGTTCATGCAATAATAAATAACTATTCAAAAAAGTGACCGGTTGCGGTTTTGTTAATTTACATACAAATATTTTCTTATTTTGTAAAATCCTGCGAATGATACGGCGTATTTGCTTACTCCATACGTTGTGTTACAATTCATTTGGGAGGTCAAGCTGCTTATCTCGGCATTAATACGAATGAGACGGCGCAGTGGGGTGAACGTAACACAAATTATTAACTAAACTATCGGCTGTAGAATAAAATATTGTTATACTTTCTCGTTCATCCTCATGAAATCTAAACCTAAACAAAAACGAGCCACGCTACGAGAAATTAGACAACTAAACGGTTTCTGTAAACTGTGGTGGGAAACATCCACAATCTTGTGGACACACCACTTTTTCTGTCCCCTACATGCTCCTTTCCTTTTTCCACGCCCTTCTGAGGTCCTAGTCAGGGGCTCGCGTTGCGAGAGAGAGCGCGCGTGCACCTGTTGTAGGGAACGCGTATGCAGTTATCGCGGCGCGCTGCCACCGCGACAGAGCGTGCCCTGGCCGTGGGCCGCCTCCGCAGGGCGGCTGCGTGTCGCGGCTTAAGCCGGCCGCAGGCCGGCTGGACGTGTACGTGTATATCGGACTGCGCAGCTACAAGTGCGCTTTGTTCCGCCAGATTAATTGAGCCCGCAGATTTATCGGCTGCGCGTGCCGTATAAACCAATAATCGGATACGGGGTTCGGCGATGGCCCGGGGGTTGGGCGGCTGCCACCGTGAGGAAGGGGAGAGCGGAACTCGTTACGAGTGGCTGGCAATGAGGGGCGGTCGGCTGTCAACACAACGGATGGGCAGCTGCGTGCCACTACACTGGGCCAATCGCGGACACGCTGCACTCCGTTTTGAAGGGGACCGTCTTCACCGCTGTTCTCTCCAATAAATGACTAACCACTCGTATTAGTCGTTCCACTTAAAGGCAACTGTAAGAAATATAAGCGCAACCAGTTCCATTGCAGTGGTGTGACATTTTGTTATTCCCACTTCACTTTCACTATCGACTAACTCAACTTAAAACATACTTCTGTTTCAAGCAATCGTCGACCCACAGGCAGCAATGTGCTGTGTGATTGAGTCGTATCATGAGTGCCCCTATTTATGTCTGTATGCCATCATGGTAGTACTGTTATGTAAATCGTTCACGAGTCTGGAACGTTGTTCTCGGTCGAGTCTACAACAACACTAGTTACAATGAATCGTTCCTCTCGCCCATTCTTCGGAAGTCCGTGGCGTCGCGCGATTTCACACACGCTACTCGCGGTCTGAATCCAAGCCGTCTCAGAGACGTAAACGAATTACGCGATGTTCTGATCCCCGAATTTAATTGGAAACGTTTAATGACGCACCCGGATTATTTGCCTATTAACATATCGGCATAAATAAGGGTCGCCAGCCACAGTTTGACCCTCAAGACGGGGCTAAACTTCACAGCTCAGAAGTCAGTAATAACACGGTCCAGTAACATTAATGTGAACGCCTGTCAAAAGCTTGAACAATCACCTTTTGCAGCGCGGACCGCTGCCAGACGTGCAAGAGTTAGTGAGGTTCTGGAAGGCACCGGCAGCGCTGTGGAGCCGTGCCGACTGCAGTGCCTTGTCCAGCGACGCTAGGTTTCTCGGTTGGGGTTCCATGTCGCGAACAGCCCCGTCCAGGTGGTACCACATATTCTCGACCGGGCCTACGTCTGGGGAGCACGATAACCTCATCCTGGCGCTCTTCGAACCACACATGTAGACTGCAAGTTGTACGACACATTGCACTGTCCTGCTCGTAGATGCTATCGTGCTGAAGATGCATACTTGTGTTGATCCACTGCGTCTTCCAGAAAAACGAGGCCACCCAGCGAATTCCACGAAAAAATTCCCCAGACCGTAACGGCCTGGACCCTTCCGACAATTGTTGCAGGGTATTTGCTTTCCGATGGAGTATAAAACGTGTTCCATCTGAAACGGTCAGTATCAGCCACTCAGTAAACGTCCACTGCGATAGTGATGTGCAAATACCAGGCTTCGTCACTGATTAACAGGACTCAGCAAGGGTGAGGAACCAGGCGCCTGCTGCAGAGGCCAGGATGCAGAACTGTTCGCTGAAGGCTCGTTGAGAAGACACTGTTGGTTCATATGGGCAGTCACTTGCCCAACAATTTGACGTCTATTCGACCGTACACATCTCCGCAGTTGTCAGCCACCTTTTACAACTATGGCCCCAGGTGTACAACAGCTGCCTCAGCCCTGGTTTTTCTTAGCGCCTTTTTTGGCATGCGTATACTTAAACCATGTCGGCACGTGAACAGTTTACAAACTTAGCCATTTCGGAAAGACTTCCGTACTTGGCCCTTTTAGACAGGTGAATCACTCCGTTTCCGCATTACGAGAACGGCTGCACTGTTTCCGCGTGCCCCCGACGCGCTTTATATACCCTCCACCACCAGTGCTGCCACCAGCTGTCAGTGACTGCCTATTGCACTGACGTCGCATATAGGCGGTAGTTACATTAATGTGACTGGATCGTGAAATTCCCAGTAATCTGTCTAATTACCTTTATGGAAGATTCCGAAGTCCAACCACTACCCTGGAATGTGTTTCTCGCTAACAATTTGGTATGTCATCTTCGAGTATCAATTATCAACTGCCGATGACAAACACCACAACAAACAAACCGGAAACACAATTCTCAAAGTCAAAAGGGGAAATTTCACTCAAAACACCACGCTCATATTTGTACGGAAACAATAAAATTATTGGAATCAGTTCATCTGTCACTATTACGCTTCCATCTAGCTAATGTCTACACACCCTGCTCTGAGGCCTTCTTTCACCGAAGAGACCACACTCATTAATCTGCAACACCCGCCTAGAAAAATCTGGTAATTTTTTAAGTAGAATTCCAGGCCAATGCCACGGAATGCACTTCGAATTATCTCAGTTCTTCGTACTGCATTCACTTGATTCATCAAGAAGGATCACCTACTCCCAACTTCTGATATGCACGATTAAAAAATGCCACCTTCGCTCCAGAGGGCATACGACATCCCACCCCACAAGGTTAGCTTAATCAGCCCCGAAAAGAGCCCATTTCGCAAGATTAGGAGAAAACTGGTCCCTCGACTCCACGTTGAAGAAGGCGTCCTTTGCCCAGAAGCAGACTCTGTGATAGTAGCCAAAAGGACAACACAGAGGTGCGGCTAGAAAATGATACGCTGCAGTATAATGAAATGGTACTCATACACTGTACACACCCACACTGCGTCACTGAGTAAAATTACGAGGTTATGAGCAAGCACTTGAAAATGGAACGTCATCGAAATCAGCAGTTCGTGCGAAATAAAAGACTTTGATCGTAATAAAGAACATTTGGAGATGGAAATTTCTTAATATTTTATGGTGTTCGTAAAACAGACCGAATTGATAAGCCGGCCAGTGTGGCCGAGCGGTTCTAGGCGCTTCAGTCTGGAACCGCGGGACCGCTACGGTCGCGGGTTCTAATCCTGCCTCGGGCATGGGTGTGTGTGATGTCTTAGATTAGTTAGGTTTAAGTATTTTTAAGTTCTAGGGGACTTATGACCTCAGATGTTGCGTCCCATAGTTCTCAGAGCCAGCCGAATTGATAAACTGTTTGAGAAACTAACCTGTTTTACCGATGAACGCCAAGTGGTCGGGCCTCTACGTTCTCCTCCTTTCTTGCCGGCTGGAGTGGCCGTGCGGTTCTAGGCGCTACAGTCTGGAACCGAGCGACCGCTACGGTCGCAGGTTCGAATCCTGCCTCGAGCATGGATGTGTGTGATGTCCTTAGGTTAGTTAGGTTTAATTAGTTCTAAGTTCTAGGCGACTGATGACCTCAGAAGTTAAGTCGCATAGTGCTCAGAGGCATTTGAACCATTTGAACCTCCTTTCTTTACATGCGCTTTCTTGATAACAAGTGGAAGGGCACCTTATCGACAGGTGTTTCAAGTTCTTTCATGGACGACAATTCGCACGGTATTGTCACGCCGCCAAAGGGTGTTTTTCGGTCAGAGGTAGTTCAAAAGGTTCAAATGGCTCTGAGCACTATGGGACTCAACTGCTGAGGTCAGTAGTCCCCTAGAACTTAGAACTAGTTAAACCTAACTAACCTAAGGACATCACAAACATCCATGCCCGAGGCAGGATTCGAACCTGCGACCGTAGCGATCTTGCGGTTCCAGACTGCCGCGCCTTTAACCGCACGGCCACTTCGGCCGCCGGTCAGAGGCAGTCAGGCGAAACAACATCATGTTGTGAAAATTAAACTTGATATACGCTAAGGTGACAAAAGTCATCGGATATCTCCCAATATTATGCGTAGTACAGGAACTCGACATGGTATGGGCTCAACAAGTCGTTGGAAGTCCACTGCAGAAATATTGAACCATTCTGCCTCTATAACCGCCCATAATTGCGAAAGCGTTGCTCGTGCAGGATTTTGTGCGGGACCTGACCTCTCAATTAGCCCATAAATGTTCGATGGGATTCATGTTTATCTTTCTGGGTGGCCAAATCATTTGGTCGAACTGTCCAGAATGTTCTTTAAACGAATTGCAAACAATTGCGGCCAGGTGATAGGTTGCATTGTCACCCATAAACATTCCATCGCTGTTTGGGAACATGAAGTGGCTCTGAGCACTATGGGACTCAACTGCTGAGGTCATTAGTCCCCTAGAACTTAGAACTAGTTAAACCTAACTAACCTAAGGACTTCACAAACATCCATGCCCGCGGCAGGATTCGAACCTGCGACCGTAGCGGTCTTGCGGTTCCAGACTGCAGCGCCTTTAACCGCACGGCCACTTCGGCCGGCGGAACATGAAGTCCACGTATGGCTGCAAATGGTCTCAAGGTAGCCGAACATAACCATTTCTACTCAAAGATCGGTTCAGTTGGACCAGAGGACCCAGTCCACCCGATGTAAATCCAGTCCACACCAATATGGGGCCACCATCATGCACAGTGCCTTGTTGACAATTTGGGTCCCTGACTTCGTGGGGTCTGCGCCACATTCGAATTCAGCCGTCAGCTGTTACCAAGTGAAATCGGGACTCTTCTGTCCAGGCCACGGTTTTTCAGTTGTCTAGGGTCCAACACCAGTATGAGCATAAGCCCAGGAGAGTCGCTGCAAGAGATGTCATGCTGTTAGAAAAGGCAGCCGTGCCGTTTGTCTCCTCCCATAGCAAATTAGCGCCAAATTTCGCCACACTGTCCTAACGGAAGCATTTGTTGTACGTCCCACATCGATTTCTTCGGTTATTTCACGCAGTATTCCTTGTCTGACATCTCTACGCAACCGCTGATGCCCTCGGTCGTTAATTTAAGGCCGTTGGCCACTGCGTAGTCCGTGGCGAGAGGCAACGCCTGGAATTTGGTATTCTCGGCACAGTGCTGACAGTGTGGCACTCGAAATATTGAATTCTCGTGTCCCATGCGTCTAGCTCCGAATATCATTCCGCATTCAAAGTCTGTTAATTCCCGTCGTGCGGTCGTAATCAGGTCAGAAACCTTTTAACATGAATCACCTGACTACAAATGCAGTGCGCTTTTATATCCTGTGTATGCGATACTACCGACATCTGCATATGTGCATATCGCTATACCATGCCTTCTGTCACCTCAGTGTAGATGTCGATGGAGGGCAAGACATCGAAGTGCGATTAAAAGAAGAGTATTAATTAAACATTTCAGAGAAATAAATCATTAAATGCTGTGTCCTCTGGAAGATATGTACCGCAGCTCGACATGGAATAGCGCCTGGCTGCCTAGCGCTCAGGTGAGTTAGAGCTAGCCTTCAATGGAGGGCGCACGAGGCGAGAACTATTTTCTGCTTCCGCTATACGTCACTATAATAGTTCCCAGCTGCACATATACGTACTTCCGCCAAACATAGGTACAAGCCGATATACGACTCAGGTCAGTCTTAGCCCAGCGTCAAAAATGGTTCAAATGGCTCTGAGCACTATGGGACTCAACTGCTGAGGTCATTAGTCCCCTAGAACTTAGAACTAGTTAAACCTAACTAACCTAAGGACATCACAAACAACCATGCCCGAGGCAGGATTCGAACCTGCGACCGTAGCGGTCTTGCGGTTCCAGACTGCAGCGCCTTTAACCGCACGGCCACTTCGGCCGGCAGCCCAGCGTCAACAGCATCAGGAGCATGCCTGCAGTAGCCGCCAAGAAGAGTCACTGGACATTCTATAAGTGATCATAGTTAAAGTTCATTGAATGAAGGATAGAGCAGAGTTCCGGACAGATTGGTGCAAATGAATGCTGAACTGCTGCCACACACTGTCCTAATACTATAACTATTATGACTTTCTATTAATGGAATATTGTAAACATTTGCTAATTTGTGTTGCCACCATTTTGCCGTAGCTGTTTCCTAACCTTACTTGTCCTGTGATGAGTCTATATACGAGGTTTTCTTCCTGCCACATGTTTATGTTTGACGCCAAGCATATCTGGTGAATGCAAAATTAAGCAAGCTGCGTTCGGAAGTTCAGTGGTTCAAGTGTTGAAGACTGAGACTTGTGCGCAAAGAAACGGTGATTAACTTAATACTAAATAGTTTTCATTTGAAACATTCCAGAAAGACACTAACTACAATAAAATTGCTTTTGTAAGGACGATGGCAAGTGTGAGTGTGGACTGGAGAATTCATAGATTGAAGTTGTTATCTAATATATTTTAATCACAAGTTCTCCTGCAAAATTATTAAATATAAACCAGGACATTGCATCACCTATTAAATTACAATGAACAATGCTGCGAATTGTATCAAAAAAATCCAAACAGGACACAAGATAGGTAATGGGCATACGGTCATACCTCTTAACCATCCTTTATTCACGTGTATGTAATTCTAATTTGTTCGGCATCCCACCCCTAAAAAATTTCTGATGCCAATTAATTAGCATTGTAACAGTTAAAATAGTATAAATACGTCGAGAGAAAGGGAACTGTTGCACAGAGCATACAAAATTATTATTATATTGTTTTAAATGTTCAATGTAGTTTTTAAAACAAAAATTCTCTGCACGATGTAATCACAGTTTGTGCATTTTAAGTAACGAGTTCCTACTTTGACCTAAGAAATTTACAGGTATCCAGGAAATATTTATATGTTCGTCCTGTTACAGATCACAAATTTTCTTTCTTCAGCGCAGTGAGTCAAGCATGTATTTAAGTTGTATGGATACGTTTGCTGAGGACTTGTGCAAGGTAGTGTGGTGTTTAAATAATTAAAAAATAGGAGAGAGTGTACAAGGTGGTTAGAAACAGTCTGAAAAGCTATTAAGGCTGTTGCAGGGTACGTTGTGCTGAGAAATAATTGTTAAACTCAAAATTCGAAACGTTGCGCAGTTACCGATTTGGTTAGCACTGAAGTTAGCCGATCAGGTCGCTGCGCGCGGGAATTCAAGCAGCCTGCCAGAGACACTGTCGCCAGACGTAGCTTTTGCTCACCTAGCTTAAATTTACCACTTCCGAAGAAGGCCCATTTTAACTGGTAATCAGCATTTGAAGAAGTGCTAGTTGACGGATTCAAAAATGGTTCAAATGGCTCTGAGCACTATGGGACTTCACATCTGTGGTCATCAGTCCCCTAGAACTTAGAACTACTTAAACCTAACTAACCTAAGGACATCACACACATCCATGCCCGAGGCAGGATTCGAACCTGCGACCGTAGCAGTCGCGCGGTTCCGGGCTGAAGCGCCTAGAACCGCTCGGCCACCGCTGCCGGCAGTTGACGAATTCACAGATGTCTATGCATTACCGCATTTTTGGCGCGTGTAAGTGTTTGAATTCGCGCGGGCAACGCAGTGCTAATTGAAACGAAAACGACGCGCAGTATCGAACTTTTTTCTTAATTGTTTCTGAGCACAACCTACACTCAAAACCCTTATAAGCTTTTAATGCTGTTTCTGACCACCCTGTACAGTATGGTGTCCAGAAAGAGGGGGCGGAGGGTGGGGGGAGTTACCTTAATGTCTCCATCAGAGGGACAAATGGTCATCGACAGAGTTACACATCATCATTCCATAAGGAGAGGAGATTTTTAACATTAAACTTAACAGGGAAGATTGAAATTTTTCACTGGGAGGAAGAAGGAAATCGGGAACCACCTCGAAGAAATAAATGGGTGTAGAGAAAGATAATAAGAACAGAATGTCTGCCTTCGTAGGCGAGTAGTCAACATGTCTAGTTCTCGTACGAAGTGCAATACTAAGCTCTTCAGTACTTCCGTGGGTTCCTCCTTGGGAGGTGAACCGCACAGTCTGACGTCAGAGCAAAAGCGCAACCACCTGAAGGAAAGGTAACAGCTCAGGTTTGGCTCTGAGCACTATGGGACTCAACTGCTGAGGTCATTAGTCCCCTAGAACTTAGAACTAGTTAAACCTAACTAACCTAAGGACATCACAAACATCCACGCCCGAGGCAGGATTCGAACCTGCGACCGTAGCGGTCTTGCGGTTCCAGACTGCAGCGCCTTTAACCGCACGGCCACTTCGGCCGGCAGCTCAGGTTTCATCGCGGTGTTTAAGAAAT
Source organism: Schistocerca americana (assembly GCF_021461395.2). Lineage (NCBI taxonomy): Eukaryota > Metazoa > Arthropoda > Insecta > Orthoptera > Acrididae > Schistocerca > Schistocerca americana. Next base: position 372,487,665 of record NC_060123.1, on the reverse strand, counting down.
AGCCGGTTTTATGGTCCCGACTGCGCAGTTGGTTAGCAGGGACAGTAAAAGACTTTGTGACAACGATCGACGAAACTTAAAAGAAAAGGACGAGGTGACCTGAAGTTGGCAACGCTTTGCGGACCTTCGCAGGGAATCGAAAGTGGCGCTGGGAGTGGAGTTTATTGGCAGACGCGTGCGTGGCTGGCGGCCGCGCGCAGATGCGGCCGGCCAGATTAAGCCGTCGCGTCCGCCCTAATTGGAGCGCCGGGCTCTGGGCGCCCGGCGGTGGGCGGCCGGAGCCCTGGCCGTATCTCGCGCGCCGCCCCCGTAAAGCTGTCGCCGGCGCCGTCGCGGGGCATTCTTCCGGGCCGGCCGGCCGGCTCACGAGGCGGCCCCGCCGGCTGGGCGGTCGCGCTAGGTGGGACCGGCTCAGCTGCTCCACAGGAACGTCCGCAGATTTACGTACTCCGAGCGAGGCCGGCGCGAATCATTAGCAAAGCATTCTCGTGATCTCTCAGGTTTTCTGGGCGTGACTTGTGCTTCCGAGTGTTCTGTCCAATGGTCATTTCCATTATATGCATAATACTTTTACGAACGACTCAGCTCTCATCTCCAGGTACTACGACTTGTGCTGTTAAGTACACTGGTTGCCCGAAATCCAACAACACTGTGAACAATTGTCGATCTTGCGCCGCAATTTATAACTGAACTATTTATAATACGGGTCCGTAGCCTTTATACTTTGAAGAGCCAATATCGTGCTGGGTCCCCGCGAGCACTCGGATGTGTCGCGATACGACGTGACGTGGACTCGACTAATGGTCTGAAATAGTGCTGGAGAGTATTGACACCATGAATCCTGCAGGGCTGTCCATAAATCCGTAAGAGTACGAGAGGGTGGAGATCCTCTGAATCGCACGTTGCAAGGCATCCCAGATATGCTCAACAATGTTCATGTCTGGGGAGTTTGGTGCCAGCGGAAGTGTTTAAACTCAGAAGAGTGATCCTGGAGCCACTCTGAAGCAATTATGGACGTATAGGGTGTCACATTGTCCTGCTGGGACTGCCCGAGTCCGTCGGAAAGCACAGTGGACATTAATGCAAACATGTGATGAGGCAGGATGCTAACGTACGGACTAATGACCTCAGCAGTTGAGTCCCATAGTGCTCAGAGCCATTTTGCTAACGTACGTGTCACCTGTCAGAGTGGTATTTAGATGTATCAGGTGTCCCATATCATTCCAACTGCACTCTCCCCACACCATTACAGAGCCTCCACCACCTTCAACAATAGCCTGATGACGTGCAGGCTCCATGCATTAATGGTAATCCCCATAACTGTACACGTCCATCCGCTCGATACAATTTGAAACGAGACTCGTCCGAACAGGCAACATGTTTCCAGTCATCAACAGTCCAATGTCGATATGGACGGCCCCAGGCGAGGCGTAAAACTTTTTGTCGTGGAGTCATCAAGGGTAGACGAGTGGCCCTCCGGCTCCGAAAGCCCAAATCGATGATATTTCGTTGAATGGTTCACACGCTGACACTTGTTGATGGCCAGGTATTGAAATCTGCAGCAATATGCGAAAGGGTTGCACTTCTGTCACACTGTACTATTCTCTTCAGTTGTCGTTGGTCCCGTTCTGTAGAATCTTTTTCCGGTCGCAGCGAAGTCGAAGGTTTGATGTTTTATTCGATTCCTGATACACACGGTACACTCGAGAAACGGTCGCACGGGAAAATACCCACTTCGTCGCTACATCGGGGATGCTGTGACCCATCGCCCGTGCTTCAACTATAACAAAACGTTAAAACTCACTTACATCTTGATAAGATGCCATTGTAGCAGCAGTAACCGATCCAACAACTGCGCCAGACACTTTTTTGTTTTATATAGGCGTTGCCAAGTGCAGTGCTGTATTCTGTCTGTTTGCGTAGCCTGTATTTCAGTACGCATACCTATACCAGTTTCTTTGGCGTTTCAGTGAAATTCTTTAAATTACTTAATTTCCGCTTTACGCTGTAACTGGTTATATTAACTATTGCAGTTCCTGGTTATACACTATCTAAATATACATACATTCTCTGCAAACCACAGTGGTGCTTGGCGGAGGGTATATGGACCGCTACTAACCATTTCTTCTCCTGTTCCTCTCGTAAATAACGCGTACAAACCCAGTGTCTAATTCGGTTCGTACGAGCCCTAGTACCTCGCGCGTCTTCCTGTCGGGACATCGGGACACCTTCGTTCTGGAAATCTGTCTTGATACAAACGTACCGCGCCACGGCTATTGCCCCGTGCTTATCCATACATCAAATGGGCATCTGCCAACTTCGCATTTGTAAACATTGCACTGACTGCAAAACCAACACTAACCTGTTGATGTTACGTACTGATGTGCTTGATGCTAGTACTGTAGAGCAATGAGTCGCATGTCAACACAAGCACCGAAGTCAACATTACCTTCCTTCAATTGGGCCAACTGGCGGTGAATCGAGGAAGTACAGTACATACTGACGAAACTGAAATGAGCTCTAAAATGGAAATTAAGCGTTTCCGGACACATGTCCACATGACATCTTTTCTTTATTTGTGTGTGAGGAATGTTTCCTGAAAGTCTGGCCGTACCTTTTTGTAACACCCTGTATAGACAATAAAATCGTCCTGTCACACTTCCCTGGGGCACTCCTGGCGGTATCCTTGTTTCTGGTGGACAATCGCCGTCGAGGACCAGGTACTGGGTTCGATTAATAAAAAAAAAATCATCGACCCACTCACATTTCTGGGGAACTATTCCGTATGCTTCTTATTTAGTTAACTGTCTGCAGAAGGGCACCTTGTGAAATGCTCTTCGTAAACGTAGGAAAATGGAATCTGCCCGTTCCCCTTCGTCCATGGTTCTCAGGATGTCTTGGGAGGAAAGGGCAAGCTGAGTTTTGCACAAGGGATACTTTCTAAATCCGCGTTGATTCGCGATATAAGCTTTTCCGTCTCAGATAATTTATTATATTCCAAATGAGAATACGTTGCAGAATTCGGCTGCAAATCGATGTTAAGGATGTTGATCTGTGTTTATGCGGGTCAGCTCTTTTACCTTTCTTATGTACAGGAGTAATCCGCGTTTTTTCTTCCTTTTTTTCAACTCCCTTGCGACTTTTCGTTGGGGGAGAGATTAAATGCAGGCTAAGTAAGGGGCCAGTACCGCAGATTACTCTCTGTAAAACCGTATTGGGAGTTTATGTGGACTTGGTGACTTATTTGTCTGATCAGAACGAGCGGGATACCGGTCTGAATGTCTGTGGAGTACTGACCGTCCATCCTTTCTCGACAGCCGTAACAAAGAGGGTAGTGATGTTGAACGCTGGGCTCTGGAGAGAAGAGGCGTTCTGTCTCGTCCTAAAGGTATTCCACCGGGTCTGGGCTGATACTCTAGAAATGCTACTCCATTTCAGGTCTATTATTGTCCACAAACCACTGCTTCGCAGGTGGTATTTTATGACAGGTCACATTGCCATGTTGATACAATCACAGTTCCTCTACTGTACGCTGTGAACAGTACTGTAAAATGTGTTCATTTCGTTGCGCCTTTAACGTTTTATTAACCGATATGTGAGGACACACCCTGGCTACGTAAAACATAACCATATTTTAACATCAACTCCTCCGTAACTCACTGTTGGCCCTACGCAAGATGGCACGTAACGTTCTCGAAACATCCGCCAAAACAGTCCCTTCCATCGGATTGCCACAGGATATGGCGTGATTCATCACTCCAGATCACTCGTTTACGGTCATCCACTGTCCATTGGCGCCGATCTTTACATTGTCTCAAACGCCCTTAGCATTGGTTACAGGAGTATGTGGCTTATAACGATACGCTCAATCGTTGTACCCCATCCTGTTGAACTCACTAGGCACAGTGGTAGTGCTAGCTAGCCTGCTGATAGCACTTTTAAACTAACGAGTAATTCCTTTTGCTTATTTCTCGCAATTATTTTCCAGTCACCCTCCGCAATACTTGATAGTCCTGCCCATCAGTAGATGAAGTTTGCCTGATCTTGGTATATCGATGGTTGTTCCTTCGCATTTCCACTTCCCAGTCACATCACTAACAGTCGACTTGGGCAGCTTTAGAAGGATTCAAAGGCCCCTGATGGTTTAGTCACTCAGGTGAAAACCAATGAGTCGTTCACTTTCAAAGTCACTGAGCTCTGCTAGCTATTACGGCTTCTATACTGACAACTCAGTACTCTCAGCCTCCTTTTATACTGGCGGGTCGGCCTCTCGTGGTATCTAGCGGTCAGTTCCGAATAATATAGGGGTGTCGGGATACTTTTCATGATATCGTGTACGTGACAGTCAAAAATTTGATTTCACATTATAGCATAGAAATAGGTTAAAAATAACATCGTTCTTATAGAGATGTCTCATCACTCTTGATAGCAACGGAGTCAATGGTTTTTATTAATCACGAGACTAACACGACACGTAGTTTTGCGTTATTTACATCCCGTTTGAAGCTGTGAACGTTAACTGATTATTTACATGCAGGATTAAACCAGACAGCGTTGACTGAGTTACACCCGCATGTAAACGACACAATGAAAGTATCATGTTACTCATGTTATTAAGAACAACCGCTGACTCCATTACCATCAAGAGTATCAGTCCTGCAAAACTTTTCTTATTTTAAAACTATTTTTTCTAAGTTGTGTTATCACATCATATCTTATGCTTGACAGTGGCATACAAGCCACAAGCCGGGCGCGGTGGTTCAAAATGGCTCTGAGCACTATGGGACTTAACTACTGTGGTCATCAGTCCCCTAGAACTTAGAACTACTTAAACCTAACTAACCTAAGGACATCACACACATCCATGCCCGAGGTAGGATTCGAACCTGCGACCATAGCAGTCGCGCGGTTCCGGACTGCGCGTCTAGAACCGCTAGACCACCGCGGCCGGGCCGGCCGCGGTGGCCATGCGGTTCTAGGCGCTCAGTCCGGAACCGCGCGACTGCTACGGTCGCAGGTTCGAATCCTGCCTCGGGCATGGATGTGTGTGATGTCCTTAGGTTAGTTAGGTTTACGTAGTACTTAGTTCTAGCGGACTGATGACCACAGATGTTAAGTCCCATAGTACTCAGAGCCACTTGAACCATTTGAACAAGCCAAAACAGAAATAGCTCAATAAAAACAGTTACAGGTAAAAGAGGAAATGACGCCATGTAAAGAATTTACAATGAGTTGAGTCCCGACGCTCGCTACGCCCTTTGATGCTTATTTGTATCTTCAGAGTCCGCTTGTTCTCTCAGCGTCTCCGAGTTCTGGTGTGTAGCACGCCGGCGAGACCTAAGCCTTGTTTAAACTGAAACCTCCGTCCCGGTTTATAAGGTTTCCAGACATGTTTATTTCGACAGATGCATTGATTAGTCGATGGCTTAACTACGCTGTTCCAGAAACTTGGCGTTTCCAACACGGTACTGATTTTGTTCTATCGTTATGTTCGAGGCGGTGCTCAACGACAACTGATTTGCTCGCTTGCTGTAGTCCGGTGTTTCGGTCATGTTCCTTGCGTTTCTCCTCTTCTATTCTAAAAATATGCCGTACGAATGACACGGCACATTAGTATGGAATACAGTATACACCGAGCTTTCGGAGACGTTGAACGTATCTGACGTAAAAAAATAAGACTCTATCTCTGTTGACAGTGCACAATGCACTGGATGCCATGTCTTCGTAGGAGTCTGCCAACCTTCTCGTGCTAGCATAAGGTGGATAAGCAATTCTTTCCTTCTCTTTCTCTGGCTCAAGCTCTTTCTCTGAAGTCCTTGATTTTGACCGCGCCCGCTCGATTTGTCGATCTCAGACTCCATTCCTTCGGAACACTATTCGTATGAGTTGTAATTCTTTCTGAAGTTTCTCCTTGTCTGAAACTCTATGAACCAGAGTCTTTAGCAGCGAATTTCTTTGTGACGGATGGGTACGGCTGAACACTCACAAGCACGCTATTGAATTATTCTCTTCCGGGCAGCGACTTGAGGATATCGTGATCGTAATGGGGTATCCCCAAAAGCATGATCTAGTCCGTCCAAACCAGTACGAATTTCCAAAACATGACTCCTGTGAAACTCAATTTGCGCTTTTGTCACATGAAAATGCCAGTGCAGGCATAAGTGTTTCGGAGGACACAGTTCAGTGTCAATTGTTGGACATTAAGCTCTGCAGCAGACACCCCTTTTGCGTTCGCCGACGACATGTCGCTGGAGGAATGCAAACGTATGCTGGTAGACCAAGTGGTGTTCGCATTCGCCGTCATCCATGCGAACGTCTGCTTGCAGAACGCACCACGAGACGGATACAGGACGTTGGGGTGTACCTCCCGTGCGACCTGTAATCGGAGACACCTTGGCAGCTGTGGATCGTGTGATAGTTATTGCGAACCGCCTGAATCCATTCATCCTTGGTCTTCCCCATTGGAGATGGCAGCTTCTAGTAAACTATTGGCCACTAAAATTGCTACACCACGAAGATGACGTGCTACAGACGCGAAATTTAACCGACAGGAAGGAGATGCTGTGATAAGCAAAAGATTAGCTTTTCAGAGCAATCACACAAGGTTGGCCCCGGTGGCGACACCTACAGCGTGCTGACACGAGGAAAGTTTCCAACTGATTTCTCATACACAAACAGCAGCCTATCGCGATTCCGGTTTATCGTATCGCGACATTGTTGCTGGCGCTGGTCGAGATTCCATGGCTGTTAGCAGAATATGGAATCGGTGGGTTCAGGAGGGTAATATGGAACGCCACGCTGGATCCCAACGGCCTCGTATCACTAGCAGTCGAGATGACAGACATCTTATCCACATGGCTGTAACGGATCGTGCAGCCACGTCTCGATTCCTGAGTCAACAGATGGGGACGTTTGCAAGACAACAACCAACCATCTGCACGAACAGTACGACGGCGTTTGCAGCAGCATGGACTATCAGCTCGGAGACCATGGCTGCGGTTACCCTTGACGCTGCATCACAGACAGGAGCGCGTGCGATGGTGTACTCAACGACGAACCTGGGTGCACGAATGGCAAAACGTCATTTTTCGGATGAATCCAGGTTCTGTTTACAGCACCATGATGGTCGCATCCGTGTTTGGCGACATCTCGGTGAATGCACATTGACAGCGTGTATTCGTCATCGCGATACTGGCGTATCACCCGGCGTGATGGTATGGGGTGCCATTGGTTACACGTCTCGGTCTGCTCTTGTTCGCATTGGCGGCACTTTGAACAGTGGACGTTACATTTCAGATGTGTTACGACCCGTGGCTCTACCCTTCATTCAGTCCCCGCGAAACCCTACATTTCAGCAGGATAATGCACGACCGCATGTTGCAGGTCCTGGTTCAAATGGTTCAAATGGCTCTGAGCACTATGGGACTTAACATCTATGGTCATCAGTCCCCTAGAACTTAGAACTAGTTAAACCTAACTAACCTAAGAACAGCACACAACACCCAGTCATCACGAGGCAAAGAAAATCCCTGACCCCGCCGGGAATCGAACCCGGGAACCCGGGCGTGGGAAGCGAGAACGCTACCGCACGACCACGAGCTGCGGACTGCAGGTCCTGTACGGGCCTTTCTGGATACAGAAAATATTCGACTGCTGCCCTGGCCAGCACATTCACCAGATCTCTCACCCATTGAAAAAGTCTGGTCAATGGTGGCCGAGTAACTGGCTCGTCACAATACGCCAGTCACTACTCTTGATGAACTGTGGCATCGTGTTGAAACTGCATGGGCAGCTGTACCTGTACACGCCATCCAAGCTCTGTTTGACTCAATGACCAGGCGTGTCAAGGCCGTTATTAAGGCCAGAGGTGGTTGTTCTGGGTACTGATTTCTCAGGATCTATGCACCCAAATCGCATGAAAACGTAATCACATGTCAGTTCTAGTATTATATATTTGTCCAATGAATACCCGTTTATCATCTGCATTTCTTCTTGGTGTAGCAATTTTAATGGCCAGTAGTATAGGATACCCGGTCGTGTGCCAAGGCCAGAATCGTGCTACAGTAATTTTACGAATATGGCAGAGGCGTCACGCTGGTGTCAAAGTCGCCTGATCTGAATCCGCAGGATCTCGTATTGGACGGTACTTGGCGCCAGCTCCACGCCCGCAAATCACCGGCCCGTAATTCACGGGAATTGCGTGACCCGTGTGAAGGCAGCTGGTGCCACACACCTCTCGAAACATCATAAGGGCTTGTCTAATCCTTGTCGCTCCGAATGGCTCTATTACTATTAACCTGGTGATCGTAATGTTTTGGTTCATCAGTTTACAATTTGCTACCTTTCAAAAGCGCGAAGTTTGCTCCGGCCTTTGTCGTGTATGCCTTTGAACTGAAAGCCGACCTGCACTTATGATCAAGTAGTTTTGTCACAAAATTAATGGATATTTGACACGACATACAGTTCTCCGATTGTGCATTCCAGGGGCACGGGTGCAATTGCACTGCTTGGCGCGAGTTTGTCGAAGCGTCTCGCAATTTAAGACATATCTTTTGCGCTGCTGATAGGATCCCATTTAATACAGCTGAAGGGTTTGCGCTAAGCTCGGATAATATGAAAGAATGACGGCATCTTCGAGTTGAAGACAAGCGGCCTTAGTCACGAAGCGACGGCTGCGCCGTCAGAAACGCGAGCGAGATCTTGTTCCGTGGCGGGCGCGGCGCCCGCGCCCTGGTGTTTCCCCAACAGATGGAAGCGGCCCGCTCCGTGACGGCGATAAGCCGGTCACAAAAAATACGCTGCCGGCCCGTCACTCGGCTTTTTGTGGAGATGCTGGAGATGCCTATCTGCGGCCGCCTCATTTCCCCCCCGCGCCCGCGCCCGCCCCACCCTCCGCCCCCGCGCTAGCCGGCCGGCCGGCCCGTACACGCGCGTGCACGCAGACGACGCGCAGATAAGCTCCGGCCCACTTAGCCGCTGATTGGACTCGTGTTCCGAACGGCAGCGCACCGCGCCGCGCGCTGTCTGCCGTATCTTACGACGCGACTGCGCGCGCGCTGTCCTGCGCACTGCAGAACGAGCAGCGGCGGCAGGTGCGAGGAACAATTACCCACGAGCCACCTACACTCCACTAGCCTATTCCGAGAGAAGCTATCCTGGTACGGACTGCTGGTCATTGAAACAGTGACTACGATGAAATTCTACCAGTTACTGTCGTCTAGAAGGTAGCGTTGCTGGCCATTAACTCAGAGATGCTGGGATCGATTAATGACGGACGGACGACATCAGAACAAATCCGAAGAGGAACCCAGTGAGACGTCCAGTCGTCGACTATTACAGATGAAAAACGGAAAGGAATTAGCCGCCAATGGACATTTATTTATACCAACAAGGCAAGTTGAAAATTTGTGCCAGGCCTATATTCGAACCTCGATCTCCTGCTTACTAGACAGATAAGCTGACCACTATGCCATCTGGAGTAGTGATGCTAATGAGCACGGGCACTGCATCAGTAGCGTACCGTGTAAGGTGAGACATTGGGTCTGACGGGAGGCGTGTTAGAGTAGTCCACGCATTTGCAGTGACCACTGTATCCAGCTGGCGTAGTGGTCACTGCATCTGCCTAGTAGGCAGCAGGCCTGGGTTCGAATCCTGATGTGGCACAAAGTTTCAATCGGCCCCATTGATATAAATTAATGGCCGCTGATAGTTAATGTCCTTAATTCCTTTGTATCTGCATTCATAGTGAATCAAAAGGATGTCTGTTGTTTCGGGCATGTCCGAAAGAACTGAGACCACACATTTAATTAAAGAAGTAGTTTGAAGAAGAACATGGCGTTGCGTAACAACCTGAAGATCTTACCTTCAGAATCATATCTTCTATGATTTTCGTATGAGAAAAACCACAAAAGCATTCCTCAATGCAGTAACTGGTTTGCGCCAGCCATTGGCAACCAGCAGACGAAAAACATTTAATACAAACCGTGAAGTGACGTTTCTATCGCTTTGATAGTATAAGTACATCATACTTTCCTCATCGATCACCTTTTCGAGGATAAATAAACAATGACATTGACAGGTAAGTCGTGGAAGTGGTGTCATGTCAGAAGTACTGCATCACTACTTTTATCTGTATGACATTCATCAATTTTCATTTAGTAATTTTGCTGCTTCCCAATAGTGGAACTACTTACTTTTACATACATTTACAACATCAAGTTGGAAAGATCATCTCCCGACGTTTGAGAATACGTACGTTCCAGTTAGAAATACGTGACCAACGGTAACAGTGACCTCCGTGCGATTTCAGAACTCGACGGAAATGGGTTAATTTTGGAATGAAAGCCAGGAAATTTTAGGAACATGTAAACCACGTACCATCTACTGGTCTCGAAGGTAAACCGTGTAATTCGTAAGGTAAACAGGGTGAAGTTGTGTGTATGCATTTACAACGTGCCTCATGACAAAGTTTCATGTCATCTATACGATGATTCACAAAGTTATTTGTTCCTGAACACTCCGAAACCGTAGACAAATGTGCAGACACAGGTGTATGGTTTTGTTGCCGACCAAACACATAAGATTACTTAGGGTGTTTATCTGTTATACATATACCAAACCGCTAAGGATAGAAGTTTGAAATCTGGAGAGGGTTTTTATCTTATACTTTAGACACCATTTAAGAAGGGTTTTTTCGAAATTCCATTCTTAAGGGGGTTAAATAAGGGATGAAAGATTTTTTCACATATTTTGCTAAAAGGCGACTTCTAAGCTAGAACTACGGAAAATGGTATTTTGTTTTACAATGTTTGCACAATGTGTTGATTTACACACGATTAAATAAAATAAAAAATTGTGCGAACCATCCAGTCAACGTTAGTGAAACAGCGAGCGCCTAAGCTAGTTGGAAATATAAGGCCATTCGCGTGTGATAATTCAAATATTTTGATACTAACCAGACAGTCGGTAATACTACATGTCCATACGCATAGTTTTGAAACAGTTAATGATATGAGCTAGGGATAGGCACGGCGCATATGTGTTGACAAACGACCCTCCGTTGTGTGTCGCGATGATTTTTAGCAATGGCAGCTTCTAAAACAGCAAGTGAGGGCGAGGCATTTAAATTCAAACTCGGTGGAGAAGACAAAGGTAGGCTACAGTCTGCCTCAAGCCTCGTTTTCAAAACCGATCTTACCAGGAAACACAAGAGAGGATATTCTTCTGTCGTTCCTGAGGGACAGCCTGTTGGGTTGGCAGCATGGGAGAACTCATTGCAAGAGATTCTCTGAAGCTAACTGCTGAAGAGGAGCCAACGATTTTCGTGGTCTAAAAAGAAGTCATTCCTATACGGGCGTGACTTGAGATAAGATGTGTCGTAAGACTGCATCCGAGAAAAATGAATCTCTGCTTCCAACCCAGGGCCTGTGCGACATTGAGGGTAATGTCACCGCGGATTAACTGAAGCGTTCGCTACCGCTTCGTCAAAGTCGCGATCAAACTATCACCTTTTAATCTAAACTAGCATTATGGTTACACTACGTATATCAGTGCCCCACGACAGCTAAGATTTCCTAATCATATTTATTGGCTACAGATATTCACAACCAAACTCTCACCTTCCGACCTAACTTACATATTTGACTCCACTTCAGATGTCACCACAACCTACATTTGGTAAACTAATATAGACCCAAAAAAAATACTGTCCGTGTTCTGTTCTTCTGTTTTCGGATGTGTGACGCCACACGCGATACCAGCGTTACGTTACGGGACGGAGGCCGATGTCCGGTATCGGTAGGGTCAGCTGACCCGATATCGCTGACTAACAGTCATCTGGTTACCGCTTTTGATGCATGTAATTCAGCTAGCCATATAAGCACAGCCGGACGAATAACCGATGAGCCGTGAACTATTAATTAATCTCGGGCGGAGACCGACAAGGCGAGTGCGGTGTATTACCACGCGTGGACGAAGGGAATTTTTCTTGTCACATTGCGAAACAGCGTGGATTGAGAACGCGAGAGTCAATACCTAGGCTGAGCGGCGCGCCGCGGCCTTGGAGGCGGACCTGCGGCGCACGCGGCCGGCCGCATCCCGGAAAGCGGCGCAGCGTGCGTGTCTGATGTGAGTAGGTCGCCGGAAAGGAAGCAGGGCGGCGGCGGCGGCGCATTCATATGTGCGGGGCCGCTTATTTATGCACGTGCAGACAAGATATAATTACGCGCCGGGCGGAAGCGCTGTTCGCGATCCGCGGTGGGCGCTTTGCATATCGCAGCACGCCTTTGTTCCCGCGCTCTTCCTGCTACCGCTGCTCCCACGCCGTGTATCGCCAGCGAACATCTTCCCCGAGATTCGAACCCGTGACCGACTGCAGTCACTCGCGTTGTGAAACTACCTGCTGTCCACCGAACCGCATAAGCCACGTGACCGTGAAACGATGGAGAAACTTGAGCGCTCAATTGCCTTTAAAAAAATCAGCGATGACATGTGGTAATTTAATGGTTCTATAAACACTCACTTAAGTATACAAGGTACTTTTCCGGCTGAATATTATGTAAAAATCGACACCTATTTCTTTCAGGCACTGTTTATAATGTATATGTTTTACAGATTTTTTGTTGATATCAGAAAATGCAGCGCACTTTCTAAACAAACTAGACGTATTTTGAATATTTTTGAACCTGCTTAGGTTTATTAAAAAAATTACAAAGAAAATGATACAATTTTTTTTCCTTAACGCTTCCTCAAATTGAGGTGACATTTAATCCAATGTTATACAATTGAAGGACACCAGATTTTTACTAGATATGCATGACATAATGGCTGAAGTACTTGGCCTATTTAATTCCACCTATTATGTATATTACAAGGATAAAAAATATGACATCATACATTTTAATTTTTATAATTTTTTCCTAACAAAAATTTTATTCTTTCTATAATTTAGTTGATTTTGCAACAAAGCTTAGGACTAATACATAAGTATGGACTATTGCAAGTTACAGAAAAAATTAGAGCAATGCTTTATAAACGTCAGGAAATATTTGTACCTGAGTTCTGAAAAATACAACTTGCGGGAAATTGTGAATGAAGATAAGAGTCTAATTAAACTGTGCCTCATAACATTCCTGAAGCGTAGTCTGCATCCTTCAGCCTTTCTTCATCTTCAAGCTTCCTCTTGGCATTCCTTTTAGCACCTCTTGCTTCTTTGGTAACTTGAAGAGCGAATCTTTCAGCTTCATGCACCCGTTGTCTGTCACACGCAAGCAATTAATCTTCCACATTAAAGCCACATTGTATGCCTAAATTTCTCAGTACTTCCAACCTTCCTATCACTCCATCATTGAAACATATCACTGCATCTAGTACACCAACTTTTAATGTATTTAGTCGTACAAAAATATTCTTGGGTAATCTTTCCCATATGCAATGGCTGAAACTTTCATTTGTATTCTGAGTGCCCCCATGAAAAAATTTACTAAGCAAAATAGGGTGACTCAGGTCTCTAAAAATTGGTTTTATTTCATTCATAACAGGTTCAAGAAGAGAATGCTTATGATGGTATATTTGACCACTTTCTTTTGCTTTTTGGTAACCACACCAAGAATCTGCTCCTTTATGGCCAAGTCCGTGAACAGGGTGGTTATCTGTGGACAATTTATGAAAGTAGGTGGCCCATTCAGCTTTTCTCATTGCTGTAATATCATTCAGAGGTGCAGTTCGTCTAATGACCAGTCCATAATAACTCTGAAGGAGGTCTATTTCAGTTTCTGTCAATCTGCCTCTGCCACACAGAGATTTTCCATCAGATAGCAACTTTCCTTTAATTTCTCTTCGTAGCTTTCTCAATCTAGCACTCATCCTCTTTTGCACATGTCCACAACACTCCAGTTTTGTTACCAATATTAATTTTTTTGAAAGCTTTGGAGTCCCCATCGCCTAGGTACTTCGTATATCCAACGTTATAAACGGGTACCGACCTCTGAAATATTTTTAGAGCTCCATCACACTCCATACCTCCTCTGGAACCATCATAATTCTTAGAACACTGATGTTCAATATGTCCTTCAGTGTTACCAAGGCAGGTGCGGCAGTACTTAGATAAGCACTCAACATCATCAACTTTTCCAATCTTCAGAGAAGTAGCACTTACAACACCATTCAAGGAACGATGCCCTCGACCTTGCCATGCCCCATAAAGTGCAACAGCAATGCCCCTGGTTCCACTAATATTTACAGTTTCTTCTACTTCGTTTCATAGATGCTTTAGACACAACCGACAATGCACCTAAAAGTAATTTATGTACTTGCTGAACCTACTGGGAGGAGGAGGAAGGTCCATCAAATCACAAAACGTTTGAGCAGCTTTTTTTTCCGTTTCCTGTTGCACGCATTGCACACACTAACTTCAGATTCACATAATACGAATTATGCACAATGTTCGACATCATTTTCGAGGTAGATTTATTGCAGGATCTACACAGAACAACTAATTTTGACGCTAAACCCTTCCTGCTACTTTGTTGTTCAGTTATTTCCAGACAGCCTACACCAACACATTGTTTACATTTCGCCATTTCCTTTATCAAAGAAGATAAGATGCCCACATCAACAACAACAAATCCGTTATAAACAGCATCAGTGTCAACACAAAAATTTGAATCACCAGCAGGCGTGCCATGCGGGAGTTTCTTCCCTGAAGAACTGATACGTACGTTACTTTCAACAATGTGGCTTTTTCTTGTGAACTGGTTACCATAGAATTTCCTTTTATTGAATTTCTTGATGGGTGGCATAGTTCGTATTTATTGTACACTAAAGGACATTTACTTACACAAATATACGTAGCACTTGAACAAAAAGCATTCAGTAACACGTGAAGAAACTGCTTCGGCTAAATAAAAGTAAATACTTGCAAAGATAATCATTTACACACACTAGAAACCTGCACTGTTACCAATATATACAATGTACCATACACATAATCGCTGGAAACAGAAGGTTCAAGTTCTTTTCGAAGTATTACTGATTTCTGTAACAGAAATAAAGGGGGCGTGGCGGTATACATGACCATAACTTTAAAATTCGGTATATATAGGTCATTTTTCATTTGAATCTCTATAATGTATATATCAATGTAATCAGCAAATACTATAGAATTTAATAAAGTCATGAATAATTTCAATTTTCCACCATTTATACGTACCCTGCGTCTTTAAGCAATAAGTCTTAGAAAAAATCAAGTGACTTTTTTTTCCGTGGCGTCTCAGGAGAAATGGCCAGTATTCAGCTACATGACTGGAAAGATTACTCAAAGCGAAAAAGTCTAGTAAATATGCGCTATAAAACGAAGGGTTATGAGCGTTTCATGCTCATAGCTCTAAAGGTATGTACCTTAGAGTCCATGTTTACTGGACTTTTTTTTTCTTTTTCTGGTCCATACTATCGCCTATCAAAATAAGGAAAGTTAAGAGATTCAGTTCATATTATAGAAGATAAAGAAATACTCATAATTCTTAGGTGCGAATTTTAGAGCCCAAGCATACTATACGTTGTTGCTTCCAACGATCGTTCCTATCGTGTCGAATAATGATGATTCCTCCTGGGACAACCTCGTGTATTTAGTGGCATAACTACGCCAGATCCAGTTTCGGCTTTGTGGCCTCTTTTCCTTCAATCTGCCGACCTTCCTCTTTTTGGTTTGTGTAATCTTCATCCCACCTTTTGCTCTATTTGAATACGTCAATAAAGCAGAAGAGAATTTAAGCAAAATGATTTTATGCGTTGAACGATTGGGTTGCTTCTTTCGACAGGAAGTCACCAAATTTCGAACTCCTCAGGCACTTCTTGTCAGCATCGTAGCACAGCCCTCTTTCATCGAGACGAAACCTGAACGTCTCATACGCTTCACTCAATGAGTAGTATCTTCATTTCAGCATTGTTCCTCCTCCATCTTTTTCTTCTTCTTCCTCCTAATCCTCTATCGCTCTCTCTCCTAATCTTTCCATTTGCCCTACCTAATCCTCTCCTCTTTCATTATCTCTACGTTTCTAATGGTCTCTTTAAATATGATTAACTAATCAGTACTTTTCTTCACACCCTTTATTATTATTACTATTATTATTAATGTGAATTATCATTATTATTCACTGTTATTATTTGTCTTCGAACTATAATCGTTCTCATAATGTTTTCTCAAATGTCATAATTATTACAGAAGCAAGCATAGAATATACGTAGAATCTGATCAGGCTAATTACACACAAATGAATAAATAATGTTGTTGGCCTGTCATTAAACTGCGGCACTGCGGCAGCGGCGTCCAGGACACGTAGCCCGGCTGCCGCACCCTCTTTACGCCACTGGTGCTAAAAGGTTCCCCCACCCGTGTTGACGAACCAAAACACAAACACTCAGAATACTAAACACGCAGGACAGTGATCTTCACAATTTGTTGACAGTGAGAGAGGAGCCTAGATGAAACTTCCTCCTTCCCATAGACGAAGGTGCTGTTCAAGCGTCAGATGGGTCATACAAATGCACCGTCCGCGTCCTCTCAGATGCACTTCCTACAATGTGGGTAACCTGATGCAAAATATAATATCTTGTCACAGCAACGGAGAATCAGATAAAACGTAGGTAATGGTATGTAACGTGCAGTATGAGGTGGACATTCAACACTGAAACGGTGATTAATTTCAGAACTTGCCTCTGACAGAAATAATGGGTCTCTATATTTTTCTTTTCTAATACTAAATTTTCGTTAGTTCGTTTGTCAAAGTTATTATATTTTACCTGGATAACGACGGAAATATATGGCGCTCTTTTATGTGTATTTATAAACCCATAAAAAAAATTTGCATCACCTCGGTTCCGAGAGTTCCGGAACTTGTACAGAAAATTGGAATAGAGATCAACATAAACATCATTCCCGCCCTTTTTATTGCTCATGAAAACCACACATTGCATGTTGTACCACCATACAGCAAGACCTTCAGAGGTGGTGGTCCAGATTGGTGCACACACCGGTACGTTTAATACCCAGTAGCAAGTCCTCATGCGTTGTCGCATGCCAGTATTCGTCGTGGCATACTATACACATCAAGGCACTGTTGGTCCAGATTGTCCCATCCTCAACGGCGATTCGGCGTAGATACCTCAGAGTGATTGGTGGCTCACGTTGTACATAAACAGCCCTTTTCAATATACCACAAGCATGCTGGCCACTCTAGTCGATCGATGTCGTCCTGAAGGAAGTCATTCACAAGATGGGCACGAATTGTCGTCCATGAAGACGAAGGTCTCGCCAATATGCTGCCGATATGGTTGCACTATCGGTCTGAGGATGGCATTCACGTATCGTACAGCCGTTACGGCACCTTTCATGACCACCAGCGGCGTACGTCGGCCCCACATAATGCCACCCCAAAACAGCGGGGAACCTACACCTTGCTGCACTCGGTGGATAGTGTGTATAAGGCGTTCAGCCTGACCGGGTTTCCTCCAAACACGTCTTCGACGATTTTCCGGTTGAAGTCATATGCGACACTCATCGGTGAAGAGAACGTGATGCCAATGCTGAGCGGCCCATTCGGCATGCTGTTGAGCCCATCTGTACCGCGCTGCATGGTGTCGTGGTTGCAAAGATGGACCTCACCATGGATGTCGCAAGTAAATTTGCGCATCATGCAGCCTACTGCGCACAGTTTGAGTCGTAACACGGCGTCCTGTGGCTGCACGAAAAGCATTATTCAACATTGTGGCGTTGCTGTCAGGGTTCTGAAACGTCCCCTTAGAACAATTATACACGACTGTGCTTAACCTGACACACAATATTTTTAGCGCAACGCAATCTGACTTTCAGAAATCCCTACAAAAGAAAGGCCCTGACTAACATTAACCTATGCATTTCACAAATCGCTTACCTCACAAAAATCTTGGTTACTCGAACTACTGCAATACAGCGAGCGCCACTACTGCCAGCCAAATAAAAGATTCAAACTATGGAAGGCACTAACTACTGATAGGGATAGTTAGCAAATGAAAGAAATTAATAGAGAACAAACAATGTATTTACCTTAATATCATCAAAAGTTATAATATATACAGCAGTTCATGACAAATTACAAAACTCCGCCATCTCTCTCCCCACATCCACCACTGCTGGCGGCTCACCTCCAACTGCGCAACGCTACGCGCTGTTCACATCCAGCTGCCGCTGCCCAACACTACAATGGCAGACAACAATGCAAACTAGACACAGACTGCACACAGCACAGCCAGTGATTCTCACACAGAGCGCTACATGGCGTTACCAATAAGAAAACCTAAACAGCCCACTCACATAGCCCCCATGCTCCCCACAAAAAAATTTACAAATTGTTTTGGGCAGTGGCCAATAATGATTTGATAAAATTTTTCATAATTACAATAACAAAGATATCAAATGCACACACTTATTGATACATTGTTGGTCAAAAGCTAAAATTTTCTCACAGTCCATAAAGACAGTCCTGATCGTTCATCACAATAAAATAGCACTGTTTGTCTCAATGTCTGAGCAGTAAAAGAAATGCACACGGAAGAAGTGGATTTCCATGCAGTCTTGAAGAAGTAGTGTTGTCCTTCCAAAGGAAAGACAGTGCTGACTCTTGACATGCAGACAGGTAATGGGCCACAACAGAGCAAACCCACAGTAGAGTCAGTCGAAGTTTTGAAGAATATTGGTAGGTAGGTCATCACAGAGCATACCCATTGTAGTCCTGGTAGACATTACGATATTGGTGGGCCACCAGAGAACCAAGATTTTTGTGAGGTAAGCGATTTGAGAAATGCATAGGTTAATGCAAGTCAGGGCCATTCTTTTGTAGGGATTTCTGAAAGTCAGATTGCGTTGCGCTAAAAATATTGTGTGTCAGGTTAAGCACAGTCCTGGATAATTTTTCTAAGGGGACGTTTCATATGTCGACCCTTAGCCTAGGATACCTCACTGGAATCTTCTGATTTTTTTCTTGTTGTTTGTGTAATTAGTGTAGCTATTGTTTATTGCTAGTGCGTAATCATAGAGAGAATTTCCTTTGTAGTTGTAGTTTTTCATTGTTGTACAGTAAAACAGTTGTGGCATGCATGTAGATTTGCACCAAGTATTTCGCAGCTGCAATTAACTAGATATTATTTTCAGTGCTATGTTAATGTGTTCTCTTGTTTTTGCTCTTCAAATTGTGCTTTTCTGTGTTATCGTGTGAAATATTGTGACAATAATGGCGTGTGAAAAACGGAACACTAGGCTACAAAGTGAACTGAGAAATAATAGTGACGACGAGCGTAGCTTATCAGCACCACTGTGTAATTAATTAACAGACATTCAAAGTAGTAATTTGGTAATTGTGTATAGGGAAATGGAGCGGGCGTCAAATAATGATGTAGACAGTGAAACAGGTAGTGAACAGGGAAGCATTATCGATCGATCGGTCGGCAACAGCTCGCCTCAGGAATCGGGAATGACAGAACACAATATTGCAAATACTGTAGACTCAGGTTTTGGGTTCTCACCGTTTTCTCAAATGAGTCAAGACACATTTTCCGCTTGTCAAAATGTGAATGTTGCCGGTTCAAATTCACTGCCGAAAAGCACTGAGGAACATGTTTCAGACACCAGTGCATTGTTATTACAATTAATGCAAGAAATGGGACAAAAGCTTCAAAAGTTAGACACAGTGGAACAAAATTTTAAAAAGTTAGACACAGTGGAACAAAATCTTAAAAAGTTAGACAACAATGCAAACTAGACACAGACTGCACACAGCACAGCCAGTGATTCTCACACAGAGCGCTACGTGGCGTTACCAATAAGAAAACCTAAACAGCCCACTTACAGTTCCTCTAAGCCATAATCCGTAGATAGCGGTCATCTACTGCAGTAGTAAGCCTTGGGCGGCCTGAGCGAGGTATGTCATCGGCAATTTCTGTCTCTCCTTCATGTCCGAACAACATCTTTTTGGTTCACTCCTAGACTCCTGGAAACTTCCTTATTGAGAGCCCTTCGTGGCAGAAAGTAACAATGAGGACGCGTTCGAACCACAGTATTGACCGTCTAGGCATGGTTGAACTGCAGACAACACAAGTCGTGTACGGTATCTCCTTCCTGGTGGAATGACTGGAATTGATCGGCTGTCGGACCCCCTCCGTCTAACAGGCGCTGCTCATGGATGGTTGTTTACATCTTTGGGCGGGTTAGTGACATCTCTGAACAGTCAAATGGACTGCGTCTGCCATACAATATCCACAGTCAACGTCTCTCTTCACGAGTTCTGGGAACCGGGGTGATGCAAAAGTTATTTTGATATGTGTATTTTGTACTTTTAATCAAATAACATTCACTCTTTTTGTCTGTTCCAGATGTTTTTTTACAGACGAAAAGCAAGTCATTTATATTATTTTTATAATATTAAATGGCTGAAATATAGAGATTCATACAACAATAATGGTAGACAGTTGAAAACACAGACAGGGTTCATCAAAAAAGTAGGAAAGATAAGAGCACAATATAAACTGCCGAAAGTTGATCCTGAAAAATTTGTTTTCCCACTACGCTTCTTCAATTACAATACAAACTAGACATAATAGATAATTCCAAAAATATTTGAAGTAGACAAATCGATAATGAGAGTTAGGCAACGAAAACAATAAATCTGAGATAGCCTGAGGTACTAGCGGAACCATATTTACTCAGAATGAGATTTTCACTCTGCAGCGGAGCGTGCGCTGATATGAAACTTCCTGGCAGATTAAAACTGTGTGCCCGACCGAGACTCGAACTCGGGACCTTTGCCTTTCGCGGGCACGTGACCTACCAGCTGAGCTACCGAAGCACGACTCACGCCCGGTACTCACAGCTTTACTTCTGCCAGTATCTCGTCTTCCACCTTCCAAACTTTACAGAAGCTCTCCTGCGAACCTTGCAGAACTAGCACTCCTGAAAGAAAGGATATTGCGGAGACTGGCTCAGTCACAGCCTGGGGGATGTTTCCAGAATGGAAGTTTCATATCAGCGCACACTCCGCTGCAGAGTGAAAATCTCACTCTGGAAACATCCCCCAGGCTGTGGCTAAGCCATGTCTCCGCAATATCCTTTCTTTCAGGAGTGCTAGTTCTGCAAGGTTCGCAGGAGAGCTTCTGTAAAGTTTGGAAGGTGGGAGACGAGATACTGGCAGAAGTAAAGCTGTGAGTACCGGGCGTGAGTCGTGCTTCGGTAGCTCAGCTGGTAGAGCACTTGCCCGCGAAAGGCAAAGGTCCCGAGTTCGAGTCTCGGTCGGGCACACAGTTTTAATCTGCCAGGAAGTTTCATATTTACTCAGTTGGCTCATAACAGAAAAAGAACGAAACGTTGACGAAGGAATATATAGCCAAATTTTCTCTTTCTATCAAACTTTAGGAACGCACCGCTCTCATTCTGAAGGTGAAACTGACTTAATCAGAACTGTAATAAGTCATGTAAACAGGTTTTCACACACATTCGACCAACCAGTTATCTCTTGTAATTACCTGGCACTGTCAGTGTTATAAGACGCTATCTTTAAATACAGTGTTGTAGTTTCCTTCAGGAAAACTTTTCATTTCCTAAGATCCTGAGGAAAGATACATCAGTCACTAGCTACGACCAGTTAAACGGCCATCTTCATATCCAAAAGTACACAGAAGGCTATAGGCCAATATTAAAAATACAAAGGATAGACGAAACTAACTGTTACATAATAGTGATAGAATACACTGTAGACTTCTGTTCTGAAGATGACCACGTAACTGGTCGAAATTAGTAATCGATATATCTTTATTTGGGATCATGGCAAATAAATGAGACTACAAGACGGTCATATTTTGTTATTGCAGAACAGCAAAATCAGCAGTTATCGGCACACAAGATCAAAAAATCATTCGAGTCAAAGAAGTCCAAGAATTAATTATATCACTACAACAGAAGAACAGTACAACTGAAATTCATTGGATGCCATCTCTCCGTGGCTTAAATGTTAATGAAAATGCACATTTTCTATCCAAACAGGGCACAAAAATTAAAAGCAGATCAGAAAAAGTAAAATACTGTATTCTACAATGAAACGCTTTACTAACAATATATTTCAAGCAGCTTCAAAATGATCCAGTAATATTTCATGTGAAGAGAAGATCTGCAAAAACCTCATGAACTACTCTGTAATACCTGATGGACCAAAAAGAAAAAAGTAGGCACATTGCTCATTACTATTGGCCGTGGATGCTTCTTCGCCCACTTGCATAATACCTTCATCCTGCCGTCTCCAGAATGTGTTCTGTGTCACAAGATTGGCGCGTTCATGAACAAACAACATTTAAAAGAGTGTACAAAATTAGGTGAATGTACTTCAGACTTAACAACATTGTATTGGGAAGCAAGAAGGCGAATGGAAATTAGTGTCCTAACATTAAAATGATAATAATTCCTATAAACACCTTGTCAGTATAATTAAGGAATTTAGTACTTGAGTCCTGGTGCACTCATGATACGATGCATACGATAGTGACACAAGAGCTCATACGAACTTATTCAAGGTACTTTATGTTTAGTCCCTGTATATGTTTACAGTATGTACAGTTCTGCGTGCATCGTACCAAAAGTTGAAATCCACAAATCGAGATGTAGGTAGTCTGTAGCACCAAGGTTTGAGTCCTCTTTTATGTAGCACACTGTCGCTATACTTCCCATACTTTTCCAGCTGAGTTCGCGTCGCTAATTATCATGAAGATAACAGGTTTTCAAATAAGTTTCTTCCCGTCTTCCGTCAAACAGAAGCGTCACCCGTTCATTTCGTGGCTCTCTTCACGGGTTTCTGTGGATCGCCTGTAGCCGACCCACTTGAGTTACATCTCTCGCCTGTGCCGCTGCAACCCGCAACACCAAATGCCGCATTCAGGGTGCCGAGAGTCACGTCCCTCGCGTTGGAGCGATAACATACGCTCGCTTGCGAAAAACTTGTTCAGAGAGGCGAACCATTACTGTCCGCAGAGATCGCTAAACCAGTTTTCGTTTGTCGAGCCGAACTGTAGGTTTCGTTTAATCACTTGCTATTTTAAACCATTAAGGAGCATTATTTGTTACGAATAACCATAGTGTTCATTTCCCACCAATACAAACCACTTTTCTCTTTTCTACAAATATAGTGCACTGGTTCAACAGTCCTTTTACAATTAGCAGATGCAATTTTGGTTATCCAGAAAACAACGCCAATTTGATTTGAAGACACTGTGACATATTTCAGCTGCTTTTTAGCTTACTGAAATAATTCGCAAACTAACTGCACCTCAAAATTGGTTTTCTCAGCTTTTTCTCATGAAGACATGCTAGGAAAAGTATTAGAATACCGACAACCCAATTTTCAGCCATACAACTAGAGTTCTCAGTTCTAAAATACTTAGGCACCCATCGTGCTGCTGTCATTCTACGCTCAAGGCAGAAATCAGATTGCTTAGGAGAAAACTTCAAAAATACGGAATTGCGTTGAATTTATTGTATAAAATGAGTTTTCTGCTTTTCAGTCATTGCCGGACATTTTTTATCTTAACGAGCCCTTGATAGCTACAGTTTTATCGCACAGCTCATCCTTGTTTTCTGTGTTTTGCAAGTGCTCTCAGTAGCGCTCAACAAGTCGTCACGATAATGGTACACATAACAGTGAAAGAAGCAAAGAATCACTTGAATTGTTGTCCAGGACATCAGCATCGCTTCCTTTCGATAGGTACTGGGGTCTATACCTTTATGTGTCTTCTGCGGAAGCACGAGCTTTGTAACGACAACATCGCGCCAACTCATCTCATACAAATGTGTAGAATATTCTCGTATAAAGCTTCCCATTTATTATGTTTACATCTTATTGGTCTTGGAATTTACTTGCAGTATTGAATCCATAGTTCCCAGTCCTTACCGAGATGCACTGAATCTGAACTGCTACAATTCCAAATGGAACGCATAGCGCTTATTTCAATACCTGGGAGTGAACGATGTGCTGGCAGCAGCTAAATGCCGTTTCGACCATACGGGAGCCTGGTATAGGAGATATTTTGTTGACCCCAACCACAGTAAGACACATAAACTGACTGTCTACAGAGGGCAGTGTAATTATCAACTTCTCCTAGTTGTGACATTGACACTATCAGCAGTTCATCTACATTCACACAGGTATTCTCAGCAAGCCTCTAAGAGGTGTGAGGTGGAGAGTGTGAGTTTAATTTAACTCCCTTCACATTGATGGCTAACAAGAGAGGAAAACTGTTGCCTTTGATATCTGGTACGTGCCTGAAGTTACCGTTGGGTGGTACGTATGAAGTGGTACTTCGTGTTCAAATAACGGCGTGTAGAAAACGTTACCAGCATATTTAATGACGGTGATTCCCACCACAAGAAAAGCGGTTTTTGAAGTGTCTCCCACTGTAGTTTGGTGTGTTTTTGAACCAGTCACGCAGGCAATTGAAGACGAAGTGAACCGCAGTTGTCTTATCTGAACTTTCCTGGTGCTCTTTTTTGTCAGGCCTATTTAGTGAATGTCCTAGATAAAGATGAAGGTGAAAAAAATGTGTAAAAGTTCATCTTCGTTGCTGCTTTTTGCAAATGTCACACTTGGTAACCTGGTACATCAAAGCCTAATTTCCTAGGTAATTAACGTGGTCTTTTTGTTATAAATTTATTTTTAATTAACTGTGATAAAATACGTAATTGATTTTCATGACTTAGATGCTTCAGTAAAGATTTAATGCTACATAGTTATCAAAGCTTCTCGTTTGCATTGTGCAGTCTTTACAGTGATATGTAGCTGCCAGTTATTGTAATTCTCACTGACCGTTCTCGTCGTCGAATTTATTCACGATTTTGTAAACAACAACATTTCTGTCGTACTGAAGCTGTCAGTAATGGATTCAAACGCTTGTTTTGGAAAATAATGCATTTTCTTACATGATCGAACACAATTACAGGTTTGGGCTGTCACCGGTCATCTTCAAATGGTTCAAATGGCTCTAAGCACTACGGGACTTAACATCTCAGGTCATCAGTCCCCTAGACTTAGAACTACCTAAACCTAACTAAGCTAAGGACACCACACACATCTATGCCCGAGGCCGGATTCGAACCTGCGACAGTATCAGCAGCGCGGTTCCGGATCCCGGTCATCTTTAGATCATAAGACGGATCCAGTAGTTCACCCGAACTACTGAATGTGAGATTGTCTTAGTGGTTGGTGTCAACTATTGCATATTTCTTACGATCTGAAGACGGCTGGTGACGGCCGAAACTTTTAATTTCTTATTGAAATTATTGTCACTGTCCTGGAAAAGAAATTGTGTTAAAAACAAGTAATTGTTTATGATTAATAGCAACGTTTAGAAAAAAATATATGAGAAACGTCATGGCTGTCTCTTAACTAGTTTTAAGCCTAGTAATGTGATCGGAAGCAATTTGGTGGATGTTGGTTGGAAGTACTGAAATACTGGCATACGACTGACCTTACTTTTTAGTAGTTCCGTGTATGTACGTCACGAGGAAGACTGTAGTGATTCGATGTGTTAGCGCTGTTACGGGTGACTGAAGGAACGAAAGAGAGGCATAGCATGACGTCTGGTATTGCCACACAACATTACCTTTCAGTAGTATAGACGTGCTGGTTGGTCTTAAATATTCTGATATACCATTAAGTGACCAAATACAACTTAATACTTCCCCCTTTTTAAACTTAACTTAATCCTCAGAGTTTTCCAGTGTTTTTTCATTGTTTTATTTGGTTCCTCCATTTCACCCTGTATTTATTTAATTTGTTGTGATCGTCTATGTATTCCATATATTCTGTTCTTTTGTAATATATGCCATATATTTTCTCTCCAATAAGAGAAATTCCTCTACAGTCCATACGTAACACATGTTCAAGCTTTTCTTCAGTACTCTTGTCTTGTATTAATTTTATTTTATTGTGATTGTGAATTTAATTTAAATTATTATACAGGCATTGTTTTGTCGAGGTTTCACGTAAATGCTTTTTTTATTTGTTCTTTTTATATTTATTTGATGTTTAACTGTACTGTTGTATAACTGCGTTCTCAAAGATGACATTTTCTCGTTTTCGGGCCTCACTCTCGAAGTGTAACATCTTTTTTCAGAGCTGTTCGCGAATATTGTATTCGCTTCGACGATAATTTTCGGTTAAAGATTGATGATGGCCCTGTAAGTAGCAAGCAGTTTAATAAAATAAATTAACATTGTAGAACATATAGAATATTCCGTTTTTCATTTTACTTTGTTGTTATAAACTGAAAATAATTTACTGTCGGGCTCAGTCACGCTAATTTTTAAGCATAATTATCGGTTTCAAGTGTCGTCGAGCGCCACCAGATAATAAAGCAAATGGTGGTTTCCGCAGTGGTGGGAACGAACCACGACATCAGTTGCATGGTCTGATGACGGCCGACGACGACCGAAATCGGAATTTTGGTTTAGAAATTAGCGCGATTGTGACACACAATAAATAATTTTTAAAAAATCACTGAAAATCTCCACTTCTACTGAAACAAAGTTCTTTCCACGTTTAGAAATTGATTAGCAAAGATAAATTTCACGAGGTAATCGCGTGTAGGACATAACGAAACGGAGTAGTGGTCTGGGGACATTGCATGCAGTGTGAATGACAGAGTGATCCTTCGATTGCCTTTAGAAACGTCAAGAGTGAGATAAGAATTATTCGCGGCTGCGTGGAAACGGATAACTTGACGCATTCGGTGAGGGGGAGTCGGGCTGGACGGAGCGAGCGCGTCGCGCGGTGAGACAGGCCGCAGAGCACAGCAGACACAATACCGGCCTGGCTGGGCCGGGCCGGGCCGCGGCACCTCCCACCACCCTCGATCACCCTCGCAGCCGTATCTCTTACATAACGTAAAAAAACACGTCGACCGCCGGACCTCGCCTCGCCTCGCCGTGATTAATGGTATAAACCCTTCGATCTCTCTACACGGCGGGAATTAATTTGAGGTAAAAGAAACGTGAGAATACGCGAATCTGATAAAGCGCTGAATAAAGAAACTGTTTCGAGTGAGTCCCCTCCCTGTTGTAGCGGCGAGAGAGATGCGGCCGCGAGATTAGGTCGCGGGACGGAGGCGAGCCCACTCCGCTCCTCTCCGCTCCTCTCCTCTCCTCCCTCTCTCGCGCTCTCCCTCCCCCGCCGCCTACAGTCGCGCCCATGCAACGTGCAGCGAGGCGGCGTCTATCGGCCGTCGTCACACCTGCCGCCCGCTACGCCCGGATACCGTTACAGGATGTCCCCTCTGCGACGTGATTAAACTCCACGCTGAGCGCCCATTCCGCTTACAGGCGAGATTTTGATGTGCCGAGCAAAGTAGTGCTCCACTGAAAACGGAGAGGTTCACATCAGAATACAACATCGGTTGTCGATCTAGTACGACGTCTTGTCGGTCGCTTGTACATAGGGGTTCGCTCTCTTGTAGCCGTCATCTTGTTTGAGGAAACCGTTCTAATAGCAGAAAAAGGAAAAAAGGGAGGAAGATTAACGTTTAACGTCCCGTCGACACCGAGGTCACTAGAGAAGGAGCACAAGCTCTCTACACGGTGAAAATTAATTTGAGGTAAATGGGGAAAGGAATCAGCCGTGCCCTTTCAGAGGAATCACCCCGGCATTACTTTGAGAGATTTAGACAAAACCTAAATATGGATGGCTGGACACGGATTTCAGCTCTCCGTCCTCTAGAATGAGATTCCAGTGTGCTAATCACTGAGCCACCTCGCTCGGTTCTAATAGCGAAGCTATTTCCTTTTCAGCTAGTCAAGAGGAAAATTGGCACATATCCTACTTTCATCTGAAATAGCATGTTACAAAAACTACTATTTGAATTAAACGTCTACATCCACATCATTCTCCGCAAGACACCTAACGGTGTGTGGCGTAGGATACTTCTGGTACCACCAACTTATTCATCCCCCCCCCCCCTTCCCCTATTCCACTCGCGAATGGGGCATAGGAAGAACGATTGTCGGTAAGCCTCTTTAGTAGCTCTAATTTCCCGAATTTTCTTGTCGTCGTCATTTGGCGCCATGTATGTGGGAGGAACTAATATGTTGTCCTACTCTTCTCGGAAAGTTCTATCTCGAAATTTCAATAGCAAACATCTCCGTGATGCACAACGCCTCTCTTGTAGCGTCTACCGCTGGAGTTGACCATATCCATAACGCTCTTGCGCCAACTAAAACGTCCCGTGACGAAACGTGGCGCTCTTCGTTGGATCTTCTCTATCTCATCTATTAGTCCTTCATGGTACGGATACCAGATCGATGAACAACGTTCAAGAATCCGCAAAACTAGCGTCGTGGTAGTCATTTCCTTTGTGAATGATTTGCACTTCCTTAGGATTCTTTCTATGAATCTCTGTGTGCCAACTGAAACGTCCCGTGACGAAACGTGGCGCTCTTCGTTGGATCTTCTCTATCTCATCTATTAGTCCTTCATGGTACGGATACCAGATCGATGAACAACGTTCAAGAATCCGTAAAACTAGCGTCTTGGTAGTCATTTCTTTCGTGAATGATTTGCACTTCCTTAGGATTCTTTCTATGAATCTCTGTATGGCATCTGCTTTTCCTACTATTTGTTTTTGTGGTCATTCCATTTAAGGTCGTCCTTCGTAGTTGCTCCTAGATATTTTACGGTAGATACTGTTTACACCAATCTGTTATCAGTAGTCCGCAGCTCGTGGTCGTGCGGTAGCGTTCTCGCTTCCCACGCCCGGGTTCCCGGGTTCGATTCCCGGCGGGGTCAGGGATTTTCTCTGCCTCGTGATGACTGGGTGTAGTGTGCCGTCCTTAGGTTAGTTAGGTTTAACTAGTTCTAAGTTCTAGGGGACTGATGACCATAGATGTTAAGTCCCATAGTGCTCAGAGCCATTTGAACAATTTTTTTTTTTTTTTGTTATCAATAGTGTAGTTGTGCAGTAGTGGATTTCTTTTCATATGTATGCTCATTATGTTACATATATTTCCGTTCAGATCAACTGCCATCAATCCTTTGTTGGTCATTTTGCAAATCGATATTGTTCTCTGGCGTTGATACTTTCTTATAGACAACCGCATGTGAGAACAGTCTTAAAGAACTTCCGACGTTTTGTACTAGATCATCTATATACGAGTACATCGTAAAGAGTAACGGTCCTGTATCACTTCTTTGGGGCACTCCCGGTATTACCTTTATATATATCGACTTCGTTCCGTTAAGGGCGACGTGCTGAGTTCTATCTGATACGAAGTCTTGAATTCACTAGCAAATTTGATCCAACATCCGGTAATCGCGTCCTTTTTTCTTTCACTAAACGGTAGTGCGGGGCGGTGTCAAATGCCTTCCTGAAGTCAAGGAACACATCAGCCTGAGCTCTGTTGTCTACAGTGCTATGGATCTCATGAAGGAATAGAGATAGCTGAGTTTCGCAATATCTCTGTTGGCAGAAATCACATTGTTTTTATAGATCAGATTTTCCTTCTCCAAAAAGTCATAATTCTTGAACATAAAACATGTGCCGTAATTCTACAGGAGATTGACGTCAACGACAAAGACCTGCAATTATATGAATGGACGTTCTCGGACCGCGGTGCAATCATCACATTGGCGTGAACTGAAAGGAGATTCCATCAATGTTCTCTTACTTACCTTTATATCTGACACGCTAGTATGGAGACTGTCGATCTCAAAGTAAACTGTTTGAATGTAGGTGTTGAAAGAAACTTCCGTCACCGTTATTTTGGATTAAACGAATTAGAAGTGTACGCATTAAGATGCTAATGTACTGATTGCATGCCAAATCCTCAGTCAAATCTGAAACCTCTTCCTAATATCTTATAGTCTGAGGGCAAGTATAAATGATGAAAGTGATAGCTTTGTTTGACGGAAGAGTTAATAGTGGTGACAAACTTGATGCCTGGTTTCAACCTACCCCTCCCCCACATCGTCAACAGTGGAGACAGATCAGATATTCACAGCTAAGGACAGTAGGCAGTCCAAATAGGACGAATCGGGCGAGCAGTGCCCCGACATGGTGTCCAGTTGAAAGGCTTACGAGCAAGTTACAAGCCCTCTGGGAAGCATAAAAGTACTGATGTACGTCAGGAAATTTTCTATTCTACCCGTCCCTTTATGATATTCAATTGCCAGATGCGGACTGAAGCTGTAGGGATGTCAGACAAGCTAGCTAGCGCAATCAGTGCTGCATATCTCCCATATCAGACGTTGTTGGATTACCTCATCATCTGCGCTGGACATTATTCGGCGAGGGTAAGGTAAGGGATGGCGTGTGGTGCGGACACGTTCTGTAACAAAGTGGAGTTTCGCTTGCCGTAAATGCGAATAGTATATGTGCTCTATAGAGAACACAGAGTTGCAGAGTTTCCTGAACTTTGGAATGCACGATAATGTACATCCGACTGCAGTTTTCAGTATGACGCTGAAGATGATATTTCGGTTTGTGTACGGACTAGAAAATATGCGTAATAGGAATCATCACTGCCGGGACAAATTTAAATTGTGTGAATTGCGATGTGATGCCATTCCTATGGAAAGATTTATGGCAAATTTTCTGTATTATGAAGTCATCCTGGTTTGATATTAGGTGCCGAAATGAACAAATTTTGTATAAAATCTAAGACATGTTTCTAGGTAAATTTTCTGAATAATCCTTAAACGTAGGACGTTCAATCAGTAGCATGCATATAGTCAAGTCTATGCGCATTATAAAAGGGATACGAGTGGGCTACTTTTGAGATTACAAATAAAAGAGGGAGCAAACTCTTAACTGAGGCCGAATTGCGATTCATCTTCGCAACTAAACAAATAGTTATAGTTTATGAGGCAAGTGCCAATAGGCGCCATCGCGATGTAACGAGTAAGTAAGGTGACGTAATGAAGCTGCGCTGCCCGTAATAACAACATACATCATCTTGACAGCTTCACAGATATATCCCCACTCCATCGTAGGTATAAAACCGAAGGAGTATTACGGCAGTACTGGGTCGGCATAAAAAGAAAACATTGACCATCACCCACGTGATTCACGGGGAGCATCGTTGCGCGGGAATATCTCAGAAGCGTGCGCGTCTGCATGCGTACAGCACACGTCCTGAGAGCCTTTCACATTCATATGTACGTAGCAGCGCCACACGTCAGAGTTCAGCAGCGGTTCAGTACCTCTAAAAATAAGAGAATATAATGCAGCCGGGGCAAGGGTCAGTTGTTGACCATATCCCACTCATTTGCTGCGTCTCAACCTCTGTAAGGGGGTGCTGATTGTGCTTGCGAAGAAAGAGTGTGCCAGAACATATACCCCTATACTGCGACCGCTCGTTATAGAAAAGACAGATAGCACCCGCACCCGCACCCACACATAAACACACACACACACACACACACACACACACACACACACACACGCACACACGACATTATGCGACGACTTAGAGATAAAAGCTCCTGGACCGTACTTAACGACAGCAGAGCATTGCATAAAGACTGCTTGCAGTGCAACAACGAGCACAGGCGACGAATTACTTCTCAGATAATATTAGCGCTACAGACAACAAATAGTAGTATTAGACCAGACGACATCACCACAGCCACGTGATACAATAGAAATTCTAACTACTTACTACTCAGGTCAGTTCTGTATCCTAAGTGTGAAATAACTACATTATACAGGAGATGACGTACACATAGATACACTCACGATGGATGTCTAGAAAACCTAAAATATTAAAATTATAAATAGCAATATATTTGAACGTGACTGGCGATTGTCACCGGGTAGTCATGAAAACAGTGCACATTAGACAGTAAGATCAGATTGTAAGACAAATGTAGAAATAGAGGGGAGTACGCGCTGCGTTGTAGAGAAGAAGAAAAAAAATAGATGCTAACCTAGACATGAGACCACGGTACCTGAGAGAGAGAGGCTCAAGTATTGATGAGGCCCTCGCTCTCAGTTTAGGAGCAGTAGTAAATCGGGGAGCGGTTGTCTAAGAGGGCGAGGCTTAGTGTTCTTCCACCTAGACATCATCTACAGCGGCAGTATACAAATCTGAATTCTTTCTTATCTTCCTTTCTTCTCAATACATAAATTGTTAATTTAAAGCATTTTCGCTCCCTATTTAGTTTCAAGCTTCCAAATACATAAAGCTTCAACTTCGTTAAAACATTACGAGACCAAATTACTTCCATTTTAATTACAAATATAATTAAATATTGTGAAAACAGGTATTGCGTTAGTGACTAGCCGACAGGTCAAATGTAAACCCCTGTAAATAAGAAAGTCACTAAACCCATTCCTGGGACAACCTTGCGTGCGACACTGACACGCATTAATTGCAGCTTCAGTTGCTTCGTGTGGATGCAGTACGAATATAAGTGTCATTCTTTGTAACTATCTAATCACGGACAATATTACAGAAGTTCCTGTTTAGTAAATGCCTGCGCGGAAATGCCAGAATATGAATCATGAATATCCTTTGTATAAATATCGAGTGTTTACATACTGTGAATCAGTGTAAAACTAAGTGTAGATAACTACTGTGTATATTTGTGTGCATAGTTTAATAATGTACCTTATAAGAAGCAATCTGATATGGTTACCACAAGGCAGTGCACTCACCAGCACTGCATCTAGTTACACTTAGTCCCCAGCATAATGTTCTTGTAAAACCTCCATCTGATGATGAGCCTGCAGTGGCTCGAAAACATGTTCATGGTTGAATAAATAGTAAAAAAAGCGACTGGTTGCATAATTATTACCGGATAAATCGCCAATTTAAATCACAGTAGCAGTTCATCATCCACAATGAATATACTGAAAATAAGCATTAAGTTCTTAAGACGCTTACAAGCTGAGTACACTTTCTGAGCCCTTGTGCCATGTCTGTCGATACCAGCCAGTCCACGTGAGAGGGAATTCCAGAGAAGTATACCAACTAAAGACGGTATTCTGTGATACTGATACTACCATTATGCGGTAATATCAAGACGAAATTACTGAAAGTAATTGGTAAAGCCTGTATGTTACCTACGTTCTCGTTTTTAGACAGGTATAAGACTAGATGGATTGTGTTTTAAGTGCAGAAGTAAATAACCAGAAGAAAAATTATGTACTAATAATTTCCTCTAGATTATGTGGATCCCTTCCACAGAAGCTCTTTTGCACTTTTGGAAAATCTTGCTAAATTATACACCGATGTCAGCTTACAAATTTCGTCGAACAAATAAAGCACCCAAAAGTTATTTTAATACAATAATTGTACAGCAGGCCTTGGATACCTGCGAATATTAAGACTCAAGATATCTTGCGAAGCATTCTCATCCCCACTATTATTAAAAAAAATGGTTCAAATGGCTCTGAGCACTATGGGACGTAACATCTATGGTCATCAGTCCCCTAGAACGTAGAACTACTTAAACCTAACTAACCTAAGGACATCACACAACACCCAGTCATCACGAGGCAGCACTATTATCATTCGACTTCTAAGAAAAGAATGATGACGTGTTTTTCCTCACTGCCTGGCTGCACGCCAAATGTATTCGCTGAATCATAAACCTCGCCGTGCCGCAGGGGAACAAGGTGCTGATGGTAATCCGTCCGTCAGATAGGAACGCTAAGCCGGGATCCATTTTGACAGGAGGTTTGGGGAGGGAGGTAGAGTTTATCGTTACGTAGCATGTCTTCACATTAATGTCATTGTTGTATTCATTCACGACAACGGATATTCACCACCACACTGAAAATGCACAACTATTACTCCCAGGTAATGAATGCGTTGTAGCGACGCAGTGATTATACTCGTAATTAACTGCAAACAAAATTTTGAGAATATGTCTAAAATAAAAAAATTAAAGCGAACTGCTCTTCTCCCTAGACAGGATATCGCTTCCTCCGAAGACGATACTGAGTTACACTATTAACATTTGCCATGA
The DNA here is from genome assembly GCF_021461395.2 of Schistocerca americana. Lineage (NCBI taxonomy): Eukaryota > Metazoa > Arthropoda > Insecta > Orthoptera > Acrididae > Schistocerca > Schistocerca americana. Next base: position 372,453,640 of record NC_060123.1, on the reverse strand, counting down.
TAGAACTGCGATTACGAAAAGCTAGAGATGCTAAATTGTTAACTGCGCACACGCAAGAGCAAGGATCTGTGTTGGAAGAATCATTTGTGGACAACTGAAGCGAGAAGACGCGTGTCAGACTCACTTCTCTATTAGGAACAAAACATAAAACTATGGTCCAGCGGCAACTTAGGTCTACGGAAGTATTAACTGACAAAAAGACTGAAGGAGCTGCTGACTGCTAGAATACTCAAAGACTGCTAGAGATGTAACTATCGGCAAGCCGGTTTATTTCTCACTGTGCTTCGAATTGGATAGGCACAGCTAAGCACTTTAAGGACTGGAAATGGAAATGAGCGTTTGGCGTCATTGGCCGGGAGGCCCCTCGCGGGGCAGGTCCGGCCGCCATACCGCAGGTCTTATTACATTCGGCGCCACATTGGGCGACCTGCACGCCGGATGGGGATGAAATGATGATGAACACAACACAACACCCAGTCCCTGAGCGGAGAAAATCTCCGACCCAGCCGGGAATCGAACCCGGGCCCAGAGGACGGCAATCCGTCACGCTGACCACTCAGCTACTGGGGCGGACACTTTAAGGACTGAAGGGCTCTCTTCATCTTCGTTTTAGAACAAAGTGAGCATTAAACTCTGTTGAAAATTTACTTTGCCATTCTCGAGTGCTTATTATAACTTAGAGAATGTTCCAACATTAGTCATCCTCTGGTAATCAAGTCATTACTTTCACAGCTAATAAGAAACTATTTCCTTTCTTGACTGCTGAGTTCTGTCATGAGAGCGAACGTATCCAATGCCAAAAATATTTATGTGTACCGTCCAACTGAAGATTATACTATGATCAACCAGTTAAAAACTTGCATTTATGAAACACAGTATTCTCGAAGGAAAGTTAGTTAAAGTGATTAATAGCGTCTTTCACGTTAATTTTGATCAACTGAAACTTTTTTCCAGGTGTGCGCTCATTCAGTAACTTAGTCAGAACAACGAATGACGAAGTAATCGATTAGTAATCCCGTGTACAGAACATAACATTCTCTATTAAATTTCAAGTGCTGGCTCTGGAACAGCTCTGAAAAAGCTTCTGACTTTTTTAAAAATAACTTGAAGCAGAAGACCACTATAGCATCATAATGTTTTGAAAGATCATTCTTATACAGCGAATGTATCATGTGTAGTGCTAGTAAAGTGTGGTTCTGTAACGTTCCTTCGGAGGTTCGAATCCTGCCTCGGGCATGGATGCGTGTGATGTCCTTAGGTTAGTTAGGTTTAAGTAGTTCTAAGTTCTAGGGGACTGATGACCTCAGGCCGAGGTGTTGCGGATATTGTCCATTTGGAGTGGGAATATATCTTTTGGCCTGGCAATAGCTACCCCTGTCCTCTTCTATAAATACTTCCCTCTGTTTCTCACCTCTACATCGTCTTTCTCGCGCCAACAGCGTCGCAGTGCCTAGTCATGTAATGTGAGCGGTGAGGCAGCGCTGCAGTACATCAAGATAAACGTTCTATTGTTATTTCATACATACCTTAATGAATTTCTTGAATCTTCTGCCAAAATGTTGCAAATATCTGGTACCAGGTGGCATGTAGATAAAAAATACACTTTACAAGTACATCAAAATTATGCATGAATCTCCAGTATGTCAAGGCCGAAGAGTGACAGCAAACCTGGTTGTAACTAGTGTACAGTCTTTCATATTACCAGCTTTCAAATTAATTGCTTTCACGACAATTCCAAATTGCGTTTCGGAGTTCTGGAACAGCATCAGTTTACGCGCTAAAGTTTAAAAGGCAGATCACTTACTTAAAAAAAGAACGCGTCCGCAAATACCGATATCTCTTTTCATCATGCTAAGTTTTCTGCTGTGGAACACTAAAGCAGGAAAGACGCTATCACATCCACTAGTTCGATTTCGTCCATGCCGCGGCAAACATCTGACCCGACAGTGTTCTGCTGCAAACATTGCCGGACAACAGTGACATGCAAAGCTGATAATCGTGCGGGTGCAATTTGTTGGTCTGCAAGGTTGCCAGGCCACCTCGCTGGGCTACACTGTCAGTAGTTGCTACGCCCTCTTAAGCGTACCTTAACGAAGGCAGTTTTTTGCCAACATTTTCTGTAGATTGTATAGTTAGCCACTACGAGACGGAGCACCAAAACAAAGTCGCAGAATGAACGATTGATACAATCAGAATTCCGATTGCCAGCTAGGAATGCAGTGTGAAGAGCGAGGCGCAGTCTCCACTCTCGTGGGCCGGTGTCTGGGGGCAGATCTGGCTGTCCGCCACGGCGGCGCTCCCGATAAGAGGCCCGGGGACCACACACGGCGTGGCGCCGCCGCCACATCGGACACACCGACCAGCTAATCCCCACGGCAGCAACGGCGCCGCTGGCTGCGGCACGGTTACACACACGCGGCCGTCCCTCACTGTGGTACGGACAGCGGGAATTTGCTCCTTCGATCGATCTGCTCATGATGACACCAGTAATCGTTTACCTATTTACAACCTAAAATGCGAGAATTTTTCTGCAGGGTGAAGACTTGCAGGGTACCTCAAATTACTTTCCAGCCCTATTGTATTTGCTAGCAGATCACCTCTACTTCTCTTCACTCCTTCCATTGGTATGATCCATCCCACCATTTAGTTCCTTTGCATCACATTTCCCCAGAGTTATTATCCTCCACATCCTCTGCACCAGTGGTTCCCAACTTGGAAATAATTACCCCCGAGGGAGTAAAATTGCATTTCCTGAGGAGTAAAAACCGAAAGAGTTTAATTATGTTTTAGTCATGAAACTACATTATTTTGAAAAAGATCATTAAGACTGCTATTACATAATTTCCTGCCGGCCCGAGCGGCCGTGCGGTTCTAGGCGCTACAGTCTGGAGCCGAGCGACCGCTACGGTCGCAGGTTCGAATCCTGCCTCGGGCATGGATGAGTGCGGTTCTAGGCGCTACAGTCTGGAGCCGAGCGACCGCTACGGTCGCAGGTTCGAATCCTGCCTCGGGTATGGATGTGTGTGATGTCCGTAGGTTAGTTAGGTTTAATTAGTTCTAAGTTCTAGGAGACTGATGACTTCAGAAGTTAAGTCGCATAGTGCTCAGATGCATTTGAACCACATAATTTCCTAAGACTGCAACATTGATTATATTAGTTATCAATAATTTTTTGTTTCCCAGTTACTCAATGCGTGACACAGTGCAGAGGAACTTACAGCTTACACACTACACACATACTTTGTGCTTTGCACCACACATCGATGACGGTAAAAGTGAGACATGTATGTAACGAAAGCTAAACACCTCACAAAAATTATTCCCCAAGCAGTTGATAATTCCTGCAATAGACCAGAAATTGCTTCATTACTCACTCGGAAGTAGCTAAATGAACTAACAGTAACTATGCAACAGTTACTACTGTGCTGTATACAGCATTATTACTGCTATTATTGTTATTAATTGTATTTACAACGTAAAATCCTATATATTATGAGTGGCAGTGGTCAGAGACTATGCATTGGCAGCCTGAAGTCTTTCACTTTCTGCCAGTTCAGATTAGAGAGTCCAACAATCAAGCGATTTACCAACGGAGAGTATAGTGAACTCGCTTTAACTTCGTTGATTTTAAAACGAAGTGCAGGGTGCAGGTGAAGCAAATGCCGCTAGTGAGGACTAGTGCAGGGGAAACGTGTTTTGCAGTACGTGTCTACCGTCAGAATGAATAATTACCTTTCTTATCTGAGAGGGAGTTGTAGGTACCATTCACGATGCACCGGGAATTGCTTCATCACGCACACACACACACACACACACACACACACACACACACACAAACACACACACACACACAAACACACACAAACATTCAATCCGAACACAACTCATGGAAAAGGAATGTAGTATTCAATATTTATAGGCATGAAAGTAGATTTTCGACTATGATAACCATAAAAATAAAAACAAGGAACTGGATGTATTTTGAGCATGATGTATGATGTGCACTGACTGAGAACAATCCAAATATAAAACGGTTGTTAGACATAAGCCGTCCAGTTCTCTCATTCATTCACTAGCTCATGCCTACATAAAACACCCACAAAACTAAATATCTTTCGTCATTTTAAAAAAGTGTTCAACAAAATTATTTTTGGTCCTGAAATTAAGTTACGCCATACAGCTGATAATAGAGGACACAGCGGCGGCGAATGGGCGGGGGAAGGTGGCAGAGTGGGAGGTGGCGGAGTGGTGGGGGCGAGTGGAGCGGGTGTACTAGCTTGTACATGATTGCAGTCAGGGGTAATGGACTAAGAAAGGCTGAAAACCTCTGCTCTACACCTGCGGAAATCACTAAATTAATTACAAGTGAATAAATCAGAATATGTTCCCCAGCTAGTGACTGTATTTGTTCCCAAAAATGTCTTCCGTCTCTGGAAGAAAGAGGGAAAATCGTGTGGCTTCGGTGGCTGAGAGTTGAGCCATTTTGTCGTATTATGTCTGAACGGTGCAGAGTAGCTGACTGTGACGATTGCGTGTGGTTTTCTGTGTCATGTTTGTGTTGTGAGAAAGCAGACAGAGGACGAAACCAGTGGCAATACACACCTTGCCCTTCTCGAACATCAGCGATGGGGCAGACTAGCTTAACGTGCGCCTCCGACGGACGGAGCACAATTAACAGCACCCACATGCCTCACTCCGCGAGACACTGTGGATAAGTTTGGAATGTACTCAGAATACTGGTGCGAAATGTGAAGATTAGGAACGCTTACATCCTTGTCGACGAAAATTTCTTCTTTTACCGAGATTTGAACTGGCTACCGCTGAGCCGAGCGCCATTTCATCAGTGGGTCTTCGGATGTAACTAGTATCGGCGGTGGCACACAATCGCTGCTGAAACCTTCTCAGATTATCGGAGGAGTAATCAATTAGACTTCAACCAGCGTTTCGGCAATTCTCCCACATGTCACCTTCAGGAAACTATTACTCGTCTTCTCCTATTGCTAACAAACTTTTTTCGCTGTCATTGCACAATGCTTTGGGCTGCTGATGAAATCCAGCGAACGTGTACTCGCCCGTTACAAAATTATATCCACGAGTCCTTTTATTAAGGTCGGCAAACGAGAAACTCACTTACCGAAATAAACGGCTCTTGAACATAAGTTCGGGTGTTTATTTCTCATATTTTTTAACCTACCCCTTGTAAGCCTTGAGTGTGTTATCGGTGGGAAAGTGGTGGTGGTTATTGTTTAACGTCCCGTCGACAAAGAGGTCATTAGAGACGGAGCTCATGCTCGGTTTAGGGAAGGATTGGGTAGGAAATCGGCCGTGCCCTTTCAAAGGAACCATCCCGGCATTTGCCTGAAGCGATTTAGGGAAATCCCGGAAAACCTAAATCAGGATGACTTGAGACGGGATTGAACCGTCGTCCTCCCGAATGCGAGTCCAGTGTGCTAACCACTGCGCCACCTCGCTCGGTTACCGGTGGGAAAGGAAATTTCATTTAATAATCCGTTTTTCATGTCATCAGCTGCCGTAGATTGCATCTGCTTCGCCGAGTAGCATTCACGAGCCGAAAGATCGGAAAAAGAGACAACTGTGAACATAACTGAACGACAGACGATGCTATCGGTGTTTTTCGCAAATGTGCCAGAGCATATTTTACACAGTGACGTAAATAATACTTTGAGAAGAATACGGGTCAGTTATCTTCCAATGGATTGAATTTCTCTGAGATTATGTTTGAATTCACTAAACCTTACCCAACATTAACGCCAATTTGTTTGCATACGTGTAGTAAAATGTTTATTGATTTATATTTCATGCCTTACGTTATAGGTGAATGCAAAGTACTTATTGGTTTGTGAGACACGGAAGGACTATAGAAAAATGGCAGTCAAATAATCGCCAATGAGTTAGGACGGAGGCAAAATGGTTTGGATACTGCAGTGTCTAGTCCCATTAATGTGATCACCCGTCAAAAGCCTGAGTAACTGCATATTGCAGCGCGGACTACTGCGAGACATGCAGGAAGAGAGACAATGAGGTTCTGGTACGTACCGACAGGGATGTAAGCCATGTACTCTTCATTCCCGTGCGCAGCTGCGCTAGGTTTCTCGGTTGAGGCTGCATGGCGCGAACAGCCCGATCGAGATGGTCCCACAGATTCAATCCGAGGTGTCTGCCACTTAGATGAGTACGGTAAACACACCCTGAAGTTCTTCAAGCCACACACGTACGATGCGAGCTGTGTGACGCGTTACATTGTCCTGCTCGTAGGTGCCACCGTCCCGAGGAAAAACAAATTGCACGTGGGTGTGAACATATAGATGCACGTTTAGATTCACACTTGCGTTGATGCATTGTTCCTTCCAGAATGACGAGATCACCAAGAGAATTCCAGGACAGCATTACCCAGACGATTGTTGCAGGGTGTTTTCTTACAGACGTTTCATGCAGTACACGCCAATGGTCGTCTGTCTGATGCAGCGTAAACATAACTCATTTGAAAAGGCCACCCGTAGCCATTCATTGGACGTGTATTTGCGGTATTGGCGTGCAAATTCCAGCCTTCGTCGCCGATCAACAGCAGTCAGCATGGGTGCATGAACCAGGCGCCTGTTGCGGAGGCCATACGCAATAGCGTTCCCTGGACGGTCATTGAGAAGAAACTGTTGGCAGCCCCGTAGTTCATCGGGGCGGTCAGGTCTGAACAGTTGCACGTCTCTTCGCCCACAAATATCTCCGCAGCCGTCGTTCACCACAGTGGAGTCTCACTGGGGAGGACGACGGTTCAAACCCGCGCCCGGCAATACTGATTTAGGTTTTCCGTGATTTCCCTAAATCGCTTAACACAAATTCCGGGATGTTTCCTTCGAAAGATCGCGGCCGCTTTCCTTCTCCGTCCTTCCCTCATCCGAGATTGTGCTTCACTTGTAATTACCTCGTTGTCGACGGGACGTTAAACACAATCTCGTCCTCCTCCGCCTCTCACACCTGTCATCTATGACCCGTGGTGTGCCACAGTGGCTTTTGCGCTGGTTTTAGATAGCACCATTTTGCCATGTAGGGTGTGCCTTAATCACGGCGGCATGCGAATAGTTTACAAACTGAGCCGTTTCGTAAATACTTCCACGCTTGGTCCGAAACCCAGTGATGCCGTTTTAGACCTCAGAAAACCGCTCCGTTTCTTGATTACGACGATAACTGCACTTTTTCCCCGCGGCAGCCACCTGCTGTCTCTGAGTGGTTGCTGCACATTGACATCGAACACAGACGGTGGTCACGTTAATGTGACTGGACTGAGAATAATGCTCTCCGCTGCATGCCTTGCGGAGGAAAGATGTGCGTAGATGATGATCTTTGGCGAAGCAAGAGGACCACGCGATAAAAATTATATTCCTCTTGATGACAGCGAAGGATAGATGTAAAGTAAAGCAACTCCTAGCATACAGTTCTACGCTATTTCCGTGCAAGGCAGTAAAGTGCATTAAAGCACTTCTTGTCTTTCACAAGTCATTGAACGTCGATGGAAATGCATTTGAGTCTGAAATATACGAAACATAGCGTAAGGAACTTCGGCAGGTTACAATACGCACAAAATAAGTTTCAGATGCTGCCCGTCGCGGCAGGTACAGTAGGAAACGCGGCAGTTCGCGGATCGCGAGAGGATTAGCTTTCCCAGCACGATTGAGGCGTGCTTTCTGGGCACGCTTCTTTGCAGTCTGTCGCCGCGTCTTCAAAATTCATCTGAAGTCCGCGCGCGGTCTCGCCTGCTGTTCCTGTTGCCAGCGGCAGCCACGCAGCCCTGCAAAACAAGTCTGGCCCGACAGGTTCACCGTCTTATCCGCGAGCACTCACCAAATAGTGTCCACCAGGCTGACCGAGTCTCAGAAGTCACTGCACCACCTGGCCTGATACGGCGAACATTCTCCTCCAGACAGCGTTTTCTCCGAGTTTTCTTACCACTCCTAACCTGCAGGAAAAGCTGGAATTCCATTTCCAGTGCCTTATCCCATTCAATGATGAGTTACATTTAGACGTTACAATTCATATAAACAAGACTGAATGAAAAGATTGTAGTAATTGTGGAGAAAACAAGGTCCATGATAAGATCCGTCGAGGTATACCACAAAATGTAACTATGAAATAGACTATTTAGTAACGTTTTGATCAGCTATGTCTCCTGTAGTTACACTACTTCAGATGATTACCAAATGTGTTTAACAGATGAGACAGATAAGCTTCACAGAATAATTACGCAATTTGTCATGGGTTTAGATGGACAGAGTAACACTGTCAGAAATATTCTTCACTAAATCCGGCGTCAGACACTAACAGAAAGAAATTGTGCATCATACGAAAAGTATTATATTCTCCCACACAAATGCACGCTAAGAAAAAACAGAAAGACGAACCACCAAGGAAATGTCCAAATGGGACGAAAATTAGTTGGTAGGTGTGCTGTAAATGTACAGACAGATAAATGATTACAGTTTCAGAAATCTTGGATGATTTATCCAAGGGAATGAGTTTCACACGTAGATCAAGTCACCAACGTGTTGATTCACCTCTAGCCGGAATGGCTTGCCATTAAGGAGATCAAACTGGGCGCAGAATATCGCCGACGTACCGCTGTGCTGTAAGGATGCCGCAGACGACAACCTAAGGGGTCCTGGTATGAAATGAAATGGCATCCCTGACCATCTCTCCTGGCTGTCGGGCCGTACGGCGGACGACAGTCGGATTGGTAACCCACCGCTGTGTCTTCACTGAAGACAATTCAACTTCAGTCCACGTATTTCGAGACCGAGTGTGCCCGACACCTTTGCAAATAGGCTCGTTGGTTTACAGAGGTCAATGGTAGTCGGCACTAGGGGCGCCGCGAGCTTAGCTGCCCGTCTGTGAACCTCCTGTTAATGGTGCTTGTGGTCACTGAAGTACCAGTTGCTCGCTGGATTGATGTAATAATGAAGTCGGGGCTCTGACCGCCTCTCTATCCACTGCTCCGTCCTTACGCTCTGTCGTCTCTCTAGGCGGACCACTCCCTTCTTGACGCTGTGTTCGGCCACGGTTCACCGATTCCTGCCAACATTGTCAAAATATGGCATCGCTCCTACTCAAATGTCGAGCGATTCACCGATTACTCCAACCACCTTCTTCCAGCCCAACTGCACGTCCTTTCTGACATCCGCGTACGCTGCTCACGTGCCTGTCTCCGAGACATAGTTACTGTCTAACTAAGTGCACGGAATGAAATTCGCAAATAATGCACATCCTGGTGTCGACATGTCCCCTGTTTACTGTCTTTGCCAGATTCGCGATGAAATTCCGCTGCGATGTCGCACATTAATCCATCGACCGTCAAAGTTTGCACTTTTGCATTCTCCGTCGATACTTGTACGAATATCAATCTGTGACTAGTTTGCATAACTCCTTCGTGGTGCATCTGTTTTGTCTTACAGTTTATATCGAAGTCACCACGATGGTAAAACCCACTGAATTTCGGTACATACAGAGCCGTATCCAAGGTCCTCTCTCTCTTGCGCAACATTTGAGACTGGAATACCAGGGAGGGATATATGCGGCTGGAAGGGAGCGGAAGGGTGACGGGTGGTACACTTCTTTTCCTTCGCTACGCATCATTGAGAGTTTTGCGAAGGATATATGTGGGTGTCGACGGCTGACGTTCAGCAGTAGCTCACTGATTTATCTTAATATGGGTGAAAACCAGGCCAATGGTTGCCGAACTTCTGTTTTTCGTCTGATATCAACTAGCTCTCGTCCGACCTAAAAGTTTTTTTTTTCTGAGTCACAAATTCTCCCTGCGTGCTTAGCACACATAACGTCCGCTCCGAGACAAAATATGGGACAACGGCTTCATAAATCGCCGCTGGCTATAACAATCCTGTCATCATCTTTCTCTCCATTGAGCGCATATTCCTCTTGCTTCGCTATTTGGCAGGGAAACAAAAAGCACTGAGTCTAGTAAATCCAGCAAATGAAGCAGAGGATCTCTTATATTCGACGACAGTGGACCTGATACAGAATGATGTATTTGAAAATACAGAGAAATTGTTTTTATATCGCGCGGTGGTCGAGGGTTCTAGGCGCTTCAGTCCGGAACCGCGCGACTGCTACGGTCATAGGTTCGAATCCTGCCTCGGGCATGGATGTGTGTGATGTCCTTAGGTTAGTTAGGTTTAAGTAGTTCTAAGTTGAAGGGGATTGATGACCTCAGAAGTTAAATCCCATAGTGCTCAGAGCCATTTGAACCATTTTGTTTTTATATCGATCGCATCAATAATGACGCGAGATACTCAAGTCTTGCATCGCAGTGGTAACAGGCGAGACAACATGCGCACGGCCATCGGTATTGAGAAATGAATTAATAGTTTAGCACTAGCTATTCACATTCTGAAATAACTTCTTTGAAAGAACGTACAAAGAAAGCTGCATTATACATTGGAGATAAACTGAGAGAAATGTGGCTGTTGTTAAGAGACTGTTCTTCTATTCGAGAGTGTAGAGGTTCTCATCCCCATCCGACCATCCAGATCTTTCCGTAGTCTGGTTTTTCTAATTTACTTTACAGAAATGCCAGGATGGTTCCTACAATATGGTCTCGAGCACCCTTGTCAAACTAGACCTGTTAGTATAAACTGCTAAGAGTCTATTGTGTAAATCCTTTACGCGAAGTTCAATGGTTTGAATTCTGAAGTAAATATGTAAAAGTATGAGCAAGTGACGTCCACAGAGTTTAGAGAATGGAGCGAAGGATTTCTACCTGCAAAGGAATTCTGGTACTTGATAACTAAACTTGGGCCATCATAACGTGTTAGGATACCATCTCCGCTGATGATGGTATTTCGATAGATCTTGCAGTTTTCAGTATACACCTCTGGCGGCAGGCCGAGTAGAATGCCGCTACCAGAGACTCTGTGGACAACCGGAGTTGTGATGTCTTACACTTTCCTCATAGTGTTGAGAACTGTAGGATGCCACAGTATGGGTCATGCATGGCGTTCATTACTTATAGCACACGGTTACCACGTTTGCTAATATTTCGAAACACGTCTAAAAATTGCAAGACTCACATGACAGACAAGAAACGTAAATCCGCGGAAAGATCTGATAAGTACACTATGTGATCAAAAGTATCCGGATACCCCCAAACACATACATTTTTCATATGAGGTACGTTGTGCTGCCACCTGCTGCCAGGTACTCTACATCAGGGACCTCAGTAGTCATTAAACATCTTGAGAGAGAAGAATGGCGTGCTCTGCGTAACTCACGGACTTCGAACGTGGGCAGGTGATTGGGCGTCACATTTGTCACAAGTCTTCACGTGAGATTTCCACTCCTAAACTTCCCTAGGATCCACTGGAAGTATTATGACAGTTAGACGGGAGGTGAGAAAACTTGGATTTCATGGTCGAGTGACTGCTCATAAGCCACGCATGATGCCCATAAATGCCAAACGACGCCTCGTTTGGTGTAAGGAGCGTAAACATTGGACGATTGAACAGTGGAAAAACGTTGTGTGGAGTGATGCGATCCGACGGCAGGGTGTGAGTATGGCGAATGCCCAGTGAACGTCATCTGGCAGCGTGTGTACTGCCAACAATAAAATTCATTGGCGGAGGTGTTACGGTGTGGTCGTGTTTTTCATGGAGGGAGCTTGCACCCCTTGTTGTTTTGCGTAGCACTATCACAGCACAGACGTACATAGATGTTTTAAACACCTTCTTGCTTCCCACTGTAGAAGAGCAATTCGGGGATGGCGACTGCATCTTTCAACACGGTCGAGCACCTGTTCATAAGGCACGGCCTGTGGCGGAGTGCTTACACGACAATACCAACCCTGCACAGAGTCCTGACTTGAATCTTATATAATGCCTTTGGATGTTATGGAACGCCGACTTCGTGGCAGACCTCACCGACCGACATCGATACCTCTCCTCAGTGCAGCACTCCGTGCAGAATGGGCTGCCATTCCAGCACCTGATTGAACGTATGCTTGCGAGAGTGGAAGCTGCCATCAAGGCTAACGGTGGGCCAACACCATATTGAATTCCAGCATTACCGATGGAGGGCGCCACGAACTTGTAAGTCTTTCTCAGCCAGGTGTCTGGATACTTTTCATCACATAGTGTAGTTAATGTAGATGAATATGATGAGAGAGAGAGAGAGGGGGGGTGGGGAAGGGGGAGAGAGAGGGGGGGCGGGCGAGTGAGGGAAAGGGACGGAGAAGCGCTCACAAACACGAAGCTCTCATATTGATTTCCCTCTTAAGGTCATTGCCTTCCTGGAAGACTCCCACAGAGAAATGTTAGCTGGTAACGGTAATCAGTCTTAGAAATCTAAGAGAAAAATAGCTCAGAAATTAAGTTCTTACGTAATTACAACATCGAATCTCAACTGCACAGGAGTGGAAACTTGTTGCGCCTAATAGAGATGTAGCCAAGAAATTTGGTTTAATGTCGCCTATCGCCCACAGCTAAATGAAAACCGGTTGATCGTAGTAATTAGTCAGCAAACATCTATTCGGTAACATTAAAAGCATATGATATCAATCCAGTGCCTCAATTACAGTTTCGACAGCAGAAAGGCTTGATAGGTAGTCTGCTGTAAAGGAAAAGAATTTGAGAACAGTACGGTCTCATATAATAGAAACTGTTTCATTTTAATGTAAGTGTAACTAATTTCCTACGTCACACTCTTCAACTAACATTTAGCACCTAACACCACAAATTCGTTGAATGCTGTGGAAAATTATGTTATGAGATTTGGGGTGTGTTCTCATAGACCTTTTTATTATTCTCTCACACGGACAATACAGTTCTGTAACTCTTGCAAGCTAGCATATGTTTACTCTTGAAGTAATCACGAAGGTGGGAAGAGGTGGTTGCTGCTACAGATTTCAGTGAAGAGATATTGACACCACGTGGCTTTGATGGCTTCTACTTGTGTGTGTGTGTGTGTGTGTGTGTGTGTGTGTGTGTGTGTGATTTGTATCAGGCGGTCGCTTGACCACTTGGTCACGCAGCGGCAGCAGCCGGTTTCGGTCTTACTTTTTATTTGCGGTCGTCGATTTTAATCTCAGTGGCTGACTGGCCTCTTTACAGCCTGCTGCTATCTATTTTAATTAAACTCTTATATCTTTTAGGTTCACTTGCCGTAATTTTAATATGCGTTAGGGAACTAATGACTCTGCGGTCGGGTGGCCTTAAACCCAACACCGCGGCCGGTGCAGCGGCCTCTCCTTTAGGCGAAGGCGGAATGTCAAAAGAACATGCAGCGCGTGGCAACAAGACCAGACATAACTTGCAAAAGCCTTGTCTGTCAGCGAGGCATAGGAATCGGACACGACTTTTTTCTGTGCGTAAAACAGCACTCTAAACAGATATTTTGAGCAAAACACAGCAGACCAGATGGTCACATAATTATTGATTCGCATACCATAACGTGCATTTTGACTTCATGTGCACCATTACAAGATATCAAGTGAGAAAAAAAATACTTTACCACAAGAAGAAAAACAAATGTACTCTTTATAATGGCCGTTGGGGCGGAGTTTGTTTATTCTGGGGAAGAAAATCCGCCGAATAGATATATTTTTCTTTTGAACTTTATTAGCAGAATAGTTCCGTAAACTTACGTTTCCATTATCAATGCTGCATGATGATCCGGTATAAACCCACACCACTCGCAAGAATCACAGATTAAACCTCTCTAAACCAACCCCATCCACTCACGCAGTCACCGGACATCGACTGCAGTGGGGCTGATTCAAAGAAGTTCCGGTTGTGGTTCTTGCACGTGGTGTGGGGTCATTCTGGCGCATCATACAACACTGACAATGAAAACAGATGTTCGTGAAACCATGCTCTGATAAAGTTCGAAGGAAAAAACTGTAGCTATTCGGTGGATTTTCTTTCCCTATAAAATGGATTACACAGCCGCGGACCCCTGGAAAAGGAAAGGAAATGACAAGTAGTGGTACGGGGTACCCTCCGCCACGCACCGTACAGTGGCTTGCGGAGTATCGATGTAGATGTAAATACAGACATGATACAGGAATTTGGGGGGGACATCATTAAAACAAAGGCATCTCTCGTTGCGTCGGGATCTTCTCACGAAATTTCAGTCACCAACTTTCTCCTCCGAATGCGAAAATATTTTGTTGACGCCCACCCAACAGGGAGGAACTATCATCATAATAAAATAAAGAAAACCAGATCTCGAACAGAAAGATGTACGTGTTCATTTTTTTTTTTTCGGCGCGGTGTTCGAGAATGGAATAATAGAGAATTATAGTGAAGGTGGTTCAATGAACCCTCTGCCAGGCACTTTAATGTGATTTGCAGATTATCCGTATAGATTTAGACGTACATGTAGATAAGCACGCACCATTTGGGAATGTATCAAGATACGTTGATAACTGTTACAGATCCAGAAATGTTTGAGGTGAACAGCTCCAGACACACATCACGTAAAGCCTCGTTTCAAAGAGTTATCCGACAAGAAGTTCCTAGAAAGCATCCACTTGCGGCAATTTAACGTAGGTTTCCAGCGAGTGCAAACAATTTGGACGCCTAAGCAGGTAGCAACGGACGAGCAGTGGAGCTGTAGCGCGGCTGCACAGTGACTCCCATCGCAGCGATGCAGATGCACCACCCCCGCCGCCCCCGCCGCCCCTGCCGCCACCGTGCCGCCTCCTCCGCCACCCTCCCTCCATCAAACTCGGCGGGCCGGCCTCATTCTTCCCTTTTCGCCCTTTCGTACTTCTCCGATCCGTCTCTCCCAGCCCCTTGCCGGGCGCGAGATAAAACTAGTCGCCCGGGGGCAGACGCTGCGCACTGCCGCTTATCTCGCGAGAAAAGTTTTTCGTTATCGCGGGTCGTTGCGACCGTCGCGGCATGAGAATTTATCCTTCTCCCGACGAGGACGGCGCCGGCCCTCGGAGTCGAATACAGACATCCCTATCGCCGATGGCTGCAACTCCAAGCGCACACCAATATTTCCTCCGTTTTGTTCGTCTGTAGCCTCAGACCACCGATGCCTATTTTCGAAAAGAAGACACAATTTCAGAGGGATTGAACACAATTAATAGTTCAGTTGAAAAGCGTCCGCCCCTAGAATTTAGTACTTATAATTATGTTCTGACATTGCTTTGTATTCCTCGTACTTATCGACAATAATGTGCTCAAAATTTTCGCACGTGAGCTAAGCAAACTCACGGACATGCTTGTATAGCGTAACGCACAGCGCACCAGCAAGTAGGTGATCCAGACCAGGATGGAACCGCTTGGCGGATTAACGACCGTAGCTGTCGTAATGGCCAACCTGAGTGTGGTTTTCAAGCAGTTTCACATGCACGTTTAAACGAAACGTTAGGCTACTTCCAGTTTTCCTTCTCAGGAAATACGTTACCCGAACAGTTAAAAATACGATCACATACAGAGCAAAGTTTACATATTCGTAAGTAGCGCACAAGACAGTCCTTCCTTCGATAATTAACTGGGGCGACAGGAAGGCCATCCAGCCACAAAGTCAAACAAAATAAATTTACCAAAACTTGAGTACAGCGGGCCCCGTGCTAGATGCGATCCACGCTAAGTAAAAGAAGAAAAAGTGCTAAGTAAATACACAGCTCACAGACTGGAATAAAACCAAATATTTAAGGTACTTACGTAATTTCTAGCGGCAGTTCCTTCAAATTACTCGTACTTTTCTTCCTTCATTCACGCTCTTGCCTCAGTTTTCGTATGATGAAATGAAACTATATGGTTGCAAAGATCTTTTCAAGTCCCAGATACCTATGATCGTATAAAAGCAGACTGAAATGACAAATGAAACTTTTTACAAAGGCCAGGCTTCGAACCAGGACCTCTTGCTCACTAGGTATATACGCTAACCACTACGCCGTCCTGACGCAGTTGCTTTGCACAACCTCACGGACTACCCTAGCACGCCTCCCTCCTCAATCCAAAAACTGAGGAGGAGACCCAGGTTTGAATCCCGGCCTTGATACAAATTTTCATACGTCGCTTCAGTCTGCATATATACATCATTTCGTATAATCGTTTGGGATATTTCTTGAAATATTCGACAGAGACTGCTTTTAACAGGTGTGTAGCGCATTATATCACCTCCAATATGCCAACGCTGCCCCTTCAATTCCTCTTGTCTTGTATATGTCGGAAGATGTCGTGAAAAGATTCTTTAGTCACAGTCTAACTATCTTTGGTCAAATTGTAGTGAATGACACAATCACAAAATAACTGCAATACCATTTTCCCATTTTGCTTTCTATCAGTGAAAAGGGAGGATTTTCAATTTCCATTCAATTAAATGACGTGTCATCTGGGAGCCGTAGAGGAAAGATACTTTCAGTGTCATCATCGCGCTTTTCATAAAGTTATCATCTGCATCTGCGGTCGAAATCTAATAGTAATGAATCTCATCTCTTGTTTGCTTGAACAGGCGGAAGGATCCACTATTGGCGACAAATTGCTGGAAAGAGTAACTAGCGCAAAATACCCATGAATATCCGCCTGGAGGAAACTGAAGTGGAATTACTTCTGCAGTTATATGCCACTCTCCAGCTCGCATTGAAGTATTTGGCAGAGACTCTCCAATAACACGTGGGCAAACTTGGATATTCCCGTGCGAGCTTTGGTTTCTTATATTTTATTGAGATTTTCATTTCTCCCTGTGTAAGTGGGAGTCAACGAAATGTTTTCGCTTTCTGATGAGAAAGTCAGTGACACAGATTTCATGGAAAGATCTCATCGCACTGAAAAAGGTTTTTGTTTTAGTGATTGCCATCCCAACTTGTATTTCATAACCGTGACACACTCCGGAATATTTCACCATAATACAGAGTGACCCAAAAGTCTAGAAATATTTGAAAATCCACAAATTCACGGAATAGCGTAGGTAGAGAGGTAAAAATTGACCCACATGCTTGAAATGGCGTGGGGTTTTATGGAAACCAAAAACGAGTGCAAAAACTGGCCAACAGATGACAATGGACGGCAACACGTCAGTGACGCCGCATAAGGACCATGTATAAAATAAACTGTAACGAGAGAGTGAGTAAGATGATCCCTAGCCCGACTGAAGGTACGTCCTTTATGCAGGCTGGCGCTCCACCCCATATTGCTGCACATGATGAAGATCTCTTACGCACGTCGTTTGGTGACGGTCGCGTACTGAGCCACCACGACCGTCATGCTTGGCTTCCCAGATCCCCAGACCTCAAGCCGGGTGACTATTGGTTGTGGGGTTAGGTGAAGACACAAGTCTACCACAATCGTCCGACTTATTAGGGATACTAAAAGACAACATGCCACGGCAATTTCTCACCATACGAAATGGTATGATGTACAGTGCTGTTCACAACATCGTCCCTCAGCTACAGACACTGTTGATGAATGACGGTCGACATGTTGAGCTTACGATTTAAGGAACATCGTCTCAGCTAAAAATCAATTGTTGTGCTCATTCTTGTTTTTGTATTACACTGGCCGGCCTGGGTGACCGAGCGGTTCTAGGCGCTACAGTCTGGAGCCGCGCGACCGCTCCGGTCGCAGGTTCGAATCCTGCCTCGGGCATGGACGTGTGTGATGTCCTTAGGTTAGTTAGGTTTAAGTAGTTCTAAGTTCTAGGGGACTGATGACCTCAGAAGTTAAGTCCCATAGCGCTCAGAACCATTTGAACCATGTGTTGGTCATTATGCATTTTTGTTTTTTGTTTTGTTTCAGTATAACCCTCTGTCATTTCAAGCATGTGTGTCAATTTTACCTCACTACCTATATTATTCGGTGAAGTATTGATGTTAATGGACTTAAGGTCACCCTGTACAAAACGAGCTGCCCTTGTTTGAACTTTTGCGATTTCCTCCGTCACTCTAATCTAGTAAGGATCGTCTACTGCGCACTAATGCTGCACAAGAGAGCGGACAAGCGTAGAGTACATACTCTCTTTAATAGGTAATAAAACAAACCTTTGATTGCGCCTTACCCACAACATTCTTTATGGTGGTTCCAACTTAAGTTGTTTGTAATTGTAATCCCTGAATATTCAGTAACAAATAGTCCGAAAACGATATGCCAGGCTTAGAATACATGGGAGAACTTGCGGCAATGTAATTCATCCACGGAGGAAGTGGCTTGCAAAACATTTATTCGATCGATTCTTGGGTAGTGTACGCCAGTCTGCAACCCTTACAAAGTTATACTTGTAGAAGAAATGGAGAAGGTCTTACGAAGTGTGGCATGTTTCCTAACGTTGTTGTTTAGTAAACGCGAAAGCATTGCGGCGATGATTTATAAGCTCTAAATGTTCCGTAAAAAACAGGTGCTGACAGGTATTACCGAACTATCAGTTTGATAAACCATGGCTACAAAACTCTGAATTCTTTACAGGAAAATGGAAAAACTGACAGAAGCCGACCTCGAGGAAGATCAGTCTGGATTCTGGAGAAACGTACGAACACGCGAGGCATTACTGACACTATGACTTACTCTGAAAGATAGATTAAGGAAACGCAAATCTACGTTGTTAGCGTTTGTAGGCTTAGGGAAAACTTTTGACAGTGTTGACTGGAATATCGTCTTTGAAATTCTAAATGTAGCAGGGATGAAATACAGGGAGCGAAAGGCTATTTGCAGTTTGTACAGAAACTAGAAGGAAATTATAAGAGTCGAGAGGCATGAAAGGGAAGCAATGGTTGAGAAGGGAGTGAGACAGGGTTGTAGCCTAACCCAGGCGTTATTCAGTATGTACATTGAGCAAACAGTAAGGGAAATCAAAGACAAATTTGGAGTAGGAGAAGAAACAAAAATTTTGAGGTTTGCCGATGACACTGTAATTGTGTCTGAGACAGCAAAAGACTTGCAAGACAAGTTGAACGGAATTGACAATGTCTTGACAGGTGGAAATAAGATGAACATCAACAAAAGCAAAACAAGTATAATGGAATGTATCTACATCTACATCCATATTCCGCAGGCCACCTCACGGTATGGCGAAGGGTACCTTGAGTACCTCTATCGGTTCTCCGTTCTATTCCAGTCTCGCACTGTTCGTGGAAAGAAAGATTGTCGGTATGCCTCTGTGTGGGTTCTAATCTCTCTGATTTTATCCTCATGGTCTCTTCGCGAATATACATAGGAGGGAGCAATATACTGCTTGACTCTTCGGTGAAGGTATGTTCTCGAGACTTCAACAAAAGCCCGTACCGAGCTACTGAGCGTCTCTCTGGAGATGTCTATCATCTCCGTAACGCTTTCGCAATTACTAAATGATCCTGCAACGAAGCGCGCTGCTCTCCGTTCGATCTTCTCTATCTCTTCTGTCAATCCTATCTGGTACAGATCCCACAACGGTGAGCAGTATTCAAGCAGTGGGTGAACAGGTGTACTGTAACATACTTCTTTTGTTTTCGGACTGCATTTCCTTAGGATTCTTCCAATGAATCTCAGTCTGGCATCTGCTTTACCAACGATTAATTTTATATAGTCGTTCCATTTTAAATCACTCCTAATGCCTACTCCCAGATAATTTATGGAATTAACTGCTTCCAGTTGCTGACCTGCTATATTGCAGATAAAGGATCTTTCTTTCTACGTATTCGCAGCACATTACACTTGTCTACATTGAGATTCAATTACCATTCCCTGCACCATACATCAATTCGTTGCAGATCCTCCTGCATGTAGTCGAACTACATCAAATGGTGCGGAGGGAATTAGATCAGGACACAAGTAGTAGGTGAGTTTTGTTATTTGGGCAACAAAATAACTGAAATTTTGGAAATTTGTCGTAAGTTCTATGGGACCCGCGTGGCTAAATGACTGATAATAGACGATGTAGGGATAGCATAAAATTTAGACTAGCAATTGCAGGAAAAGCGTTTCTAAAGTCGATGAATGTGTTAACATCGAATGTGGTTTTAAGTTTTAGGAAGTCTTTTCTGAATGTATTTGTCTGGAGTGTAGCCATTTATGGAAACGGAACATGAACCATAAACAGTTTAGCACTTAAGAAGAGATTAGAAGCTTTGGAAATGTGGTGCTGTAGAAGAATGCTGAAGATTTGATGCGTAGATTACGTAACTAATGAGGAGGTTCTGAACAGAATTGGGGAGACAAGAAATTTGTGGCACAACCTGACTAAAAGAAGGGATCCGTTGATAGGACACATTTGGGGCACCAAGGGATTCCCAATTCAGTATTGGAGACGGGGTGGTGAGAGGTAAAAATTGTAGAGGCAGACCAAGAGATGAATACAGTAAGCAGATTTGAAGGATGTATGTTACAGTTAGTTTCTCAGACATGAAGAGACTCGCACAGGATAGAAAAGATGGACAGATGCTGTAAGGTGTCAGGCAAATCCAACACCTTCCATGAAAATCCTGACATGATAAGCAAATCCAGTAGTATGTCACATAGCTCCGAATAAATCGTGACATTACATTAACCAAAGTAATACGAGTAACGAGTGAGAAAATGGAATACCACAGACTAACACAAGAATGCCTAAATGCATGTCATACCTTCCCACCGTGAGTCAGACGCATTTCCGAGGGGAGAAACGAGAACAGAAGCCGAGAACAGAACCGTGTTAAGCGAGAAGGCCCTACGATAAAGGACGGACACCCACGTAGCCAGCAAACCGCTACGACTACACCACCCGCAAGTTTTAGCGTGAGACTTTTTCACGTCTCTGTTACGTTAGGACCACCCCCCAGCCCATGTTAAAAGCTAGAGCCCTCCAGAAGAACAGTATAGATCTTACGATAACACAAAAAGGGCTACACCACCCGCAAGTTTTTAGCGCGAGACTTTTTCGCGTCTCTGTTACGTTAGGACCACCCCCCAGCCCATGGTAAAAGCTAGAGCGCTTCAGAAGAACAGTATAGATCTTACGATAACGCTAAAAGGACCACACCAGCTGCAAGTTTTAGCGTGAGACTTTTTCGCGTCTCTGTTAGGTTGCAAACTTTAAAAACATTGCCCCACCATGAAAAGTATAACGTTTCTCATTGGATAGACAGAATTTTTGTAGGCGGAGCGTAAGGTTAACATTGAGACCCTGATTGGTCAGATGAAAACACAGCCAGATAGTTTTTTTAAACCAACTTTGGTAAATTGTAGTAAGGAGAAGTTAGGGGAGTTGCTTCCAAGAGGGCAGGCTGGACGGAGCTGCGCCGGCCGCCGCCCCCTGACGAACACTGACAAGGTAATGGTTCAAATGGCTCTGAGCACTATGGGACTTAACATCTATGGTCATCAGTCCCCTAGAACTTAGAACTACTTAAACGTAACTAACCTATGGACATCACACAACACCCAGCCATCACGAGGCAGAGAAAATCCCTGACCCTGCCGGGAATCGAACCCGGGAACCCGGGTCTGGGAAACGAGAACGCTACCGCACGACCACGAGCTGCGGGCCAAGGTAATGAACGCACGCGATGCAGCATTTTTGAACGCATAACGCTTCACTCAGAACTGCAGAAGTCTCATCTGTTACATCCCCTTTACGTAATACTAGTGTCGATCGTCAATTAAAGCTCATGGTGTTCACATTTGCCACTTGAAGTAAAAATCTGAAACGCGATGATTTTTCTGTTATATAGTTATTGAAAAGCCACATCAGCCACTGTAATTTACGACAAGTTAAATAAGTAATTAAAGATAATTGAGGGTCACTGTAGACCATTTTGATAGTTTTCTCTTTTTTGAAACTTAATTTAAACCTAGATTATAGATGTGATATGGCATAGGTCATCCTTCGATCCATTGTAGAACTTGGAAACCCACTCAGGGAATATTCGTCCACATTTTTGTTGAACGCAGTTGGTTTTTACCATCCTGTATTAAAACATTTTCTTTTATCAATAGTGCAATTTATAAACGATGTTTTGTGAGTAGAATAAAATTTCCAATGGTAAACTTAACTGCTTTTTCGACGTTATTTTACCAGATAACCAAAAATAGGAAAGCCTTGAACCCCTCCCACTAAATTTAGTTAGTATTAAAATTCTTTTACAGGGAGTGCAGTGGAGCTGACGCTGATATCATTAAGTATTTGGTTATATCATCGCTAGTCTCACTGAACCCTTCTGAATTCTACATCTCATGTGTGGTCTGGCGTCTCATTACCAGCAACAGGTCCCAGGTTCAAACTAGTCAATTCCCCAAAAAACACGCTCAGAGCGTCGTTGCGCGAAAGTGGTAGGGAGACACGATATAGAACAAACTGACACCACGCAGAATGTTTATAATGCATCAAAACAATCTTCGGACGGAAGACTACGATAATAACGGAAATTTATCGAGTCGACCTCTTTAACTACTAAAGGGGGACGGGGGTATGGAAGATTTTGTAACCAAGATTACCCTCTGACATACACTGGAAATTGGATTGCGAAGTATAGATGGAGATTAATGCACAGCATGTGACATTTATATATGTTCTGGACCAACTGGCAAGGCCTGCAGCAATCATCGATAATCTGCAGGTGCCAAGGTAATTTATCTTAGACGCTATGTCCTGATTTTATCCTTTATCTGGAACTGTCTAGCGGACGAGGGGGCTTCTGCAACAACACCTCCACACTTTCCACCCAGATGTCCTCCAGCAGACACAGTTGTTGGCAAGATGCCGAATTTTCTTTCGATTCGTCCCAAATAAGTTCCAGTCATTCCTCAATTTAATGGTAAGCCTTAACAGGTAACGATGGACAGACTAGGTGCGTTTTGAAGTTTCCGTGTTCATCAGTTCGCGTGACAGGCGAGTCGGCTGGAATAAACTTGTTTCCACATAGCCACTCCCACCACGACGCCGCCATAACCGGTATACTGGCGTAAGGAAAGAGAGCTGAGCGCCGATGCGTGGGCGCCGCCGACACTTGCGCGGCCTGCCGGCCGGCCGGCTACAGCAAAGTTTGGTGAGGCGGGCGGTGCGATGCAGCGCTCTGCCGCTGCCTCTGCGCGATACCCATCTGAGATATCAATCAGGGCGTGCGCGGGCGGCGAGTGAGTTATAAGCCGCTGGCGCCAAACAAGATGGCTATCTGGCGCGCGGAGGCGAGCCGGACCGCGGCCCGCGGCCGGACGCAGACATCTGATGGAGCTGCGCCGCCGCCGCCGCCGACGCCACGGCTGATGTCCTCGCAGATCGGACGGCCCGCCCGGTACAGGCGCGTCGCAAGCCGCCGGCACACGCGCCCAAACCTCGCCAGCTCCTGCCCCGGCACTCGCTATTCGGTTGCCGTGTACCGCACTATTCCGAGCCTCTATGCGATTGCACAAGTAAATCACCCTAAGAGTAACGGAAAATTAGACACAAAGTTAAGTTTCATAATTTCAGTTTAAGGTAGGACACCTACTGCATCAGGTCCTACACATTTCGCATAGCGTGTCGTTCTAATAATGATACCAAGCTACAGATAGAGATGTCAAAAATTGGGCCTGTCTAGCCCTGTTCCTCAACCAAACCTCTTTTCATGTTGCTTTGCCAAACATGCACTGAGGGTAAACCTCCGATTCTATAAAGAATCGAACTCACAGCTGTTTACAGCTTCAAACGATTGGTTGACTTGGCGGAGGGGACCGAACAGTGAGGTCTTCGGTCCCATCGGATTAGGGAAGGATGTGGATGGAAGTCGGCCGTGCCCTTTCAAAGGAACCATCCCGGCATTTGCCTGAAGCGACTTAGGGTTCAAATGGCTCTGAACACTATGGGACTTAACATCTGAGGTCCTCAGTCCCCTAGAACTTAGAACTACTTAAACCTAACTAGCCTAAGGACATCACACACATCCATGCCCGAGGCAGGATTCGAACCTGCGATCGTAGCGGTCGCGCGGTTCCAGAGGGAATCGCCTAGAACCGCTCGGCCACACCGACCGGAAATCACGTAAAACCTAGAGGAGGATGGTCGGACGCGGGTTTGAACCGTCGTCCTCCCGAATGCGAGTCCAATGTGCTAACCACTGCGCCACCTGACTCGGTAGTGTCAAACGATTCATTACTTCAAAAGCTAATTAATGTGTTAAATATCTGATGTTGAGCACATAAGCGAAAAAAAGTTTACAATGGTTCGAAACCACGTTGCTCGTACGGAAAGATATAGGTGTATGTTCTTTTCGCACGCGGTACGAGACTGGAATACTAGTGAATTGTGAAGATGGTTCGATGAATCCTCCGCCAGGCGCATAAAAGTGATTTGCAGAGTATCCATGTAGATGTAGATGTAAAGTTTGTTGCAAGTCGCTAAGCACTCTCACTACCAAACACTGGATGGGTACAGACTGGGTAATGGGCGCTCCGTTGTAAGCAAAAGCTACATTTCTTACGCATCTCAATTTTTAAGACGTCATATTTCTGGAACTATGTGTCGTATAACAATAGAATTTTGCAGGTATATTCAGCATTCAGTAGTATAGAGGGCGGTTACAATTAAACTTAGTTACTTGAGAGGGTCTCCATGAAAAACGAGTGAACATAGGACAATGAAACTTTGTAGAAGCATTTGTAAGGACAGGCGGAAGAGAAATAACGAATAACCGTTGAACGAAACACATTTTAGTTTCCATATGAGAGGGTAATATTTGTGAATTGCATACTATGTTTACGTTGCAGGTAACGAAGGTCGCTATTTGTGACGACCACCTACATCCACGACAGCCTGGAACCGCACTAGAGAAACCGTATCACAATTGTTCGCAACAGTTTTCGAACGTTGGACCGAGGAATGTTGAGCTGTCATGACACAGCTCGTATACCGCTTGAAGGTCACACAGTGTGTGCAGCATTCTCAGCGATGGCAACAGAAAGAGTTTGCGGCGGAATTGACCGTCGGTTTCTCCGAGAAACAATTCCCAAATCTCCAGTTAATTCGAACCTGCGAAACGTGTTCTTCAACACCTGTGCGGAAAGAAGACATCTCCGTATTCCTTCAATGCGTCGATACTCGCGAAGAACAGCAGCACTATTTTGATCAAACAGCTTTACGAGTAAAGCCCTCATCTTGTCCAGACATGAGCTGACTGTCTGCAGCTCTAATCCACACTGATGTTTATGTTTTAAGCCCACGTCGCCTTACCAGTACCGGCGCCTAACGGCAATTCGTGACACTAACGCTACTAACAACCCAAATCCTGCAGCGTGGAGTCTGAACATCATTCCTATTAACTTGCGAACAACTATCTCCAACACCAATTTATCCAATTTCCTTGTTTTTTCTCCTCTTAACAATTAATTTTTTTTTAATTTTCCATTTTGAAATTTCAAGTATTATAATTTCAAGAGGTAATCACAGCTCTTTCTTAAAAAAAGGACAATAGACCTCTACGTAGCTCCACCTCCATATGGTGCTGTATGGGCAATAGTACCCACAGCTTTAGCAGCATATTCAAATTTCGTTGTACGGTGGGGTCTATGGGTACCGGGCAGCACAAAATTCATCAGGTGCCGGGCTCCAGTACTCTAAATGCAGCGTTACACATACGGTAAACAGTTTCCGCCTACACTGGCTCAAGTAGCGAAACTTTTGCTATAGTCATCCTGTATGGGATACTGTCTGCAAAATGTGATGCGAATAAAATTACTGTTAAAGAATTATTAAATTAAAACTTTATACACGATATTGAAATTTTCTGGTGGATAACAAAAATGTACTAAGCGATACACTTTTAGTCCTCTCGCCCTTTTTTGGGTAGTGTCAGCGAGAAACAGTTTCGTAAGGAATCGAAAATATGTATAAAATTTGTTGGAAGCTGGTAAGTGCTCTCATTCTCAAACACTGAATGAATGTAGTCTGTGTAACAGGCGTGTCGTGAGTTACGCTGCTTCAAGAAATACAGGGTGATTTCATGCTGATGTTGAAGCTTTCAGGGATGATGGATAAGGGTAAACGTATCAATCTGAAGTAAGGGACTATGGTCCCGAAGCGACAGAGTCGAAAGCTGTAAGCTAAAATCGTTCTGATACCTCAGACAGTGAAGGACATGTGCCCCTACTGTTGTTACTGAGACTACAGGATAGGCAACTTTCAGACAAAAATGTCTAGTAAACATTGGCTCTAAAATGCATTCCTTAAGAGCTATGAACTGCTGTTCAGTAGAAAAGATGTGTTTCACATCAGTGAAGATGAAAAATGGCTCATAGCTCTAAAGGTATGCATTTTAGAGCCCACGGAAAGATAGCCTTCAGAAGACGAAGAAAAATGTATAACATCCTGACAGCGACGAGGTCACTAAGGACGGAACACAAGCCCGATCTGGGGAGACGAGTGGATCATTTGCTTTCCAAAGGAATTATACTGACATCTGCGTTTAGCGATCTAGGGACGTCCTGACATGTCGGCGGGAATTTAAAGTGTTCTACACCTGAAAGCGAGACTACCACTGCGCCTCCGAGCCATCTCAATCAGTGAGCTCTACGGCACGGTGGCGGAAGCTATGTCGTAGTCAACATTTACCTCTGCGTCTCATAAATTCAGTTTCTTACTTTTTCATTTCATATGTGCTCAGTGCCGTGCATCTTACGCGAATTTGGGCAACGAGTCCAGTGCGCGTTTAAACGGGAGAGAGAATCTGGCAGGAAACAGCACCTAATATTACTGCGGTTCCACAGTAGAAGTAATAAATTCGGTTCGGGCACTCAGTTCTGTTTCACCTCACGAGTTATTTCACATATGAACACTTTACGAATTACAATATACTAAAGGACCTTACACAAGTGTTAAGACTTGCACAATTACATGACGTGATGCTCTGGCGAATAGCGGAGGCCTTGCCCGAACCTTAAATGACCCGGAGACTATTACTGTCTTGTAATTTATTTCGAACATAATATTTCATCTAAGATCGTGAAAGGTTGCGTATCGCGTGTTTTATGACAATAGAGTATTTTCAAGTGTCATATTGCAATTAAGAGATATTTCCTACAGAAAGAGGAAAGCAGATAAGTGAAGGTAGTAAGTTTTCGGTTTTGGATGGAAACACCAGATAGACAATGTACTGCAGCGACTCATATACATTTCACTTTATGTGTAATTGCTAATAGTGACAGTAAGGAGAAAATTTTAAAAAATGAGTAGTTGCTTCTGTTTGTTAGTGTCTCTTACCGAGGCCCACAAGGAAGACAGGCCGCGGCGCGTACGTCACGAAGGTAGTCCTGGACTCGTTCGCTCGCTCAGCTCAGCAGGCAAAATGCGTTTCTAAACCTGTTAACTCGCAGCTGGACGTGTAAGTACTAACGATAATTGCATCTTCCACTGGAATCTGCTATTATGAGATCTTAATGATTAACAGTACTACAGAAAAATTTTATGTAAGATCAATACTCGATATAAATGGTATAACGGTTTGTTTATAGCATTTAGTCTCTTCTCCTTAACAGTACTCATTACATGCTGGAAGTGGTGCCTTATGCAATTGATAATCATTTTAGCACGATTTTATTTTATTGTACGCCAGTACAGCCGTAACAAATTATAAGTAGGCCCATGAACTTCCCATCATTTTAGGACTAATAACAGTAATATTCCATAATAGCGGATTCCAGTAGAAGATTCAGATTTCTTTTGTACGGTCACACCTGGTTATGAGTTAACGGGTGTAGAAACGTAGTTTGTCTGGTGATTTGAAAGAGCGAGGGACTACCTTCGTGACGTACGCGCCGCGGCCTGTCTTTCTCGTAGGCCTCCCTCTTACCCAGACAAAAGTAACTACTCTTTTTTTTATTTTCTCCTTACCGACACTATTAGCAATTACACGTAAAGTGAAAGATATATGAGCCGCCGCAGTACATCGTCTATCTGGTGTTTCCATCCAAAACCGAAAACTTATTACCTTCAATTAGCTTCTTTCCTCTTTCTGTAGGAAATATTTCTTAATTTTAACCCTCAAACATTTTTTCGCTGATAGAAAGCAGCGAAGCTTATTTACCACTGTACGTAAAATGGTGATTTCAATCAGATAAAATACATGTTATGTATTTAGTTTTCATGAACCTGGAATTCGGTCGTCTTCAGATGTAAATACTTGAGTCGCTTGGAGTCTACAGACAAAAACTCGCACGCAGCAAAACGGCACCATTTTAGCGACGGCATTACTCTTCGCTTGCCGCGCGGGATTAGCCGAGCGGTCTGACGCGCTGCAGTCATGGACTGTGCGGCTGGTCCCGGCGGAGGTTCGAGTCCTCCCTCGGGCATAGGTGTGTGTGTTTGTCCTTAGGATAATTTAGGTTAAGTAGTGTGTAAGCTTAGGGACTGATGACCTTAGCAGGTAAGTCCCAGAAGATTTCACACACATTTGAACATTTGAACTCTTCGCTTAGCCACGATTTACTATACCGTAACCAGCAACGCAAGCATTTTGGTGATTTAGTTCGCACAACTGCTAAGTTCATTTAATAGCCGGTACTATCCGCGAACATTCATCCAGTTGTCCTGTCAGACCGTTGCACTCGGTTGCAACAACGCGACGCCTTCATTTGCATCCAACTACCTGGTTCTTGTTCGCACAAGATTGTAATCTAACACAAAATGTCGTATAACTATAAAGCGCAGAAATTTATACTCAGATTGGAGTAAGATGGCGTTCTACACACTAAGATGATACATACAGTAAATGCTTTGCTTCTCTGCCACACACATCATTAAGCAAGAATAATGCAATACTTGGCTCAAAAAATGTTATTCCACCCCGTGTTATACACAAAATATTCTTTATCTTTCGAGATATCAAGCCACAAGAACATAAAAGAAAGTAACATTTGTTTGACACAGAGGCATATACGAGACATTATGTACGAAAATGTGTTACACGAGTAACACCATATACTCAAAGGAAAAAGGCAAAGGATGTACTTTGTAGGAATGAAAGTTTCATTCTAAGTTTTAAAAGTTCTGTGCTTACAGATTAAAGAAGAAATGCTAAGCGAGAACGCAATAAAACTGACGTCAAAAAACATGCATTAGTTCAAATGAGACAGACGAAAACTGTGAGAGTCAATAAAATGTGGTTAGCCAATAACTTATCAGTTGTATAAGATTAGAGCCAGATAAAGATGCAGTAATACTTCAGCAATAGAGGGAAATCATCCTAGGATATACATTATTCTAATCGTCTAGTAAACAAATAACAGTATACACATTGATTCAAACTTCGCATTCTTCTAAACAGTATTACATTTTCTTAGAATGAAACTTCCTGGCAGATCAAAACTGTGTGCCGGACCTAGACTCGAACTCGGGACCTTTGCCTTTCGCGGGCAAGTGCTCTACCAACCTTTTTCTTTTTCATTTTGTTCGCTTTTGTTCGTTGCATCTGCTCGGGGCGGACGCCGTAAGACATCCGTTTTAAGTTCGTTCTTGATCGATTAACTCAGTTTTTTTATTGCAGAGGGTAGCTAAGCCTCTGACCGAACACGCTGAGCTACCGTGCCGGCAACCAACTGAGCAAGCACGACTCACGCCCCGTCCTCACAGCTTTACTACTGCTAGTACCTCGTCTCCTACCTTCCAAACTTCTGGAAATTTTCTTAGAATGTTGTTTTCATGAATTAATTACATCTTCAGAGAATTACATTCCTTATAACATTTGAGATAAAGGTGCGCTCGGGATGACATTTAAACTACTCAGGCGAACACCATGTCACAAATTAAACTGCGGAATTATCGCGAGAAGGAAGCGATTAGCTGCGGAACTGGACAAAATGAGGTACAACAGAAGCAGAACTACAAATCCCTCAAATCGAATTCTGTTGACCGTATCGCGGCATTGCCGATAAATAGCGCTGATGAAACTGGTAACAAACCATCTTTTTTTGAAACATTAAAAAACCAGTTTTAGGTAAGTGAGTTTTAAACAGATGCTTAGCTACGATTTTTTTTACATTCTTCGTGTTGCTTGGTTTCGCTGCTTTATAATGTCATTTACTTTTCAAAGTTGCATCGCAGTAAAATCTTTTGTTCAAATCGAATAATTTGTAAACGTTTCGATCATCACCGCTTAATTAAATCATAGCTTGAACGAGATCTGCGCTTTTCCCTTATTTCCCACGTTATGGTAAGTTAATAACGGTTATCAACTTGAAACTTTCGTTTCTCGCAGCAAAAAGGTACCGTTCCATACACACAGTGTGACATCTTAGTACGATGCAAGAGTATAACGAAAGGATTCAGTGTAAATGGTGTTATCGAGGCACATGTGAGATGAGGGGATACATTACAGAGGATGAGGATGTTATAAGGATTAAAATGATTTGTCGGTTCCACCATTGAAAATTACACTGAAAAAAGAGTAGTTTATACTTAAACTGTGATTCTGTTCTGATGGATTAAATATAATAATATCTGACATGATCATCTTTAAACTTTTGTGTAAATAAAGCCTTCAGACATGAGCTGCTTTAGGCCTCAGCATTTATTATCCTGGAAACAGAGCTACTCCTGCTCAGAAGTTTAATCATTGATGGTAGTAGACACTGAACTTTATTTGCGACATTTACTGTATTTTACTGTATTTTAGCACTCCTCTGGTTTGCGCTAAACCGGCATCAAAAAACCTACGGATTTGTAGTCGATATGAGCTACTAATGGAGTCCAAGCCACGGTGATTATCGTTCTCTGCCCGACATTTTGTATCAGGGTCACTGGCCTTCGCTCTTATCCAGTTCGCGATGGAGCGTGCTAAAAACTGATGTGTGTGTAACTTCCATATATGCTGCAATTTCCCTTATCTTATCGCTATGACATTCACGCGAACTGCGCTTGCGTGACGAGTTGGCTCTATGAAATCATGTCAGTAGTCTTTCCAGAACAGTAACGACGCCTGTTATACAGAGAGCAGCTATTCCACAATAATCGCTCCACTGCAGTGTGAACGGAGCAGCTCAATCAAGTAGTGTGTCTCCCATAGCTTGTTCGATCGCTCTCTCCTGTTTGTCGTATTTTCGAATGATTGCGAAAAGGAACAGTTGAAGCCATAGCGTTTGACGCTTTAAGCACGGAAGTAATCCTCATGACACAGATGTTAGTGCCTATGAGTGTTCTCTGGCACAAATATGACTCAGAAGGGTAAGAAATTAGTAAGTTTGTGTGGTGTACCACTTCGAGCTCTATATGGCAACAATTGGTAGCTCACCAGTGTGAAACGAGTACATAATTACAGGTAATGGACCTGTGATTGACATGATTCAGTGCTTCAAGATACGGTGTGCGTGAACGCAAAGAAATCGAAAAGACCACTGTTACCACGATTACTCATCCAGCAAAAAGCAACTAACATGTGCGAATTTCAAAATGAATTTTTCATTCTGCAAGTCCCCGTTTAGTGAGTTCCCTTCGTGTTGTTTTGTTGCTTCAAATGTTCGCGACTGCGACATGCACTTCTACAGAGACTACTGCAGCTTTGATTTTCGTCACAACCATTCAGTGACGTGTAAACGAGCAACAACAATTTGCCCACGTTCGAATTCACTAAGCTCCAACATAATGCGCTCACAACTACACCGAACACTCTTCTGACCACGACTGACGCTTGAAACGTATTACGGGCACCGCACAGGTGGCGTTCGCAGTGAAATACAATACCGCAACTCGCAGGCTTCGGCAGAATCTGTATTTACGGTCAGTCATGCAGTTCTCGTGACGTTTCTATATTTTTGCACAACTCCTGTACTAGCAGAACTTGGCGCCCAAACAGGTGCCAGATGTGTAATTCCGTCCAGGTTGACATATTGCTGTACATCAGCAGAAGAAGATGACAATTTTTATTGTACAATACTGGAGATACCGTAGATTCCACGTTTTGTTATATCTCCTAATGTCCCCGTCCAGTGTCTCTTGTTCATATACAAATCAGATACACAACTAAATGCGGAACAACAACTGTCGCAGAGATCGAGTTCGTCAAGTGCCCTTCACCACTGGCAGCAGTTCCCCGTCGTATAGCATACACTGAGGCGACTGAAGTCATGAGATAGCGATACGCACACAAACAGATGCCGGTAGTCTCTTGTGCACACGGTATGAAAGGGCAGTGCATTTGTACTCAGGTGAGGCACTTGAAAACGTTTCCGACGTCATTATGGCCGCACGACGGCAATTAACAGAATTTTATCCTAGAATGGTAGTTGCCGCTAGACGTATGGGCCGTTCCATTTCGGAAATCGTTAGGGAATTCAATATTTAGAGATCAGCAGTTCCAAGAGCGAACCGACAGTACCAAATTTCAGGCATTGCCTCTCACCACGGGCAACGCAGTGGCCGACAGCCTTCAGTTAATGACCCAGAGCAGCAGCGTTTGCATAGAGTTGACAGTCGTAGCCGGCCGGTCTGACCGAGCGGTTCTAGGCGCTTCAGTCTGGAACCGCGCGACCGCTACGGTCGCAGGTTCGAATCCTGCCTCGGGCGTGGATGTGTGTGATGTCTTTAGGTTAGTTAGGTTTAAGTAGTTCTAATTTCTAGGGGACTGATGACCTCAGATGTTTAGTCCCATAGTGGTCAGAGCCATTTGAACCATTTTTTCTCAGTCGTATCAGACAAGCACCCTCTAACTATGGGATCACCTTCAGAGGACGTCATGTTTCCAAGTAGCGAAGGAATTAGCATATTTCATCAAAATATAAGAGGTACTAGAGATAAAGTTAGTGAATTGCTTATAGATGTTGAGTGAAACTATTGGTATATCGGAGTACCACTTAAATAATTTGACAATTCAGAGGTTTCCTTTCCCAGGATACAGATTAGCAGGCTGTTTTTCAAGGAGTTTCCTGCGGAGTGATGGAGTGGCCATGTACGTAAAAAAACAGTATTCCATTTGAGTCCATGGACATATCACGGCACTGCACTGAACAGACATTTGAATGTTGTGCAGCGGCAGTTGAATTTAGTGAACTTCTAATTTTTGTTGTTCATAGCTCCACTAATTCTAACTTCAGAGCATTTCTGCTCAAGCTAGAGAGGGTTCTTGATTCAATTTATAGGAAGTGTTAGAAATTATATGTGGTGACTTCAATATTAATTACGTATATGCTGGTGCAAGGAAAAGGATGTTGGCAGATCTCATAAACTCACATGATCTGATGCAAACTATGTTTTTTCCAATTAGGGTGCATAGCCATAGTCAATATTTTTATTCATTCCTCATTACTACACTCCTGGAAATGGAAAAAAGAACACATTGACACCGGTGTGTCAGACCCACCATACTTGCTCCGGACACTGCGAGAGGGCTGTACAAGCAATGATCACACGCACGGCACAGCGGACACACCAGGAACCGCGGTGTTGGCCGTCGAATGGCGCTAGCTGCGCAGCATTTGTGCACCGCCGCCGTCAGTGTCAGCCAGTTTGCCGTGGCATACGGAGCTCCATCGCAGTCTTTAACACTGGTAGCATGCCGCGACAGCGTGGACGTGAACCGTATGTGCAGTTGACGGACTTTGAGCGAGGGCGTATAGTGGGCATGCGGGAGGCCGGGTGGACGTACCGCCGAATTGCTCAACACGTGGGGCGTGAGATCTCCACAGTACATCGATGTTGGCGCCAGTGGTCGGCGGAAGGTGCACGTGCCCGTCGACCTGGGACCGGACCGCAGCGACGCACGGATGCACGCCAAGACCGTAGGATCCTACGCAGTGCCGTAGGGGACCGCACCGCCACTTCCCAGCAAATTAGGGACACTGTTGCTCCTGGGGTATAGGCGAGGACCATTCGCAAACGTCTCCATGAAGCTGGGCTACGGTCCCGCACACCGTTAGGCCGTCTTCCGCTCACGCCCCAACATCGTGCAGCCCGCCTCCAGTGGTGTCGCGACAGGCGTGAATGGAGGGACGAATGGAGACGTGTCGTCTTCAGCGATGAGAGACGCTTCTGCCTTGGTGCCAATGATGGTCGTATGCGTGTTTGGCGCCGTGCAGGTGAGCGCCACAATCAGGACTGCATACGACCGAGGCACACAGGGCCAACACCCGGCATCGTGGTGTGGGGAGCGATC
Source organism: Schistocerca americana (assembly GCF_021461395.2). Classification (NCBI taxonomy): domain Eukaryota; kingdom Metazoa; phylum Arthropoda; class Insecta; order Orthoptera; family Acrididae; genus Schistocerca; species Schistocerca americana. The sequence continues at coordinate 372,419,610 of NC_060123.1, read as the reverse complement.
TCCTACACTGGCCGTACACCACTGGTGATCGTCGAGGGGACACTGAATAGTGCACGGTACATCCAAACCGTCATCGAACCCATCGTTCTACCATTCCTAGACCGGCAAGGGAACTTGCTGTTCCAACAGGACAATGCACGTCCGCATGTATCCCGTGCCACCCAACGTGCTCTAGAAGGTGTAAGTCAACTACCCTGGCCAGCAAGATCTCCGGATCTGTCCCCCATTGAGCATGTTTGGGACTGGATGAAGCGTCGTCTCACGCGGTCTGCACGTCCAGCACGAACGCTGGTCCAACTGAGGCGCCAGGTGGAAATGGCATGGCAAGCCGTTCCACAGGACTACATCTAGCATCTCTACGATCGTCTCCATGGGAGAATAGCAGCCTGCATTGCTGCAAAAGGTGGATATACACTGTACTAGTGCCGACATTGTGCATGCTCTGTTGCCTGTGTCTATGTGCCTGTGGTTCTGTCAGTGTGATCATGTGATGTATCTGACCCCAGGAATGTGTCAATAAAGTTTCCCCTTCCTGGGACAATGAATTCACGGTGTTCTTATTTCGATTTCCAGGAGTGTAGATTGGCATTGTGTTAGCAAAAGCGTGAATGGCCTTTCAGAGCATGATGCACGAATTTTAACACTAAAAGGCTTTTGTACTCAAACAAATGTCACATATAATTACAAAGAGTGTAGGAAATTTAAACCAACGGCATTAGAAAGTTCTTCAAAAGTCGTCAAGGAACAAGAGAGGCAGGATATTTATAGTGCCGATAACATAGATGACAAATATAATGCTTTCCTTAACACATTTCTCATGCTCTTTGAGAGTTGCTTTCCATTAGCACGTTCTAAACGGGGTTCTATCAGTAAAAGGCAGCCTGGGTGGCTGACTAGTGGGATAAGGATATCATGTGGAACAAAGCGGGAACTGTATCAAAATGTTAGAAGTAGTCACAATCATGCCACAGTGGCCCATTACAAAAAGTATTGTTAGGTGCTTAAAAATGTTATTAGGAAGTCAAAGAGTACGTGGTACGCAAACAGAACAGGTAATTCACAGGGCAGTTGTGAAGGAAGTGTCTGGTCAGCAGCACAAGGCCGACGATATATAGTCAGTTCGTAGTAAAGATATTTCTGGTCGTAATAAATCAGATAAATGTGCAGTATTTAACAATCATTTTCTGAGCATTGTTGGTGAATTAAATAAAAATTTAGTTTTAACAGGAAATCATACAACTCTCTTGGCAAATGCCTTTCCGAGATTGATGTCTCAAATACTCCTCCGTGATACAGACAAGAGGGAGATTGAGTAAATAAGTAAATCACTGAAGACTAAGGACTCTCATGGATATGATGTAGTGCCTAGCACAATATTAAAGTACTGTGCCACACATGTCAGCCCTGTATTTAGCCGTATTTGTAATTTTTCCTTTAGGAATGGACAGTTTCCTGAACGATTAAAGTACTCAGTGGTAAAGCCGCTATATAAAAAGGAAGAAAGGGATACCATAGATAATTTTAGACCTATTTCTATGCCATCTGTGTTCGCTAAAGTTGTTGAAAAGGCTGTGTATGTAAGGATAATTTATCATTTTTTAATTTTATATATATATATATATATAAATTATATGTATGATAATTGATCATTTTACATCACATGATTTGCTATCAAATGTACAGTTCCGCTTTACAAGTCGTTTAGCAACTGAAAATGCTATATTCTCTTTTCTTTGTGAGGTACTTTCAAATAGTGCAGTTCATGACATAAGTTCATGGCTTGTAAAAAATAAACTAACGCTAAATCACAGTAAGACTCAGTTTTTACAGTGTCTAATACACAATTAAACAAAACCCGACGTTTTAATTTTAGAGAATTGGCATATGATTAGTGAAACTGAGCAGTTCAAATTCCTAGGTGTTCAGATAGATAGTAAACTGTCGTGGAAAGCCCACATTCAGGATCTTGTTGCCATTTTTACTATTCGAACGGTATCTGAAGTAAGTGATCGTTCGACATGAAGCCGGCTGGTGTGGCCGAGCGGTTCTAGGCGCTTCAGTCTGGAACCGAGCGACCGCTACGGTCGCAGGTTCGAATCCTGCCTCGGGCATGGATGTGTGTGATGTCCTTAGGTTAGTTAGGTTTAAGTAGTTCTAAGTTCTCGGGGACTGATGACCTCAGATGTTAAGTCCCATAGTGCTCAGAGCCATTTGAATCGTTCGACACGAAAATTAGTCTACTTTGCCTATTTTATATTTTACTTTGCCTGTTATAAATTTTGGGGTAACTATTCCCATTCTAAAAGGATATTTTGGGATCAGAAACGGGCGGTTCGGGCAATAAGTGATGTAAATTCGCGAACTTCTTGTCGATCCCTGTTCACTAGTCTGGGTATTCTGACATTGGCCTGTCAATATATACATTATTTACTGTTATTTTTTGTTACCAGTATCAGCTAATTTCCGAGAATAAGCCGCTTTCATTCAGTTAATACTCGGCAGAAATCAAACCTGCATTTGGATCGGACTTCCTTAACTCTTGTGCAGGAAAGTGTGTAGCATACTGCTGCATCCATTTTCAGTAAGCTACCACAAGAATTCAAAAATCTTAGCAGTAATCCAAGCGCTTTCAAATCGAAACTGAAGAGTTTCCTCATGGGTCACTACATCTATTTTGTCGAGGAATTCCTTGAAAAATTAAGCTGATTCTTGTTGTATTGTTGACTGCGTTTACTAAACTTACGGCATGACTTTTTTGGGGTGATAAACATTTTATTTTTATCTGTTATTACTTTTACGTTGTAATTTCACGTATTCACACGTTCCATGATCTTGGAGATTTGCTCCTCAATTTAGTCCTGCAGAACTTGACGTGTAAATAAAACTAAAAAATAATAAATAAATTTCGTTAAGAAACCGCAAAAATCAATGTGGGACATACGACAAATGTATCCGTTAGGACAGTGCGGCGAAATTTGGCGTCTATGGTCTATGGCAGCAGACGACCGACACGAGCCTTTGTTAACAGCACCATACCGCCTGCGGCGCCTGTCCTGGGCTCGTGACCATATCACTTGGAGCCCATACGATTGGAAAACCATGACCTGGACAGATGAGACCCGTTTTAGTTGGTGAGAGCTGATGGTAGGGTTCGAGTGCGGTGAAACCATGGACCCAAGTTGTCAACAAGGCACTATGCAAGCTAGTGGTGACTCCAGAACGGTGTGGGCTGTGATTACACGGAATGGACTGAATCCTCTTATCCAACTGAACCGATCATTAATTCTAAATGGTTATATTCGGCTACTTGGAGACCATTTGCAGGCATTCATGGACTCCAAGATCCCAAACAACGATGATTGACAATGCGGCGTGTCACTGGGCCACTGTTGTTAGCGACTGGTTTGAAGAACATTCTGGGCAAATCGAGGGAATTATTTGGCCACCCAGATCGCCCGACATGTCTCTCGTCGAACATTTATGGGATCTAATCGAGAGGTCAGTTCGTGCGCAGCGTCCTGCACCGGCAACACTTTCGCAATTATGGTCGGCTATAGAGACAGCATGGCTCAATATTTCTGCAGACAATTCCAATGACTTGTTGAGTTTATGCCACGCCTTGCCGCATTACGTCGGATGAAAGGAGGTCCAACACGTTATTAGTGAGATATCCCATAACTTTTGTTTCCGCAGTATAATAGCTGAGGCACTATACTACGTGTAGTCAAAGCATACTCGGAGCTACATATGTTTGTGGGGCCTCAGCGGGACGCCCTGTAGAATTAAGTTCTCTCTGCAGTTCACTGGCTGTTACGTTGCTGTAGCTGGACATCAGTTATCGTCAACAGTCGTTACTGCCCAAGCTATTTTCAGTTTGTCGGTTCGAACTGCAACGTTCCTTCTTGTCAGTTGTATACGTCTTTGTGACTAGTACATTTACTCTCTTCGCATTTTACGTCGCCTACTTAACCTACCGGACAGAAAACCGTTTCTTCTGAAGCATTTTCTTGTATTTTTTGTCTTGATTGAATAAGAACGTATAGACAAACGCCAAAATTGTTTTCTTCTTTTGCAGACTTAGTAAAATATTTTCAAAAATATTTCCAGCACCACAGCTGTGCTTTTACTTTTACGAAATTCAAACGGTTATATTTTCTGCTGCCTAGTGTAAATAAAACAGAAAGATATGCTGGGAGTTGTGGTAGTCTTTTGAAATTCCAGTACTCGCGGTAAAGGTACGTATAACGTGGAGAGCTGCGCCAGAGCGATCTGTGAGCCACATTGTATGCGAGCGCGTAGACACTTTAGAGCAAGCAACAGTGCCGTCCCCACGGAGCGCGGGACACCGTTGGAGATCGCCGCAAAATCCGACAGCAGCTGGCTCGTGCCGAGTAACGAACTCGCGAGCGGCTCGTGAGCCGCTCGGCTTGCAAGTGTGGATCCACCTTGAGACGTAGTCTATTGCTTCTACGTAACTGTCGAGCAGTGTAGACGTGTGGAGAAATGAATCATTTCGGACAGGGAGTGGAATGGTAGCGAGTGGTCGGGAAAACAGGCGGTCGGCGACGGTCGGCGCCGCTGCCGCCGCCGCCGCTGTAGGCCCGGCCAGATGAAGACGCTGGCGGGCGGCGGTTGGCGGTTGGCGGCCGCGACGGACGGCGTCCGATGCGCATCTCGGCCTCATTAACGCGCCCTGCTCCGCTCCCTACCCCGGCAGGCCACGCGCTATCGGACATCGCGGGCCGCGTTGCTCTGCTCTCACGCGACACGACGCTGACTCGCCCGCTCTCAGTGAGCGGCGGCAACGGCCGCCTATCTCCCAAATGTTCGTCTCCAGAAAACACTCTACGTCGCCGAGAAGAACAGTTTCAGAATATATCAATCAAATGTTGGCAAATACTGTTCATTTCTTCGACAATTTCCACTGCGTTTCAACTTCTGAACGTTAAAAATATTTGTGGTTCCTAACGCTACCTGTCCACTATATGACCATTTCCCCGAAGCATGCAACAACGCGCGCGGCTAAAGTGAACGGGAAAAACTGGATCTGGTTAGACGGGTCACAAAGGTCACACATCAGTACTCCACGAGCAGAGTGCAAGCAATCGTCACACCGAATGCTAAAATAAATCAGCAGTGATTGCTTTCTCTGTGGCCGCTGCGTTATCTGACGTGGCAGTGAACAGCACGAAAAGAAGAAAACGGTCTTAATGGGTGAAAAATGGACGATCAGGTGCCAGGAGAGGAGAAGCTGACAGTTCTTCGAAAAAAAAAAACTACTTTTAGAGCACGAATATTAGTTTGGAAAATAATTGAGAATGAGCTAGGATATTTATCTATCACTACTCGATTTGTGCAACAGAAATTTACGGAGCTCGGACCTGATGAAACAATTAATTACTTCTTCCGAGAAGTTATCGGCTGCTCTAATATTCCGTGCCATCGAAATCTAAAAATCATACTTTTGGTACTTAAACATCCTCACTGTCAGCACCTCTTCGAGATCTTAATGACATCTATTTCTTGACGGACGATACTATGAAAGCATAGTTGTTCTTTTTTAATTCCGTCCACTTTTCTCTGCTGCATACACTTCTTAACGTACAGTATATTTCATTCAATGTTGCGTCACTTTTATTCCTCTTGCGATAATATTCAATTTTCACGCCAAAAAGAATATGACTTCAGTTCATATTGTTTAAGTAAAACATTCACGTGGTTTTGCAGATATCTCACAGCCGTTCCTTATAAACTCTCTTTCGTAGATGTTCTACAATTCCCAAGAACTCCGCAAAGGGACCTTTTAGATTACTCCAGTACATGTTCTCCCATATTCTTACTCTTGTTTACTACACACCCTGAACCATTCCACAAGTGACTCACCAATGCACAACTCAAAAATGACAATACTCGTATCTTTCACAAGATTCTAAACTTTGTGGGTCGCTACATTTAAAGGCAGGAAATCTTATACATCATCGGCTTTCTTGTCTGAGCAAAACAGTTACATTTAAAAAGTTTTTCGGCGTGCGAATCCGACCGGATAGAATTTCGGATTTTTTTCTGAAACAAAGAGTCTTCTGTTGTGAGCAACCGCAGCTAAAGTAATCTATGTTTCCGGAATACGCTGCTTTCAGCTGTGTATGGACTTTTACAGAAATACGACAGGTTTGGTGATTTACAATCACATCTTCAGGTGTATATAAATCAGTAAAATATTTAAGCCCTCATTTGCGAAGGAGGGGGACCCAACCTCTCAAAAGTAAAATACCCTTACCCGCAACAAGTTGGTCGTCATAGATCAAACTGAGCAATCGAAAACCTGACATGTCAAAAGCACGTTTACTTCATACAGAAAGCGGCGGTTTTACGAGGGTTGCCCAGATAGTAATGCACCACATTTTTTGTTCAACAATTCTTTATCGAACATAATGAGAATTACACACAAGAAAGAATGATGTTTCATCCACACACCCTATTTTTTCACCTAACCTCCATCCCGTTCTATGGCCCTCCTCCAGTGCGAAACAAGGGCGTGTATGCTCTGTCGGTATCAATCCTTGTCCTGGTGGCGGAGCCAGTTCTTCATTGTGTGTATCAACTCCTCATCGTCCTCAAAATGCCTTCCACGAATGGCATACTTTAATGGCCCAAATGAGTGGAAGTCCTAGGGGGCTGGGGCAGGGCTGTAGGGTGGATGGGGTAACATTGTCCAACCCTGTTTTGCGATGTGTTCAGCAGTAAGACTTCTGTCGGCCTGGGCGTTATCGTATTGCAGCAAAACATCTCCTGACCTGCTGTGGCGTCGAAGTCGCCGGAAGCGCGTCTTGAATTTTGTTAATGTGTTGAGACATGCTTCTGAATTAATGATAATGCCTCTTGGCATTGAATCAATGAGAATCATACCTTCATAGTCCCAGAACACGGTGACCATGACCTTATCGGCGGAAGCAGTTACTTTGAATTTTTTTCTTCTGTGGGGAATGGGAATGTCGCTATTCCATCGAATGTCGTTTTGATTCGTGCTCAAAATGGTGAATCCAGGTTTCACCACCTGCCACAATCCAGGACAAGGGGTCCTCCCCCTCAGCTTCAAAACGTTGCAACAAATCAAGACAAATGTTTTTTCTGTGCGATTTGTGATCCACCATTAGACACCGCGGGACCCATCTTGCACACACTTTTGAATATCCAAGAGTGCGGATAACTGCATTCACACTTCCTTCGCTGAACGACAGATGCAGCGACAACTGCGGAGTAGTAATATGTCTGTCCTCGCGAATGACATCAGCTCGCTGCAACATGTCAGGTGTGACAGCCGTGGGTGGTCTCAAGGACAGCTGCAAATCGTGGAGTTCCGCCGAACCCCCTTCTGATGACCTCACCCTCCGTGCCCAGCTGTAGGACAGTTTCAAAATGGAGATCTCCATTTTGACAGCAGATCTCCATTTTGAAACTGTCCTACAGCTACGCTGTCTGTCGGAAGTGACGGAAACTTGGCGCACCATCTTAGGAGAGATTTCAAATAATATATACCTAAAGTTTCGCATTCGTAGCGTTGTTTTCGGCTGAGAAAAAAAATGCGGTGCATTACTTTCTGGGCAACCCTCGTAACACGTCACTTTTCTAACTGCTTAATTTGAACTATGACGCCCTGTTTATTTTGAAAAGGTTGAGTCCCCTCCCTCCCGCACCAGAGCTTAAATATTTTACTGACATGTACAACTGGAGATGTGATCTGTAATCATGAAACCGATCGTGTTCCTGTGAAAGTTCGTACGCAGCTGAAAGCAGTTTATTTCAGAAACACGCTTCCTGAAACCAGAAATTAACACTGTCAGAGCACGCTGCCGAAGTACCTCAGCGCAACTGGCCAGTGAGGCCCTTACTACATACGTAGGCCGCCAGGCGGCGCAGCCAGCCACGCCATCGGTGGAGCTGCTCATCATTGGGAATAGACTGCTAGGGCGCTTATTAGACTGGGGTAGCCAGTGGCGCCGCCAGAAGCTGGCTGCCCGTCTGGCTGCCCGTAGGCCGCCATTGGCGGGGCACTGTATGAAACGAAGCCGTTATTACACTGGGTCACCAGTCCTGCCACCACCACCACCACTCGGTTTGGCCACCACGTCGTCAGTTCGCTGTGCACTGGTGATCAGGGTACATGTCGGACAACTACTATACATATGAGGTCCTCCTAGCACTTTTAATGAAAAGGAGAACGCGAAGGGAGAGGAAGATGCATGTACACCCTATGCTATCGTTAAGAGAATCTAAAGGGTTGTACTATACTCTTTTTGATGAATTGTGTTTGGACGACGACAAGGTTTTTAATTACATACGAATGTCTAAATCGTCTTCCTTTGAGTTATTGTCGTTAATAAAGACTGATATTATAGGGAAAGAAACGAAAATGAGAAAATGTATCTCACCAGAAAAAAATAACTAGTAGTCACTTTGAGGTAAGTAAACCGATAAATTGTATCGAAAGTTATTAAATTTGTTGCTTTGAATACTTACAAAGTTTATTCCTTTCAACGAAGGAACGCTGCTCAAAATCCGACAGGAGTGAACAAATAATTTCATTCCAAGCATTCAGTTTTAACTGCTTATTATTGTAATGTTCAGAATTGTTGTCCCAAACTGCGGGTTGTTGTTCAACTGTACAAATTAAATCTTCGATATTCACTTCTGTGTCCAATAACTTCTGGCATTCTTTCAGTGCTTCTTCCAGCTTCATGTTTTTCCCTTTTGACGTGTCTACTCTTTCACTCCTTTCCAGAGTGACACTCTGCAGTTCACTTGACATACTGAAGCAAATGAAATAGTGCGCACAAAAGTTTGCGAGGAAAACAGACTGCTCGACTAGCGAGAACTGGCGAACTACCGTTGCCTGAACAACAAGTGATTGTTGCGCCTCCTGTTGACTGCGCCGCCTGTCGGCCTAGAGTAATAAGGAGCTAACAGGTGGAGATCATTCTATTGGGAAGAGTGCGCTTCCCTCGCCAGCAAACCAGAAGAGCGCTGAGGCTGCGCTCTGCGCACGGGCCCCATCTGTTGCGGCCGGGCAGGCAGGCTGGCCGTGATTACCCGCCAGCAACAGATGGGCCGCCGACAGGTGGCCGGCCGCGGCGGAGGCTGCGCGCACAGTGGGCGGCGCCGGGTGCAACCTGCCCCTAGGGGATCTCCAGCTGCTGGCGCGCTCTACAAGTAAATCAACACGCGGAGCCGAGGACAGCAGGACGGAAAAAAACATAACGACTCACTCGAACGTACGTAGAAAAGGCTGAAAAAAGAGCTATCTCTCTATTAACACGCTTGCATAACCAGTCTGCTGATCTCTGTTCACAGAGTGCCATGCGAAGCGGCTCTTTTGAAATTCTCGCGGACAGGGCCAAGGTTTTGACGGATTTTTCGTGGAGCAGTCCGCCAGATGGCTCGCCCTGTGCGCAGACTTCGACGCCAGCGTCTTTCGGGCCAAGTTGTAGGCACGGAGAGAAACGGAGAGCCACGTATAGTAGGTGCGAACAGTAGTAAGAAAGTGGCCAGTAGCCAACACGGAGTCAGTTGGGGCCTGATACGGCGTGTTGGGTTGTTTATAAACCCAACTGTCAGCACCGGACGTGGCTGAGATGTTGCAGACATCGCCTACCTGGAGGGCGGTCGGTATTTTTTTCCCTGTGGCCAGAGAAGACTGCAACTCCAGCCAATTAAGAAGGGTGGTTTTGTTACTACTGCAAATACAGAACATTAGGGTTGTTGTTGTTTTTTTGGGGAGGAGATCAAACAGCGAGGTCATCGATCTCATCGGATTAGGGAAGGAAGTCGGCCGTGCCCTTTCGAAGGAACCATCCCGGCATTTGCCTGGAGCGATTTAGGGAAATCACGGAAAACCTAAATCAGGGTGGCCGGACGCAGGATTGAACCGTCGTCCTCCCGAATACGAGTCCAGTGCAGAACATTAGGAGTGTGCTTTAACGGCCTACAGTGATTCTCAGACAGTTGACAAGTGATCAGTTTCAGAGCAGTGCACGGTTACCCTTTACAGTAATGTGAATAACCTATGTGTTTTAAGTTCCACGTATTCGTTACGGTCGGAGAATTGCAGAGTACGGCTTTGAGGGCATAATGCTGTGCCTTGTACCGTATTTCATTACAGGCTGTGGGCGTGAGTTACTGTGCCGGCCGGGATGGCCGAGCGGTTCTAGGCGCTACAGTCCGGATCCGCGCGACCGCTACGGTCGCAGGTTCGAATCCTGCCTCCGGCATGGATTTGTGTGAGGTCCTTAGGTTAATTAGGTTTATGTAGTTGTAAGTTCTAGGGGACTGAAGACCTCAGAAGTTAAGTACCATAGTGCTGAGAGCCATTTGAACCATTTTTTGAGTTACTGTTGCATCAAAGGGAAAGGTTCTGTACATTCGTGTATCCATCTTCTATTTCTTTTGGTCAGCAAATGAGAACTAACAGTAACATCATCAGCCGTATCTTTAACTTTCCTTATTTAAAGTGCAACTGGTTTTAGTGACACACCGCTCCATCATCAGGCCTCTGTGTACATCATATGTAACAGTAGCGACAGTAACCCACGAAATAAAAGGTATAATGTCAACATAAATGCTACCACATACTCTTATGTTAGTGAACAGTATGACACAGCAAATCACTTCAGCAAATCACATTACCAATTATTACTGATCAAAATATTTTACGATTAACGTATGGCTTTCTTCATCTAACAGATAACGTGATTTGCTACAGTGATTTGTATTATTACGCGTATGGTGTCTGTTCCTTCCGATATGTCCGAAAAACAGACACCATTGATTCGATCAGCCGCTGTATTCAGTACATGACGAAAGAAATATCATATATTTACCTGCAGTAAAGCATTAAGCGAACTCAAAGGCGACAGATGAAAATTTGTGCCGGACCCGGGGTCGAAACTGGATTTCCCGCGACGACATTACGATATGTCGTTATGGATAGGGGGCGCTATTCTGTAGCGTGCTGCATTTGGAGGTGTGGTCGGATGGGGGACCTGCTCGGATAGCCGAGGCGGTCAAGGCGACCGCTCACGTAATCGAATATATCTTTCATCATTAAGTCATTTGATTTGTCATTCTGTTTATCGAGATAAGAGCACTTGGTAGCACGTATTTTGATATTATGTCTTTTATTTCTTTGAACACTAATGCCGCGTATGATGTACATAGGGATCTGATCACACCACATTTGATGTACACAAGGACCTGATGACGGCGCAGTGCCACAGAAACCAGTCGCATTTGAAGAAAAATATTGTAAAGCACAGAGTTTGAATATTCTGTTGTATATTTGTTATTCGTGCTTGGTGTCCCCTTTCTGTGTCAAAGAGACTGAATCGAACTGCGTTTTATTTATATTATTCCATTAAGAGTTCTTTTGTTTCTTCTATTACTGTCTGTTGTTCAATTTATACAAGGATCAGCGCTTGCAAATACGCCTCTTATTTCTTGTTATTCTTTAACATTCATTTTGCCCGTGGAGAACTATTTACGTCGGTAATAAATGTTTTTGTAAAATAAATCCACAGTTGCACGGCTGTCAGCCCAAATCTCCTTCCACTCAACGCTACAACAGTTCTACGCTGAATGAAATACCGATTACGGTGACTGCAGTACTCGTTCTACATTGTATAAATTATAGCTTTGTCGAAGTTGTTAGCGCCTTTTTTCAGTCTTCTGGCTGGTATGATGCGACCGAACCGGCATTTCCTCTGCTGTGTCAACCTCTTCATCACAGACTAAACACTCACACCCAGCTTCATCAATTATTTGTTGAATGTCTATGTCTTCCCAAACAGATTTTACACTCTACAGCTCCGTCTATTACAATGGAAGTTACTCCGTGATGTCTTTACACATGTCCTATCATCCTGCAGCTACTTCTAGTCGGTCTTTTCCATGTATTCCTTACCTCTGAGAAACCAGTTTCTTACCTTATCGGTCGTCCTAATTTTCAGCATTCACCTACAGCAACACATTTTGAACGCTTCGATTCTCTTCTGTTCCACTTTTACAACTGTCCATATGTACATACAGCGCTGTGCTCCAAACATACATTCTCTGAGTCTTGTTCTACAAGTTGAGATCGATTTTTAATACCAGTAGACTTATTTTGGTGAGGAATGCTCTCGTTGTTTGTATTGGGTTAGTTCTTATGCATTCCTTTCTTCGTCCGTCATGTGGTAATTTCGTTCCAAGCAGAAGAATTCCTTTTTGTTCATCTATTTCGTGGTCCCCAATTCTAATACTGAATTTGCCACTTTCTCGTGTCTACCATTCCTCGTTACTTTCGTCTTTCCTGCTGCTATTACAGTCCTCAACTCAACTGCGTGGTACAAATATTTCTCAAATTTTGGAACAAATGCTTTTATAACGATGTATTACTCTAGTGGCTCTGAGCACTATGGGACTTAACATCTATGGTCATCAGTCCCCTATAACTTAGAACTACTTAAACCTAACTAACCTAAGGACATCACACAACACCCAGCCATCACGAGGTAGAGAAAATCCCTGACCCCGCCGGGAATCGAACCCGGGAACCCGGGCGCGGGAAGCGAGAACGCTACCGCACGACCACGAGCTGCGGGCGATGTATTACTCTGAATTGGAATTCCTTGGAACTTATGCTAGAGTCACGCACTAAGCACTGATATAAAGGGATTCTGAATGTTGTGATAAAGCATTTTATATAGTTATTGGGGTGCTAGCAAATTACATTGACG